>NC_134579.1:176734132-177359132 GCF_037038515.1 Microtus pennsylvanicus | reverse complement strand
CTTTGAGAGACAGCAAGAAAGTGGGTGAGGTGCCAGTGAGTTTCAAGAAATTTGAATCACTGAAAGTAAAATGAACTGGACTAATCTAGGAACTCTTCAACTCTTCATAGCCAAAAGGTTAGTGGGGCCAAAATGGTGTGTGTGTGTGTGTGTGTGTCTGTGTGTGTGTGTCTGTGTGTGTGCACGCATGTGTTTGTGTGTGTGTCTGTGTGTGTGTTTGTGTGTGTATTTATGAGCAGAATAGGAGCCTAAAGCCATCTTTCTAAAGAGTAGAACAGTGCCTATTTGAAACTAGGAGCCACAGACTGTCACATACTCACAACCTGCTATTGTAGCACACAGCAGCTGGTCATCACTGTGTTCTTCAGAAGCTTTTCTCACAGAAGAGCATAGCAGCTGGACCTCTGGCCATACTGTACTCTCCTCTAGTTCACTCTGGGCAGAAGGAGTGGGGGTGTCTGTGATCTGGGGCCTATTGATGGCTTTAAGGAAGAACAGAAAGGAATAAATTCTCTGATGAAAACTGAATGCAGTCACACTAACTAAATATTCAAGTACTAGGTTGTAATTTCAATTCAATCTTGTAAAATTTTGAAGTCATACTTATTCTAAAAGTGAACCCAGCTGTTTATAAAATGGTTTTTTATATGACTCAGAGGAAAGAAATGTTTATTTAGTTTCGCAGAAATGATTTGAACGTTTTCAATTCTCAATCACAATCCATGGAGGAGTAGGACTTAGGAATTCTGAGCTAGTGGTGACAATGATAGCAATAGCTGTCCCTTCCATGCTGCCTAAACATCCTAAAACAAAAACTCATCACTTCCTATTCCGATGATGATCTGGATTTTTAAGAAGAAGAGACTCACTATCCTCATTCAACCCTAGATTTGCAGATATCTCAGGAAAAGCTGATTGTGGGATCCTGGCTGATTTCCATTACTAAAGCAATGTGATTAAGTTCCTATAGGCTTTAGATAATCACCCAGGCTTTCTGGTTCTCATAATCAGGTCAGAGTTTCAATCAATGAAGCTCTTCTCACACTATTGCCTGCATAAAAAATTTCAGCACCAAAAGGCAAGCACTACAGTGAAGCTGAGCCACAGCCTTTAAGAATTCTTACAACTCAACATGTGACTCAACTAAAATGACAGTAGAATCTAGCAGAACACGGGCAGTCCCCTGTTAAGGCGTGAAGGTCAGGGTCACAACCAAACAGAAAACCAAACAGAATGAGTCTGCATGTTGTTTTATTGTCTACTAATTGTAATGTTCTTTCTTTGAGACAGAGTCCCTCTCATCCTAATTAAGCTGTCTGAGCTTTAACAGCTTCGATTCTAGCCAAAATTTGCTAGGTGAGTTATTTAGCCAATTTAAGTCATGCTAAAAGTACCATTAATTTCCTATAAAACTAAATCTGTCAAGGTATCTTTCTGCTATAAAAGCAAAAAGAAAGAAATAGAAATGCAGAAGTGAAAGCAGCTTGGGTAACTCCCCCTTGATCTATCCACTCACCATCAATAAGAATATTGTACTTGGGACAGAGAAGAGAGGGAAATAATTGGAGGCAAAGATCAGCGATGTGAGAGTTAAAAAAAAAGTTCCAGTGCCTGTCATGGGAGACACTGAAGATATTAACTCCTCTGTAAGACTATTGTGCTGAATGACTCTGGGGAGAAGCTTTAGGCAGCCTTTCTCTGCTGCACAGGGAAGAAAAATGGAAATAGAAGAAAAATGTGTTGGGAAGCAGAGAGGTGAGCAGGGTGGGAGGAATAGGCAAACAACAAATAAATCTCCTGATAGTGTTTTGGATTGATAGATAACACTTCGTTCTAAAGCATTTCTCAAAATCCCACACACATAGTTTCACCAAAGAAATGTAAACCCTCTAGGAATAGAAGAAAATTTGGGAAGGATGAGGTGCAAAACATCTTCTTACAGACATGGAAAAGGGGTAACTCAGACCAATTTCTGTTGGCCAAAACATTATAGACAGGATCACAGACGTTTGAATTCCCCCAAAGTCCAAGAAAAGCCCTATTTCTTTTGTTGACTCATCTGTCTAGCACTCCATTTGTTTGGTTGAAAGGTTGAGTCACAGCCCTGCTGGGAATAGACTCTGTCCCAGAAAACCATGCTATAACAAACGTTGTGGCCAGTTCCCTAAATCAAAGGCTAGGAAAACCTTGACTTGCTCTAAAGCTGTATTTCCTCAGTGCCACGTTCTGAACCTGGCTCCAAGCATCCATTTTATGGTGAGTTATTGCCATAAAATCCTCCACAGAAGCAGGAAGCCCTTGAAACATTTCAAAAGTTCATATTCCAAAGGGATAAGACACCAAGATCACAATTCACAACTAAAAACTTCAGTGCAACCAGAATAACTTGCTCACTCCCACCTACAAGACTTCATATGGTGTCTCTGTATGCCTCTCCTTAATCTTTGTATAGATACGAGCCAGTTATATTGTTCTGGAGTGCTTTTACATGCCCACACATTTATATACTTTATCCCTTTTAAGAGCCGAGGCATTATTTTGCAGGCTACACACGTACATAACCAGAAAACAAATGTTTCTGTTCCTCCTCCACTCATTCTCTGAGAACACAAGCATCCTGTCAGAACCTTGGAAAATGTTCTAGACAGCAGCACAGAATTTCTCACAAAAAAATCAAGATATAATCAATTCTTCTAGTCACTACCCCACTTTTAAATGCCTACTGCTTTTTATACTTTGTGACCAGCATCAACAGTGGAAGTTCTTCTATGCCATGGCCACCATCAAAGATGGCATGAACAATGGCTACTGCTCATTGTGTTGCTTTTGCTGGCACTGGATAGGAAACCATCATTCATGTCTTACACCTGAATCTCTCCGTCCACTGACTCCATACCTACTATAACCCATTCTAATAGCTCCAATATTCCATTTATAATTGTAACTAACCCAGAAACCTTTGTTGCCAAACATACCACCAACAATGGAACTACCATGACACTTCTCTAAGGACTAGTGATTTTATCATGGCTCTACTGATAGCAATGATAAATTTCTTTATAACTTTGGTCTTTCATCGTAATCCTATTATGACAAAAGCAAGGTATGAACTTCTTCACCATGTTAGACTGGCAAATGACTGCAATAAAAACATAGTTGCTCTTACAGTTAAGATGCATCCCTTACCTCCGCATTCAAGTCACTGTTATAGTTAACAACCATTTTCAATCAAATCTGGAGACTATGTAACTTCTATTGTTACATCTGCCATCTAGTGCATGATCATCTGAACTCTGGCTTTTGTAAAAACTTCTTGGTTTGGTGCTTCTGCTCACTTTGTTGCTCTCTGCTATCCCTCTGCATGAGACACTAGACAGTTCCTAAATATAACTCAGACTCTAGCACTCCCTGGCTTAGAAGCACCAGTATTTCCTGTCTTACTTCAACTCACACACCCTAGGTGATGAGTTCCAGCTAATTCTTTTATGTCTCTGCACGCGCCAACTTGTCTTCAGTCACTTGACCCTTTGCTGTTTCCCAGGTAGACATATAATACCTCTGCTCAATTTAAGATGACTGCAGATTGGAACCTCATAGTGAGAAAGAGATGCACAAATATGTCTTTTCTTTTTTTGACAGCTCTCCATATCCCTGAATATTCTTCATTCTTCCCTCTGTGCTGTGCATGCTAGTTCATTCTATGGTAAAGGGAAAAAAGAAGAAAAAAAAAAACATACAGAGAAAAATCTCCAAAGACTGGCACTGATAGCATCTTAATTGAAGTGGTCTGTTCCAAGCAGACATCCGAAATGTACTTTCCTTCCTTGGCACATCAATGGATTCTTCAAAGGCTATGCCCATCCCATCCTAGACATATCATCCTCAAACTTTGTGGAAATAAGTATTCATCCTCTTAGTACCGAGGAAACCTTTTTGATCTCTTTTGCAACTGATAAGACTTCTTATAGGTTCCTCCTATTGGAATATACTAATTTCCCCAGACATTCACAAACCCTTCTCTAAACAGGTAATGGTCCAGAAGGCCATTGTAGGCCTGAGGTAGGCCTTATTCTGAAGGAGAGATGAAGGTCCCTATGGGTCTTTATGCCTTCTTTTCATGACATACACAGGAAGTCTAGCATATCACTTTATAGTGGAAGGAAACTTGAAACTCACTGCCTCAGCTGAAGGCACACTGTTTACGTCTTCATTCTTATCAAAACACACACATTTTGGCAGTTCCAGTCTTTAAAACATTTTACACATAGGCTTAGTATATCACTCTTCATTAGCGCCACTTTGATCAATGAAGAAAGTAGGGTATATTCAAAATTAATGGGTAATAATTCAAATTAAGTGGTTAAACATTTATATTTATTCACATGGAAAGCATAAGTTAATGAAGTTGCAGAAAAAAATGTTGGTTTGGACCATTTGGCATAGAATGCTAATTTATGAGTCCACAAAGGAGAGGATAAGAGCATAGATTTTAAAAACATTTCAGTTTTTGTTTTTAGGGTTTATTATAGATCCCAGTAGAGCACAGAGTTGACATCAGCATTTAAATAAAAATGAAAAATGAACTGGAAAGATATTTAACCCACTATTTTCATAGACCCTGATGTATTAGTTAGCTTTCCATTCCTGACAAAGCATCAAAGATAATCAATTTATAGGGAGGAAATGTTTATTTTGCCTCATAGAATCAGAAAATTTAGTTTGTGTTAGTTGGCACTATTGTTCTTGGGTAAAGACAGTACCCTGGCAGTATCTGTGTGGTAGAATAGAGCTATTTTTCTTACCTTATGGATGGTACCCAGATCCAAATATCTCCTTTAAAGGTATTTCCCCAATGGCCTAGACACTTCTCTATATGTCCCACTTTTTAAGGTTCCTCCTAACCTTGTCATGAGCAGGGTCCTAGGCTTTTAACCATTAGGCTCTTAGGAGACACCATACCATACCGGAGCACTCTGATGTTCTTGTTATGGTGCCCTTTGTAATAATATACAGGCTTCTCAAAGCTCACTTGGAAAGAAAAGCTATATTCTCAAGTACTCAGGTCTGGAAGAGTCAGAGTCACCAAGTAAGTCTCATCCCCAAAATACCAGGTTTCTGGGGGTCAGAATTAATGCTAAATTAGCATTATGTCGAGAGTATCCGTGGTAACCTACAGTGTCATTTAGCCGAGCAAGTCAAACGAATCCTTCTTCTTGAACAAGCCAGTTGAAAACATCCTTTTCTTTGATTCTTAGGAAATATCTTTCTGACTGGAGACCTTTAATAAGAGCCAAATGAAGAAAGAGGAGGAGGGGAAGAGGATGAAGAGACAGAGGAGGAAAGAATAAGAAAAGGAAAACGTGAAAGTACTCCCATGGCAAATATCTGATGGCCTCTTTCTATAATCAATCTACATTGCAATTATGGAAAAGCACAGATTATGCAATAAAAATCCTAACAAGCCCAGACACAATTCTAGATACCGGGCTGTTATCTCAGCATTGGGAAGGCAAGGTGGGAGGACTCTCAAGTTTCAAGCCACCCTTGCCCACCTAATTCATGTAGTAAATTTGAGGCCAGATTAGCCTATATAGACATGGTCTTTAAAAATGTATCCTAACAAAGAAAAATTAAATTTTATTGCATGTTTTAAAATCTTTCATACAAGTTGTCTACTAAGGAAGATAAAATGTGAAGTAGAAATAATATCTAGCACTTAAAACAACTGGCAGAATTTAACCTTTAGGTCAACATTATTTTACTCTGGGTGCAATGCCTTCCTTACCAACTGTGATGGCTAATCTTGATTGTCAGCTTGATTGTCTCTGGAATCTATTAAAGCCTAAACTGTTTGGCACACCTGAAAAGAATTTTTTTCTCAGAGTATTTAAAACAAGAAGACTCTAACTGTGAGGGGCACCTTCTGGTGGCACTCCAGAATAAAAAATATGGAAGAAGGAAACTCTGCTTGTTTCCTGTTTGCTCTCATTCTCAGTGAGCAGTCCATCCATCCTGTTACTGACACTTTCCTTTATTGGTATTAGAACCAACTTCTTTGGGGTTTCTACCTTAGACTGAAGACTGATTCCTCTCCAGGAATCTCAGTCCTTTAGACTGAAACTCCTGAGACACTCAACCCCATGAACTAAGCAACTACTAGATTATTGTTCTCTCCAGTGTGAGACAGCCTAGACCATACCATACCCTGTAAGTTAATTTAATAAAGTGTGTGTGTGTGTGTGTGTTTTCTATCAGTTCTGTTTCTGTTCCTTTAGAAGACCCTGACTCAACACCAGCCACCAGCTGTGGTCATGTGATCAGGTCTCCTCAGATACATAGTAGGAAAAGTATTGACTACTAAGAAATTGAGTGAATCAAGATGTGATGCCTCCATACTAGATTTCGAGAAATACACATATTTTACAGGATGGAGAACTTTTTAAATCCTGCCGCCAAGTAAGTGAGGCTTAAATCATTCCAATTCATAGCTGTTCATGAACATGCCTTTCTTAGATTGACCCGAAGTAGGCACTATGGGCTTATATCTTAATTCCTGTACTTGTTCCAGGGCTCAGTCATCACCTTTCTTAGATACCTATATAGAGACCTAAGAAGCAACAAGATCCCATTTACCTGATTGGTTTAGTCTCACACCTCAACGAAATGACCCTGTCAGTGAGAGTGTGCTTAATATTTCCTGCTTCCAGGAACTGAAATGACAAATATATTTATGTGGTTATTTTTAAATGAAGTACTAATACGTCCCTTCATGGGCAAAATAAAAGACATTTGTTTGGAGTCTGATGCCATTTTTAAAATATGAGCAGGAACAAAGGAAAAGCAATGTTTCAGACTAATTTAATGATAACTTTCAGCTATATAGGATCAGCAAGCGTGAGGCCAAGTCCATCACTTGCCATGTTCTAGAACACATTGCAAGTTACTGTGCCTATGAATCAAGAGCTGGCTGCTAAGTATGTTCTGTTTGGGGTTTGCAGAGCCCAAAGAGATCATCCCAGATACACTGATTAGGAGGGCATTCCAGAGGACAGATAAACCTTGCCATGTTGTTAACAGGTATATTCATACACAATGACTGGGGGCAGAGTATGCAACGCTGACTGCAAACCCCAGTAAAATATCAACCAGTAAGACCACCTTACCAGGGGTGACTTCACCTGTTTGCCTTGCTTGATCTAAAGCCAGGGAAGAGTCAGGCATCAGCCATAAATTCAAATGAGCATTTAAAGCTTCTACATTGATTACTACATAAAAAGACAGAGAACAATTATATAATCACTTCACACACAGACAACTAAATCTACTGCTCTTACCAGATTCACTGATGTAAAACACATAGACTTTTCTTCCCAAACTAATGCTTGAGAGCAGCTTTATATCACTTTCTTGCAAATTTAATATCTAGTGAATAAATGGCAGTCCTAGAAGTCAGATCTTTGGGTCAGATAATAACATATATAAAACTCATCTGTTGTGGTGGACTAACTGCTAAAGAAAAGCAGAATTAAAGCCTGGGTTGGATTTATGTCTTTTACGTGTATATCAATATTGTTTTTGAAAATCAATGCCAATAACTTTATGAAAAAAACAGGAGAGTTTCCTCCCAAATTGCTTGGCTTCTTCTGTTGTATTCAAATATGTAAATGAAATCCACAAGGTGGCACAAGTTGGCATAGTGGCATATGGAATATATTGAAATTCAGAAGGTATTAATTAACACCCAAACCTACACAAATTGCCATATAGGATAGCAACTATAAACAAAAATAACTCTCTCACATAAAAATTAGAAAGTAAGAACATCTTTTATGCCGATAATACATTTCTAAAAATTCCTCTTGAAAGCCTGGGCTCATGTAAAGCTGAAGTCATAACTTAAACTCTGGATTTGTATACTTTACTACAGAAAATATAACCATGATTTCTAGAATCTAGATTAGCAACATAGAGTATTTTTTTCCTTTGTTGGGTAATTTAGAAAGATATAAAGAAGATTCTAACCCCAGTGACATTTCCTAATGCTCACACCTTCTCATCTCATGTGACTATCCACAAGAAAATGAACCTCATGAGATTTCAGGGTCCTGTTCCTTCAAGCTCACCATCTGTTAAGTAAGCACAGCCTCTCAAACTACAGTTCCACCTCGATTATAGTATCCATGTCTAACAGAATGGCTAGATGTAGGACTTTGTCCTTCTATTGTAGCATATTTTAAATGAATAGCAATCTATTTGATTTTTAAGATAGACGGCCAGTTGCTAAAGAACCCTGGGTATATAAAAGTCATAAAAGCTGGAACTTTTAATGGTGTGGCATTTCCACAGCAGACTGAGACTTCAAAGACTGTCCTTTTCATGTTCCTTGAAAGTCATCTAAGGTGGATTCAACTTGATTTTTATAGACATCAGGTGCACAGTCAACAGACTTCCCCATTGTTACTAGGCGATGGAGCGGTAATAGAATTAGGAGGTCAATACTAGACTGCAGCGTTGGTGAGAACAAGAATCTGAAGAGAGGCTTACTGCTTCAAGTATGAGCTCAGAACAGTGGTATCAGTATGATCTGGGAATGGATTGTAAATGTAAAATCTTGTGCTTAGTTCATGATCACTATAATCCCATCCCTTGGAAGGCAGGGCCAAAAATATTTGATCTAGTAAACCAAGGAATAGCCAAGTACTAGCCCCACAAGGTCAGCACCGACAATCCATGAATTAACTTAGGATTCTGCATTCCACTCACGTTACAGCAAAAGAAGCGGAGAATCAAAAACACTAAAAAAAAGTCTTAAAAGTCTGATTGAGCTAGGATAGCATCCAATTTGGGGTGCTTAGCCACGACACTGCACCAAAACAAATAAATAATAATGAGCCCCATCCCATCACCTTATGCATCTATTGATATAGACATGAATAATTTGCATTAGTATAGATTTCTCTTTATTGATAGAGATTTATGGTCAATTTTGTTATATGTATAAATGTTTCTGATGTAACTTTTACTTGATAACTGTTTTGTTATATGTAATTTTGCTATGTTAAGGTTAAAGCCTTCCTTTTTTTGTTTAAACAGAAAAAGGGGAAGTGATGTGGGAGTGTCATATCAATCTGTTGATTTCTTTGGCTAAGCAATAAAGAAACTGCTAGGCCCATTTGATAGGCCTACCCTTAGGTGGGTGGAGTAAACAGAACAGAACGCTGGGAGGAAGAGGAAGTGAGGTCAGACCCGACAGCTCTCCTCTCAGGAGCAGATGCCTTCAGCAGAGACACCATGCTACCTGCTCCAGGGAAGACGCACGCTATGAAGCTCCGACCCAGGATGGACTTAGGCTAGAATCTTCCCGGTAAGCGCACCTAGGGGCGCTACACAGATGATTAGAAATGGGCTAAATTAATATGTGAGAATTAGCCTAGAAGAGGCTAGATAGGAATGGGCCAAAGCAGTGTTTAAAAGAATACAGTTTCCGTGTAATTATTTCGGGTAAAGCTAGCCGGGCACCCACCGCCGCCCATATTACTACAATCTATAATGTGTCAGTTCCTGTAACAAAACTGTTCAGTTTTCAAGTGACCTTTGGATACCGTTTCTGGTGGTTTGAAAGAAAATGGCCCACAGAAGGAGTGGCACTGATGGGAAGTGTGGTCTATTGGAGGAAATGTGTCACTGTGGATATGGACTTTGTGGTCTCAAATATGTTCAAGATACGGACGAGCTTCTTTGACCACTTCCTGTTTCCTGCCAGATGTAGAACTCTTAGCTACTTCTCCACCAAATTATCTGTCTGCACACTGCCATGTCCCACCGTGATGATAATGGGCTGAACCTCTGAACTATAAGTGGGCCTTTATAAGATTTGCCATGGTCATGGTATCTCTTCACAACAACAGAATCCCTAACTAAGTAAAAAAAAAAGGTGGTACTGGGGACTGGGTATTGCTGTGATAGCTGTGATAGCCCTGACTATGCTTTCTTTGTTTCTTTGTTTGTTTGGAGGGATTTAGACTATGCTACTTTGGGTTAGAAAAGCAGTGGGATGCTCTGTAAGTACTGCTTAATTGTCCATCCTAATAGCGGCATGGAAGATGATGGTGCTGATAGGGATTTGAACTGTCAATGGGTAACTCAAGAAATTTCAGAGAATAATTTTAGTACGTTGCCTAGACATCATTCTTGTGATATTTTGGTGACTAATATGGCTGGGGGTTTTTTTGCCCTTGTTGGGAAAATTTGCCTTAGGATAAAGTGAAGAGTTTTGGATTAATTCCGTTGGCAGAAGAAATCTCAGAACAGCCTAGTATAGACTCTGTTTTATGGTTACTAGTGTTAACTCTAATGAAGATATATAGTGAACTGGAGCAAGCAGAGGAAGGAAAAATATTTGAAGGGAAAACTAGCACCAGGAAGTGGAATGGCGCTAAGTTCTGTGTTCAAGGAGATAAACAGATTGAGAGATGGAAGAAAGGGAGTGGTGAAATCAGGGAAAAATCCCATCCATCCAAGTTTCCATCTTGTGAAAAGAAATTAAAGAATGGCTTAGGACTGGGTGTGGTATTGCAGATACAACTGAAAAATGGGGCCATGTTCCAGCTCCAGTAAGCAGCAGAACTTGCCAGCTTCAGCCATATGGTCCTGAAGTTACGAATAGAAGAAATTGCGTATGTAATTTCCCTCTAAGACTAAGGAATGCCACTGAGGTCAGGCATATGTCAGGGGTTTCCCTGAATGGAGGCCTGGAAAAGCCACTGTACAAAGCTGTGGAGGTAAAATCTGGATAGCCTTGGAGACCACAGGATGCTGGAGATGCCAGGGCCAGGAGATTGCTGCTGAGAAAAGCTGCTAACAGGGAATGGAACCAGCTGAGTAGAGAGAAGTGTATGGTAGTCAACAAAGCTGAAAGGAGTTGGAGATCTGAAGAGCGTTGGACATCAGACTTGGAGATGCAAAGTTTGGAATTTGGCCAGCTGGTTTTCAGTCTTGATTTGGTATGGTATTTCTTTACTATGCTCCCTTCCCTATGTTTTGGAACAGTAATGTAAAATCCTATGCCATTATATTTTGGAAGTATGTGATCTGTTTTCATATTTTGATTTCATAAGGGATAACAGTTAAGGCATTAATCTCAGAAGAGACTTTGAACTTTATATTTTTAAATAAGGTTGAAATTGTTACAGAATATGGGGACTTTTGAAGTGGACTGAATGCAATTTTGCATAAGGGTATGGCCAGGGCGTAGAATGTGGTGGCTTGAAATTAAATGGCCCCCAAAGGAGTTGGCACTAATAGGAGGCATGGCCTTGTTGAAGGAAGTGTGTCATTGTGGAGCTGGGCTTTCAGGTCTCATATATGCTCAAGATACTGCTCAGTGTCTCACATCATTTCTGCTGCTTGCAAGATGCAGGTCTCTCAGCTACTTCTCCAGCACCATGTCTGCCTGCCTGCCTCCGTGTCCCACTATGATGATAGTAGACTATACCTCTGAATTATAAGTGAGCTATCACAATTAAATATTTTCCTTAATAAGAGCTGTCAGGGTCATGGTATCTTTTCACAACAATGGAAACTCTAACTAAGACACAATCCCTGAGGTATAATAAAAATCTTGGAAAGTTTTAAATATTCAATTTGGGATGTTCTACTTCCTAAGGATGTAATCACTTTCTAAGATATATATATATATATATATATATATATATATATATATATATATATATATATATAGTGTGTGTGTGTGTGTGTGTGTGTATGTATGACTATATAAAGTAGTATCAGTGTTAATAGAAAACAAATTCAGGGAAGTCAGAGTCCTGTTCACCATGCTCTACCATCTGTTTATCACTCCTGATACACAACAGAAAAGCCAGTCTTCGGGAATCCTCATTGGTAATTATGGTTATGATTATGACCATTAAGACAGAAAGCTGATGCCACAGACTTCTACCAAAGAGATTTGTTTTATATTCATCATAGCTTTTTCTTAAACCAAGACAATAATTCCTGATGGTAAAAAAATATCAAAGTATTTTGCTATTTATCCCTATAAAAATATTTTAATAGATGTATGAAAACTGCAAGCTTACCAAAAAGATGAATTCTAAATTCAAAGAGAGAGCTTGGAGCAAAATTTGTCCATATTTGTGGAATAATGCACAATTAAAATTCTACCCCAAGGAGAAATTAGATCCAGCTTGCAAGCTATTACAAGAAATTGCTGCTGTAGCTTCTTCAATTTCATGCAAAGTATCAATCATTTAGCAAGCCAAAGACATTGCCAAATTTACACTAATATATACTATGTCATAAATATTGTTTTAGATAAGTTTAGACATTTTTATACTTGAATCTCTTATCCTTGTCCACAAAGAGAGTACTTTACTTCCCCAAATTATAATAAAAAATCCACTCCAAATACTTATATGTCCTATTTTCATTAACCTCTAGTTGAGTGTGATCGCATTACTTTTTTCCACAACCCTAGGGACAAAACCAAATAATAATAAGCAAGCAGTTGTAACATAATTTCACTTACCCTAAACAGTTTAGGAAACTGTGATGTTATGTATAGTCACTACAAAATCATACTGTGTTATAATCAAAAAAGGAAATTCAATTACAAGCTATTATAAATTAGTAAGTTGGATGCAAATGTTTTTTATTTCTATAAGCTTCAAAAGATTGGGTTAGCACTAATTAATTAGAAAACTCTATAAACTCAACTCTTTTATTCCTGAATTCTTATGTTAATCTTCATTTAAAGAGAAATATATGAGACAAAGAATATAATTAAATAAAGTGTTTTAATGATATTGTAAAAAACTATCATATTATTCTAATACTGTTCCATTAAATTATATAAATATATTTATTAATTTAGCTGTTAAGCCCAAGAACAGAATGCTTTCTGATCTTCTAAAAGTTACTCTAAATCTCTAGATAGACATGGAATCACATGTTTTGTTATATTAGAGACTGCTGTGATGTTTTGAGATGAAGTTGTGTATCTTCCCACACAGTCTCAATTGATTGGCTTCCCACACTGATGAGCATAGGGATCTTCATAAAATTTTCAGCTCACAAGCTCTTTTATTCAAGATGTTTTATCTACTCAATGCTCCAAATCTTATTTTGCAAATGCTGTGGTAAGATTTTAAAAGTGAGGAAAACACATTCTTTATACTAATTAGAATGGAATACACTAGGCCCTTGACAATAATTTCAGACAGTTCCTAGAACTTTTCACAACCCTCGGATTTTTATGTATCACCATAGAGACTTCCAAGCCTGTGCAGAAAGCAGCCTATTCAAGAGGGTGTGGAGTGCTGGGGAGCCAGTTATGTTCAGTCACCGTGATTATTTGCCTAATCACCAGCACACCAGCTTTTAAGATCTCACAAGGCAAATGCATGCCATAGAAAAATTATACACTGTTTTTTGATATGCATTTTAAGTTTCATTATGAAGAGTAAAAACAAAATGTTAGCATGTATATGTCAAAACAGCAGATTATACAGGATGTTCTTGAAGAAACAAGCAAGAAGTTCAGTGAACTCCTTGCTCTCTCTAAAGTCATTGATGGGTGATAAAGAGGATGACAAGACATCTGCAGATTGCTCTCAGTATTGTGCTATTCAGCACCAAAATGACCAAACTACACATGGAGAGAGCTTAACAGTTCTATTAGAAGATTAAACATCTATATTCATTTCAGTTTAAGGGGAAAAATACAATGTCTATATAAAAGAGAAGAATGGATTTCTGGTGAAGAGTAAGTAATTGAAAATTTTCAGTTAAGATGAGATTAATCTGATATTCAACAACATGCTTATTTCAACATAAATTCTGCTATTCGTATAAAGATTTTGTTATGAATACACATTATAAAAACACTGCAATAAAATAATGGGTTTTGAAAACATCTAGCCTGATAATGTAGTACAAAATGAACTGAGTTTCCAATTGAAAGTAAGAAGAGAAGTTGAGGGCAACGTTTTTTTTTTCCATCTGTCTAAAGAGATATAAAAAATATATTATTTCTAACACAAAAACCAGGGAACAGCAGAGATCCTGATAGTGATTCCACACTTTGGTCTCTCTAGGGCCATTGGCTGGTTGTTGAAGAATTGACTGAGCTACTAAGAGGTTGAATAAAGCATGGGATGATTTTTGTGAGACTAGAGAGAACGTTAAATTCAGGGTTCACCAAAAGGGAATTTTGCTGAACCAACCATCCTATTAAAAGTCTAAAGGACTGGATATAGAAGGGGAAGTCAAATTGAAATCAAAACTATATCCTGAGGTACTAAAATCTATAGATACAAGTCTTTCATGCTTGATATATGATTTTTATATAACTTTCATACATTCCTCATGAACTGTAATCATTATGTAATCATTATTAAATGGCCTCCAACAGCTAATGCTTTGCAACTTCTTTGTAAATAGTGGCCACATTGTACTTTAGGAACTAATGATAAGAAAAAAGTGTTAACATTCAAATACTTTTTTTCTAATATTTGCAGACTGTAGTTATTTGACTCCTCAGATACAGAAATGGGTGTGGAGACCAAAGGTATATGCAGATTGTCTCCAGGAATGCATAAAACCTGCAAATAACTGATAAATAATTTTAATGTGTACATATATAATGTGTATACATAAGAGAAGAAGAGAAAGAAGGAGAGAGAGAGAGCATGCAAAGGAATCAGCATGTGCATGGAGGTCAGAAATTGGGTGTCAGTCCTTCAGTTCCACCTGTGTTTGAGGCAGACTCTTAGGCCAAGCTATTTGGTCCAACAACTTCAGGGGATTATATTTTCTCCACCCCCAGTCTCACTGTGAACACACTGAAAGCATGTTTGATGATGTGTACTACATCATCAAACATTGCATGGGTTCTTGGGATCTGAACACTGCTTCTCATGTTTACACACACACACACAAAATAAATAAATAAATTTATACACTGAGCAGTGTCTGCAGTCCAAATGAAAAGTTTTTTCACATCCCAGGATCAATGTAGTCCCAAGTCAATTTTAATGTCTATTTTAAGGAATACTAAAATAACTTTTGATAAAATTTAATGCTCAATTATGAGAATTGTAAACATTATGTAAGAAACCATTTCATTATATATCACTTAAAATTATATGAATATAAATTATTTACATACCTTATTACCAATAAAATGTATGATATCACTTAATTTTACATTGCATTAGAGTTAATAACTATACAGGATGGTAAGAAGAATAATTATAAAACTATCACTATTCATAGAAAATTTGAATGCATAAAGAAAATTCTAAAAATTCATCAGTGAATCTAGAAAATCAATTGCATTTTTAGTTTTTAGTATTTTCAAGAATATATTTTCCCTAGTTAAAAAAATCATCCTATGTCAGTGAGCTTCCACTAGCCCAGGTCAGCTGATTCTCTGCATTTCCACATCATGGCCTTGACCCATTTGTTCATATTATTGCTTCTTCTTCTCTTTGTACTCCAGAACCCCAGTCTAATGATTAGTTGTGTATCTCTGCATCTGCTTTCATCCATTTCCTAATAAGTATGCTAAATTTTCTGAGGTTGTGGACTGTAGATTAGTTATCCTTTGCTTTATATCTGAATTTATATATGAATGAGTACATACTATATTTGTCTTTCTGGGTCTGGGTTACCTCACATAGGATGTTTGTTCTAGTTCTGTTCATTCACCTGCAAATTTCAAGATGTTTTGACAACTGGGGAACCTGCATAGGATTTAACTAGCCCACCTGAATGCAGATAAAAATGGTGTGGCTTGGGAAGTTTATGGAGTCACTGGCAGTGGAACCAGGATCTAACTTTGGAGCACATTCTCTATGGAGAGATACCTTGCTTAGGCGTGGGGATGTTACAGTTATGTAGATTGGTCTTCTTATGGGACTCCTAACAGTGGGAGTGAGAGATATCTCTGTCTCTTTTGCCTGTTTTTCATACCCCTTTCTTTCTATTGGGTTGCCTTGACCAACCTTAATATGAGGCAAGGTGCCAAGTCTTACTGCAACCTGATATGCTATGATTGGCTGATATCCATGGGAGACTTGCCTTTTTCTGAAGAGAAACAAGGAGATATGGATGGAGGTGGGAGTTGAGGCACAACTGGGAGGGAAGAAGTGAGGGGAAGCTGCTGTTGGAATGTAATATATGAAAGAAGAATAAATTAAAAATTTTAAAAAGAAAGAAATTTTAAAAACTTATTTTCAATAGCATCAAAAATATTAATACCTAGGCAGTAAATATGATACCTGATATAAACCTTCTTTACAAAAGAGACTAAAATTGTTACTGAGAGACTCAATAAAGCCACCAATGAAACGCACCTTCTTTGCAGATCAAAAAAAAATGACTAATTTGATCTGCAAGTTCAAATTTATTTATCAGCCCATTTCTTTTGTATATAATGGTCTTGACACTCTAAATTTAAATTTTAAGTATGTCAGGAAAAACAAGACACCCTTTC
Organism: Microtus pennsylvanicus; assembly: GCF_037038515.1. NCBI lineage: Eukaryota > Metazoa > Chordata > Mammalia > Rodentia > Cricetidae > Microtus > Microtus pennsylvanicus. The sequence continues at coordinate 177,342,616 of NC_134579.1, read as the reverse complement.
AGTAAAAATAACAATAAGAAGAACTTGATACAGTAAATATCAAAATTTAATGTGTGTCAATTAATAACAAGATAAGCTTTGTCAACAATTAATATCTGCACAATGTAGAACAGGACCTATGCATTCAATCCACCTTGTGTTTTGTTTTACTTGAGATAGGGTTCCAATTCTTAGTAATTGAATATCTACCTCTTGAAGAGGTCAATTTGGATGCCAAGATTCTGAGTAATGATAGTCACATCTGCACCTGTGTCTAGTAATCCCTCAATTACAATGTTATTTGTATGGATGCTTAGCTTTGGTCTTTGTTCATTTACAGAAGTCTGCCAAAAATATACATTTCCTATTTCCTACTTGAGTTTCTGACACATCCTCCAAGTCTATTCCATCATCCAGAAAAGTATCGATTTTTTTTTTTTTTTTTTTTTTTTTTTTTTTGCAGCAGGCATTGGATAGTTTAATTTTCCTGGTGAGACACATTCTCCACAGTGACTGGGAATGACTGGATCTTGACATCAGGACCTGCAAGAATACTCACCAAGGAGTTTCTCAGTGGAATCTGGTTGCCTTTTTTGTATCATTAGTCCAGTGTCAGCCTTTGCCACACCTCCTATATTTACCTGAAGGCTGAGTCCTCCTATTCTTGTCATTCCTAAAGGAGACATTATTCCTAGGAATTCCTTATCTACAGTCCCTTCTTAGATAACTTATTCTTCCACAATTAAAACATTTGACATTTTGGTGTCTCCTCACAGCATTGGAAATTGCTTCTACCCAAGCTTTAATAATATGTTTCTACATTCATTGTATGCAAGATTCATTTATCTATGGGTGCTGATCTAACCTTCAAAGGCCCAAGGATCTTCTTACATTCTATCTGGCATTTTCAAAAAGCCAAGGATTCAATTAGTACACATCTAGCTTCAGGGTCCATCACTCCTAATTATACAGGTTTAGTTAATCTTTGTAAAAATCAGTAAAGGGTTCTCTCTGACCCTGTTTAACCCTAATATATGACTCAGTTCCTTTTCTTAGTTTCTGAATCCTGTCCCACGTATTTAAAGCTGCTGTGCTAAATAGGGACAAGGTGCATTTCTCATAGCAAGCCTGTTCCTGAGGATCAGAGTAAATGACCCTTGCCAAGAACTTGATCTTGGGAAGTCTCAAATCCTTTTGTTTTCCCCTGTTGCTCTAAAAGTTTTGCCTATTCTCTCTAATAACACTTCCAAAGCAGCTGAGGTCCGTTTTCTAAGACTGCTGAGATTAAGTGAAGCCAATCATGTGGGGTAGCCTTAGTGTTTTAAGCTCACATTTTCAACATTTACCTGACAAATGGTGAATGGAATGTAGCCCATAAAAAATATTGCTTTTTTTTATTTCTTTTAGATTGCTAATACATATTGGTTCCCATACATATCTTTGACTACCTTAGGGTACTTTGTGCCAGATGATGTTTCTGGAGAAATTATCAGATATGCAGTTGAAAGTTTGTGTAAGTCATCCAGAGATCTGGCTCACACTGATAAGGCTAACTCCTGTCCTTATACCTTCTGTCCCTGCTCATCAATTTCAATAAATTCCTCAATCTTTTCAAATCTTTTTACTATTGCCTTTTTAAAAGTCTGAATCTCCTGTCCAGTGTTCTGTTTTAATGTCCTCATTGAGGATTCCAACTTTTTCAGTAAAGAGAATGTCTCATCCTTGGACATATCATAACTTTGCAACAGATTCTGACAGATTCAACAGCACAAATTCTTTCAGATAATGTTGTCAAATTGATACTATTTTTAATGAGATAATATTGAAAACAAAGCTAATTCTTAGAATCAAATGATAGGAAGGAAAATAGCAGAAGTCTTTCACAATAACTTCCATAATATATACAAAATAATTATTGAACTCTTGGATGTTTTTGGTCATTTTTTGTAGTTTTTCAGATCTTACTTCTCATAAAGTAATTGCAATGGATTGGAGTAGGTGTAATAATTGTTATCAGTCAGGAGGTATCACAGCTGCAGTCATGTGGCCAAGAGCACAGTTATTAAGGTGATCAAACAATTCTGAGAGTTGGGGCCCAGAATAAAGAGAAAACTGAAAGCTTTCTGTCAGTATGAGTTGCAGACTGTGTGCACCACAGATTGCAGGCAGCAGTGTGTGGGCTGGCATGTGGGTCACAAGTTGGGGATCACAAAGCAGCAGCCAGCTGCATCTGAGAGCGGGCTGAAGCCACAGGCTAGAGAGTCAGTGCCCAATGCACCATGCAGCAAAGTGTGGACCATATTTAGGCACCAGATGATGGCAGAAGATACAAAATAATCTCACACTAGTTCAGAATTATGTATAATAAAGGGTTATTTATTTAGAGGAGACTTACAGATCACTGTCCTAGATCACAATCCTCTGCACAAACAGGGAACAGAAACAGAGTCTAGCAGTCAGAAGTGAGAACCGGAAGCAAAAGAGTGAGCACAGGCTTTACAGCTATGTTTATAGTATAAGAGACAAGAGACCTTTGCAGGACCAACCCCAAGCCAGGGACCTCTGCAGGAGTGGATCCAGACCAGGGTTTATAGAAACAGGTCAGAGTTGGTAACCTAGGCCAGAGTAAACCTGAGGCAATGAGCTCCACCTTGGGCTGAAGCACGCCTGAGGCAGTGAATTCCATAGGGGCAAGCCTGAACCAGCAACCTAGACAGGCAGGTCTGAGACAGCAATTTCCAAAAGAGTAGGACTGAGCCAGCAAACTGGGCCAGAGCAGGCCTCAGACAGTGGGCTGGTATCTTAAAGGCTATTGGATGAAGGAGTCTTTCCACTCCCACAGCAGGAATGGTTAAAATAAAAACCCCAACTACACTACATGTGTCTAAGCATGTACCAAGGATCACCAGAAATACTCAGGCATCATCCATAGAAATGAAAATAGCTATTATTTCTTCTGTGCAAACTGTCTAAAATTAGCATTATAATAAACACACAGCTACTGTCAGCAAGTTTCTAACACACAAGTAACATGGTTCACAGTTTCTCTAGTTTTGACCAAATATTGCTGTGCCCAGTGCTCAGTCTCAGAAGCTAGAATGAGCCTGGCTTCTGTGAGCCTGTCTGTATTCTCACACTCACTCAAAACACTGACAACACAAATTCCCCTACATATCAAGGTCCCTGTTAATTGCTATCAGTCAGCAGAGCACTTTACACATTCATATAAACTTCCCAATTGTCCCTGCCTTCTAACTATCTCTACTGATCCTCTTCAAACATGGTAGCATGCTTCATCAAAACTAGCAAAGATGTTTGTAAGTGGAGTCAGTTAGAACAGACTCATGTATAAGATAATGTTTTATGAAAATGATTGTCTGTCACCTCTGCTGTGTAATGTAAACTAGTTCAGTCCCTGTCCACTGCCCGTGTTACATTCTTTTAATTAGATGGAAGCCACAGGGTCTGCTTTCACTTGAGGAAAGAAGGATATACAAAGGCATGACCTCCAGAAATTAGAATTTATTGGAGGTCACTGAACAGTCCATCCACCAAAGTATTTTGGGAAACATATTAGTAACATTCACTAAAGCTGAACCCACATCCTATGGCCCAGCAATCCTTTTCACAAGCCTGTAACAAACAGAAATGCTGTAGAAACACAGAAATGACACAAACTGGAATATTTATAACTCAAAATAGCAAACAATCTAAAGGTCCGTCTATAAAACACATATAAATAAATCAGTGCATTTACAAAAACCTAGTTCAGCCATGGAAATCAGCAGTTAAATATCAAAAAATATTTCAGATTGAGGTAAGACAGGCACAAAAGAATCCATGTCATAAGCCTTTATTTTTTGAAGTTTTAAACAATAAAAATAATAGCATTCAGGGAGAAACAATTATACAAAGTCTTAGTTAGGGTTTCTATTGCTGTGAAAAAGACACCATAACCACAGCAACTCTTATAAAGGAAAACATTTAATTGCAGTTGCTTGCTTATAGTTTTGGTAATACTTGGTACATGCTTAGACACATGTAGTGTAGTTGGGGTTTTCATTTTAGCCATTCCTGTTGTGTGTGGGAGCAGAATGGCTCCTTCAGCCAATAGCCATTTTCTTTCAAACCACCTCACAAAAACATAAAATGGAGGTACTAGAAAAGTCATGGAAACATTAGCTATTGAGGAGGGGTTAGCAATTGAGAGCAAGTCTGAAACCCCATATGCATTATCTATGGGTTCTATTGTGCTCAGTGTGATATTTGTCCATGTTTTCCTTATGAAAAAGCTTTAAGATCTATTAGTATTTACCCTCTGTGAAATGTTTAGGCAGAGAGATGACAGATAGACAGACAGATGGTATATACATAGATAATAATAGGTAGATAGACAGAAGAGAGGAAGGTAGACGGATAAGAGGGACAGAAAGAGAGAGAGAGGTTAGTTATAGAAAAACATTGGAGAGATTAGAGATAGATAATGATTGATAGATAGATAGATAGATAGATAGATAGATAGATAGATAGATGATATATAGATAGATAGATAGATAGATAGATAGATAGATAGATAGATGATAGATAGATAGATAGATGATAGATAGATAGATAGATAGATAGATAGATAGATAGATAGATAGATGATAGATAGATGATAGATAGATAGATAGATAGATAGATAGATAGATAGATAGATGATAGATAGATAGATAGATAGATAGATAGATGATAGATAGATAGATGATAGATAGATAGATAGATAGATAGATAGATAGATAGATAGATAGACAGACAGATAGACTAAAGATGAAGATAGATTAGACTGATGATGATGAAGAAGATAGATAGACAGATGACAGGTAGATGAAGGACAGATAGATGCTAGGTAGGGATGTAGGATTTAAAAAATTACAAAGACCATATTATAGTGAAAACACTTTCTTTGTATTGCCTAGTTTTTTTATTTTAATACCTTCGGAGGAAACTGAGTCTCTGTGTATCAGAACATCCATAGATAGGTAAGTCAATGGACACAGGAAGCATCATACTGTGCAAACAAATACAACAGAGAAATGCAGAGGTTACTGCTGACCTCCCACAATCTAAAGTACTTGTCTGTTCCTGTACCCAATATCCATTCCTGAATTCCTTAGTTCTCTGCCAGCTCAACCCTCCCCACTAGGCATGCATATGTTTCTTCTAAAATTCACAAAGAGAAAACAACCTCTCCCTCCCCAGATTCCAAAACTACAGCTTTAGACCAGGAAAAAGTCTCTTGAGGACTCTTAGACAGGCACCACTTCCTAACTGGATGAACTTTGGAGGACATGGATTCACTGTATTTGAGAACAGTTCTTTCCAGGGTATAACAACACATGCCTATGATACCAGTGCTTGGGAGACTGAGACATTCAGGAGTTCAATATTAGCCTCAGCCACATACAAAGTCCAAAGTATACCCTCGGTGAAACTCTATCCAAAAAAATATTTTTAAAGCACTGCTTGTTAAATTTTTACTATCACATCAGTCACTGAACCAAGGATAATATTATTTTGCAATAAGCACGACCAAGTAAGGGAATGATGGATCACAAATCTGTGTTCCAGCCAGATCCACAATTTCCTAGGTTTGCTAATTTGAGTAAGTTTCAACTTTGTTGCATTACATTCTCATTTGTAAAATGAGGCCAGTATCTGTTGTACAAATTTTTCCAAGCTGTTGAAGTGTTTATTCAAGTTTTGTGTGATAGTTTTAAAATTTATATATAGACATATAGATGCATATATATGTCATATGATATATGACATAAGGATTAGCAAAGCAACTACCATTTGCAAAAAATGATTTAAGAATTAATGAGATTTTCTTCATTTGACACTGTCCTTTATAATGAAGCACTGTTCTGAAATGGTTTATACATTCTCCTGCCTCCTATAGGAAGGACATGCAAAATGAAATTGTTTTCCAATGCTGAAGAATAGAATCAGAGTTGTCACATTAATTTTCTTTCACTGCAAGAAAAACTCTATGCATCTTCAGTACAAGAGTGTTACACCATGTCCACCCACCAGAGGTTTCTCCAGGGATGACTGATTTCTCTACTTGCATGAATTTGAAATCAGGATGTGAAACATGGATAAGTTCTTTCATGAAGGCTTCAAACAGTATACATTTAAACTTGTCATTCTTGGTGAAATTTAATTCCTCTTTTAAGGACAGAATCTTAGTTTAATTTCTATATGTAGGCCCCTCTCAGTTCCTTAGAGAAGTTCCACACACCTTGCTCAGTGGACTCATCCATCTTAAGGCAAAATATGGGACACCAGATTCTCATGATTTGAATCTTGATTTCCATTTCTGTGTCTTCCAAAGAAAACTTGACACACATAAATGGCTCATGTGGCTATGTCATATCACTAGATAAAACTCCCTAAAATTACATTAACTGCATGGCATAATCTAACCTAAGAGTACCATCCATCCTGTTTGCTATCCAGGAATATATGTGAGGCATATATGGGGAGGGGAGGATCCTGAGACCATCTTAGAAAAGTGCTTGGTTAGGGACTTGTAATTGATGATTAGGTATTACTCCCCAGAAAATCCATTCTAGAATAAATACCTTCCAAGATACTTGTGAACCTGGTCTTTTTAAAAAATCAAACTTTTAATATGAATTTAGTTTCTTATACTTTTTATTGCTCTACTGCAGAGATTTTTAAACTTTTGGGTTACAATCTATTAAGGAGTCATTTTTAATTTAGTAGACCAAAACCAACTTCTTTTGAATTAAAATAATAAAAAGAAATATCAGTAAGCAATTGAGGAAGTGTGGCCAATTCATTTTAAATTTTGAAATTAATAAAATCTTAAGTGGAGAGAAACCTTCACAGTGGTGGTGTTTTCAGTTCTGTGCACATCCTGTAACCAAGCAGAATATATACTATGGCTTAAAAACTAGGGAGGCCACTACTCAAGATTATAGGAGGTATGCCATTTCCAACATTCTTAGTATGATCAATAAATATGATCCTTAGTATCAAGTTCAACATTCCTTTATACTGTGTTTGAAAAAAAACTTTGGATTTTTAAATTACATGACTTTGCAATATTAAATTATCCAATGCAGTAATCCAAATGACTCTTTATTGTTATTGTATAATTTTTTTACCTTTCAACCCAACTTTTTCATGCATCATCTATGTTGGTCATTAAGATTTGTCCTTAGCGGATCTCTTTAAACAGTTGATAAATTAATAAGAATAAATTAATAAGAATCTTTATTACTTCAATCTGTAGCAAGTAGTTTGAGTACTAATTCTACACAATCTGAAGGGCACTGAGTTTTCCTAATAGATCTTTGAGAGATGATCTTTTCCAACTGGGCTTATCTGTCCATCGAAATCTAAGAAATTGCTTAACTTACAGCATACAGTATTCTTGTTGGTTCACTTAACAGAGTGTACATCCATGTACTATCATGGGGGACTCTATTGGAGATTCAAAGATGACCAAAATTAGTCCAAGTGCTCAGAGTCTTTATATATTTCTAGAAATAGCTATTATGTCTTTTTCTGAAATGTCTGCTCCTTAATCTTCAAACTCTTAACATCCCTTTCAAACTGTGTCCTGTCAAATGCGCTGCTGTTTGCTTTACACCTCTATAGGGTAGACACGGTAAACAAAAGGATAAGATATTTTCATTTACCAAATTCTCCAAATTTCCATCACTCACAGGTCTGTATGCCCAGAGTGAAATTTATAAATTTATGGTAGTTTTTATTTTAAAAAAAGTATTGGGCAGAAGCCCTCTTTGAAAGAAAGATTTTGGTAAGATAAGAATTATCTCATATTTGTATATGTTCACTTATTTGTATCTGTAAAACAAAAGAAAACATTTCTTCATATCCTTAGCCAAAGGCTCTAATTTTTCAATATGTGACTTTTCATTGCTTCAACGTTCAATCAAAGATTAAATCATGAGAATAACATAAAGATAGTAAATAGATCTCACTGTACAATGGCAACAGTAGCAACTGCTATTATAATACAGATGTATATAATTATAATTGAGCCACAGAATAAAACAGAACATCCAATTAATATGTTGCTAGTTCACATGCAAAAGAAAAATAAAAGCTGCTGGGGGAGTGTCTTCTCTGTAGCAGCTTGACTATGGTATTTTTATACATACCCACTGAATTTTAATCATGGCAAACTGTTGCCAGTAAGATGAAAGTCAGAGACGTAACATAGTTATGCTAGGTCTCTAAAGAAAAATTAGCACATCATAGCATTCTCATAACAGACAATAATTCAAAGGATGAATACCTTTATATAAACTAAATATGTATACAAAACTTTGACTCTCTTAGAAAATCTTAGTATACAGACAGATAATAGTAACATAGCTGTATAGTGCTTACATTCTTTGCCACCTCCAACCACACCAATATGAAGGACACTGTAATTGTTTTTAATAATGGTGATTTAAATTGCTAAGCCTGATATGAATGCTAGTACAGATAAGAATAAAATTTTCAAGGCTACTCTCGTATTTGGGGTTTTTTTCTGAATATATAGGAGAATAATACCAGTGGAAATATAAATATTTTCAAAAGCTTTGGGAAGAAAATCTGGAAATGGTACAAGAAGCAGCAGATACAATGGTAGCACCACAAATTCAAATAGCCAACAGGGGCCCTGAAGTCCAAGAAATTGTGAGAACACGAGACTGCAGGGGCTTCTCCACACTCGGAAGCAGCTGTACCACTTGATTGTTCAACATGATTTCATCGCATCATTGACACAAGAAAAACAAGAAGATTACCACAGATCGTCTACATTTTCAAAGGATCCTGAAGATCATGGAATTTTGTAAGTATTCTCAATGCTTCCAAAATGTAAAACGGAAACAAAGCAAACATTACTTATAAAGTATAATACATTAGGAGCTCAAAATATGCTTTGTGTGACTGCCGTTTTAGAAGGAGATGATCGCATAGCACAAGGAAACGTTTATAGCTCAGCTGATAGTAACAAAATACGACACAGTTTTGAAAACTATTGCTTTTCATCATTAGCTCTGGGTCACAACTTAATTTCAGTTTGTAGTTTTACTTAATGTTGACCAAAATTACACAAAATCATCATCAATGAACAGAGCCCAAAGTAATCAGGACCTAGGATCAAGTGGACATTGGTCTCAAAGCCAACAACGCCTTGATGTAGAACCAGGCATTAGAAATTTAAGTCTTTGTAAAAGGTCACATTCAATGAATTAACATTGCTATACACCCTTAAGAACAGGATAAAAGTTATTAATGTCTTCCTCCCTGTAAATGTCACTCAATTGCATCAGCTCATGGGAAGCGAGTATTTCTGTTACTGCTAGTTCCTTCCTGGCCTGAAACGTCAATACAGAGTCAATAGCTCATTTCTTGTTGCTGTTTTAGAACTAGTCTTTAATTGAAAATTAAATATAAAAATTTAGAACTCTCTCCTCCATAGAAAAAACACTGCTCTGGTTCTGCATCTATCTGTCTCTCAGTCCATTGGCTCTCTTCTAATAAGCCATGGATCTTCACACCAGCATCAACTGACTCATTTTTTTGGAGCTTCGAAGCTGATAGACCAGAGCTGAGCTCTCCTTAGTGGAGACAATCACGTTTTCTCAGTTTGTCATAGAGTACCTTATTCAACCTCTTCCCAATATAGCAGATGTGCAACGATTCTGCCTTAGTCTTTAAGTTACCTTTGCCTCAGCTTTATCCCTATTTAAACTTGCTAAGTACAATCATTTGTGGCAAAACAACATTTTATTTAGCAAAAGATTCCATGTATAATAATGGTCTCAAGAGTACTGCAAAGCTGAAAATCCTTCTCACAACATTGTAACAACACATTATGCAAATGCGTGTGGTGAAACAAATCTACTGCACACTAGTTATATAAGTCTATACACTATATAATAATTGATAATGATAGCAAACAATGATTACCTGTATATCAGCTATGGAATTCTTTTATCACTGTTTTGGAGTATATATCTAGCTTATTTTTAATGTAATTTACTGTGAAACACTATGTCAAGTTATAGCAACATCAGCCTCTTACCTCTTAAGGTTATTGGATCTATTGTTTGGATCAAGAGTGCAACAGTCTTCACCAGCCTGGAGGCAAATGAGAGACTTTGCCTCCAGGCTGTGCCCTAACCCATGCCATGCATTGGACTCTGTCCCTCCAAGGCCCACTTTGCCACACAACCATATACCTGAACATTCTTATCATGGCCAGCTCTCCTCCACAACCCCAGCAGACTAAATAGGCATAGGTGCAAGCCACAGCAGTTGAAAAAAAAAGTGATGGATTGGCCTCTTGGCTGGACTGCCCCAAAGTTCAGATCCTAGCTAAACACCAGGACATGATAGTTGATTCTCCCCCTCCCATCCTAGCACCAGAAGGCAGCTGGGCCCTTCTCCTACCTCTGTTAGAAATCACTTCTCTGCTCCAGTCCCCACCAGCCTGCAGGCAGCTGAGAGACCTGACTCTAGGCTGTCCCCCCACCCCTGCCACACACTGGATTCTGTACCTCAAAGAACAATTCTGCCACCCAACCCCATGCACCTGAAGATCCTGCCCATGGCCAGCCCTCCCCTGCAACCCCATCAAATCACTTAGACATAGGTGCAACCACACCAGTTGGAAAAACAGCAGATTTCATAGGCACAGATGGAAACCACAGTAGTTGGAAGAATAGGCACTGGCATAAGACATAAGCCACACCAGTTGGAAGGAAAAAAATGAGTAAATGTCAGTGTAACAATACATTCAACAACCTAAAAAGCAATACGGCACCACCAAAACACAGTGATCCTACAACAACAAGACCTTAATAATCTAATGCAAACTGAAATACAAAGCACAAACTTAAAAATTACTTTATGAAGATGATAGAGACTCTTAAATCTGAAATAAAAAATAATCCCTTAAAGAAGTTGAGGAAAACGCAAACAAACAAACATTAAAGACAAAAAAGAAAAAAAAAACAAAAAAATGGAAGAAATCAATAAATCTCCTACAGAAAGCCAAGGAAAAAGCAAACAAGCAGGTGAAGGAAACAATTCAAGAGTTGAAAACTTAAATAGAAACAATAAACAAAACACAAACTAAGGAAATTATGGAAATGGAAAATATGGGGAGGCAAACAAGAACTACATGTACAAATATGACCAACAATATAAGAGATGAAAGAGAGAATCTCAGGTGTTGAAGATATGATAGTGGAAATAGATTCTTCAGTCAGAGAAAGTTAAATCTAATAAATTGCTAACACAAGACATCCAGGAAATCTTGGAACCATGAAATGGCCAAACCTAAGAATAATACGGATAGAAAAAGGAGAAAAATACCAGTTCAAAGGCACAGACAGCATATTAAACAAAATTGTAGAAGAAATCTTTCTCAACCTAAAGAAGGACATGCTTATGAAGGTACAAGAAGCTTACAGAACATCAAATAGACTTGACCAAAAAAAAAAAAAAGTTCTCTCACCACATAACAATCAAACCACTTACCATACAGAATGAAGAAAGGATTTTACAAGATGAAAATGGCAAAAGCCAAGTAGCATATAAAAGCAGATATATGAGAATTACACATGAATTCTCATTGGAGACTCTAAAAGCCAGAAGGTCCTGGAAAGACCTTTTATAGACACTAAAAGAACATGGAAACCAGATAATATCACTATACCTAGCAAAACTTTCAATCAATATGGATGGATAACAATATATTTCATGAAAAACCAGCTTTAAACAATACCATAAATCCAGCACTACAGAAAATACTGGAAGGAAAACTCCCACCCAAGGAACTCAGTTACACAGACAATAGAGAATCTCACAACAGCAAAACACAAAGAAAGGGAAGCATCTAAACTACCACCATTACCACCAAAACCAAATACCAGGAATTAACAATCACTTGTAAATAACATCTCTTAATATCAATGGACTCAATCCACCAATGAAAAGATACAGGCTAACAGCATGGATACAAAACGAGGACCCATTCTTCTACTGCATACAAGAAACACACTAAACTTCAAAGACAGACATTACTTCAGAGTAAACTTTTGAGAAAAGTTTTTCAATCAAATGGACTTAAAATGCAAGTCGGTGTAGCTATCCTAATATCTAACAAAATAGACTTCAAACTAAAATTAATCAAAAACATTGAAAGGGATATTTCATATTCATCAAATGAAAAATCCATCATGATGCAGTCTCAATTCAGAACATCTGTAACCAAATACAAAGGTATCCACATTTGTATAAGAAACCTTGAAACAGAAAGTAAAACATGCCCCCAGCATTGCTGAAACATTCATGAGCATCCTATTTTTATTGGGATTCATGGTCTGAGTTGATAAAGATGACAGGCAAGATCTCTTCCTTAAGGAACAGGTTCCTGTAAGATACGAACTCGAGTCTCTGGATTCAGAATCCAAAGCATTAACCATTACAGCAAAAGAAACATTACTGAAGCTTAAATCACACAATAATAATGGGAGAATTCAACACCTGCTACCACCAATGGATAGGTTCTCCAGACAGATACTTAACAGAGAAACAAGGAAACTAACAAATGTTATGACTCAAATGGACTTAATAGACATCTACAGACAATTTCACCCAAACACAAAAGAATATATTGTCTTCTCAGCACCTACATACTCGACCATAAGGCAAATCTCAACAGATAAAAAAAATCTCAAGGTCCAAATCAGGAGCAGAAGGAGAGAGAGCACAAGCAAGGAACTCAGGACCGCGAGGGGTGCACCCACACACTGAGACAATGGGGATATTCTATCAGGAACTCACCAAGGCCAGCTGGCCTGGGTCTGAAAAAGCATGGGATAAAACGGGACTCGCTGAACATAGAGGACAATGAGGACTACTGAGAACTCAAGAACAATGGCAATGGATTTTTGATCCTACTACACGTACTGGCTTTGTGGGAGCCTAGGCAGTTTGGATGCTCACTTTACTAGACCTGGATGCAGGTGGGTGGTCCTTGGACTTCCCACAGGGCAGGGAACCCTGATTGCTCTTTGGGCTGTGGAGGAAGGAAGACTTGATTGGGGAGGGGGGAGGGAAATGGGAGGCGGTGTTGGGGAGGATGCAGAAATCTTTAATAAATAAATAAACAACTAAACGGAATAACCTCCTGTATCTTATTTGTCCACCATGGGTTAAAGCTAGAGTTCAACAACAGCACAAATTACAGAAAGTTTACAAACTCATGGAAACTGAATGATGCTCAACTAAACCACCCTGGGTCAAGAAAGAAACAAAACAATAAAAAAAGAAATTAAAGACTTCCTAGAATTCAATGAAAATAAATTCACAACATACCCAGACTTATGGGACACAATAAAAGCAGTACTAAGAGAAAAGTTCACAGCACCAAACGCCTACATAAAGAATTTGGAGAAATCTCACACGAATAGCTTAACAGTACACCTGAAAGCTCTAGAAAAATAAGAAGCAAACTTACTCAGGAGTACTAGACAGCAGGAAATAATCAAAGTAGGGCTGAAGTCATTAAAATTAAAACAAAGAGAACAATAAAAAGAATCAATGAAACAAAAAGTTGGTTCTTTGGAAAAAATCAACAAGATAGACAAACTAACCAAAAGACAAAGAGAGTATGCAAATTAACAAAATAAAAAATAAAAGGGTGACATAATAATAGACTCCCATGAAATACAGAGAATCATTAGATCATACTTCAAAAATCTGTACTCCACAAAATCAAAAAATATAAAAGAAATGGAACCTTTCTTGATATGTAACACATACAAAATTAAATCAAGACCAGATAAACAATTTAAATAAACCTATAACCCCAAAGGAACTTTGGTGTGGGACCATGGTCTGTATTTTGTCAATTATATTTTAAATAAATGCTGATTGGCCAGTAGCCAGGCAGGAAATATAGGCAGGACAACCAGACAGGAAGTAGAAGCAGGTCAAGGAGAACAGGAGAATTTTGGGAAGGGGATACAGTCCTGGCCCAGACACAGAAGAAGTAAGATATGACTGTCTCGCTGAAAAAGGAACCGAGCTGTGTGGCTAACATATACTACAATAATGGACTAATATAAGTTATAAGAGTTAATAAGAAGCCTGAGCTAATGGGCCAATCAGTTTATAGTTGATGTAGACTTCTGTGTGATTTCTTTGGGACTTAATGATTGTGGGAAACAGGCAGAATAGAAACCCCTACAACAGGGGACTGGAAGGAGTGTAGGTATGGAAAGTTTCAATGAGAGAAAGTCTTTGTCAAAAAGTGACATCAATGAGGACACTAAGAGATACATACATAGATCTAATCTACATGAGAAGTAGAAAAAGACAAGATCTCCTGAGTAAATTGAGAGCATTGGGGTTTTGTGAAAGGGTTGAAGAGGAGAGGAGAGGCAGGGAGAGGTGCAGAGAAAAATGTAGAGCTCAATAAAAATCAATTAAAAAAGGAACATTAATATCTTATAAAAATGACATCTGATCTTTGACTTTAATAAATACACATGCATGCACACTTGTTCACAGAAACAAGCACACATATACCCAGCATATACACCCACATATTTATATACACAAAATTAGCCCACTCAGCTATGATTTTTGACATAAAGAATATGATTAGTCTCATAATCCTACCTCCAAGCCTTGAACCTGTCAGTTATTATACTATGGCACCACAGGGGTTGGAACATCATCCTCGTCTATAACTTCAGGAGTTGAACAAAGTGATTTCCAATAAGGCTTTCAGAGCTTCATTTTCATACTGTTACTTCATCACCTCTAATCTTATTGAATAGTCTTCATTATTTACAAACAAAGTTAAAACTAGATTGAAATATCTTCATATTTTAATTACTTTTTTCTCAGTATTTTCCTCTGTATCAGCCCTAGAATGGCAACAAAGGCTATCATTTTTTTTTCTGCCTCTCATGTGTATTTTTCTGTTATATGCATGCCTGTGTGTTCTTCCGTGTGTGGGCTCATATGTGTTTTGGTAAAAATTCACACATGTGTATACCTGTGGAGAATCTTCCCACATCATGTCTCACCTTACTCATTGAAGCAGGGTCTCTCACTTAAGCCCAGGGTTTGCTGGTTTGGCTATTCTATCTAGCCAGGTTGCTACAAAAATCCTGTCTTTACTTTCCACGCACTGGAGGTACAGGTGGACTGCAATGCCAAGCCTTCATTTACATTGCTTCTGGGGATCCCAACTCTGATCATCAAGCTGGCACAGCAAGCAGATTAACCACTGAGCAGTCTCCCCAGGCCCAGGACTATCAAAATTTTGGTTAATCATCTCTTAATAGTTCTTCTCAGTAGTAAGTACTTAGGCTGTCTTCCCATATACTTATGAAAAATTATAATCTTCTTTAACAATGGTCTTATTTATACAGCAGGGATGTCAACAATGAAAATAAGCGGCAAGATAAATAAAAGCCTCAACCTTGCCTTTGTATGAGAAATTACTCAACTAAGTGATCAATAGAAATCTGTGGCCAACACATAAGCTGATTGTTAAAACTGAGCGCTTACAGCACACCGGGTATTGAATACATATGAAGAAGAATATTAAATCATCCTTGTTATTTTGCAAGAGGTCTTGACAATAGGATTTACCTACTCCGCATATTTGGAGAACATAAACTTGTTGAAATAAAATGAAGCACAAAACTAGATAAGCAAAACAGAAGTATGGGGAAGCACGTTTGGATGGTGTTTGTAAAATTGCATAAGAAGCATCCGAGCTTCTAATGGCAATATCCAGGTGGGAAGTAGATGAAAGCTTCTCAGTAATAAACAACCCCTGCTACGGGTAGCTCTGTCCCTCTGGCTTTATGAGCACCTGTATCCAGAACTCACAACTGGATGTCTGCCTCCCAGAACACTGAGCTCTCTTATATCCAAGGTCTTCCTGATTTTGGACAATTAGTGACTCTGTTATATTCATCTACAGAAATAGCAGAAAGTGGAATTATTCTTCTTTAGTGGTAAAATCATTTTTTATCATTTTATATGAGTTTCCTTTGCATATTTGTATGACATACACACAACATCAAGTATGTCGATTTGTTGTGTTTTCAATCTACTTCACTTAAATTAACAGAACTATAGTGTTTGGATTACTGAAACATTAAATAAGAAGTCACTGGTCTTCATGCCGCAAATAATCCTGGGACTTAAGGCGAGTGGATAGACAAGCCTACTAACAACAGCACATTATTGGTAAATCTAAGCAGCTATGATCTCTGGATTTCAGATGGCCTCATGTAGAAATACTTGTAAGTAAAAGAGC
The DNA here is from genome assembly GCF_037038515.1 of Microtus pennsylvanicus. Classification (NCBI taxonomy): domain Eukaryota; kingdom Metazoa; phylum Chordata; class Mammalia; order Rodentia; family Cricetidae; genus Microtus; species Microtus pennsylvanicus. Next base: position 177,326,247 of record NC_134579.1, on the reverse strand, counting down.
ATGTCAAGTGTGTGTTACCTAGAAGATCAATTGATGCTATCTGCAGCGCTAAGACCATCATAGTTGATACAATTCATCTGAGTGAGTGAGAACAATTTATGACAGAGGAACCTGGTGCAAAGTTGAAAAAATTATCAATGCTCATGGAATGCCTCTTTCACCCTTTCCATTATAACACTAAAAGTCTCTCTTCTCCTCTCTTTTAATGCTATTTAGAATGCAAACTATAAGGTCTGTGATATATAATGTGTGTATATATATCACTTATTCTAATTAGCCAATTAGTGCATTGTGGCAGTTAATATTATATGTAATGGTGCCTATGTCCAAAATGTATTTCTTTTCCTGGTTTAACAGGCTCTTAATGAAGACCAGATAAGCTAGAGATCACAGGATGAAGCACCAACTGAATTTAAATGAGGAGGAAGCAGAGTTAGTTTCTTAATGGCTTTGACTAGTTCATAGAAAATGCTGCTGAAGTCATCCTAAATGTATTATAATAAAATGGAGCTGCTGAGTCAGCATGTTTGTTGTCTGCAGGAGTAGATAGTGCTTTCTCCCCCAACAAAATAAAGAAACTAGACAGAGGTGTGGGACACTCACCAAGAGTACTAATTATTTGCCCAAATCTTGACTGACCCCTTTAAGACAGAATTCCAAACTTGTACTAAGAACCATTTAATAAATTTTAGGAAGATTTTAATGAATAGTTTGGTCCTTAAGTATTCTTCAGTTGGACTAGTCCTTAATCTGTAAAAAGAAATGTGCTTTTCCATATAATTCAGATGTAGCCTCAATACATTGTAAATTAAACAAAACAATGTCTGCAACAATCTTTTGGCTAACTAGCATAAATTAAATGTAACTTGGTCTAATCTGATTCTCTGTTGCTATAATAAAACACTGACCAAAACCAACATGATGAAGACAAGGGTTGTCTCTCAGTCTATCAACCAATAATCTCTCCTGGTCTCCCATCATACCAAGCCTCAGTTGCACTCCATGGCGACTTTGTGCCTAGTATTGCACGAGACACTCTTGTACACTGCCAAACTTGGCTTCCAGGTTGAAATGAAGCCTTGACCTACTGCAGACATCTATGTGCTGACACCGAGGAAATGCTTCCCAAAAGATTTCACCTCAATAATGATGGCCTCTTGTTAATTTCAGCCAACCTTTCATCGCCAGCTAGCCAATATCCACTGTCCCAATAAAGCAAGGTTGCACTAAGGTGGTGCTGGTCTCTTGTTAATCACAACCCCAGTTGACCAGAAAAGACCAAGATTCTCAACTCAGAGTATGACATCAATGACCCCAATAGTGTCTTTGGGGAGCTGTCAATTTCCTCTGAAACTTCACTTGTGGGCCTCCGTCATTCAGATTTCTCTCAATATTATCTTGCAAGTTTCCATAACATCTTTTTAAGATCTGAGCACTCAATGGCTTTTCTAACCCAAAGCTCCCAAATCTTCCACCTTCCCCCACCAAACAACATGGTCAAGTCCATTGTGGGAAACGTACAATGTACTGGTTCCAACTTCTACCCTACTTTGATTTTCTGTTAGTGTCAACATCATGACCAAAAGCAACTTGGGGAGGAAATGTTTCATATGACTTACAGCTTAGAGTCTGTCATCCACAGGAGCTGGGGAAGAAGTTCAAAGTGGGAACCTGGAGACAGGAACAGAAACAGAGACCATGGAGGAAAAGTGCTTACTAGATTGCTTCCTAGGGCTTACTCAGCTATTTTTCTTTTTTTTTTTAAATTTATTTAACTTTATTTTATGAGCATTGGTATGAAGGTATCTGATCCCCTGGAACTGAAGTTACAGGCTGATAAACACCTTTAGTAATGTGGCAGGATACAAGATCAACTCCAAAAAATCAGTTGCCTTCCTTTACACTAAGGATAAGGAAGCAGAGAGGGAAATCAGAGAAGCATCACCTTTCACGATAGCCACAAATAGCATAAAATATCTAGGGGTAACCCTGACCAAGGAAGTGAAAGACCTATTCAACAAGAACTATAAGTCTTTGAAGAAAGAAATTGAAGAAGACACCAGAAAATGGAAGGACCTCCCTTGCTCTTGGATTGGGAGGATCAACATAGTAAAAATGGCAATTCTACCAAAAGCAATCTATAGATTCAATGCAATCCCCATCAAAATCCCATCAAAATTCTTCACAGATCTGGAGAAGACAATAATCAACTTTATATGGAGGAACAAAAAACCCAGGATAGCCAGAACAATCTTATACAATAAAGGATTGTCTGGAGGCATTACCATCCCTGACTTCAAACTCTATTATAGAGCTACAGTATTGAAAACAGCCTGGTATTGGCATAAAAACAGAGAAGTCAACCAATGGAATCTAATAGAAGACCCTGACTTTAACCCACAAACCTTTGAGCACCTGATTTTCGATAAAGGAGCTAAAAGTATACAATGGAAAAAAGACAGCATTTTCAACAAATTGTGCTGGCAAAACTGGATGTCAATCTGTAAAATAATGAAAATAGATCCATATCTATCACCATGCACAAAACTCAAGTCCAAATGGATTAAAGACCTCAATATCAGTCCGAACACACTGAACCTGATAGAAGAGGAAGTGGGAAGTACTCTTCAGCTATTTTTCTTAAACAGCTCAAACTTACCTGGCTAAGTATTGAGCCATCCACAATGGACTGGGCTCTGCTGTACCAATTAAAAAGTAAGAAAATGTCACTGCAGACCAATTTGATGTAGGCAGTTCCTCAAATGAGTTACTTTCTTCTCTGTTTGTGACAAGATGACAATAAATACTAACGGTTGTAATTTTTTAAAAACACCACAAAGAGAAGTCACACCATGCAACAAGGCTCACACAGGAGAATTATTGAAAGAGATGAGAGAAGAAGGCAGAGAAGAGGGCAGATTTGGGGCCAGAGACTAGTCCCTGGGAAGAAAAGTAATGGAAGAGAAAGGGAGAGGGAGGAAGAGAAAGAAAGAGAGAGAATGAGAGTAAGAGAAATGGGAGTTGGGAAGGTCCACCTTTTAAAGGGAACATAGAAAATGTGCACAAAAGATGCTCTTAGTGGCTGCAGCTGAGAACGTATTCTGTCAGGACCCCAAGGGCAGGCCAGTACAGATGCCTGAATAATAAAGCTAACCACCATACAACTTATATACACTGAATGTAACATTAATTGGAAACATACAGAGTGATGCAATCAGTTTGTCAGTACTAGGTTATAATGTGATAAACATTCTCAAGTAGCAGTGGCTCTGAAAAGTAAAGTTGTGATTTCTCTCTCATCCACACCATCAGCCCACTAATTTTTTTCCAGTGTTATGCTTACCAGCATTCAGCCTGGTAGCGTGTCACCTTTGTCTTGAATGCTGTCCACCTCCTATGAAGCTGACGCTGGCTTAGCATTTACACACGACAGTGACTAACATCACTTTTGTTCACATGTTTTTGGCCAGACAGTGCAAGTCATATTGCCAAGTGTGAGGTCAAAGGGGTTTAAATATATAATCTCTCCACCTGAAGCGACGCAGCAAGAAGGGACATGGCAGGCAGAACAAACAAATAATTGAACTGCTTTATCAATGTATCATAGACTGCTCCCTTGCAAATATTTAACATTCTCATTATATATACAAAATATAATGATACTCAAACCAAGACTTAGAACTGATATTCTCATCTGAATTTCAACACGAGGGCAACATGTGCCTCCTCTTGAGCTACAGATTCAGGAATAAAATGAAGGTATCAGCTGTCTTACTCATGTAATGCTGATGCTTCTCTCTCCCCAAGGCAGGAAGTGCCCCCAACCTCCCCAAAAATTATGGCAAAAACTGCAGCCACCGTTTCCATGAATTTTAAACTCGTGTTAGCAGATTTTGCAAGCACGCTGTCCTGAAGGTAGTTATAATCTACTGAATGTTTGATCATATTTGCCCCAAAATTAATAAATTGAAAGCCTAATCCCCAGTGTGGCTGTATTTGGGGATAATGCATTTTATGCAGTAATTAAAGTTAATGAGGAATTAAAGTATCAAGTCCTGCCTGATATGGTTAGTGCCCTTAAAAGGGAGACATAAAAACGTTTTTCCATCCAGCTATGTCACACACACACACACAGAAAAACTCTGTAAAGGTTTCTTTGTTTATTTTGTGATTCTGTTGTTTGTGGTGGCTTTGGCAGAAAGGTGGGAAGCAGCTCTGACCCTGCTTCTGTCTGAGGAGGGTTCTCTAGTCCATCATTCTCTCTAACCCTTGGCTCTGCTCTCTCAAGTTCTTTCAGCATTATCTCCCTTGCCCTCTTTGGGAGGACATAGAGCATATGACCTTGGAAACAGAGCAATTTCACATTCTGTTGTCTTCTCATAATAGAAATCCAGCAGGCATGAAAACTGAGTCACCTAAGAATAGTCAATCCTTGCATCACACTAGTCTACAAAGATCTTAACTACAGTAGCTCCTGTTTTATATGCAGTTCCAGAGTATCCCGAAAACTAATGGCATACCAAAGCCTGGTTTTAGGGACACACTGAGAAATTAAAAGTGGAATACATTTGTTGACTACATTAATGATAAAATTAGAATATCAAAGGTGCATTAGAGTCACATTAAGGAAAATAAATTAAAGCATTTTCTAGTGGAGTAGTTTAACCAAGAATGAGCCCAGATTTGGTTTTCCTATTTCTCTCTCCTTGTGTTTTCCTGTATGTATTTGTCTATATTATTCTGTCTGTTGTATGAGTCTGAATCTGTGTTTTCCTGAGCTGTCTTTATAAATCTGTCTGTCCCTGACTCTGTTCTCCTAACAAAGAACTTTGTTCTGTATTTACTGAACAGAACAGAAAGCATCACAAAAGAATCAGGGATATTATACAGAAATCTTTAACAAGATTTTACAAAAGGATTGGAAGTTTACTCAAGGTCTATGAATAATTGTGCTGGGATTTTGATGGGAATTTCTTTGAATCTGTAGATTGCTTTTCGTAAGATTGCCAATTTTACTATGTTGGTCCTGCCTATTCAAGAGCATGGGAGATCTTTCCATTTTTGGACACCTTCTTCAATTTCTTTCTTCAAAGACTTGAAGTTCTTGTCATACAAGACTTTCACTTGTTTGGTTAGTTACTCCCATGATATTTTATGTTATTTGTGAATATTGTAAAGGGTGATGTTTCTCTGAATTCTTAGGAGAGCTACTGATCTTTTGTTGTTGTTGTTAATCTTGTATCTTGCCACATTACTGAATGTGTTTATCAGTTCCCTGGTAAAAATTTTAATGTCAGTGATGTATATTATCAAATCACCTGTAAAAAGTAAAAAGTTTTACTTCTTTCTTCCCAATTTGTATCCCCGTGATCTTCTTTTGTTGCCTTATTGCTCTATCTAGAACCTCGAGTACTATACTGAATAGATATGGAGAGCATGGACAGCCTTGTCTTGTTCCTGATATTAATGGATTTGAATTTCTCTCCATTTAGTTTGGTGTTGGCTGTCAACTTGCTATATATCGCCTTTATTATGTTTAGGTATGTTACTTGTATCCCTGATCTCTCCAAGACCTTTATCATGAAGGGGTATTGGGTTTTGTCAAAGGTTTTTTCAGCATCTAATGAGATGATCGTGTTTTTTTTTTTTAATTTTGTTTATATGGTGGATAAAATTGAAAGACCTTTGTATGTTGAACCATTCCTGCATCTTTGATATGAAACCTACTTGATCATTGTGGATGATTTTTCTAATCTGTTCTTGGATTTGGTCTGCCAATATTTTATTAGGTATTTTTGCATCAATGTTTATGAGGGTGATTTGGTCTGTAATTTTTTTATTAGTTGTATCTTTGTTTTGTTTGAGTATCAGGGTATCTGTAGCCTCAAAAAAATTGGCAATGTTCCTTCTATTTCTATTGGGTGAAACAATTTGTGGAGTATTGATATTATCTCTTCTTTGAAATTCTGGAAGAATTCTGCACTGAAACAATAAGATCCTAATTTTTTGTGTGGGGGTGGAGACTTTTGATAACTGCTTATATTTCCTTAGGGGTTACAAGTTTATTTAAATTGTTTGTCTGATCTTGATTTAATTTTGGTATGTGGTACCTATCCAGAAAATTGTACATTTTTTTAGATCTTCCAATTTTGTGAGGTACAGGTTTTCAAAATATGACCTGAAGATTTTCTAAATTTCCTCAGTGTCTATCATTATATCCCCCTTTTCATTTCTGATTCTGTTAATTTGGATATTCTCCCTTTGCATTTAGTTAGTTTGGGTAAGGGTTTGTCTATCTTGTTGATTTTTCTTAAAGAATCAACTCATTGTCTCATTGACTCTTTGTATTGTTTTCTTTGTTTCTGCTTTATTGATTTCAGCTCTCAATTTAATTATTTCCTGACATCTACTCCTCCTAGGTGAGTTTGCTTCTTTTTGTTCTAGAGTTTTCAGGTATGTTGTTAAGTCACCAGTGTGAGATTTCTCCAGGTTCTTTATATAGGCAGTTAGTGCTGTGAACTTTCCTCTTAGCACTGCTTTTAAAGTGTTTCATAAGTTTAGGTATGTAGTGCATTCATTTTCACTGAATTCTAAAAAGTCTTTAAATTTCCTTCTTTATTTCTTTCTTGACATAGGGATGATCCGGTTGAGCATTGTTCAATTTCCATGAGTTTGTGGGCTTTCTATAATTAGTGTTGTTGTTGAATTCTTACTTTTAGTCGTTGTGATTCAATAAGATACAGAGGCTTATTCCAATTCTTTTGTATCTGTTCAGTTTTACTTTGTTATGAAGCATGTGGTCAGTTTTAGAAAAGATTTCATAAGGTGCTAAGAAAGAAGTATATTCAAAAAAAATATTTTTTCCATACAAAATACTTGAACAAAGAGAATAACAAACATGACTGCTCTAATAATAATAAACACAAAAGATAGTGAATTTTTCATATAATAAGAGTCCGTTAAAAAAAAACACACCTTTCCAATACATAGAATTTTCATTGTATATGTTGGACTTTATTTAAAAACTGGGAAGGAAATATGGATGGGTAAGAGATTCATTTGAAATGGTAACCTGTTCCCAGACATTTGTTCGCACTTTCCATCTCTCCTTAATCTTTTTGTCTCAAGAAAATTTCTTCCTGTTGTTTAGCTAACTGGCTACCTGAGGATGGAGCCGATTGTGATGTTTTAATACAAACATGACTTGACAGGCTCCTTTGCACAGCCTGCCTGGGCTATATCTTCTCATGTCAAAATACTTCAGAACTCCCAGATTCCCCTCTGCCCAGCAAAAGCAAATATCTTAATACAGCAGCATGCGGAAATTGAAGATTGATAGTAAGCTATGTAACAAAGTAGGGGTGAACTACTACTTTTATCTCCAAGTCTTTTCCTTACTCTTGTAAGGAGCCATCCTTTCTCCTATTGTGTTCCCTACAACATGCCCTCGTTTTTTCATGCTCATAGAATTGATTTTCAGAAAAGTAATGCCTTAAACCAGAATTAGTGGTACAGGCAGGTAATTTGAGCCATTGGAAGGAGTTCAACACTGACTTTAGTTGCATAGTGACTCAAAAGTCAAGCAGGAATTTTCTTTTTAGTTCAGTGCCCCATTTTTAAATTAGGATATCTGGAATGTCTAATTTCTTGAGTTCTTTATATATTTTAGTGATCAGTGCTTTGTATGATGTAGGGTTGGTGAAGAATATTTCCCATTTAGTAGGCTGCCTTTTAGTCTTACTGACTGTGTCCTTTGCTTTACAGAAGCTTCTCATTTTCAGGAGGTCCCATTTATTTATTGTTGTTCTCAGTGTCTGTGCTACTAGGGTTATATTTAAGAAGTGGTCTCTTGTGTCCATGCATTGAAGGCTACTTCCCGCTTTTTCTTCTATCAGGTAGAGAATATTAAATGGCCAAAAGGCATTTAAAGAAATGTTCAACATTCTTAGCTATCAGGGAAATGCGAATCAAAACAATTATGAGATACCATTTTACACCAGCCAGAATGGCTAAGATCAAAAACACCAATGACAGCATATGCTGGAAAGGATGTAGAGTATGGGGAACACTCATCCAGTGCTGGTAGGAATACAAACTTGTACAACCACTTTGGAAATAAGTATGACGGTTTCTCAGAAAACTGGGTATCCAACAAAACCAATCTTGGGCATATACCCAAAAGTTGTTTAATCATACTACAAAGACATTTGTTCAACTATGTTTATAGCAGCATTATTTGTAATAGCCAGAATTTGGAACCAACCTAGATGCCCCTCAACCGAAGAATGAATAAAGAAAATGTGGCACATTTTCATATTAGAGTACTACTCAAAGGTAAAAAAGCAATTACATCTTGAAATTTGCATGTAAATGGATAGAAGTAGAACACACCATCCTGAATGAGGTAACCTTGACCCAAAAAGAGGAATGTGGTATGTACTCACTCATAACTGCATACTACCTATAAACAAAGGATATTGAGCCTATAGTTCATGATCCTGGAGCAGCTAATTAGCAAGGTGAAACCTAAGAAAAACATATATAGATTCACCTAGAAAGTCAAAATAAACAAGATCACTTGACAAAATTGGGAACATGGGGTTGGGGAAGAAGAGAGAATGGAAGGGAAGAGCAGAGGAGAAGGGGAGGAGGGAGGAGAACTTGAGGGAACAGGATAGTTGAGATGTAGGAAAGACAGAAATGAGAGCAAAGAAAGAAATATCTTGATTGAGGGAGTCATTATGAGGCTAGCAAGAAACCTGGAACTAGAGAAATTTCCAGGAATCCACAAGGAATACCCCCAGCTAAGACCCTAAGCAGTAGAGGAAAGGGTGCCCAAACTGGCCTTGCCCTGTAGTCAGACTGATGGATATCTTAAATATTACCATAGAACCTTCATTCAGCAACTAATGGAAGCAGAGGCAGAGACTCACACCAGAGCCCTGGACTTGGCTCCAAAAGTTCAATTGAAGAGTGGAAGGAATGAGAACATGAGCAAAGAGGTCAAGATCATGATGGGTACACCAACTGAAACAGTCTACCTGAGCTAATGGGAGTTCACCAACTCCAGCTGAAAGGGAAAAGAACAAGCATAGGTCCAAACCAGTCCCTCTTAATATGGTTGATAATTGCATGGCTGGGGCATTGGGGGGGGGGGTCACTGGCAGTGGTGCCAGAATTTATCTCTACTGCTTATACTTGGCTTTGGGAGAACCTATTCTTTTTTAATGATACCTTGCTCAGCTTAGATATAGTAGAGAGGGCCTTGGACCTTCCTCAAAGCAATGAACCTTAATCTCTCTGTGGAGTGGTTCGGGGCTGGGTTGGGGGAGTAGGTGGAGAGAATGGCAGAAAGGGATGGAGTGGGATCTTGGATTAGTACGTATAATAAAAAAAACATAGTTTGTTTTCTTTTTAAAAAATTAAATTAAAAACTCAAGCTGGATTTTGTGACATCATAGTTCACAAAACAAAAACTAAAAAAAAAAAAAAATCAAGTGCTGATCTGACAAGAGCATACAGATGCTTGCCTAAAGAAATCAAACAGAAAAGGAAGCCATGGTATGAAGAGGAAGAGCCAGACCTGCATGGTCATTTATTGTCTCTAGACTCATGATAATGCTGCATGTTCCATAAAAGCCATTTCACTCTTTTTACTCTTGAAGAATAGAACTAAGACGGAAAGGTCTCTTCCACTTTCCATAAGCCAAACTTGACTAAGCCTACTTCCTTCCACCAACTTCTGCCTCTTAGGATTTCTGTAGAAAAGCCATCACTACAGAGCTGACTAAGCAGTCTGAGTATAAATTGTTTCCAACTCCCTAGTGAATAAAATAAAAGACCAGGCAAACTTAAGCCAGAATCTGAGATCTTACAGCTGGTAATAAGCTAGAAAGTTGATCAAGAACCTCTGTTGTCTATCTTTTAACACAGCATCCTTTTTTCTGCATCAAGCTAGCTCCCAGGAGATACAAATGGTATACAATTCAGGTGAGTGTATGCCACAGTCCAGGGTGCATCAGAACACCAGAAGCAGGAGCAATGCTTAGTATTCAGCAAACTATAGGCTCCATTGCAGCCTCATGAGCTGTATTCCCTTTTGCTGTGGTTCAGTGTTATCACTTGTGAAACAAAAATGAAGTTCTAGTTTTAAGTGTTATGTTCTGAGTCACAGATACTTAGCTTAAAATGTACATCGGAACAAAGTATTCAAACTCCACTCAAGTGTGTGGGAAAAAAGAAGACCAGAAAGAAAGATAAAAGTATTAATAAAGCATATTTTCCTGGACTTGAGTTTTTAAATTCTCTAGAATGATCTCTTTTTTAAAAAAAAAGATAAATCTTTAGACTATTAACTTGGATCCATTTGTAAAACAAATGTAAATTATCAAAAACAACCACTTAAAATTCCAAGTTTTTTAGAATCAACAAGAATAGAGGATTTTTATAATAAAAATGATATTGAGAAGGAAGATGGATTTGGTTTTAATCTGAAATATATATTCTTATGTTATAAAAAAATCTTTGTTTTATACATGGGTCATAAATAACATTGTGATCATCTTTTATTAGATTAAACAACCCTTGTTCCAAGAAACTAAATTACTTACATGTTAAAATGCTGGATTCGCCGGGCGATGGTGGCACACGCCTTTAATCCCAGCACTTGGGAGGCAGAGGCAGGTGGATCTCTGTGAGTTCGAGACCAGCCTGGTCTACAGAGCTAGTTCCAGGACAGGCTCCAAAGCCACAGAGAAACCCTGTCTCGAAAAACCAAAAAAAAAAAAAAAAAATGCTGGATTCTTAGAAACCATTGTTTGATAAGAAGTCAATAATCTTATTCTAGATAAGCATATTCCTGTGCTCTCAGACATAACTGACGAAAATTTATTCACAGTTCCATTTCTTATCAATCTTTCCTGTTTACCTACAAATCATCAAATCATAATATCAATCTCACACAAAGCTAGAGAAAGTGCATTTTGCTACAATAATATGTACCATTATAAAACAGCAACATTAATACACAGGGTTTTAAATCTTAGACATATTTATTTCACTATATTCATAAATTCAATGCTATTTCTATGCTATGACATGGGAGTGAGGGGAGCCTTCTATTATTACTGTGAAATCCTAGCTTGAACACAAAGAGAAATAATGCATCTAGTAGAAATTTAAGCTACTAATATCAAATGAATATTGAGTTTGGACATTTATGTTCTGAGCCAGTTGAAATTCACACAAACAGAAATCACAGTCATATACACTGTTGTACAAAAGGAACTACTGGGGAGAAATATTATCTATCCTAAATAACAGATACAGTTAATTTGCAGGAATTTATTTTTCAAGCTACAAAAGAAGTCATCACCATTAAGTTGGTAAGAAATGAGTCCCACTGGGTGAGTCACAGTGGGATTAGCATCCATCTCATGAGAGGACAAAGAACTTTCTTTCCTGGCTAATTTCAAAAAGAAGAAAGGCGACACAGTTCTGAGGAGAACCAGAAACTCAGACCACTGCATTACAGGAAGAATGCAGACAAAACAGAGGATTCTCAGCTCTGCAGAAAGGAAAGAAAGGAGAATATTTAACATTTGCCCCAAACAATGAGGAAAAAAAGAATGTCTTCTGGGAAATGTCCCTTCCCATCATAGACTCAACTTTTAAAAAGTAAAGTTTGACTCAAATTTTTCTACTGGTTAAAATGAAACAAACCATTTACAAAGAATTGTACATTCTGATGCTAGTTAACATGGATATAATGGAGTTATCCTTTTAGAATATAAGGTCGTGAAAGTTTGCCAGATGTCTATGTTGCAGTGCTTGCAACAACCTAAATACACACCAACCCAACAAGTCTACATTTTGAATTTGTCCTACAGAAAATATTCCAAAATGCAAAGTTTCACATTATTATTAAATAACAGGGCTATTAGTCATTAATAATGTGAAATGAACTAAAATTTTGCCAGTAGAAAGATTTTAATGTAAATTAATCCGTACTCATGGAGCACAATACCATGTAGCCATTGCAGAACATCCAGCAATTGCGGAGATGGTATGGCTCAATGGTAGAACACTTGCCTATCATTCATGAGGCCCTGAGTTCAATCCTTAGCACTAGATAAAAAAATGACAAAAAGATCAGACTTTGCTAGGCTTTGGCTTATCATACATTGTATGAGCAAGAACAAATTGAAGGGCATTTGATAATATAAAACACACACAAGCTTTGAGTGTGGCTTAAAGTTGGAAGTAGAAATGCTATCAATATAATTTCTTTCTAAAAATATGTTACTGGATGCCTGAAAACTTCCTGTACATATGCCGCCAAATCAATCAAAAGGACACTGGAAATGCAAAGTCCATCACATTCATCTTTATGCGTCTGGCCACTTTATTTAGGTATTTTGCATAAGATAGTTTTTAAGGCCAACATGTATTCTCATTATATAATTCCCTAGGTTGCCTTACATTTTATTCATGAGTTAGCATTTGGCATAAGTGAGGGGGAAATTATAGTACATTTACAGATTTATCACACATATTTCCTACTTCTTTAAGCATTCCTTTCCTGAATGTACAGAGAACACTCAGTTGAATGTGAATATGTTCTTTAATAGATAAGAAAGAAAGTATTAAGACACGAAACATGCACAGGCTTAGCCTTAAAAAGTATTTTAGATCATGTGTATCATGAACTTGGTGTTTGGGGTGTGTGTCGGAGATGTAGGTGCGTGCGTGTATGTCTGATGATAGCAGCAATTTTTTTATCAAAATTTATTTTTCTGCTAAAACCTAGGTTATCTTTATTCTTAAAAGTTACAAGCAACACACAATGCATTAAAGTTCCTTTCATCAGGCTCTAAATAGAAGTGGGAAACACTAATCAAACTTCAAACCCGTGGAGATGATGTCAGGAAAGGAGCACCAGACATGTGCAGACTTACAGGAGACATCTGCATTTTTTCCTAGCTGGTTTTGCTGGGTTGCCATATTTTTCACCTCTATTAACTTAATAAATGTCTCAACTATGTCATCCACATCACAGCACTGGGAGAAAGGCTCTGGCGGGCCCACTCTGCGACAGTAATAGAGTGCCTCAGAAAATAAGTACTATGTTTGCTTATCTCATTAATCTTGGCCATTCCTTCCTTCCGCTCAGCCAGCCTGCTTCAGAAAGGACTTTATCCATGTGGCAGAATTATAGGAAAATTGCCACTCAGACTTACAAAATGAGCCTTTTCCACTTTGTGACAGCCATTTATCTCTCGGCCATCAGGAAATATCTAAAATATTTATGTGGGCCTTATCTGAAAGATGAATTTCTGCTAAGTCTCGGGGCTGTCAATATATTTTTGACGTTTGAAGGAAATGCTATCTTTTCAAAGCAGGCACATCTTATTTGCCAAGGGTCATGCTGTGACCACTTAAAACAATTATCCAAAAACTTTGGCAAGCTACCACAGTCTTCCTTATAAAGCATGACCTCATTCCTAAGTAATTCACAAAAATATGTTTCAAGTGGATTCAACCTCAATGAAAATTAACACTCGATGAAGCAGGCAAAAAAAAATGGAAAAAGAAAAAAATTATTCAATTTAGCCTTAGTTCAAAAGGCAAAAGCAGAACAGATTTTCAACAAAACTTTCATTTTGATATTCTTTTGTGTAATAAGGAAACTTAGTGGAATGGCTGTGATGTGTGTAAATCTCTCCAGCATTCCAATCTTTCCAATTATCGTCTTCTGCTCTCTGGCATCTGTTCTAACTTGTCTGACCCTTGTGCCTCCCTCCCTGACCCCCACACACATTTATATGTAAGCGACTCTTTTTCTGCTCTTCCAGGGGATTTTCAATCTTTTTACTGGCGATTCTTTCTTGTTTGCTTCTGTTTTAATGAGACCTCACACACGGCTTCTTTGTCATGACAACCTCTTTTTTTTGTACTGCACACTCTTAGCCATAACCCCTAAAATCTGTGTAAACCCTGTCTGACCAGGTCCATTGGAAGATCTTGGGTCAGTCTATCCCTAACTCAAATTTGAGCAATAAGCAGCAGTTTGTGTGTGAAGTCTGCCTCAGAACACTGTGCTGGGTACTTCTTCCCTACAGGGTAGGCTGTAACCCCTGGCTGTCTTTCAGATCAGACTCCTCTCTCCTCTCTGCATGGGAGGTGATCCAGAATCATAGGTACCTGCCTCTGGCTTCTAGTTGGAGTGCCCCATAGGGGAACAAAGGCCAGAGCTTGATCCAAAGGCAAGGAAACAGGATGTTTTACCTGTTCCTTCTTCCTCTGGTACTTGGGTAACTGGTGGTCCTGCCAGGAGATTGGCTCCTCACAACCATCAATACCTTGCTCTACTGAGTTTCTCATTCTGTTGCTACTCCAGACCTAGGGGTATAACAACCCCTTACTTTGCTAGCCCTGGGGTTCTGAGCTAATTCTCCTGGGTTATAGTTGTCCCCTGCACTGATTTAAATTCATGACATTTTCTTTTGTACATGTGTCTTTTATATTGTTTTCTTGTTTTTTTAACACTATGGATAAGTATAGTATACATTTTGACAGTTTTTATTCTATGACATTTAATACAGATATATAGCCAATAGTTTGGGCCAAAATCACGAGATATTCCTCATGTTTTAAATTTGAAAAAATTATTTTCAGTGCCTGGATGAAATTCTCTTATATTATCTTTTTTAACTCAAGAATTTCTTACATGTATACAAGAAAATATTATTATATCCACCTCCCACTTGCACCTCCAAATTCCCCTTTAGACCCTCGAACATGTACCCCTCCCAACTTTACGCCTTCTTTTTCCTGACGATCCATGAAGCTCAGTTAGTGCCACCCATATGTGTATGGATCCAGGGCCATCCACTGGACCATGACAAGCCTACTAGTGGCCTAGTGGACATGCGCTCAAAAAAAGCATGAATGTCTTCCAATGACTGTCAAATATCAGTTGTTCCCAGGAAGGGTTGGAGCGCAGAGATCATCTTTTTCATTTATTCTGGAAATTTGACTGGCTTGATCTTGTGTACATCTCTGTAAATAGTCAAAGTTCACGAAAGCAATAGTTTCAAAATACTCAAAGCAGTTTCACAATGCTTGTCCCTACCTACCTTCCAGGTCAAACTATCTTTCTACCTCCTCTTCCACAACTTCCCTGGCCTTAGAAAAGGGGCTCCAGGAGGACAGTTATAAAAGTGTCCTATTTACAGAAGATCACATATTTTTGGCACTTCGACCAGTTGGGTGGCTCTGCACTAACTGCTGCCCACTATAGAAGTTCCCAAGATTGGAAGCAGCCCAAAATTGTGGGCATAAACATGGACATTTAGAATGCAACGAGACAACATGACCAGTTTGAAAAGTAACAGTAGCAGCTTCTACCCTAGGGCCTATGACCTCTCCGGTCATTAGCTTTACGTCAGGATTACAGTATCAAACATGACATTCCCTCCACTAGAACAGGCCTCAAATCTGGATAGACTTTTCTTGCTAAACATGTTCTTTTCAGGTTGGCTTCCTAGTCGTTTGTTTTCCCACCATTTCTTTAAGAGTTTTTGGAAGGTGTGGAATTAATGATGACTAAATAGTTATGAAAATGTGAGTCTTTTGACAGATAATAAAATTATCTTCTAAAACATAGCACTCCTGCATTATATAAATGCATTACTTAGCACTCATATAAAATCAGCATTATCAATTTTTAAATCTTTAGTGTCTATATCTCAAAATTTATTTGTATTGTCTATTTAATTTGGATTTCTTTAATAAGATTTGACATTTTGATTTTTTTCTTTTCATGATTTTTACACTACCTATAATCCTGGGCTGCTTCCAACTATGGTCAAGTACCCCCATGTTGAGTCAAAAACAACCAGTTCAAGAAGATCAATATTCTTCTTTATCTTCTGGAACACCAGGCACACACATGACATACATACATATGAATAGGCAAAACATTCATACACATAAAATAAAACTAATAAGTTTAATTTTAAATTAGCATCAATTTTTAAGTCTGTTAAGCCTTTAATGCTATCTACAGCCCAAACTTATTTCCCATTGTCCTTTAAACTTGCATTTCTTTAACTTTAATAAGGTTGGATATTTTGACTTTCTTTTCTTTTTTAAAATGATTTCACTTATTCTTTTAAAGTTTTTTTTTAATTTATTTATTTATTATGTATACAATGCCTGAAGGCCAGAAGAGGGCACCAGACCTCATTACAGATGGTTGTGAGCCATCATGTGGTTGCTGGGAATTGAACTCAGGACCTCTGGAAGAGCAGTCAGTGCTCTTAACCTCTGAGCCATCTCTCCAGACCCTCTTTTAAAGTTTTATACAGTGTGTTTGACCTTATTCATCTCGCTCCCCAAACTCTTACCACATATTTCATATACTATGTCCTTCCCATTGTCCAATTAAGTTATCTAAGCACTATATTTTAATGGAGGAAATTTTGTTTTTGTTATAGTTTTGCTTTGTTTAAATAACCAAAGTTATTTGAACTTGGATGTCTATGTCTATTTATGATTTTTATTTGTGATTCTCCACAGCTTTTAAGATCATGAGGCCTTTCAAACCAAGATACAAGATGTATATTAGCCTTAGCCATTGTTTTATACCTTGATTTTTAAATGTTTTGCTGTTTCTAAAATTTATTTTGGTACGATGTACAGTTCTAAATCTATCTTTTCTTTATTCCTCTTTCTAAAACAAAAATATCATGATTTGTTTATAACCTTTTATATTTATATCCACTTATATTTACTAATAAATATATAGATATCAAATTTCCTTTCATTTCACTTCCTCATTTCTCATAGCAATATATTTTCATTTATTACTTTTAATTTTCTTAGGGCAGCAAAAGGAAATAAAAATTTCACTCTTCAATTTTCTTTAATTTAATTGAAAATATCTTTATACCAAATTAATAGTTGTGGCTACAGGCTATTAAGAAACCACATAAAGACAAATAGAAAGTTATAGCAGAGAATATCTAGATTCAGTGCAGGAGCTGAGGATTGTACAGCAGGCAAGAATCACCAAGAAGTCCTTTATGTAGAAGGCCATTATTCCCTTAAACATTTTTTTAGTTGAATTATTTTTATACAATACATCTTGATTATGTGCTTCTCCTCTCCCAGTCCTTCCAAGATCTTCCCCACCTCTCTACTTACCCAACTTTATGCTCCTTCTCTTTCTTTCATCCCAATAAACAATAAAGCACAAGAAATATCAGTGATCTCTCAGAGTTGCAGAACATCCATCCAGATCATTCTGTCTTTCAGAACATCCACTGAAAACTAAGATGCTTTTATAATGGACCTACCTTTATATATGACTTTGTTATTTCCCTTCAAGTTCTTAAAATATTTTCTTTGTTCTATGCATTTAGTGGTTTGATTCTTATTGGTCATAAGGAATTCCCTTTCTGGTTCAGTCTATTTGGTGTTCTGTACAATTTGTGTACCTTGATATGTATCTTTTCCCTTAAATTGCAGATATTTTCTTCTATTATTTTGTTAAAAATATTTATTGCACCCTTGATCTGGGTTTCCCCTTCATCTATCTATATTCTCATTAGTTTAATCTTTCCATAGTGTCTTGGATTTCCTTGATGTGTTGTGCCTGAGTATTTTTAGATTTAACATTTTCTTTGGCTGACCTATACATTTCTTCTATCTTGTATTCAGGACATGAAATTTTCTCTTTTGTGTCTTGTAATCTTTTGGCGAAGCTTTCCTCCGAGGTTTTTGCTTGACTTCCTAAGATTTTCATTTTTAACTTGGGTTTAAAAGTGTTACTATTTCTACTTTCATGTCTTGAAATGTTTTCATTATTTCATTCACCTGTGTTTTCATGGTCTTCATTAAAACATTTATTTATACACATTTTAGGTCTGTGAACATATTCATAATTGCTGTTTTGAAATTCTTGTAGTGTGCTTCAGCTAAATTGTATTTTTTATGGTCTGATATAATAGGGTTGCTGGCTTCCAGATGAGGCATATTATATATGTTTGTGTGTCTGTTCTCAGATATAGGCATTTTGAGCTATGATGCTTGGGGTGTGTTTTATGTTGACATCTGATCTTGTCTTTTGGGGTATGTATCATATTCTTTGGATGCTATTCACCACTCTGGATCCCAGGCAAGTATAGTGTCTGTGAGTTCCCTGGTAGAGGGTGCTTCTGCATTCAATCTAGTATAGTCACCAGGTTTCCCTGGTAGAAAGAATAAAGGAATGGA
This sequence comes from Microtus pennsylvanicus, assembly GCF_037038515.1. Classification (NCBI taxonomy): domain Eukaryota; kingdom Metazoa; phylum Chordata; class Mammalia; order Rodentia; family Cricetidae; genus Microtus; species Microtus pennsylvanicus. The sequence goes on along the minus strand of NC_134579.1, from coordinate 177,307,968 downwards.
GATGTCCTAGAAGAGAAGACTGAGAAGGACAGTGAGAAATAGCTGTCAGGACTCTGGGTTCTCACCAAGATGCAGAGTTCCCTGGGAATGGAGTTAGGTTGGGAGGAGTTCTCTCGTGGGCAGGCTGCAATAATACTATATATAAGGTGCCATCTTTTAACACTTTAAAAAGAAGTATTCTTTCATGATGAAGAAATTGGCAGAGAGATGTATAAACAGATGATTCATTTAGGAAACAGTAAATAATTCAGTATGACAAGCCTGAATGGTGCCTCAGGGAGGAGGCAGAAGGAGCTGTTGGAGTTTCAAGGAGGGTTCAGGATAGAATTCAGAATTGTGTCTCAGATGAATGCAACATGAGGCTTCAACTTCACGGATCCCTGTTGCCAACTCATTTTTTTAAAGTAATTTCCTTCAGAGCTAATGTCCCATTTCAAAATTTTTTGGTAGTTAGAATTTGATACTACATCCAATCAGAACCAGCAGGTCCTATCAGCAATAGCAATATTCTATTTCAATGTTGATATCCACAGTACGAATAGGTTAGCTTTCCCCTTTTCAATAGCCTTAAAGTCGCTTCAGTTTCCCTGACTAGATGTCATTTGTTAGCTCCTCCTTCTCTCTCTCGACACTCTTTATTCTCTCACTTCATTCTCCCCTTCATCTTCTTCTTTTGAATATTCTGTATCCTCGAAATCATTCCAGCAATATCTGATTTCCTATTAACCTGCTTTGTAGCAGAAATTATCCCAAGTTCTCACATGTGCACCCAATCGTATCAGCTTACCAAACAAATAATCAGACCTTTTCTTGCAACAAATCACTGACGGTGACCTAGTATAGACTGCGTATAACAGGACAGGCTAGGTCTTGTTAAACCAGCAAACAACAGCAAAAGATCTTACATATTAGGTCTCACCCAGTCATGTCACAGCATGCAGTGGGCTACCTTCCTTTAATCCCTACCTGCTGGAACTGCAGCTACAAGCATTCAGGGTCACCATAATAGCAGAGAGTGCTTCAAAATTGAGAGAAATGTTTGAGGGGACCTTTTATATCTCCATTCTCATTGTCTCAGACTCACACGGATTGCTTCAGCTTAGCATCTGGATGTGCCGTGAGACAGGAAATGGCATAATGAAGCACAGCAGACGTGGGCTTCAGCTGCTGGAACCCATCTAAACTCCATTTTAGGCAAATTTCATCCTTATAGTCTCTCGATGAAAACCACACTACAATGTTCCTTTTCAAAGGACGTTCAATATAGAGCAAAGATTCTTAACCTCTTAAAACAAGATTCCCTCTTAGATAAAAATAAACAAAACCAGTCTAAAAGTTGTCCCTCTCAAGGATCTTCCCCCTTTCTGTAGTTCATTAGATCCACATGAATTTTCGGAAAGCTACAATTTACAGCAAATCTGGATCATTGACAGTCTTCCTGACTTCAGTATAATTGTTTTCCAGTTGGTGTCCACTGTACATGCTGCCTTCCTGAAGCTGCTTTTGTGCAGGAAGAAAACATAACTTCTAGATAATTATTCCGTCCTATCAGATTTTAGTCTACTGTACTCCTACAGGCTGCATGATTTCTCTCTTCTTTTCTCAACCATTTCTGTGTAGACTACAACCGATGAAGTCATAGGCTAGCCTCTTTCCTTTCCCTCCTTCCTGTCTCTTCTTCTATATGTATTCTCCACCTTCCTGCTCTCCCTGTCCTCACACCTGACACGCAGAACAGAAGGGAGAGCTTCTGGGGCTCCCACTCCCGTTGTTCCTGTCAGTTCCTCTCCGCATCAGCATCTACCTGTCTCAGACCCGTGTGTTTTTATTAGCATTCACCACAATGAAGTTATTCACTGTCACTGATAAAGCCCATACATATTTCTAGGAATTTAGTGGACGGAACGAAGCTTCATTGTGTTGATAAGCAAATAGAGCCATGCAGAAAGGAAATAAATGCCTCAGACTAGATCTTTTATATTCACAGAGAAAGACTAAGCAGAATAACACTAGTGTTCATCCCACAAATCGAACATGAGCCTTACATTTTGTAAAGAGCTAAAGGAAAAAAATACAAGGGATCATATATGGTCTAAAAAATTTTCAATCCGTATTCTATTGCTCCATTTAGTATAGTCAAAGATATGAGATCTGAGGAAACAGACACCAAAAAAGAAATTAAAAACAAGCGGTGTACCAAGAACAGAGAGGAGAATTAGTCAGAGAAGGCCTTCAGATCAAGACTCAAGACTGACACAACAGGAGATGATGAAATATGAATGGATAAGACTCAAGAAGAATGTAGCTTGAGAGTGTGTTGGCCAGCACAGTGGGAGCATTCCAATGCAAAACTCACTCACAAGGGAGCCTAACATGGAAAGGCTTTTCCAAAAGCTACTCATGCCTCTCTGCTCAGGGTTTAAAGTTCAAAGGGAGTATGGACTGACAAGAGTGTAGATGCAGATTGCAAAGCATGATAGATATCGATGACCAGCTCTCCTGCCTCTTGACATAACTTTGCATGGGTCAGATTTCTATCTGTTGCTTCTTCTACCTCTCCATTTTTGTTTTCCAGTGTTCAAATATTTCTTCTATACCAATCCAATGTATAATGTCATGGGAGAATACTAGACAGCAGTTTGATGAATAATAATACTACAAAATTCAACAGCAATTTGCGTATAACAAATATTATTTCCATGTCAAAAGAAAAAGACAAAGAAATAAACAGTTGTATTGCATTGCATCATCTTTGTTCTTCATATTTTAGAAGGAGGTTATAAACAAGATTATTTTCACCTAGCAGGCACCCAGAGGACTGATACTTAAAGTGCCATCACCCGGAGCTACATACGCAAAGATGTCTTCTGTGGCTTGTCCCTATTCTGCTCTCTCTAGGACTCTGTATTGAATCCCTTGACTGTTTTGTGTTATCATCCTAGCCATGGGGTCAGATTCCCAACTTCTGGTTATAGAATTACTTTTTTTACTACTCTATTCACAGGTGTCACACTGTGCCTTCTAACTTTGTCACCAAAACTTAAGAATTCACATCTGGCTGTACATGGGACCTTCCTTTTCACAACACAGATTTGTTTTTCTCCCCTAAGAGCTGTACCCATTTTTTAAGGTAACAAGGTCCAATTCAGGTCCTGTTTTCTCTGTGTACTATCTCTAAAAAATCTTGTTCTCTGATACTTCTTTGTTTCTCTTGTCCTACAACTCATTAACAGATCTCTCTCTGTTTTTGCTTTGCCTTGGGTGGTAGCCACATAGAAGTCATTCTTGGGATCATTTTAGAACAGTGCATAACACTGGGTTGTTTCTAATACATAGTTCACTTGACAGAATATCATAGATTCAACTGATTTCCTTCTTTTCAAGGTTTCCCTTAAGTTACATGTTGTTAGGAGCGGCGGGCTAAGTTCCTGGCACCCAGCCGCCCACACGGCTAGCTTTATCCAAAATAATTACACGGAAACTGTATTTTTTTAAACATTGTCTGTCCCATTAGTTCCAGCCTCTTATTGACTAATTCTCACATCTCGATTAACCCATTTCTAAAAATCCACGTAACACCACAAGGTGGCTCACCAGGAAAGATCTTAACCTTCGTCTGTCTGGAGTGGGAGAATCATGGCGACTGCCTGACTTGGCTTCTTTCTCCCAGCATTCTGTCTGTCTACTCCGCCTACCTAATTTTCTGTTATATTAAAGGGCCAAGACAGTTTCTTTATTAACCAATGAAATCAACACAAAACAGAAAACTCTCCCACATCAGTTACACATCTCAACTTCCTATTCTTTGTATCTCTCTCACACTGCTGTACATAGCATTGACTCCCTAACTGATAAGTATTACAACCCTTCCTGAGGCTATGGTAGCCTAGAGTGAAGGACAACAGGTCAAGTAGCCAGCTGGACTGGTCTCAAGACAGCGGGCTTTTTTCAACAGTCTAAAAGGATCTGTGGAAGCCAGACTCCAACCAAGCCTGCTGGTCCCTGAAGCTCAACTTTTGTTCTGGAAGCCATCCTTCCAGCAACTGTTTCAAACAGCTACCATTGGACTTTTTCTGTCTCTGGAGCCTCAATGAGCCCCAGATGACCAATGAACAATATGCAATCATTTCTATTGCATTGCAGTGGGACCCTTTCCCATGATGAGTTGGCAGAGATTTTGATTGCTACAAACATAGTCTTTCTTTTGTCAGGTGTGTCGATCTGCCCGTAATTACAGCCTTAAGGTGGGTTCCCTGCCCAGAGCAAGACATGCTGTATCAGTGAGCCTTGGGTTTGACTGAGTGTGGAGGTCAACCTTGGTTGTCAACTTGACTAAACCTGGAAGCACTAAAAGCCAAACATCTGAGAATGTTCATCAGTGAGGGTTTATCTTGATTGTATTATTTGACATGGGAACACTCATACTAAATCTGGGCCACACCTTCTGGTGGCGCACGTAAAAGGACATGGGAAAAGAAAGCTTTTGCTTTTTAGCTGATTGCCCTCTCTCTGGCAAGTCTATCTGTCCTGATATTGAGGCATTCCTCTGCTGGTGTTAGAAGCTACTTCTTCAGGATTCCCATGTAGAATTAAGACCAGAAACACTCTAGGAATCTTCTGTGACTACAGCCCCAGATTGCGACTGCTGAGACATCCAGTTTCATTGACTAAACAGCTACCAGATTCTTGTTCTTTCTATATGGAGACAGTCATTATTGGACATGGGCCACAGTCTGGAAGTCAGTCCTAAAAAACCCCTTTTAATATTCTTTCACTTTATCACTTCCTTTACAGAACAATGACCAGTACAATTGAAAATCCCTGCTTTTGCACAATGTGGAAGAGCAATGGGGGATGGCTCCTGACGTCAATCCCCCCCACATACATGCAAAATGTACATGAACCCCCACACATGCATAGCATACATACACACTGTGTGAAATTCACAAGATGTCAGTAAAAGCACTATGCACCCTGGTTGCTGAACTTACTCTGAAAACTACCAAAGAGCTAAAGGACTCAAAAACCCAAGGCTTACGGACTATCAACTGCTAAGAAGCCGACACCCCTGGAACTGAGAGTTATATTCCTTGTTGCTTGGAGGACTGAGGGTCACAACATTGTAGACCCCAAAACAGCAATTCTCGGCACCATATAGCTGAGTGTTCCAGTTCCAGCAGCCAGGATAAAAGCTGGAACTGGAGGACAGAACACCTGCTCCTGCATGCTGCTGCCGTTATTGCCAGAACAAGAGGATTACACACACTGCCAAGTACTGGGGCAAATGATTACAGTCCAGAACAGTAAGTCTCCACACTGTGTATGTTGAGCCATAAGCATCTCAATTCTAAAGCCTGCAGCATCAGGTCCCTAGCTCAGGCATTAAACCTGTCTAAACTCTGGAGTTGCCAGACAAGCCCCTAGGCCTTGGGCATTCAACGGCTGGCAAATGCCAGCATGGAAAGATCTACCACACAGCTACCACAATCACTGAGTAGAGCAAAGGAACACCAGGCAGCTTCTCTCATAAGAAAGAACTCATAACAACTTCTCTGAACATTAATTTTATCATTTGTGAAAGTGTGTGGGTATAACAAGCTTTAATAAATAACAAAGAGTTCATCAGAGCATCTCTTCCTGGTCTGTGTTTCTACCTTTCTAATTAGCACTCAGGCAAGTCACCCTACCTGGAGTATCTCCATGTTCTCACCTGTGAAATGACCAAAGTACGAAATGACAGTTTGCTTCGTGGTATTATCCTGAGAATTTAACGTTATAAATAATGTGTGAAATAATCTTGGGAAAAGATCTAGAATATAATGCTTCTAAAATGACTCATAGGTAGCAAGGATTATTACTTTTATGTAGGATCCTTTCAGGCATAACCAGTGATTTCATGACAATGTATTCATAAACCTCTGAACACATATACATACTCTATTTGAAGACTCAAGTCAATATTAAACTAATAATTTGTCTGCTTGTCTTGTTTTGTTGTTGTTGCTGCTGCTGCTTTTTTTTTTAGCATAAATAGGCTTCCTGATAATGACTTCTACGTTTAAACTATTTGTACACCACAGTGATGCCTTCACACGAACATCAAGACCTACTGACGACTGAGGAGTAAAGCTTTATCAAAATCTTCATCAAAATGGCCTCTATCATAATGCTCCTAGAAGTCATGATGATTGAAGCATAGCACAGGGGTGTGGAATGAAACTGACTGACTTTCAAATCCCAGCTCTGTGTTTATTGCTGCAAGAACTTGCCTTTTGAAGATCGCTAAGCCTCTTGTATTTGTTTCCTTTCCTATAAAATATAAAAATAATTGTTGCCAATTCAAAAAGTTCCAAGTGTTAAATAAATGTACATAATGAATGTCTGACATATAACAAACACTCAATAAGTATTGGCCATGATTTTTATCCATTTCTTTTCCTAAGATAATATATGAGCAAGTATTTTGCCTGAAAAGTACCAATAAACGAAAGGTGCTATTACTATTATTATTATTATTATTATACTATTATTATTATTATTATTGCCACCACTGTAATTCATGCAAGACTTCTACATAAATACTGATCTGCAAAGAAAATACAGCTGGAGGGACAAAGCATAAAGGTTAGAATGCAGGAATCAAACTTAAAATAGTGTGAAACATTTTCCAAATGATGCCAGTCTTGAGGTATAATGTGGAGAGAAAGAAAGGAGAGCCAAGACAGGCATTGAGGAGGGAGGGAGTTCAAACAAAGAGAGGAAGGAATGAGAACAGCGAAATGTTTTCCATTTCTGGATCACAGATGGTGGGGAGTAAAGGCATTATGAAAATATGGTCAAGGAGTGGCGAGGCTCAGAGAGAGCCATGCTGTGTATGGCACTGCGACTTTTCCTGTCCTTAGCACCCACACCTATGGCACTTAGATCACAATAACAAAACAGAGACTCAAGTCAATTTGAATTATGATTCTTTAAGAATAAAACTCTTCAGAACATTTGTTTCTAACAAAGAACCATTTCACAAAACTGAATATAATCTATTGCAAAAAGGTTGATTTGAGCCTGCTGTCAGAGAGGAAGGCCTGAGGCTGACCATCTGAAGCTCCTTCGAATGAGATTGGTTGACCTCCTTGGTAAGTAGCAAATCCCCAAGTGGCAGCCCCAATGTTGTTGTGTCAGTCAGCCTACTTGCCAACACTGAAGTGTCCAAATAAAAGTATGCTAGGCTCCCACAACCCTTGTAATTTGTTGCTCTTCCACCCCTTACTACCGCTACCAGACCACCATCACCACTACTAGCACCATCGCCACCATCCCCATCACTACCTCTTTCCCCACTACCACCATTCCCATTCTCACCACAGCATCACTGTTGCTGTCGCTGCTACCACCACCTTCGTGATCACTTCTACCACCACTGGCAGTACTACCATCACCACTACCATTTGCCTAAAGTTGAACATATCAAGAAAAGAGTAGAATACCAGCAATAGGAACTCTAATTCAAAAACAATTCTCTTGAAACGTGGGATGACTTAACAAGAAAATAAAATCACTTAGTTTCCCAAACTAAGACACATAAACAAATAATAATTCACATCATAAACGTAGGAAATTCACTTCATGAATAATTTAAACTATTATGAAACTCTTCAAATAAATGTGAGTACTGTCGATGTACATTTAAGTCTAAACAGTCACAAAACAATCTACTGCACAGCACCATGCTAGACTATATCCTTGTTTTCAAAGCCTCTCTGCGGTCTGCTTTCTTCACCAGAGACTCCAGAAAACTGTGTGATTTTGTGACATATCAGGGAACTTGAGTAGAAAATGTTAAGAATCACAGAAGTTTTCTTCTTTCATTTCACAAACATAAATATCCTTAGATGAATGTGTTGGTGCCGAGCAAAAAGCTTCGCACTTCCCACGCAGGATTTAATAAGCAACAGCTAAAAAGCCTCTCTCCTCCACCCTGTGGTTCTTCAGTTCTGCATCTGTCACTACCTTTGTGTTACTACATTTGTAACCTTTTTTTTTTTCTTTTGAAAGTCACAATCTGTCTTTCACCAGCCACACCACCCAGCAGCTTCCCTGATGAGCACATATATAAGTTTTCCTATCTTGGTGTTTCCTGATTAGACACAGGTGAATGTAATGCCACTTGCCTGTTTCCCCCTCAATAGATGGAAAATTGCTACTTTCTTCTGTGTATCAGAAGCCATTAGTGTGGAGCTGGTTACCCTGCTGCTCAATGACATCTTAAGGAAGAGCTCTCTCTATTCTTTAATGATTTTCCAGGATTTGACTCTGAGAAATTATCCCAATCAGGCTGCATGTCTATGTTATAAGTATAATTATTTTCAATTTTCTATAAATATAGAGTGCAGGGTACTCTTTTCCTTTTTACTAAATATTTCTATCATATTAACTTAGTTCTATTTGTTGTTAGAGAGCCTGTTTTACAAACAGTACAGGCACACATTCGAAATTCCATTGCCACAAATATTCATGCAATTTTTCAAGCCAGCAAGGAAGCGAATGTGTCTATGTTCCTCCATACAAACATTCGGTCACATAAAGATGTAGTTCTTTATCATTTAAAACAGAATAGATGAGGCACAGCAAGATGAAGTGATTTGGACAGTGGCGAGTGCTCTCACAGTGGAGAAGGCTCCTTAAATGGAGTTTGACATTCCTCGAACTGAACCAATAAGGGAAAGTAAATTGTGCCTGATTGGCTCTCAACAGACATTTAAGGGGCAGCAAATGAAGAAAAGATAGTGTTTGAAACAGATAGAAAGACAAAGGACCGAGTAAGGTGACAGGTGTGGACAGTCAGCGGCAAGCTCTCCCCATCACCTACTGTGTGAAATCAAGATAAGACCACACAGAGCACAGAAAGCCTGCCCACAGAACAGTGTGATCCCTCAAATACAGGCAGGACCATCGCTGAGAAGACGGTTTGGGGGGACAAATTAAGCAGGGGTCCTGAACTGGCTCAGACACAGACAGGAAACCAGCAATTTCTTCTTTTGAAGTTTAATAGAAGGTGAAGTGCATAGAACCCCAAGATACAAAAGAGTTGGTTTGGAAAAGTATGTAAGGAACGCAAAGCATTTCTATGACCCCCCAAATCTCATGAGGTACTCTTTAACAGTCCCTCAAATCTATAATGAACTGCTCGACCCGTAACCCTGTCTTAGTTCTGCTACTTCTTGAGATTCTGTGCCTGGAATTACATCATTCCAGGTCACACAGTTCATTAGAAAAGAGACCGAGTCAGCGGTTTTCCAAAATGTTCGTAGTGTGTTGCACTCCTTTCGATACCATAGACATGTGCAAGCTGTTCTATATCCTTTTCGGTAAGAAGTTAGCTGAATTGGAGAGAATAACTATGTAGAATCTGTGGTCTTCCGATGCAACACAGATACAGAAGAACATCTCGCATCACTGTGGAATTGCTTTCCCCTTTGAACATGAGACACTCGGTCAACTCTACCAAAGCCTTCTCACCAGGTGGGACTCAAATGTCAAAAATTTCTCATTTGTGTTTTTATCTGCTAAAATTATGCAAAATCTCTTGTGATTTCCATTCCCAGTGTCTGCTCTACTCTTTCCTCTCCCCCCAAAGCATTCTATTGGTATAAAGCAAGAATTTGACAATAATTGTCATGATCATTAAGGTAGGTATATAGGTAGTATAACAAAAATTTTATGCTATTATGATGAAAGGCATCACACATGGTTCATACTCTAAATTCCTAACTTCTGTTCTAAGCCTATCTTTCCAAGGACACATCCTTGCTGAAGGTCAGATCCAGTCTCTAACAGAGTCTCTGATTTGAGGGTCAGGAGACTCTCCAACCACAGGGCAAATCAAGGTAGCATCTCTTCAGATGCTCATACACTGTCCATTGGGTGTCATGGGGTTCAGGAACTGTGTCTGGTTATCTTGAGTGACGTCACTGAGTTCTGGCTATCAGGTGCAGCCTTAAATGTAGGGGGATTCCTGACTATTTTTGCATGTCTAAAAGGCATTTTTTTTTTACTATACTCATTACAATTAATATATTCAGATCTGGAGGCTTCATTTGAGTTTTTTTTCTTTTCAGTTTCTCATTTCATATTAAGTTTTACACCAAGCCAAATAATACCTCAAGCTAAGGAAAATGCAGCTTTCTACCTCCTTTGTAGTCTTGCTTCAGGCACACTGGGTAGAGTGTCCCAAATGTAAGAAGAAAGATCCTTACCAACAGTAACGTCCCTTAAAGCATTTTCCTCCAAGTACCTTGTGGTTTTGGTTATAGCTATTGTCTTTGCTTTTAAACTGTTCTCTCTCTCTCTCTCTCTCTCTCTCTCTCTCTCTCTCTCTCTCTCTCTCTCTCTCTGTCTCTCTCTCTCTCTCTCTCTCTCTCTCTCTCTGTCTCTCTCTCTCTCTCTCTCTCTCTCTCTCTCTCTTTCTCTCTCTCTCTCTCTCTGTCTCTCTCTCTCTCTGTCTTTCTCTCTCTTTCGGTGTGTGTGTGGTGTGTGCATGCATGCATGTGCATGTGGGGGGATGTCTGAACACAGATTTAATGTGGTTCAGAGCTTCTAATTGCTTTCTGCAAAATAGTTCTGACAATATGTTCCCATTGTTGGGCAGCAAATTCCTTTAAATAGTATTTATTTTATGATAAAAAAAAACACCTGAGTGAACTACTGTTGATCCTCTTACAACTATCAAAAAGTAACCTTTATATTCTCATGAAAACTTAGAGGGGGTGAGATCAGTAGGCACTGGTGGGGAACATGTTGTGGCTTTCCTAATAAGGGGATTTGCAAATGTAGCACCACACGAGGGGTATAGTTTGTTCTGCTAGCTTGTTTTTCAAACAAGAGTATTTGAACATTAATGCGTTCAAATACCCTTTCCTGCCAAGTCAACATAATCAAACAAATAGATTAAGAAGGTGAAAGAGCACTCAGGGGTATTCTAAGGAAAACCAAACAACATTCCTACACATGAAGACTGTTAAACAAATGAAAATCTTCTCCCAGGGACACAGTACTGGTCTTCCACATCAATTTATTTCCTCTACCTAACAATAAGGTTATTTCCTTTCCCTTAAGGTATTCAAATGCTGTTCCCATTGTAACTCTCTGTAATAATAGTCTCATCAAAGGTACATGAAGTCAGCCCTTTACCTTTGGGACAAGGTACAAGGAAAAGCAGAGCTTGTACTTAGGAGCAAGGGGAGGAGAGGAGTTGATCCTGAAAGGATTTATGCGGATGTGAGTTCTCTATCTCATCATAGCCAGTGGGCTATGGGCTCAGGGTCCATGGAGGGGAGAACACAGGCAGGTGGTAACTCTCTTTTCAGATTTAAAGGGCAATTGAAGACATGAGTAGCTGAGAAATTTTGCACTGACCAGAAGGGGCGTGAATAGGATATGATCCTGGGAGAAACTGTTTCTAAAGCTGAGATGGCCTTGTGCAGGACCCATCAAAAAAAAAAAAAACCTTGGCAATAGTGAAGTAACACTGTTTAGGCCTCCTCGTTTGCAGATTGAGCTCCGCCATCCTCTACTAGGGTCTTTCTAGGAATTGCCTAATCTTCTCCCATTTCACTGGAACATCTGAGAAGGGAGTCATAACTGAGGACCAGTCTCCAGCGATCTCACATCCTTCCGAGATGCCATAGTCCCTCCCAAACTTGTTTTCTGTTCCACTTTGGCCATTTCAGACTTTATTTTACTCTACTACTAATAGTTTTTAATTCAATCCCTCCAAACTGGGTTCTTATTCTTCCTCAAATTAAACAAATATTTCCAATTCCTCCTGAAATCTACCTTAGATCGGCTTTCCTTCCAGCTTGTCTCCCTTAGCCCCAAAGCCTGCCCTCAGTAAACCCTGGTTCCATCTGAAATCTAATTCCAACAGGTGTTTCAGATCTGCTTACAAAGTAGCCAGTCTCTTGCTCTAAGAACTTTAGCAGCACTGTATCTGAGCATTCCATATTCCTCACTTTGCTAGAGGCGATATAAAAAATAGCACTGAAAACATAAGAAAAAAAAGCACAAAAGTGCTTTTTGGAAGCATACAGAAGCTGTGCAGTAGAGCAGACACTTGTAATTAGAAATGCCAGACAATGAGAGAGGCAGCTAAATACGATTCCTTAAAAACAGTACAACTGTGTGCTAACTCACAAGCAGGTGGAAGCCGACCCAGCATCTGCCCGTTTGCTGCCCCAGGCCCGACACTTCCAGCTCTTTCTAAAACATGAACCTCCATAGAGCCCTTCTACCCAAGCTTAGGTTAAAGGTAAAAAAAAAAAAAAACCATATGCTTCTGTCTTTAAGACAGAAACTTGTGCAATATTCATTATGTGGAAAATTTCATTGTGGCCTTGTCCCCGAACACTGACCATGTCTTTCTAGAATCATGAGGACATTTCTAGGCTGCAACTTTGCTCAAAATCTTCCAAGTTCACAGCAAATAATCTGAGACATTAAGATTTTCATCTTAAAAAATATATGATTGTGTGTGTTTTCCACAGGAGAAAATGACGGGTGAAGGGACTACTGGCAAGTAAACCAAGGAGAAATTTTCATTCTCACTGTCTACAGTTTCCTTTCTCCAGTGTCCTATGGTGCACTTGAGGCTGTTTCTCAGAACTCTGTGTGAGCAGAATCAGGTTAAAACCACCCAAGTGCAACCTTTACAAGACAGGAAGGTGTTTGGTTCCCCCTCGGGACTTTGCTGAGACCAGTCATCATTAGGCGCAAGTGGACATCTTCCACTTAATTTTGCATTGCTAACTCTTCATTGGAGAAATTGCAGAAGCAATTTGGAAAGCCACCCTGAGGCTGTGACTTAGAATCCCATAAATTTTTTGTGTTTTCAGTAAGATAGAAAACCAGCTCCTATGAGGCCAGAATATGTTCCTACCACTAAAGCCCTCCTGTATAGATTCTGTCAGACATAGTATACTTGGATTCAATGATGTTAACAGTTTTTTTCAGAACATTCCTGGAGACAAAATCACAAAGTCTTATTCTAAATGCATACACTTGCTTTACCATGCAAATCTACTTAAAGTAAGAATTTCTCCAAAAGTGCCCATTCATATGAAAATATGAAAAAATAAATAATAGACATAAATTTCTCAGAGTTGTTTCTTGACTATCTATGGGGGAAAAAGATAGCAGAGTAGCTTTATGGGGTGGAGCTTGGTTGACACTTTTTACCTATTCCAAAATGCAATCCACCCTTAAAAGATTAAAATGGTCATCATCAAGACTGATTTTTTTAACATGTTTCTGGCTTTAGATATGATTCTCTGGCATAATGCCGACAACAATGAAACAGGCATTCCTAGATCAGCAGAAACAATGGCATCCATTTAGAAGCCTAAACTATCTATTGAAAACTAAAACAAATTAATAATCTATCATGTTTTATTTTGTCTTTGATTCATGTTGATTTTTTTTTCTCATCCTGTCTGCAATTTGTAACATTCAGACAAAATTCATGGCATTTTAATAGGCATTTCCATCCTCCCTTCACCTTAGAGTTAAGTGAAATCGTGACTTCCTACTTCAAAATCCCAAATTCATCAGAGCCCTGGAGATATATCTACTGAAGTGGAAAGAAGATTGAAACTCTAGAGGTGAAAAGTCCTCAGCTCAATGTGATGTTATTTGGTGGCTACAATAACTTGGGTTGGTTTATATAAGTAACCACTTGGGGTTGTCTTTATCTCTGTACTGTGGTAAGATGTGTAATTTCCGTACAGCAGAATCCACTGTAATGTTGTAAGGAGAAATCACAGCAGGAGCAGTCACTGGGAAGAACAGTGATGACCAGTTCTAACAGTCCTAAAAATAAGAAGCGGCTCCCAGGTCCCGTCACGATAGTGAGGACACTGAGAGCCACACAGGGGATGTCACCAAGGCCACACACATTCAGTAGCAGAGCTTGCATCATCTTGATGGCTAATCTCCAAAGAGTAGAATAAACGTATTGGATCTCTGCAAAAGTAACTGGCTTTACATTTGCAATTTATTTTTGGTGCTTGGGATTAAACCCAGGGTCTCAGGAATTCTAATGCTCCAGCCCTGAATTCCATCCTTACTCCTCATACAGAGATCATAATGGCCCCTGATGCTGAGGAGCTGGAAGATTTTTTCTTCTCGCTATGCCTTTCTTTCCTAAGAAATAGTTAGCTGAGCTCTGACATTAGGAAAAAAAAATGGTACAGATCACTAACGAAAATGTTAACAAAAGGGATTTTTAAACTCTACTAATTCAAGCATTACCCAGCTATGCCTCTAAAAGAAAAGCAAACCAAAATGTAGCAAATCCAAAGTTCCAGTTAGCTGGATCTAGTTCATCTAGACTTTATCATTTCTAAACCTTTTCGTTACAAATTCTTATTGGTGTAATTGCTTCAGCTCCTGCTCCATATGGTGCCTTCTGTCCTCTACACCCTCTGAAGACAGTCTGGGGGCTTAGCCTTAGTGCTTAGAAGGAAGGCGGCGTTTTAGTCCTCCTGTTCATGAGCTGGTACCTTTTCCTATATTTTTATTTCTGAAAATCCAATTTGAGGGTTTTTTCTTTCATGTCCTCATCTCAGACACCACTAAAAAATGTAACTGAAAGAAAATCTTTTCCTATAGAAACTCACACATAATGAAGCCAGCCGGCCTTTCATTTTACTGCCTGCCTGCCTGGTGTATTGGAAATAAGTAAGAGGGGAAAGCACAAGCAACTAGTTTCTGCTGAAGGGAACAAGTTCTACAGTGATGAAGCTGTAAGGAAAAGCACAATGAAACCCAATCTTCGGATCAGGGAAGAAAGCAGTTCTCAGCTGGAAAGCAGTACAGATGAACAGTACATCTTAGGAAACACCCAAAATGGGTAGCAAGGCACAAAGGCATGATGGTGCTTCCTACTGCAAGGTGAACCAAGTGGTGGGGAGACCATCTTGAGAACTCTTGAGGCTAGTTGTTGGGTGTGCAGTGTTGCACCGCAGTCCGATTTTATAAGCAATTAGACCTTCTGTTCAGACCATCCACCTTTATGTCAGAGCAGCAAGGAAAGACTATTAAGATGCCATTAATTAAGATGCCATTTGTAACTCTACCTTGAAGGATAATCTCTTGTTAGCTTAAGATGGGCACTCAGGACTTAAAATATTTACATGGCAAGCTATCTGCTATCAAGTAAAAGACTCATTCAAATCAATGACAGGAAGGAGCTAAAACTTTAAAATGAAGCAAATACTTTTCAAATTTCAGCTGAATTTGAGATTAATTTCTGGACTGTAGCAACTACTGACTTCCTATCTTCTGTCAGTTGTTTTTTACGAACCGGATGGATCTTATTATTTATGCGGCACTCTAAGGACTAAAGAAGCAAGAACAGACTTCACAAGCATGTCTCCTTTTTGCTCAGAAAAGCCCATAGCCATGACTTACAGCACCAGGGACTTTAACTTAGTGTCGGCTTTTAATAGGCTGAGGATTCTCCTCAACATCTCATTAACGGGGAGGTTCTCATAGCACTGCAGACGTTGAGAACATGCCGAGGATTGCCTTTCTTTAACTGATGAGGAAATGGAGCAGAGCAGCCTCTGTGACTTAGTTAAGATCAAATGTCAGTAAGTAAACAATCTCAAAATCAGAGCCTTTCGAGTCTCGGTTGACAGCAGCAGTCAGAGGGTCAATTCTCTGGATATCGTGTGAGAACGTAACACGACAGCAGGAGCTTTAAGGTCTGAGGGACCTAATTTTAGTTTTCCACAGCACTCTCACCTTCAAAACACACACACACACGACAGAGAGAGAGAGAGAGAGAGAGAGAGAGAGAGAGAGAGAGAGAGAGAGAGAGAGAGAGAGAGACCTTCATTCTCACATACAAAGTTAAGGTACTTTTCATATAGTATCATCAGAAAGACCTAATTAAAAATTGGTTATATGGAGGAAAAAGATAAACCAAAGCATGCATGATGCAGCTATACCTTATGCAATCCATAGGATTAGATGTTCTCTATACATGGCCAGCTCATGCAACTGTCTCCTTTACTCATGATGCTGCTTCCCTTCCTTTGTTACATATTGTCATTCACAATCCGATACTGAACAAAACACTCCCTAAGTAAGCAATTGACAGGTGCAGTGTCTTTCTGTGCAGGGTGATAAATTTAATGATCTACCTTAGCCAGGATGTGAATAACACATTTTTTTTAACTCTATAGTGTTGTCTGGGCCACCCATAATTATAACATGTTAATGCATTAGTGGCTTTTCTCATTGTTAGGACAAAAGCAACTGAAAGAAGTAAAGGGTTTTTTTTTTCCGCTCACATTTTAAGGGTGGAGTCCACCATGTAAAGAGGTCTAACAGAAAGTGCTTCCAGCTGTGACAGCAGGACCCTAAAGCAGTTGGTCACATTGTGACAGCATTCAGAAAACAGAAAGACATGATTGCTGGTACCCCATACATTTTCTCCTTTCTGTTTACTTCAGGACTACAACCTGTTGGATAGTGACGCCATGCTGGATAGCTTTATTTTTCCTTTTTTAATTGATTTTATTGAACTGTACATTTTTCTCTGTCCCCCTCCTTTCCTCTCCCCTTCCCTTCAGCCCTCTCCCATGGTCCCCATGCTCCCAATTTACCCAGGAGATCTTGTGCTTTTCTATTTCCCATGTAGATTAGATCTGTGTATGTCTTTCTTTGGGTCCTCGTTGTTGTCTGGGTTCTCTGGGATTGTAAATTGTAGGCTGGTTTTCTTTGCTTTATGTCTAAAAGCTACTTATGAGTGAGTACATATGATAATTGTCTTTCTGGGTGTGGGTTACCTCACTCAATATGATGTTTTCTAGCTCCACCCATTTGCCTGCAAATTTCAAGATGCCATTATTTTTTCTGCTGTATAGTACTCCATTGTGTTAATGTACAACGTGCTGGATAATATTATGCCAACTTGACACAAGCTAAAGTCATCTAAGAGGAAAGGACCCCAATTAAGAAAATTCCCCCATAAATTGGGAGTGAAGGAAAGCCTATAAGATATTTTCTTAATTAGTTTTTGATGGGTGAGGGCCCAGCCTACAGAGGGTGATACCATCCCTGGGAAAGTTGGTGGTCCTGGGTTCTATAAGAAAGAAGGCTGAGAAAACCATGAGAGCAAACTAGTAAGCAGCAACCCTCCATGGCATTAGCTCCAGCCTCCAGGTTCCTGCCCTCTTTGAATTCCTGTCCTGTTTTCCTTCAAAGATGAACAACAACATGAAAATGTAAGCAAAATAAACCTTTTCCTCCCCAACCTGCTTTTGGTCATGGTCTTCCATCGCAGTGATAGAAACCCTCGCTAACACAAATACTCACATTCAGGGTGGGTTTCCCTGATATGGGATCTTCTTATAAACTTCTCTGGAAATATTCTTGTAGAAATATTTTACTTTTTAAAGATTCTCCCAAATCTTAACAAGTCTAGTATTGTTCCAAAGCCTACAGTTCAAACATCTTCTGCAACTCAAGGCAACCTCTTAACTGTGTGCCTCCATGGAATTAAAATATGATGATAAAAATTCTAATATGCAAAATAGAGGTATGGGAGGAGAGCAAGAAAACACCAAACTAAAGCATGACTAAAACTCAACAGAGCGAACTCTGAACTCTGCACCTCCATGTCCAGCCTCTGTAGTTTGGAGAAGTACCATCTGGGCTCTATTGGGCATGCACACCCTCCCTCCCAGGTCTTCCTCTCTAGAACATGCCTCTTTTTTGTAGTTTCTCTACTTTATATCTATACATTTCCCTGGCAGACATGCTAAGGTCCTGGCACATCTAACTTCCTCAGGTTGCCGATGCACTTTCAACTTCACCCTCATAGTTTAACAGAATGTTACCTCAGAGTCTCCTTCAGGAAATAAGGCCACTGACCCATTGCTTCTTCTCAGCAACTTTCTGGAACTTGGTGCAAGACTCCATAATCCCCTAACTCTTGAAATTTGCTTGCTTTCAAAAGCAGCATCATGTTCATGATACTGCCAAGTTCTTCTGCTAGCTCAGTAGAGTCTGGCCACCTTCTGTCACAGATGTGGTGGCTTCTGTTCACCTTAGCTGCCAACACTGGGAAAGCACTTACCTACATAGCAGGGGATCCCATCAGCCACATCCTCTTTTTCCAGATGAACTTGAATTTTTACAAGTTGAGGCACCTTATTGTTTTGGTGAAGAGTGTGAGGGTTTTCTTTAATGGTAGTAATGTCTTTAACAATAACAGATCTTTTATTATATAACATGATGGTATGGGAGGTACTTCTGTCTACATGTTGCTTTTATTAGTTAATGAATAAAAAACACTGTCTTGGCCTGTCATAGGGCAAAAGAACAGAGCTAAGCAGGGAAAACTAAAATAAATGCTGGGGAAAAAGAGGAGGGATCGAAGAGAAGCCATGTAGCCACACTGGAGCTGGACAAAACTTTACCCAGTAAGCCATAGCCATGTGGCAATACACAGATTACTAGAAATGGGTTAAATTCAGATGTAAGAGTTAGCCAATAAGACGCTAGAGCTAATGGGCCAAGCAGAGATTTAATTAATACCGTTTCTGTGTGAGTATTTCTGTTTTGGGCAGCCAGGACGAACAAGCAGCTCCTTTCAACAACATGATTTCTAAACTGTGGTGGTCTAAAACTATACAGTTTTGTTCTTCCCTTATTATACTACATATCATAAAACAGCCAGTATGCTATGCTGCCTTGAATTGTCCTCCACTAAGCAAATTAGCCCATTACTTTTAATGTTTCATTGACGTTCTCAGGACATGAGAAGAATGCAGTCAGAGTCTTTGCCAGAACATAATGCCAGTGGCAACTAGATCCTGGTTCTAGATATAATACTCATTTGCCTATGAAACCTCGTGCCCCCTCTTGTTGCTCTATGTTTCTTTGGACATTATGGTCTTCTGATTTCCCATCAGAATGTCACAATAGGCTCTGCTAAAACCATTCTGGGATTCTTCTAGCTTGCAGCTCTAAGCTCTTCCATGGTCCTACTATAAACCAATTCCAAAGCTGTAAAACCACATGGTCAACTGTGGTCAACTTTCTCACAGCAACAGCCCCACTCAGTCCTAACGTGGAGAGTGACTGTGGCATCAAGAACATGAGGTTGGAGATCACATTGTGTCCGTAGTCAAGAATCAGACAGGTGACTTCTGGTGCTGCATTCAATTTGAGAATCTTTTTGTTCACTCTATGGAATGGCACCACCCATGTTTAAAGCCATCTTCCCAATTCTGCTGAATCTCTATGGAAATGTCCTCACAGATTTTCCCACAGGTTTGTCTCCTCAGTGATTCTAGATGTCATCCAATTCATAATCAAGATTAAGCATACAGCTAGTCACTTACCATTGGTAATCTAGGTCATCAGGTTCATAGTCACATGATCACAATATTTGTGTCCAATTGACCTTGACGTAACTTACTAGTAGTCCCAAAATATAAGAGTAGTGATGCCGGCCGGGCGATGGTGGCACACGCCTTTAATCCCAGCACTCAGGAGGCAGAGGCAGGCAGATCTCTGTGAGTTCGAGACCAGCCTGGTCTACAGAGCTAGTCCCAGGACAGGCTCCAAAGCCACAGAGAAACCCTGTCTAGAAAAACCACAAAAAAGAAAAAAACAGTAGTGATGCTGGCAATTTGGATATGCCAAAGGTAGACCTTAACTAGTTCCCATTAAATCACATATTTTAGAGAGCACATTTTTATAACCTGTGCTATAGTATATTATTATAATTTTTTACTTTATTATTGTTGTTTGTTAATCTCCTCCTGTCCCTAATATAGAAATTAAACTTAATCATAGTATGCATGCATGGGGAAAGGGCACAGCATCGGTACTTCTTCAGCACTTAAGCATCCCCTGGAGATCTCAGAGCTATCCCCTGCAGATAAGGGCAACCACTGTGTTCATGTTCTAAGTAGATGAAGGAAGGCATTTTAAAGTAAGCATATGAAAGGAATTGCATACCTCCTGGAAAGCAATCCACATGCATCAACTCTTTCCTCTTTTCAGACTATGTGCTCTAAAATCCCTTTCAAAGGAACCATTTGTGCTTCTGACATTAATGGTAAGACAGGCTCAAGGGCTTTATAAATGAAGAAAATAGCTATGAGGATTTAGTCAGTATAGTATTGTAGCAATTATAGATTTTCAATTAACCTTTGTTCCTGCTTGGCAAATATCATAATGGTCAGACTCCAGCACTGTACACTATGTCACAGCGTGCAAGACACAGCTAAAGATTTAACTAATACTTGAAAACAATTTTTCAAAGATAAAGAAATTTTATCTTAATTATTCACTTGTGTAAAAATGATGATCAAAAGAAAAATCCTCTGTCTGACAGGTAAATATCTATTATTACTCAATGCCAGATTAAGTATTATTAATTCATCCAAGCATAATGTCATCACCAAGCTGTACTTCAATCTGGGTACAAGTAGAATGTTTCACTTACTTGTTATACAAATCACAGAGAGGAAACATAATATTTTCCTTTCAGAACACACAATACTTCTGAACACAGTTGAGACTCAAACTTTTACCATAAACAAATAAACAGTAGGAAAGACCTAAATTATTTTTTCTAGGACCAGCTTTGTGAATTTTGAATAGATTGCTTACTAAATTTCTACATAAAAAGAAATGAATCTACCCTTCTATAAAATGATATCAGCTGTTACATTTACTATTCCCTGATGTCAGAAGGTCAAAATAAGTCATGGCTGAAACTCATAAGACCTCAGAGTCGTGGAATTCTTTGATAGTTACTGCTTCTGCCTTATTATCAGCTAGTGAACAGTGTTCTGTTCTCAGGAAGTCAATGTCTCTCTAGCCTCAGGATGCCTTTGATTACCCTGAAAGCTTATGAAGCATCCACATGAGCCGGAGTTCTTTCATTCACATAAAAATATTTAATGAAAGATAAAATGTTCTCCCTTAATATACTAGATAACATGTTTTCTATCTTCACTTACTTCAATAAACTGTCTTATTTCTTTGAAATGTTCCATTCTGATACTGAATTGAGAGGCTTAATAACAATGCAAGATGAACTTTTATATAGAGAATTCAAATGTTGCTAAACAGAAAGTTATTACAAGAGCAAAACAATGAGATTATTATCAGTCTTAATTTAGTTTATTCCCAAAGCAGAGAGTCCATCAAGAATGGCTTTATGAATGATTCAGTGGTGGTGCAGGCCTTTAATCCAGCACTCAGGAGGCAAAGCTCTGTGACTTTGAGGCCAGCCTAGTCCATAAAGCAAGGTCCAGAACAAAGCTACAGAAAAACCCTGTCTTGAAAAACCAAAGAGAGAGAGAGAGAGAGAGAGAGAGAGAGAGAGAGAGAGAGAGAGCGAGAGAGAGAGCGAGCGAGCGAGCAGAGAGCAGAGAGAGAGAGAAAGAAGGAGGAAGAGAGGGAGGGAGAGAGAAATAGAATGTTTTTCTGGTTTGGATATGATTTGTCCCTCTAAATACGCACATGTGTTGATGTCCTAAAACTCTGTTCCATATCCAGTGGTATTACTGAGAGGTGAATGAATCATGAGGTCACTAGCACCATTGATAGGTTAAGCTACTGATACATTCATACTGCCTGGGTTATTAAGAGACTGATAGCCAGTTTTTCCAGGCTCCTTCTCATCACTGGCCTCACCTTCCTTTTCTGTCTTCTCCTCCCTTTCTCTGTCCACCTCCTCCCCTCTTCCATATTCACTGACTGCTAGGGGATAGCAGCTTTCCTCCCATGACCTCCTGTTTCCATGATGCTCTCTTTGACCAGAGGCCCTAAACAATGGACAGAGGCAATCGTGGACTGAAACCTTTAAGATATGAGCCAACTAAAATGACTCTTTCTTCACTTACGGTGATTTTTTACAGGTAGTTGTGTCACTGTGTCAGAAAGCCAATTAACACAAATGGCACACACACACACACACAGACACACACACACACAGCCTCTAGAGAGGCATACTTAGAGAGTTTCACGACAACAAGCAGATCAAGTAGAACTCCAAATTCTTCTGGAAATGAAGAAAACAATTCCAAACTATGATGATTGAAATATTCCTCTTTTGGACTTGAATTATGGTTAACTCTCTGCCACTCTGCAGGAAATTACTCTAGTGATTCATGGAGAGGTCAGGCAGGAGTGCACCTGCCAGATCTGCCAAGAGCAGATGCCAAACCAGAACAGAGGGTTTAGGTAGACACAAAGAGCCTGAAAAACCCTGGCCAGTTACAGGAAATTGACAATGTATTCTTGAGATGGGGAAAGGATGGCAACATGTCCCCAGTTTTCCTTCTCCTTTCATGTAGAGAATGTTCTTCCTCCAAGTCATGCAGACTTCACCACAGCACAATCACGTTGGAGTAGAGGAGATTTGGTGGATGTGGGTTTCCCCACACCTCACGGTTGTTCCTTCTTCATCCTCTTTACTGCATCTTTTCCTTTCTTCTACAACCTAAGAGCTTGGAATGCACTATCCTTTGTTCTCCTCTTCTCTGTCTATCCTCACTGCTTTTGGGAAGTCTTATTTGGGATCAGGACTGTGCCCACTGTGATAATCTTAATTGTCAAGTTGATAGGATTTAGTATCATCATGAAAACTAATATCAGAGCATGTCTATCAGATGTTTTCTAGGTTAGATTAACAAAGGTGGAAAGCCCCACGTTGAGTGTATTTGACACTACTCTATGGCTTGGCACCCAAACCTAATAAAAAGAAGAAGCAGCATTCAATCTCCTCTGCTTCCTGACTGTGGGTGCAATGTGCCAGCTCCTGCCATGATGGTCAGGACTCTAGGATTTTGAGCCATAATTAACCTTTTCCTATTTTTAAGTTACTTTGAGTGGAATATTGTTATCACTGCAACAAGAAAAATAACTATTATGCTTATCATTGCTATGCTGGTGACCTTCTGTTTTGAGTTCAAGCCTCACTATCAACCTCTTCCACAGTTTGTTTTGCTAGCTGGAAGCTTTCATGTTTATCTTACCATAAACTGGATCATGGAATTTGAAAAGATTTCTTTTGACTCAGCCAGGACAAAATTTTTTTTTATTCATTAATAAATAAAAACAACACACATACAGAAGGACTTCCCACACCAGCTGGGTATGGAAGAAACTTGTTCACCTAATGTCACAGAAGTAAAAGACAGAGAAGAAACTAAGTCAACACCTTCTGCTTTGTGGAACCTGGTTTAAATGACCAAAGAGCTCTCAGCCCCAATCCTTAAAGTTTCCCGTAACTCCAATAGTGTCATCCTAAGGAGCAAGATACTAAGACATGGAAATGGGGTGGGAAATTCCACACCTAAATGCATCTGTTGCATTTTGAGTGCCCACTCTGCTAGGTGACAGACAGGACTGAGAGCTTTTTCAATTATGCTGTCCCACACCCTCTCTGAGGTTACCGCACTCCCTTATAGTGGACAGGTTAAACAAATTGCTGAAAGGAGAAACATTTTTTTTAAATATTGGGGGATGTGTCTATGGAATGATGTAATATCCATGTCACCAAGTGAGCATAGCATATCTGGATTTGCCTGGGATCTATAGATGGGAATTTCATGATGCTAGGTTGACCCAAGAAGTAGAAAAGACTGAAGTTTATGAACTTTGTTTTTGATGTGACTACTAACAGCAGTAGCATAGTTCTTTTGGTGTTCTAAGGCTAAGCAAAGTCACAGGTCTGACAGAGCCCCACCTTCATTCTCACCGTAGCTAGATATTAGCTAACAAGAGGCTCACTAACTGCGGCATGCCCCACATAGACCAAGAGACAAAAATGCTGTGTTACAACAAAGCTAAGCATATTTTTCCTGTAGTAACCTCTCTTCTGTTCTATCCATTAGCTAAACAAATTGGTACTTTTAATATAGGTATATTTTCTTCTTGATATTCAAAACTATGGAGCACAGTGGTCACGGATAAGACAACATTAAGAGAAAACCTAGCAGGTTTAGTATAACTCTTTCTTTAATTAGCCAGTCGCTTTAAAAAGCAGTGCTGGCTGCTGGCCTGTGCACAACATGCAGATGTTTCCTAGGATGTAATAGGGCAGGCAGTACAGGAGGTTTTGTGGGCAGCGGGGTTAACAGGACTCTGAGCTCTGGAACTGCAGGGATGAAAGGCCAGCCCATTCCTGTGGACCCTTACTGCCTGTCTCACCACAACTGGACCCTGACCTCCCGGGCTCTGACCCAGACCAGCGTGTAACCTAGATTTTGCTTTGTTATTGCTGACCAAGAGTCCTGATTCTGATTAGCCTGGAAACAGCAAATCTAGAGCCAGCGACTGCTGCCTTTTGCTTCTGCCAAAAGTAGCCATAGAACTTTGGGTCTGGAGGACAAAACACTCTAAAAGTCACAATGTAAATTGCTATGTAATTTACCAAAAAAACAAAAAACAATTGTACTGGTTTGCCCAGTCAATCAACAGTAAAGTTAGCTTAAAACTCATTTGTATGCGCTAAATAAGGTTTCAGTTCTTATATCTCACTCTGCCTGTGCTGTCTACAAAACCTCCAGACACATGACATGGACTAGTGTAATGCTGATTTCATGTACTGAGATTTAATTTTTTTAAAGCTGATGTTCATTTCAGTTATTAGAAAAAATAAGAATTTCTACAACAACTAAAGTTCTTTTACTTACCGCTTTCTCTTTTGTCTCTGTAGTGAAGTATAAATGCAGGAAAATATTTCCAATATTACTAAATAAGTCACAGTATTTTGGAAGTATAAAATATATACTGAATTTTGTACATTTTGTGTGCACACTGTCTCATTAATATTTTGGGGTTATTTATACTTTTAAATGAAACTACTTTGGGTATATTGGATAAAGTAAAATATAAAAGGTTCACCTCTTTCTTTCTTTTTCTTTTTTATATGTATTTGTTCACTGGGGCAGGACATGTGCCATGGTGGTATGTGTGTATATAAATTCAGATGATTCACAAGAGTTGATTCTCCCGTCTTATCATATGCATTCTGGGGACTGAACTCAATCACCAGGTTTGATAGCAAGTATTTTGACCTGTTGAGTCATCATGCTGGCCATATTTCTATATTTTTTCTTGTGTTCTATAACTATTAGACAATTTTAAATAGTTAGCTTGGATTATACTTCTCTTATTCAATGCTGATTTAGGAAAATTGTAGTAATGAAATAACTTTACAAGCCTCCCTTGCTACCTCCTTTAATCTCTATTTCTATCTTTCTTCTTCATTGTGCCTCTTTCAATATTCTGTGTTCCTCTCTCTCCTTCTCTTTTTCTCTCTGTCTCTGTTTGTCTGCCCCCATGTGATTACTGAGAATTGAATAGCGGAGGTGGGGAGCTCATACATAGCTAAGCAAGCACTCTACCACTGATGTAACTCCAGGGCTGGTGTAATACCTTTAAACAAAAGTTACATAATTTTCTATAAAAGTTTGTTGCCAAAATTTTAAGCTAGTATTGCTAACTAGAGGCTTTGCTGGCAAATAACACACACACACAGCTTAGATTCTTTGGTTCTTATAGAAAATATTATGGGAAATTTTCTGACTTTTCCTATAGCAACATAGGTTGAGCGGTGCAAAGCAAACCATGAAGAATTACTCAGGCTCATCTCCCGTCTCAGAAATTTGCATCCACTAATGCATTCCGAGCATCATTTCTTCAACTTCTACCGTTGCTGAAGCGCACTGTTGAGAATCCTGAGTGGAATGAAGAGAGCAGATGAATGAGCGGAACAGATTAGGAGGCTATTTCCTCCTTCTTTTGTTAGCTGCAAATGCACCATATGGACACATAACAATGTGCTACAGAAATCTGAATCTCTGGTAAAGTTTTGTTTTTCTAAGAATGACATAAAATACTCCTGATGAATGAACTTTGAGCATTAAGTGATGAATGAGTTTTGAAAAACCATCTTTTCAGAAGTTATATCAAGTTTCTAGTAGCATAAGCATCTAAGTTCTGCTTAAGTGGCTCATGCTTCAGATTCCTGAGTTAATCTAATGCTGTCATAAAATCTTACAGTGAAGCAAAGTTTACACAGGGCAGTGTTTAAATGTGGACATGTGTTAAAGATTAAGAAATTAACATTTCAAACAACTGTTTTTACTTTGGTTTTTAAACAGAATCATAGCATATTTTATTGAGCGTTATCATTCCTTAAAGACACTGCTAAGCAACATTACTATAATCTTGTGGGAGATACTGATTGATTAAAAATATATTGGCTCAACAATTTATTGAGAGGCATTTTTATTAACCTTGCACACGCACACACACACACACACACACACACACACACGGGGAAATTTTAAAACTATTTTTGTTCTTTAGATAGTGTAACACAGTTTCAGGAATAGCCAATACAAGGCATTAACATTGAAAGATTTTACATAAAGAAGAAGTTGGTAGATGTGGTCATTGTGCACTAAGGTGTGACAATAAATAAACCTCAAACACTAAAAAAAATAGCAAGAATATACTTCAGATAGAATTGGTGAGAGTTGAGGTCCTATTTTCATTCTTGTAATATATTGAGTATGTGGAACAACATTTTGTTGAAAAGTAATTATTTTCCTGGATTTAATAAATATCTTAACTATTCTTTTAAAAAACAAAATGCTGCCTAGATTAAGTTTATAAATATGCATATATAATTACATGTATATAATATAACATATATAAATATTATATGTATATATTATATGTATGTGTAATACACTATATGTATATATGCATGTGTATATATGCATATTATATATACATATTATATTATTATATTTATACTATTATTAAAGTAGGACCCAAAGAAAAAAACCAAAAACAGGAATCACCTTTTAAATTGAGGTCATTTCCTTATTAGCTGGGTAGAAAGAGTTCAATTTTCATAGACTAACAAGGTTTTGTAGTTGTTACCCTTAAAGACATAAACTTTCCTTATATAATATCCAATCAAAATTAATCTCCTGCCCCATCTCCATCCTAGACTCTTCATGGAAATCCACCTATCTCAAAAGTGAAGAAATGAGAGAAGCGATCACCTCACATCTGCAGCCTGAAAACTCCTATCAGAAATGTCCAGACAATGCCTGACTATGGTCTTGGTGTCTAGAATACATTCAAGATAAGGAGTAAATTTAAGTACCTGAGGACTAAATATTATCCTCTAGCTGTCAGTCAGATTCAGGATGAAAGTCATCTCAAAAGGAACTCCTGTCATCTCAGAGGAACCCTGTTTCATAAACTAAACTACCAGGAAGGGGCATTGTTATTCATGAGAGGAACCCAGAACCTAGAAGCCCTTTCTAATGAGGGCATTTTCACACCTCAGCAAAAGAGAACTGTTCAAAATGTGTATAAATGTTAAGTGTTTGTGATGGGGTCTCATGGAGCCCAGGCTTGCCTTGCATTCTCTCTGTCTTCCTGTCTTTACCGACTGAGTACTGAGCCTGCAGGCATACAGAGCACCACACTCAATGACAAGCATCACTGAACCTAGAACATAGAAGCATGATGGACAAAGTATACTCTAAACCAACCAAGCATAACTGTGTAAGAGAAATTTTAAAACACATGCATTGGATCAATAACAAAACTTTGTGAGCTAGACATCAGGCAGGAAGGAATGATGCACACAGAGAGATGGCACAGAAAGATAAAGCAACAGAAGCAAGAGTAAGAGACTGAAACAATAAAAGCTAGGAAGCATTGTACACTTCCACTTAGACTTCTACAGAGAAGCACAGAAGAGCAAATAGTTAAAAGATGGGGAGCTGAAAATTTTCCAGGACCACTCAGTGTTAAAGGAGGCTGCTTTTTCGTTTCTAGATGCCCAGAACCAAAATAATCACACAGAAACTATATTATTTGCAATATTGTTTGACCAATAGATTAAGCATATTGCTAGCTAACTCTTACATCCTAAATTAACCCATCCCCATTAATCTGTGAATCGCCACAAGGTCATGGCCTATCTGCAAAGTTTTGGCAGGCTCCAGTGGAGGTGTCTGTCTCCAGCGGCGGCTACATGGCTTCTTCTGACTCTGGCTATTCTCTCTATATATCTCTTTCAGCCTGGCATTACTCTGTTAAGCCATTGGCCAACCATGGCTTCTTTATTAACCAATGGGAATAAAACATATTCACAGCAAACATCACCTCCTCTTTTCTGTCTAAATCAAATCCAAGTCAGGCTCTCTAATCCACAGAATCCAAAAGTCCAACAAAATTCATGCATATGTCACGGAAACCCTGAAGAAGAAATTATCTTAAAGCAACCAGAGAGAAAAACACTTAACTCCAAAGGAACTGGGCTCTTATCTGAAACTATGGAAACCTTAAAGTTAGGCTGATGTATTTGATACACTGAGAGAAAACTATAAACACATGCACCTATCAAGATATCTATTAAGAACAAAGGAAAATATGACATTTTCATTAAAATGAGTTTATATTCAGATGCCTTTCAGTGAAAGAAATTTGGAAATATGCATTTCAGAGAGAAGGCAACTGGTAGTGACAGGGGGACCTGAGCTCAAGAAGAAATAGAGGAAATGGTCAGATGTCTAATAGCCATCAGCGTGCTAAAAGGCTAAACAGAATGGCAGAAAAACTAGTCAATTAATATCAAGGTCTCTAGAGTCAACTGGTCTGAGATCGTCTATGTTGTTTAAGAAAAACAAGGTGTGATGACATGACATTAGTATCCTATGTTAAACACACATCATCATTTCAAAAGTAAACATGAAATGCATGCACACATTTGACTGACCTCTGCACTGTACACTCCTTATATATGACTTCAACCATTCATGGCTCAAAATGTAATTAGGTTTATGAGTGGTGCATTTGCACTCTGAAAATATAGAGGCTTCTGACAGCAGAACTACTATTTTCTTACCATTTACATTGTATTAGGTCTCAGTTGTGCAGAAATGATTTAACATGCATAAGAAAATTGTGTGGGTTACATGCAATACTACATCATTTTATACAAGCATCTTGAGTATCTGTGGGGCCTCCAGTGCACACTTTAGATCTCCTGTGGATACTCTGCACAACACCTGCACATCACTCCTGTCACACAGAGGCAGCTGAGAATCTGATGCATGGCAAACTCAAGTCCTGCTTTCAGAAAGCTTCTTAAAACATTTTCCCAAATATCTTCTATCTAAGGTTGGTTGAACCCCAAATACTGAACTCACAAATAAGGAGAAACAATGGACACATGGTTGTATCAGTAATTGAATTGAAAGGCAAGGAACTAAATATGCTCCTTTTAGACAATATACTGTCATCAGGAGTTTACATAGAAACAAATGCTAAATTCTGTTTATAAAAAGCAAACTGACTCTTCCAGGAAGACCGAGGAGACATACTGTCCCCCACTTCTCTGACTAAGCGCAGCTAAACAGTTTGGGCTTATGTAAACAGAATATAAATATAAGATGAGTTGGACAATTATTGCTGGTCTAAGCTAGCCGGGCAGCCGGGAACCAGCAAGCAACCTCCTTACTACAATGACTCTAAGATGAGAGAGGACAGACCTGCTAGGAACCATCAGAATTCCCTAAACAGCAGGATAGAGATTTCTTTAGGTTTTCCTTTTGCTTCATACATTGAAGCATGAAGATGACAGGCTAGAAATGATAAAGGTGCAACAAAAAAAAAGACAAACCCCAAAGTGATTGAGGATCTTTTGAGGTTGTTTAACATGTTCAGGGCCCTGGGTTTGATCAAGCAACAGAAAAGCAAAAGCAAACAGAAATAAATAAATCTGTTCTCTCTGACATACAACCAAGAAAGAAACAGTCAAGCAAGAAAAACAAACCCAAATATAAAACCTTATTTTTAGACAATAGGTGTTCACTTCTAAGCAAACACTTTGGGGATGGAAGTGGTCACCCCACCCAAGCCATAAGAGGCCAAGTGGGGAGCCTCAGCTTTAATCCTTATGAGACTCTGTTGAAGAGCTGCGAACTACCTACTCTAAAGAGGAGTAGTCAGAAAGTCCTGGAGAAAGTGAGTGTTTGGCTCCATTCCTGTGTGGTCAGCAGAGATCACATGCAAAGACCATAATTACATCCCCACCATATAGTAACCAGGCTTCCTCTGCCCAGCTGAGTGTTGTCAGAGGTGACCTGGCAGAAAGATTGGTTTTCATCATTGCTCAGAGGATTGCTCCCAGGCAGGGAGGTAGCAGCAAGGACTGGAAAGGGAACCTTTTCAAATAGTATTTGGGAGCTCAGCCAAAAATCTAAGATGTACAGATTTCAGTCAAGATATCACTCACCACACCAAGAACCAAGATCTTACAGTGAGCAAAGGACACATCTAAAAATAAGAGTATAGAAAGCCCAATGCTAAAAGGCAAGGAAAATGATACACAAAAAAACAGTTGTTATTCTATGTAAACTACACAAACACAACTAGACAAAAGTAGTAACCTGAACTTGGCCTAAGATAGTTAATTTCATGGAAAATTCTGAATTGGTCAGGAACCCAAAATTTTAGTCTACCTAATAATACACCCTCAAAAGTTACAGATATTGTCAGTCCTAGAGAAAAGTAGAAAAAGTGAATCTGTTTGCTACTGCAGCCTAGTGTATAGCCCATACCAAAATCTCATAAAGAGAGGTGAAATAGATATAGAAGCTTTGTTAACTTCTGGAGAAAATGGGTTGGCAAGTACTCAAGTAATGAAGAAGCCCTTCATCAAAAACATACATGTAGGGACTGGAAAGCTGACTTGGAGATGAAGAGCAGGGACCACGGTTAACACCTGAATCCGCCGCCCTCTTATGGCCACCAAAGGTACTGCAAATGGACCCAGGGTAAAAAGGAGGATAAAACATCCGTAAAACACATACACACACACACACACACACACACACAAATCTTAAAAGACATGTGTGTATTCTATCATTCATATTTATTCCTCTTTTACTTCCGTAGTCTCCAAGGGAATGATATCTGGGCCTGAACAAGTGAAATAAGGAAGCAGACTAGTCTCCATGTTTGCCTGCAGAGTTTGTTGGCACCATCCATGATGGGACTTAGCAAATCTTGAAAAATAGCATTGGACATTTCCATGAATATGAATAAGATCTGTTAAGATTATGGTATTTCCGTCAGAAAGCACAACAGTTATGATTACAAAATGCTTCTATTAGAATCCCCCGTGAGTCAGTCACTCAGAAGCAAAACAAAGCTTGAACACCCAAAGTTAATATAAAGCATAATCCATTATTTCCACTCCCAGGTATTACACCCTGCCAAGGCTGCCTAGACTCTCCTGCCAGCACTAATAAAAATATCCTACTGGGACTCATCACTCTTTCTCTCTCAGGGAGAAGGTAAATGATCATGTTGGAGAATCTAAGGTGAGGCTCTCATTACCTATCTCCAGTCATTAAAGTACAGCAACAAGCCAAGGGTTTCCACACCTATTCTTAATTCATTCCAGAGATACAAATGCAACACATAACTTCCATTTCACTATCCATTATGTGTCAACACAGACAATACCTCCAGGCAGGACACCGACAAGTGCCACAGATTTCCCTCCACGTTGTTGCCTTCTGGATGTAAGTTTGAGAGAATACGGCATGGTCAGTATGCTGCAGCTCCCAATCGCCCACAACAAGGGCACCCAGGGCAGTTGTAAGAACCTTGAAATCAGCTTCAGGTCCTCTCAAGGGCAGTCCTTCACAATAATCACCAGAAACTCAGCCCACAAAAGAGTTTATAAAATAGTGGCAATAAAGGAGTCAACCCTCGCTTGCAGTAATCCAGTGTCTGGCAGTTGACCTGGCAAGCATGTTCCTCTTGCCCGCCATCATTTGCCAAGACACTGGGGGAGAACAGCTATATTGTTAAAGGGTTTTGTTTTATTTTAAGCCTAAAATATCAGTCACATGGACTGTATGTAGTCTTCCTTACCCAAAGACCTTTTATTCCAAGCTATAAAAGACCTAAAATTTCACTGCCTGCATGGCTGGAGGCTTCTCCATTGAACAACAGTTTTTTAAAAAAAAATACCTCTGCATTTTGGTTTTCATCTCCTCAGCAGAGCAAATTACCCTATCAGCCTGTGGAGAAGTGGGAGGTTATTGTTCAGGAAACTATGAAAGAGCATAACACAGCAATGCAAATGAGAAGCTCGAGTCAGCGTCACTGCTAAACCTTAGCCTAGAAAATAAACATTCTGGGAGAGAAGAGATGGCGAATATCCTGTAGCCCGAGTATAGAAAGTTTTAGGAAGAATATTAACCCTGTATTTAAGGGTAGTGAGAAATGGCTATTCTACTCAATATTTCCCTCCACCGTTCCAAGGCTAACTTTTAAGGATGTTTTGTTAGCATGAGGCAGAATGGGTGTTTTCTGCCTGTCTTACCGAAACAGATATGTCAATCTCCATTTCTATACCTTCTGCCTGGAACATACCGAGTGAAGGCTATAGAAAGTACTGAAGAATGTTCCCTGTCCAGCATGCAGACAGGCTTGAGTTTCCTATTCCAGCACACTGGCAGATAGTCATGACATCACATTGACTTTGGGCAGCAGGGCCTCCTGTTATAGATGCAGCGAAGGATGAGATAGAGACTGTGAGGAGAGACATTCTAGTTTCCTGGGTAACCTCTGGGTGTTCAATGAATTAACCTTAGATTTACAAAACAGAGAGTACTTCGATTGAGTTTAGATCATGACCTTGATTAGATTTTACCTGCAGTACTTGAGCTCTCCGGTAAACAGTAAATGTGGGATTCAAGATATCAGAGCATGAAAGTAGTCTTTGCCTCTGAGACCAAGTGAGTTCCAGGAGCTTTGCAAGTTCAGGATGCTTGGAACTCATGATCTATTACAAGGGTCAAGAGCAAAGTCATCCAGTGCAACAGCAACGGTACAAGAGGCCCAAATGTAATGGTTTCCAGGACATTGTAAATGCATCTCTGAGGTCTTTTCCTACCCCCACTGCAGTGTTACCATAGCCCTCAATGTCTGATAGTGTAATGATGTCTTCAATTAGCTATTTCCCCCCCCCCGTTGAAATTTGGCTCATAAAGTGTGGACCCTTGACTCATTTGTGCTTATATACCAAAAGTTTAGGACATGCACTAATATTCAACAAATGTCTGAGAATAAATTAAAACTAATTTTTGTGGATCATCAACCTGGAAGAAATAGAATACCTTTCTTACTCCCAAGTTGCTTGACCTGACTGATGAATAATCGCATACACACACTAATTAAAACCAGTCTAAACATAGTTCCCAGCCACAGTGGGCTTCTAGTAAAACCCAGCAGTTCCACCATTTTTTCTACTCCATATTCTTTACTATGGCTCATGAAGCTGTTTCAAGGCTTTAATCTTCTCCTAAAGCTTCTACCATAGCTTCTAAAATCTGATTACCAATGTAATTAATAATATACTAATAAAAATCAGAGGGCATCACTACCAATTTCTTCAGCTTTCTTCTCCATTTCCTTGCTTTCCTATGTAACTCTGCTCTCATCTTCTTCTCCTTGTTTCTCAGGGAAAAATGGCATATCTCCTTTAATTGTGAATCACTTACATATGTAAAGATCTCTTCTTCAGCAACCTGCAGGATTCTTCTCCATCAATGAACCACCTCTGTGTATATTTATGTACATGTTCATGTGTATGCATGTACATAAGGAGACCAGAGGTCAACACTGACTGCTTAATCATTTATCCACCTTAGAGTTTTAAGACAAGGTTTCTCATGGAACCTGGAGTTCATTGATTCGATTAGACTGGCCATCAAACTCCATCAATCCTCCCATCTCTACCTCCCTTGTACTGGGTTTACAGAAGTATACCATTGAGCCTGGCTTTTTATGCCTGTTCTGGGAATCAAACTCAGTTCTTCATGTTCACATACATAGCAAGCCCCCTCCTCTGTGAGTCCCTCCAGTCCCTCATTTTTATACTTTAATATTCTCTATATTGACAGAGAGATCTTTGAAACAAACATGTTTTCCTGTTTTACAGAAAGCTACAACATCAGTTCCTAGGTATGTAACAATAAGCAAGCCACCTACTTCAGTTTTCCCTTGTGAAGAATGGGAACAGCAATCCATGTCTTAAATTTTAGGAGGGAATTAAATGAGATAGTGTATATAAAGTTTTCAGCCTTGATCCTGGCCACTTAATAAACATAATTCCATTTTCTTTATGTCTTCCCCATCCAAAATTAAATGACTCTCAGTGCTGTGTTTCCCATTTTTGACTATAGCATTCCTTTTTTTTTCAAACCTGATTGTGCATCCAGAGTTCTCCTGACACAGGTCCCTCAACCCACTGCAATCTGCTCTTCCTTCTTCCCTCTGCTGAAATATCTCAAGGAAATGAATCTAAGACTCTCAAGTACTCTGAATTTCACAGGTTCATTTTTTTTCTAAGAAATCTGCAGAATGAATCATGGAGAAGAAGACTACATGAATCCAATGAATAGATGATATTCCTCCTAGATTTTCTTCTACTTTCATGGATTTTAATTTTAACCATATCACTTAAAAATCAAAGTGTCTTGGGAACTCTGTCCTAACAATCCTGAGAGCTTTTTACTTCCCATTATAAGCCATACTATGAAGCAGGAGCAAATACTTGGGTAAGAATCTACCTGTTACTAACGTTGAACGTTGAACCTTTCAGTATATCTGGCCCTTGAGATCTGCTTTTATTTATGAGTTCTCAGAAATAATCAGTGACTAAATCCAGTGAATCTTCATTCAAAGAGTCTCACGTGAATGGGGAGGAGGATCCTTATTTGCTGCAGGTGAGATCTCAAGCTAGTATAGCCACAATAAAAATCAGCATGGAAATTTATCATATAATCAAAATATAGCTTCCCCCTGATCCAGCTATACCACTCCTGTATCACCCAACCAACTCTATATCACACCGCAAAGATATTTGACATCTGCTTTTCTTGCTGCTCTACTCATGGCACCAAGGAAAAGGAATCAGCCTCTTGTCCAACAACTGACGGATAAACAATAAAAATGTAGCACATATATGCAGTAGAATCCCATTCAACTGGAGAGGAAAATGAAATTATAACAAATTCAAGAAAATAGATGGAATTTAGACATACTTTACTGAGTAAGATATCACAGGCTCAGAAAGCCAAATACCACATGTTCTTTTATAGAAGATCCTGGTATCTGTTCATACATATGAGCATTTATGTGAGAATGCAATTGCGTAGAGCCCAGGAAACTTGAAAGGGAACCATGATTTGGAGGAAAAGAAATTTTAAGAGGTAGAGAGAGAGGAAGCGTAGTATAAGTCTTGTGATATAAAAATGAAAGGAAAAATACTAAGGATAGAAGTTTATGTGGGAGGAGACAAGGATATAGGGAAGAGGAAAGTATGGGAGGAAAGTGTTAAGTAACACTAACATTGAATGATAAAAACCATAAGGAATATTTGATAATCTAGTTTAAAAAAAGATTGAATAGAGAATGTGAGTTTGATAAAGTTGCACTCAGAAGCCAAAAGTCATTAAACAAGAAATCTCAGTGTCAGGGATAGCCTTCATCCTTCAGGGTTATTGGTAATGGGGGTTTATGAGGCCCCCCAAATAATACAGGCAATGGTTACTGTCATTGGTTGCCCACCAAAACTTGGTTACAAGACAGAGAAATCAATTTGGAACTGGGCTGGAAGGTTTTCCCCTGTTATGCAGTCTATATGGAAGTGAAAGGTGTCATGCAGGCTGCTCAGGGAAAACTGTCCTAAACACAGTTAATCACTTGTGTACTCTGTGTGAAACAATTCCAACCACCCAGGCCAGAAGAACCTACTTGTGTAGAGTGGCAAGTTTGTTACTGAAGTAGCCAACCACTTTCTAAAAACTGGGTTTGATATCCGTGTTGTTATTATAAAACCAGTTAAAAGCCCATGTCTGGGAGCCGATAAGTCTTACTGGCGAGCTTACCGCTGTTGTTTTCTAAAATGTACATCATGCGCTGTCAAACTGACTTTCTAAATAACTGTGTTTATGCCCTGGACTAGTACTGCTGTCAGCTTTGGTCAGAGAAGCTTCATTTTCAATAGTCAACAGTGACTGCAGAACTTATAACTGGTTAAAGTAAGAAGAATAAATGACTGTCGAGTGCCAAGACCTAAGTAGGACATCTATATTACCCACTCCAAGGCCCAAGGGACGTTCATTACAGAATATTGAAGAGAAATAATGTAAAAACCAGAAAAAGGTACAGAATGCTGACTTCTGAGCACGGCATGGCTTTTGCACTCTTAATCCACAGCAGCTATGATTGCCTGCACAAGATTGGCCCTGTTAGGGAAAGACAAGGGCTTATAGGGTCCTGGATCCTCAACGTTACTAATCTGCATGTAGTTAACAGATGATGTAGGAAAAAAGAGAAAGACAATCCCGTTAGGAGTGTAGTTACTAGTAATGTGCCATGTTTCTATTAACAACTTCTCATTTTCTTTATATTTTCTGTACCTGACTCTTCGAAGGAAAAGATTCTTTGCTCACAAGCCCACAAGCTTCATGTAAGCAAGGAGTTGACCCATGAAAAGTACTTAGATGTTTCAGAAGCATCTCATGTTCCCCCAAATTTACATGTCTTGGGACTCTAGGGAGTGTCATTTTATTACATTCAAGTTCAGACAAGCCCTCTCCCCCATTCAATCTCCATCTTGTTTTCTAACCTGGAAGAAGAATTGCTGCCAGTCAGCACTCACAGATGTATTAGCCAATCCTTTGTTATTATGCCAAGATAGCAGAGGTAGGCTGCTTTATAAAGAAAGGAGATTTGGGTTATAGTCTGGACTTCCTGGAGATTCCACATTACATCAGGAGCACCTGCTAACCTCTCTCTACACCTATGGGTCCCTTTGACCTTATTTCCCTAACAGGATTCAATCAATCACGGAAACCTCACCGTAATGACCAAACCTAGCTCAATCATTTCCTATGGTCCCTGCCTTTAACATGACACTCAGATACGTTCCTAACAAACTAACAGTATTAATATACGATTTTGATGACTAACTCTTGCATGAATTCAGGCAGAGCAGGAAGAGTACTCAAAGCACAACACGAAGCTCTCTTGGAAAAGCACCTCAGCATCCTATTCATCCCTTTCTCATACCTGGCCAGGGCTGGTACTACCAATAGTGAGCTGTGCACCAACCCTCCTAACATTTCAGAAAATGTCCTAGATGAGCCCACAAGTCAATCTGATGGAAGCAGTTCCTCAGCTGAGCTTCCTTATTCCCAGATGACTCTACTGTGCATCAGATGGGCAAAAACTAATCAGCACAATTTAAATTACATGATTTTATATATTATTTATGCTTTTAAATAATATATAACTCTAAATAATTATATGTATGTTATATTTTATACTAGCTAATAAATTTAAGTGAATTGATAGGAAAATGCTTAAAAATATAATGCATAAATATGCAAGCAATGCAAATAAGCAAAGCAGTAAATACCTAAGAAAGGCATGGAAAATAGACTTTTTCACCATTAATGAGAGAACTGGTGAATAAAAGCAATAATAATAATTTGTTCTCTTTTCTTGTCATACTAAGGATTTTTAAATGAATGCATTCAATGATACTGAATGAGCTAGAATCCCCAATGTGTTTCTTGTAGGAGGAAAAATTGGTACAACCACCCCAGAAAGTAATAAATGGCAACATGTATTGAGTTTCATAATTGCTCATTTCCTCTTTTCCAAGTAATTACTCTTCTATGAAAATGCCCCAAGGACATAACCAGAAATATAAACACATTTCTATAAAACAAAAGAACATTTATTACACTTTTTTTTAATAATAGTGAAAATAAAACCCAGAAGCAACATGAAGATGCATCATTAAGGAACTGATTGCAACTATTGGTGAAATATTGTGACAAATATTAAGATACCAAGTTTATAAAGTTTCTTCCATGAAATGAGAAAACAAATGTAATTTAATGTTTTCTTTAAAAGACACATTTCCTATTTTGATTAACTATAAATTAAACTATGAAAATATTTTCCAGAAAATAGAGAAGAAATAAGTTAAAATATTAAGACTTGCTTGCGGAGAAGTATGGAAGAGGGTTGAACAAGAAAGAGAAGTGTGGCCACTGCAATAGTCTGAAACTGTCTATAAAAAGGGTTAGCAAAATAAATGATGACCAATGCCAGTAGGATATTCAATAGGAAATAGTGAATCAAGCACTTTCATTCGCTTCTTAGAAAAGATACTAAAGAATTTGGGGGAAAATGAACAAAATATGACTAGTAAATATTTCATTTCACTAGAATTACATATTTTCTTGTCATGCTTTCTCATGCTACAATGTGTACACTGTGTGTATTAATAAAATAAATAAATAAAATATATATTAATGAAATAATATACATTGTATAACTACTACATTGTGTATAGTTCCTGGGGCTATTGTAACAAAGACCAGGTGGTTTATCACAAAAATATTTATTGTTTTATTCTACAGGCTACAAGGCCAAGGTGTCAGTTAGCCATGCCTCTCCTCTTGTCTCTGAAGAAGTATACTTCCTTTTCTCTTTTAGTTTCTGGTGTGGCAAGGGGCTTTCCAGAACTTTCTCATGCATGACTGACTACTGTCAAATATCTTCCGTTTCTTCAGGCCATCCTTCCCCTATGCACTTCTATCTCTGTCTAAATTTCCCCTTTCAACAAAGATGCCAGTCACAGTGTATTTTAATAACCTTAATTATGTCTATAATAAATTTAAAGCATTGGGAAAGAAAACTTAAACATATCTCTTGAAGGAACAAAATCTACTTCAACCCATGATACTTTACAAGCTCCAATAGGAATAGCTTATGTACAACCATAGTTAAAAATATAATAAAACTTAAAATCCTTATCCCAAGTTTTCTTTTCAACTTATTTTGTCTTTTCTATTCTAGTGACATTTATATTGTTGCTTGGTCTGTACTTAAATTCCCACCATTCTTTACTCTTTCCCAGGGCTCCCTCAGTAGTGTCCTTACTATTCTCCACACTTCTGGAGAATCTCCATCCCCGTCATTTACCTTGCTGTTGTCAGACTCTCCTAATCTTGTCACTTTTCTACCTAATTTAGTTTACGTTCCCATGAGTAGATCCCAACTTCTTAAACTTGGATGCATAATGCAATACATTTTCAAACTTCTTGCCCATAAATTGGTTCCCAAAACTCAGTCTTTCCCAAACCCAAGCTGTCTGTAGTCATGACTTACTACATTATGGCAATGTGAGCATTCCAATCTTATATCTTGGTTCTTAGGCCTCTCATGTCTTCAAATTCATTTGTTAGAAATAGGTATTTACATGCAAGAAACAGGTATTAGACACCACATGTCAAGCATTGTATCAAATACTGACCATTTAAAGATAAATTACTTCCTTTAACTTTCAGAAATGTAAAGTAATAGAGTAAATGAAATGTGTATATAGCATACTCTGAGCTACTCTACAGGGTCCTTGTGGGCAAAACTATGACAGTGGCCAATTTTATTGAAGGTTTTGGAAAGAGTTCTTGGAAGAGGTACCCCCAAGTCCTTAAAATTGTGATCAAGTGTTCTGCAACAATGTCTCCTTTAGATAGCCAATAAAATTCTGTCATTCCCCAAATATTCATCTTTCCAGACCTCAGAAAGCTATTCCCTGTTGCTCTTCCATGAGTGAGTGTTTTAGAACATAGTGGTGATTTTTTTTGTCATTTCTTGGGTCTATGTCAGTCATTAGCTCTCATTTCAGATTTGTGTGTTTGGGGTAATGCACAGTTGAAGGTCCAACCAAATCCTTGTTGATGCCTGAAAGCTTGGGTATCCCTAAAATTTATATTCTGAAACCTATCCACCAGGATGACAGCATTAAAAAGTTGAGTTCTGAAGAAATGACTAGCTCATATGGGATCTACCCTGAAGAATGGAATCAGAATTACTATGGGAGAGACTGCTGAGGGCTCGCTCCCTTGACCTTCCCCTGTGTGTGAACACAGAGAAGATGCCATCTATGAGGAACTACAAGCTCTCACCAGGCACAAAATCTGCAGGAGCACTGACCTTAGCCTTTCTAGCCTCCAAATTCAAAAAACAAAAAACAAAGCAAAACATCATTTCAGTTTTCTAGTGTAGTAGTGTAGATCATTGTATGGTAGATAGCTTTTCCAAGGCATTTTCATCCCATTTCTTTCCTCTACCTGCATGATGACCCTGAGTCAGGAGTATGTGATCATGGCCGTGCAGCAGGCAAGAAATCCCCAGGAATGCTAACGGGATCTGCTCCATGTTCCACAGGGAAGGATGCTCTAGCATGCATGATCAGGCAGTACACAAAGACCTCCTCTTGAAAGGTGACTTCAGGGGTACATGTATTTAATTAGCATGTTGCTAGTTTTCTCCAAACCATGCTACAGGTCACTGGTTTTTGTCATATAAACAAACAACCTCTCCTTTGGTGTCAAATGCTTTACACACATAACATAACCCACAAGACAAAGGGTCAGTGGTATGGATCCTAGACTCCCCACTGCTCCATCTGTGATTAGTTCAAACCCTCTGTGACTTGTTCATCTAATGAACTTCTCCAGGCTGCTGCTCATATTTTGGGGATAATCACCAATTTATTATTATACCACACTAGCAATAATTACCTTTCTAGTAGTTTTTGTCCCTATCAATATTTATTGTCTTTTACTGCAACTCTTTTCCATTGCAAAGGAC
The DNA here is from genome assembly GCF_037038515.1 of Microtus pennsylvanicus. Taxonomy (NCBI): domain Eukaryota; kingdom Metazoa; phylum Chordata; class Mammalia; order Rodentia; family Cricetidae; genus Microtus; species Microtus pennsylvanicus. The sequence goes on along the minus strand of NC_134579.1, from coordinate 177,267,141 downwards.
AAATAGAAATCAATACTATGATCTTTCTCTAATAGCACTGAATTCTCCCCACTGTCACTTAATAAGAGATCTTTAGTAAATCTAATATAATTTATTGTTTGTTAAGACCACAGAGATAAACTCAGCACTTAGAAAATACTTAAAATTTATAAGTGAGTCACTGTGCTTCCTGGGGTTGTGTTTACAGTGTGAAACACAGTGTCATGTGCACCAGCCACACCTATCGAACTTGCTAAATAAAGATAATCTCACCTTTCCCTTTCAAACAGACCCATCTAATTATTTTCTCGTGAGTTGTTTCCTTTGCCAAAATCAGGTCCCAAAATTGTCTGAGACTAAAACAAAGCACTTTCCCTCGGCACCTGCAGGCATTTTACACCTTGAAATACACAAAACTGAACCAAATCTGAAAATATCACAAAGATCCCGATTTGGGTATGTCTAGAGGTCACTTGTGTAGAAAGTTTTGTCCCAGACATCTGCAAATGGGGCAGGACAGTTCCTGAGAATCTTTCTGTAGAATAGAAAGTGACTCACGGGTAAAGCCTGTGCAGGTTGGGCATGAGGCTGTGATAGCGCATGGGCTGAGCTAGTGAAGCTGTTATAACATCAGTATCAATAAGCTGGGGTCTGTAGAGTATTTCATGATGCTGCAAAAAAGAGAAGAAAGGAAAATGAAAAACTGAGATGGAGCTTCCAGTGTCAAAGTTTATTAACCTGCCAAGGATCTTCCAGATTTGTGATTAAGTAGTCATCAGTAGGACTGTAAATTTCTCCAAGGATTGCTGACTTCTGGAAAGGCTCCTTGGGACTTAGTCTAGACTTCTCTCTGTCTTTTCACTCTCCCACCTTCCTCCTTTCCAGCACCATTTTATTTTCCTTCAGTACCAAGCAAGTACAGAAATCTCCGCACTGTGAAAAGGTTTCTCTCCATGAATAGTCAAGCCTGCTGTGGGCCTTAGCATGTCCAGGAGAGGACAGTAGGTCTTGGCAACTAGGAAAAGGTGGGAACAAGGAGAAATTGGATGCATCACACGAGTGAGAGAGGAGCCTGACAGGCACAAACCTCTCAACCAGACTTTCCTCTGCACAACTGTGTGTCCAATGCTGTCCAGACCTCCTTCCCCTGGGAATCAGATCACAGCCCTGTGCCATAAAGGAGCATTATAGAGTTGCTAGTTTAGTACCCCACTTACTGGGGTTGGCATGAATACAGGCCAGCACACATAGGTCTAAGCTGTTGGAGCTGGGATCTGAAAATGAAAAAAAGGTTCTACCTTCTTTGTAATTTTCTGACTCTCAATACCTAGTGGCTTACACCACGAAGTTGTGCCTACCAGCTCTCCTGAAGCTGGAATACAGCATGCAGTAGGATGCTCTGTACCTCCTTTGCAAGGTGCATAACTGACGTTGAATTTCCAGCTGCTGCCCTTCATCAGCCTATCACAAAATCAGTATCTAGACATACGGCATGAAACTGTCTTACTCCTCTGACAGGAAATTAGTACATTTTGATTTCGCTGTCTCCCCTGTTTTTAAGTCTATGCAATGCAGTCAGAGCAAAGCTGAGAAATAACACTTCATCACCACCCCACACCCACCACGAGCAACCCCAGGATGGAAAGCCACTCTCCAAAACCCCCAGGAGCAATCTGGGTTAGGGAAAAGAGAAAAGCGGTCTGCAGAAAAGACTACATTGTTATTGTGCTGCCAGACTTCCTGGCAAGAACAGAAACCATGCCTAGGAGGGCTGGCAGGTGAGGCAGAGGTTCTGTGTCCTTTGCACCAGGGAACCTGGATTTAAGTAGACTTCCAAGTCAGGAGTAAAAGCTATTTTACAAACAATTGATGTGCAGCCCAAGTTCCGTGTCCTCCTGAGGTCATCGCTGCCCATGTTTATTGATGAGCATGCTCCATTCTTATCAGTATTCAAATCAGAGGGTTTGCCTCATTCTCAACTCCATTTTACATATACTGTGCATTCGGAAGTTGTTTTAAAAATGAAACCTTTACTAACAGTGGAGGAGGGGGAGAAGAGTGCAGGAACACAAGGTTCTGCAAAGACTATAGGAAAATGAGGTGGGGGGGTGGTAGTGCCAGTGATTACTCAGGAAAAATCACTGCAAAACAGTCTGTGCAGAAACAATTTCTGCTGATGTCTCACGTCTTGCAAGTTTTCTATGAGGCATCAGTGTCTCTTTAAAGAAACATTTGTCAGGAAGGGTGAACTTGAGATGTGTCATCTTAATTATTACATGAGTAACCTTCAGATTCAAAATGCTTTTTTGATTCACCCACTGACTAAAATACTTGAAAGCTAACCAAACTTTTTATTAATATTACTGAGATTTTTCTGCTCCTGTGACTTCCAATCCAAATAGCCTAGCAACACCAGTGCAGAGATAAGCCTAATAGTTAAACGCCACTCTCTGAACCATGAACAAAAATCAATAAGAAAGTGTTGCTAGCTTGATGAGAGTGAAGATATGAGTGTCACCTGTGCTGGTGTCACAGACAGGCAGGTTAAGCCCCTTGCGGGTATCTGTAATCATGGAAGAACTCTGATGTCCTTCAAAGCCTCACTAAGTTTAGCAATCTCCAGAGAGGGACTGCACAGAAATACCCGCTAGCATCTCCTGTTTGGTTTTTCCGACTGCTCTGATCTCTAACTCGCCAAAATGGCTTGTTAGCATCCATGAATGAAGGTTTGAAAGGGAATATGAGTTGTGTGCTATTGTGGTTTGGATATGAGAGAGTCCATCAGAAAGCCTGTATGTAAAAGGTTTCCCTAACAGTTGGTGATCTTTTGAAAGATGATAGGATTGTGAGGGTTCTAACTTCATGAATGGGTTAATCCACTGATAAATTTCTGTTGATGGTCCATTTCGAAATGAGGCCTGCTTGAACCAAATAGGTGACTAGAAATTTGCCTTGAAGAGTCTCCAAGTTCTCGGGTCATTCTTTCTTCTTCCTGGCCACCAGAAGGTGAGCAGCCTTGCTGGGCCATGCCCGTCTGTCATGATATTTTGCCTACCAATCAATAATGTAGCCAAGTGAACATAGATTGAAGTCTCTGAACCCGTGAGTAAGAATAAGTCCTTACTCTCTTAGCTTCTCTTGTATTTTGCCACTAAGAAGAAACTAAGGACACATTTATCTATGTGTACATTTGTTCATTTAGGTTACTATACTATAGCAGGGGCCTGAAAACATCACTAAGTCAGAAAACTCTCACTGCTAAGACAGTCCCTGAGCACGTGTGTGAACAGACCTTGTGAGGAGGCAGAACTGCAATGTGGAGGTCCAATAGAGGAATCTGAACAGAGGATGCTCCAAGAACCGGGCAGATGACAGAAAATCAGTGTAAGGGACGGAATGGGAGGTCTGAGAAGCTGGCTTTCAACCTAATTTGTCATGGACTTTAGGACCTACAGAATTAAAGCCTCCAAAGTAGGATCCTAAAACACTGTATCTTTTAACAGTGGACTCTTAGGATCACAAGACCTTAGAAAATGGTTAACAGAGAAACACAAGATGTTTTTATTGACAAGAGACTACTCAGGGGTTAGACAGAGGGCTCAACAATTAAGAACTATTCTGCTCTTGCAGAGGTCCCATGGTTGAGATCTGACAGTATGCTAGGCAGTTCACAATGGCCTGTAACTCCAACTCTGAGAGATCCAACACCCTTTTCTTTCTTCTCTGGGTATCTCTATTCACCTGCAAATGCCTAACTATGTGCATGCACTTAGGCTCACATGCACACACATACACAGACACACACACTTTAAAAGAAAAAAATTTAAGAAATATTACGCAAATAGTGGATTTCAAAAGTATTGTTTTTCTTCTATCTTGGAAAGTACAATATAGACTCTTCTAGAAAGTTCAAATAACAAACACTGCAATGTTGCACCAAAGGACCTGTAGACACACCTTGAAGTAATATATAGAAGTTTTGAGAGAAGAAAAAAGAGCACACACATCTTCCAATATTCCAGAGCTATTAGAGTAGTTCAGTGAAAAGCATATGTGCATATCACTTGAAGACAAAGACGTTCCCTGCTTGCAGCTTAGTTTCCTTTTGTACTGGCCATTAATAGTCATTAACATAAGTGGCAATAAGTACCAATGCAACAGCTGGAGTGATACTCACTTAGGAATTCCAACTATAACTTGATACACATGTAACTTACTTTTCAAAATTAATGGAAGCGTTTTACAGGCAAATTGGTTATATGAAGTTTCCACCCAGGAAATATGTTACATATTTTATTGTGACATGTGTTCTACTTGTCTTTATGTGGTTAAAAATTTTATTGTGTTTGTGTATGTATATGTGAGAGTTGTGTTTGTTTGTATATATGGGGCGTCTTGTGTTTATGTGTGTATGTGGAGCTGAGGTATATTTGTGTGTATGTATGGAGTGAGTTGTGTTTGTATATGGATGTGGAGTGAGTTTTGTTTTTGTGTATATGAGGGGTGAATTGTTGTTGTGATCTAGCTGCCCTCAATCCCCCTGATTGATAGCGGAACTTCCTTGTGATCTGTAATTGACAAGGATGTTTGTGTTCTTTCTGGTAGGTGGTTTTCCACAGAAGCAGTAGAGGTATAAAAGGCTTTAGCTCAGGGAAAAATAAAGGTTGCTGTTCTTCCACCTGAAAAGACGCCTTTGTGTCTCAGTCCCAGCAGCCCCCGCCAGTCTCGGCATCCAGGCTGTGCTGGTGGGGTAGCAAATTTTGTTTGTGTATGAATGTGTGGTGATTTGTGTTTCTGTGTATATGAGGGGGTGAATTGTGTTTGTGTGTATATAGGAGGTGAATTATGTTTATATATGTAAATGGGGGTTAGATGAGTTGTGTTTGTGTGTGTGTGTGTGGGGTGAGTTGTGTTTGCGTGTTTGTATATGGAGTAAGCTGTATTTGTGTGTGACACGAAGGGTGAGTTTTGAAAACTTCCCAGCACACTCTTTTCAGAACTTTCTAATTTTGTAAATAAGAATAATGTTTATCAAAGAAAATAACATACCCTCAGCTCCCCTGGAAGAAGTCAGTTTCCAATTCTGCTGGCAAGACCTAAAAACCATCATCTCTTACACATTGGATGGCTATAGTAATAACAAAATTTGGTTATGTTATTTCCTTTAATTTATTTCAAAAGCATCAATGTGACTAAGAAACTATGGTGCCAATGTTTATTCTTTTTGAAAAGAATTGAGCTTTGAAACAAGCATTGAGTATGCCTGAGTTGGCCATGGGGAGACTGAGCCTGAGTCCAGCTGCTTTAAGCACCCCGCACCCCGTCTTTTCTACTTTGGTTACCATGTCATCTTGGCTCTTCAGAGTTACGTTTGAGAACTCTTTATATATTTTGGAGATCAGCTGTCTGTAAGTTGTGGGGTTGGTGAATATCTTTTCCCATTCTGTAGCTTGTTGTTTTGTCTTATTTACTGTGCCCTTTGCCTTACAGAAGCCTTTCTGTTTCAGGAGGTCCCATTTACTGATTGCTGCTCTCAGTATCTGTGCTACTGGTCTTCTATTTAGGAAGTGCTCTCCTGTGTCAGTGTATTCAAGGGGATTTCCCACTTTCTCTTCTATCAGGCTCAGTGCAACCAGATTTAGACTGTGGTGAAACTTGGACTATCTGAGGGTTCCCTGGCAGTAGGACCAGGATCTGTCCCTGGTGCATGAGCTAGCTTGTTGGAACCCTGTAGGGAGATGCCATGCTCAGCCTTAATGCAGGGGGAGGGCCTTGGTCCTGTCTCAACCTAATGTGTCAGACTTTGTTGACTTTCCATCAGAGTCCTTAGCCATTGGGAGGAGTAGGTGGTAGGTGGCTGAGGAGGAGACAAAGGGAAGGGTAGGAGGGAGGAGGAGAACTGTGGTTGTAATGTAAAATGAAATTTAAAAAATAAATTAATAAAGAGTTACATTTGGTTGTCCTGCCCATGTGACTTTGACATACTCCCTCTGCTTTTCTCTTCCACACACACTTTCACGTTGTTCTTGCCTTGCTCACAGCCACAGTCTCCACCCTCCCACTGCTCGCTAGCAACCTTCTCTCTCCACTGTTCCACTCTCTGCTCCATGTGAAGAAATAAAAAGGTGACAATGACACTGAGAAATCATGATACCAAGATTCTCTCACAATGGCTGAAGCTGTGAGATGGGACCTCTCCCCCCCCCCATCTTCGCAGCAGAACCTTTTCTCTTCCCAGCACAGGAAGAAGACAGAGGAAAATGGACCACTTTCTGAATATACAGATGTTGCTCTAATTTTCATGAGTCTTTATATCCAAAACATGTCAGAGATTCAGTTCTGAATGAGACGTTTTATTTGTGAAAGCTCTCTTTGTGTAAATGGCTCATTAAGAAAAGTGGATGAGATCTTTGCTAGCAGTGACTGTGCATGCATTAAGAGATGAAGAAAGGCCCCAAGTATTCCAGATGCGGCCACATATGCACTTCTTGCAGGATGACAAATTCCTGGGTTGCCTAGTATTTGGTAGACATTGAGTTTTGGTATTTCACAGGTTTTGTTGACCAGAATCATCTGAAACATTAATTTTAAAAGCTCCATTTGAGATGCTATGATAAACATTAAAGCTGTACCACTGAATTGCTGTGATTTTAGATTAAGAATGAAAGCCTAGGTCAGAAAACCTCTAAAAAACTTATAGACTTATAGATTACCCTGAGATGGCCATCACATAAGTGGTCTCTAATCAATTTCCTCATGCAGTCACCATGAAGTCATTCAACTAATACATTTGTCACAAACCCTTTCTTTCTATTCTCTTAACAAACTATTTAATGACTGTAAGTTTTCAATAATTATTAAAACTAATTAATGTGATAATACTGGTATTTCACATTACATACAACCACCCTAAGGGCAAACTGAAGAGTTGATGTGTTTAAAGAAGAAAGGAACAATAGATAAGGGCAAGGAGGCAGAAAGCAAGTAAAGAAATGAGAAAGAAAATCAATGTTTATTTAGCTACCATGTCCCAAAAATTGTAGAAGATGGTGACATGGGTTCAAGCCCTTGTTCTGCAGCCTAATGACCAAATGACTTGCAATTGGCTGGGATCCTCTCAGCCTTCAGCTACAAAGCAAAATAAAGAAAATGCCTATTTTTGCAAAACTGCAGTGAAGACTAAATGAGACAGTTCATTTTAAAAGTGTTTTATAAACTGTGACAGTAAATAAATGTTAATTGTGGTTTTTATTGCATGCAGTTGCTTTCTCTTATGTGCGTTTGAAATTAAAGAGCAGGAAAAATGCTAAAAATCCCCTTTGCCTAAACAGAACATTCTGACGTGGCTGACTGGTTTGGCTAGTGAGGAGACAGCATCAAAGAGCTCACCCCAAGGAAAGGATATAAAGCTAAAGAGGTAGGGCCGCTTTTGCCTATAGACACATACCATGGGCCTGCTTTCTAGAAGGATGTGGCAGTCTTGTGACTGTAAACAACTATTCTTACCCTTTGACAGAATCTGTTTTCCTTTTAAAGCGACCTATCACTGGCTAACTATCTTACCATGGGATAGCTCAGTCATTCACAAGTCAGGCCCGGAAAGATTTGAAGGACCAAGAGGGGTGAGTCCACCAAAGGAGATGGTGGGACTGATCTAATGGGAGCTCACCAAGGCCAGCGGGACTGGGACTGAACGAGCATGTGATCAAACTGGACTCGCTGAATGTGGCTGACAATGAGGGCAGACTGAGAAGCCAATGATAATGACACCGGGTTGTGATTCTACTGCATGTAGTGGCTTTTTAGGAGCCTAGTCTGTTTGGATGCACACCTTCCTAGACCCAAATGGAAGGGGGAGGGCCTTGGACTTCCCACAGGGCAGGGCACCCTGATTTCTCTTAGAACTGGATAGGGAGAGGGAAGGGGAGGGAAATGGGAGGACGGGAGGAGGTGGAAATTTTTAATAAATAAATAAATAAATATTTTTTGAAAAAAGGGATCTCAGTGGATAATGGCCCCTAGTATACTGTGCTTTCTGAGCAAACCCAAAGAGAGCAGGCTCATGACTGGGTTGGTCACCAAGAAAGTCAGCTGTGGTCTGCACAGCACTGCTAAACCTGTTTTCTGTCCTTAATTTCCCTGAATTTTAGTAATATTTTTGAGTCTTGCATACTTCTAAAATTTTTTTGAATGAAGCTGTATTTACTTATAATTTGTGTGAGATATAGACAATAATTCAAACTTTTAAATAAATACAGAGTCTTGTAGTTCTCCAGTAAGGAGATACATACTTTTAAAAGACTTTCTATGCAATACCATTGAAATGGGAAGGAAAAAAAAAAACCCTGAGGTTTCCACTGCAGAGTGGTGACTTGAATAAGTTGTCCCCAAAGGCTCACAGGGAGCAACACAGGGGGTGTTTCTTTGTTGGATTAAGTGTGGCTTTGTTGGAGAAAGTGTGTCACTGAAGGTGGATATTAAGGTCTGAGATGCTCAAGCCTGGCCAGTGTGTCACTCTCTCTTCCTGCTGCCTGTGGATCCAGTTGTAGAACCCTCAGCTTCTTCTCCAGCACGAAGTCTGCCTGCACGCAGCCATGCTTCCTACCATGTTGATAACTGGCTAAATCTCTGAACTATAAGCCAACCCCAACCAAATGTTTTACTTTATAAGAGTCTCACCAGATGGTAGTGGTACACACCTTTAATCCCAGCACTCGGGAGTCATAGACAGGCAGATCTCTGTGAGTTCAAGGCCAGCCTGCTCAGCAAGAGCTAGTTCCAGGATAGGCTCCAAAGCTACAGTGAAACCCTGTCTCTAAAAATAAAAAAGGAAGAAAGGAAAGGAGGGAGGGAGGGAGGGAGGGAGGGAGGGAGGGAGGGAGGGAGGGAGGAAAGGAAAGGAAAGGAAGGAAGTTCAGCATAAAATTGTATGACTACCAGTTCTGACAATGTTTTGAAAATGTGTGTGTGTGTTGTGCAATTCAGAAAGAATATAGTCCTAATACAACAAAGTAATTAAAACCCTATAGGTAGAGAGACTTGTTTCAAAGCGAACACTTGTTTATTTTCATTACCTGGTCAGCATTAAAGAAATGCCTCACTTTCCCCATCTGCAAAATGGAGGCAATTGCCTATCCTCACATGCCTACTGTGAAGTTTATATGGATACAAAAGACGGTGAAACACACGTAAGTTTCCACAAACTCTAGGTACCAGCATGATTGGTTTGTATTGCTACAAAATGGGAAAGAGGTAAATTGCTGAGTGCAAAGCCTCACAAAATAGAAGCAAAAAATACCTTGTAGAATAGCTACTTAGCTTCTGCAGCCATGTGAAGAGAAGGAGAAAAAATATCTCTACCATATCTCAAAGTCTGAAAACCATATTTCAAATTGACAGGCTCAATCATGCACTCCTCCAACTATTCAGGATGGAACAAAAGGAGAATTTTAAACACAAGCTTAAGGCAGGAAACACGCCAACCACATTCTTTTTGTCTTTGAAAACTGTGAATAGTCCCATGTGTTGATAATTATGGAAATCTCATCGATCTCATTGTGTCAGATCAGAATGTCTGAAGGTTAGCCTATGTGGTTTCCAATGTTACCGGAATCAACAACCTCTCTCTGGTGTCCTGAAATGACCACAGGAACCGAGGAGTCTATGGAGCATTTTCTTTGATGAATTGGATTTTATTAAGACAGTTCATACACTTATGAATAAAACTGCCCCAAACCGGCTTCAGAGAATGAATGCCGAGAGCCCACCTGTAAGATGGTCTTTGCAAGGCAGCCTGAAAGGAATAGAGACCTGAGCAGTATTTTCATGCCCTGAGAACACTCTGAATCTAAGACCTCAGCAATCCTCCGGAAGACTAGATCTATGATTTTCAGGGATCTTTATCAATTTTCTTGATAGCCTATGGGTTCATGAGAACATGTTAAGTACCATAGTTCATCTAATACAGTTCTTCCGAGATGTGCTCAGGGCATGGTAAGGACTTTGCCCTGCCTTTCTCTTATCCATTCACTATCTTAAGTTAATTTTGTCACCAAATAAGTTTTGAACTTCTCCATGCTTCCTATTGTCATTTTATTGGCTTGTTTGGAGTGAGACGTAATTTGTAATGGTGCAAGAACAAAAAATCCCAAGTTCACATTTCAGTCCCGTCCTCCAGTCTTGCCTTAGGATCCATTTGACCTACAAAACTTGGAATTTCTTGCTCCCTCCTCAAAATCCTCTTTAGAGTGATTGGAATAGAGAGGGAATTGCCTAGATAACAGCTGAGACCATCTTCTGCCACACCTCACCCGCATTCTTCCTTCACCATTCATATTATAATTAACACTGGTGTGACAGATTATGGCCTCAGCTTGTCATGGCTTTTTGGACCCATTCTCTTTGGAGGGATATCTTGTTCAGCCCAGATATAGTATAGAGCCTTGGTCCTGCCTCAAATCAATGTGCCTTATGCTCTCTGAGAAGTTCGTGGGGGTGGGGGTAGGGGAACGTGGAGAGGATGGGAGGAGGGGAGGGAGTGGGAACTGGGATTGGTATGTAAAATGAAAAAAGAGATTTTTTTAATAAAATATAAAAGGAGATAAAAAAGAAAATAATACTGGTGTTTCCCATATAGGCAATGCCCACCTCTTGCATGTAACAGCACATGTGATTCCCCGTTTGAGATGTCTGTGCGGAAGCTCCTACACTTAGCCTTCCCATTCCTCTTCAAATCTTACCTCTTTCCTCATCTCTTATTTCTCACTGCTCAAAGTGGACATTTGGATCTACCCATGTGAGCTGCTTATCTTTAATGTTTTCCTACTCTGGAGCATAGCTAGGCTGTGAAGTCCTCCAGTCCTAATAGTAGAGCCGATGCATTTCCTTGTATATCTACAGTTGGTGGCCTAAAGGAACTCAAAGAAGAACAGAACTCAAGAAGGAAGCTAAGTGGGGAGAGCAAGGGAAGGGGACTAGGAGAACACAAGAAAGAAGGTAAGGGGGAAAGCCAGGGAAGGTAACTGTGGAGTTTCAGGCAAGATCAGCAGATCATTCTTTACAATGACAGTTTCTTGGACCCTAAATGTTCATGGTTTTGGGCTATCAATTCTTGACCTTTAAGGGTTTAATCAGTGAAACTTCTAAGACCTCATACATTGGTCTGGCTCTTTTGAGAAGAGCAATTTTTAAAGAGAAGGGACATTAAAAAGAGTAGACCTTGCTCAAAGGTCCCTTAAAATATCAATCTAACTGATTGACTAAACCTAAGTAAATATAATTTAATGAGTTTAATAGCATACCATTTGATAATCTAATGATCTTTCTTGTTAATTACCCTGCCTATCCTTATTGTTTTAAGAGGAGAATTTGAAAACGACAACATGATAATTTCATGTCTTCACAAGCCTAGATTGTGAGCTAACCATTTTATTGAAAAACTAGCCTGTTTTATAAAGGTAGACTGCCAGTAGAAATGGGTTCCTTCCATTTGACAAAATTTCTCTTAGTGTTAGGATCTAACTTAGTGGGCACATGCTGTACTTCTTAATAATTCTCCTTCCTAAATTTCTGCATACTATAAAAAATAATCCTAAACTTTTTTACCAACCTTGAATTATAAATTAAAGTCACCTCTCCAAACTTTAAAAATTTAACTTTTGATGCTTTTAGGCATACAGTAAGAGAATATCACAATGATTTAAGCTATAACTCTAAAGATTTAAATATTCAGCTCCAGTCTAAATATATGGTCCCCAGTCTTAACAAGTTTACAGTCTAGAAGAAGAGATGAGGCACACACATAAATCATGATAATGGAAGAAAAAGGTAGGACCCATATTATAATAGAGATATAAATAAATATGGTATAGGATCACAGAGAGACAGTGATTAATTTTACCTGAAAAGATCATAATATGCATAAAAATTTATGTGCAAGAAGACTATGATGCATTCTCCAAAATCTCATGACTTAATTTAGATGTCAAAACAACAACCTCTATGTCCAAGATTCAGCTTGAGATATTTCCTTCATAAATTTGGTTTGGGTAGAAGATGGTATTTTGTGTGGTTAAAAATGAATGCAGATGGCTCAATACATCATTCTCCCTTCTCCTTCTGGGAAAAGCTCAGATATGCACAGGGCCTCAGGTTATGTAAGGGGAGAAGGGAAGGGATGTATTTGCCTTAGGGGAAGTAAGAACAGGGAAAGAGGAGGTTGTAAATAGTTTATCTACAGCCTGCCTGACCTGTGAGCTGATTTTAATATATATTTTTTTCTTTTAGTAGGAAGATAATCAGACTCCCAAAACTGGTTTTCCCCTGAAGCATGTTTTTGCAACCTGGGTAAATAGTAACTGGGAAAAAAATAGGGAAAATCCAACAAAATCTTTTGAGAATAACTGAATGGAAGTAAAGATGCAACAGCTGTGTGATGGTTGATCTATATTCTCAACTTGCCTGGATTTGGAAACTCCAGGAAGACACATCTCTGTGAGGGGCATCTCTGTGAGGGTATTTACAGTGGGATGTTACTGGGGAGGGAAGACCAGCCCTGAAGGCGAGCAGCACTCTCTCAGGGACCCAGTTCTCAGATTAAGTAAAATACAAAAAGAAAAAAGGGAATCTCTCTTTTCTTCTCTCCCTCTCTCTTTCTCTTTTTCTCCTCTTCTCCCTTTTCCCTTCCTTTTCCTGACTGCAGCTGCTATCCAGTCAGCAGACATACATTACTATCTCCTTCAATTCACCCACCATAGTAACCTCCAAACAAAGCTGGGCTCAAACTCAGAGACACACCTGGCTCTGCCTCCCAACTACTGGAATTAAAAGTGTGCACCACAGGCCGGGCGATGGTGGCACATGCCTTTAATCCCCGCACTCGGGAGGCAGAGGCAGGCGGATCTCTGTGAGTTCGAGACCAGCCTGGTCTACAGAGCTAGTTCCAGGACAGGCTCCAAAGCCACAGAGAAACCCTGTCTCGAAAAACCAAAAAAAAAAAAAAAAGTGTGCACCACAATCACTGCCTTGACTTTTCTGTTTTAAAGTTGCCTTTGTCGGGTGTTTGTTACCACTGCCAAAGCAGTAAGGGTACTAATACAAGCCCTGACAACATTATTATATTAAAAAAGAAAAAGGCAGGGGTGGAAGCCAATGAGGTACTATTCTACACTCATCTACTATCAGGAACATGAATGGGGAAGTCACTCTTCTCTAGAACTTTGCACGCTGTAAACACACCTTAAGCACAGAAATGGAAATAGGATCAGCTCTGCCCTGGGATGAGCAGGTAGGAACTCATTCATAAGGTCCAGTTGATTAAATGATGACAGTTTCATGACAACACCTGCACTGAAGAATGCTGGGAAATTATGCTAGTCCTCTCTGGAAACATCTATGTCTTATAGAAGGAGCTGTGGCAGGCCTGTTTTTCATCCTGCCCGGCTCCCGAATGGTTAGCTTTATACCCAAAATAACAACACACAAACATATAAACACTGCCTGGCCCATTATATCTAGCCTCTTCTTGGCTAACTCTCATATCTTGCTTAACCCATTTCTATTAATGTGTGTAGCACCACAAGGTGGTGACTTACCAAGAAGATTGTAGCCTAAATCCATCTTGGGTCAGAACTTCATCACATCTGACCCAGAGAAAAGAAGCATGGCAATTGCCTCACTTCCTCCCAGCATTCTGTTCTGTCTACTCCACCACCTCTAAGGGCTGGCCTATCAAATGGGCCGAAGCAGTTTCTTTATTAACCAATGAAATCATCACAAAAAAAGAAGACCCTTCCACATCAATGTTTGATGCTTAGGTTGGATTATTCAAGCCCTGCGTTATAAAAATGCAGGCAAGGTGGGACTCTGGCCTGTCTTCAGAGGCAGGCTGCCTCATTCAAATCCATTTTCTCACATTAATGATGTGAAAGCAGAGGACTCTGCTAATTCAAGTTTTCTGAGCCTCCATTCCTATGGCCATAAAATGGGGACCTGGTAGCTAATTTGAAGAAGCATCACTAAAGCTAAACAAGACATTCACTAAAGCTAAACAAGACATACATCTGGGTAATACAGATGTAATTCCGGATTGGAATTCATTTCTGCTCTGCTACTTCCTGTCATAATCTTGTGAGTGAACATGATAGTAACTGTTATTGATCTTTTTCAAAACTGCATTTTACTCTTACATTTTTAACTGGAAAAAAAATTTTATATCTGAAGATTGAGATTTAAAGTATCTCATTTGAGCATTTTATTTTACAAATTAAGAAAATGTGGCCCAGAATAGGTCAAGGTTCCCCAAAAGTCACTCAGGTAATTGGTGAAGATTCAGCATGGGAACCCGTTGTTCTTAGGTCTATCCAAGGTCTGTGTCTCTTGTTCTAAAAGATAAATCAGTGTTTAATGTATCTTTCACACTCAGAAACCAGGGAATTTTGTGAAGAAAATAAACTCAGGACCCCAGGTGGTTCAAACTCAAAGTCACATTCAAGGCCAGCAAGTCAAAGTACACAAAGAGAAACCATAAGCTTCCCTGACATAGTAAATAAAATTTAAATGACTTAATTTATAATCCACAGCACGTTATAAAAAGTTCTTTTATTTCTCTTCCATACTCGTGCCTTCCCACCCTCCTGCATTGTCTCATCTGCCGACCAGAAAGTCTTCTAATGCTACTAAGCCAATTCTCCAGCATTCTGTCCTCTGTGCTTTCCTGCATCCCTCTTCCTTCCTACTGTCCCCTATTTTGCTGACCACCATTTCCAGAGAAGGAAGATCCTAGGTGGTGTCCTTCAACCCACACCCTCCAACCTCCATCCAGCAGCTCTGGTGTTTAGAGATGCCCTGCACTACCTGTTCCCCTGAGCATCCTCCTCACTCTCGCTCCCCCTTGGGCGTCAGTCATTTCTCATGAGACACACTTGGGAGCACTTTCTGTGAATTCTTCATCTCATTACAATTTCAAATCGCAACTGTTATGTAAAAGTACAAGTCTCACCTTATGCTGTTAAAAAAGAATATCACCCCATATTTAGTAACTAGAAAACTAAGCATTTTGTGCCATCTTTGAGACTCTCAATGGAGTATAATTACCCACAAATCATTCTTGAAAGAAAATCGCTGAAAGGGTAGCCCTTTTCATTTGAATTTCCTTCTTTGGAAAGAATCCACAGGACCAGTAGAGGAGAAAGTCAGCCATCTCAGCAAATCAATCAAACTGAAATCGAGTTCAGCACCACGGGAGTCCCACCATCTTTACATCTTGGCCTTTATATTATCCTTAGTACTTCAAAAAGAATGCAGGCAAGCCATGCTTTATGTATATCAGGATCAAAAAGAGTAATGCTAGTTTAAAATAGGGCAGTTATGTGATCTAGACTATTATAATCAGATACACGTAAAATGATCTGAGGAAGTTTTTCCTCTTTTAGTAGACAGATATTTGACACAATCTTGTTCCAATGCCAGGCAACAAGAGACTAAGACAGCTTGAAGTAGCTGCAGAATTTAGCTAAGATTTTTGGAAGGGCTTTTTATTTGGGCATAGATAGTCATGCCTTCTATTGAGCCTGTAATTTTAGTTCCTGGGGAGAGCATCACTGTGCACTTTTATTTCTACTCTAGACCATAACTCCTTGCTTGCAAGTTCTCAGCCAAGTCTATGTGAGTAAGGTGACCGGTCACACGTCAACATCTCCCAAGTCCTACTCATCAAAGTATGAGAGATATTGGATGAGAAACTTAACAAGGAGATTAGAAATATCTGTCTTACAATAGAATGCACTATTTCTTCTTAGGAATGCTTAAGCACTGTGATGTTTGTCTCAAGTGAGTAAAAGCACTGCCTGAGAGCTATGAACTGGATATGTTGCTACCAGGGTCTTAGAACCATTAGCTTTCCAGAGAGTCCAATGAAAATTAAAGCAATCCTCTTAGAATAGCAGTGGTTTGAAAACTTCCATTCCCTGAAAATATATTCCTCCATCGAAATTAAGTCACCTTTAATGCTCACAAAGGCTTCAGATCACTTAGAGGATTGAGATTCATACCTGCTGCAGCTGTTACCTTCCAAACAAGCTTTCCATTCAGTGATCTTGCCATTACTAAGTGAGCCTACCTGGACTCCAACTTGAAGAAAGAAACTTATCCCTGCATATTTTATAAGTCCTGAAGGGGGATAAAAACAGAAAGGAAAGCAGAAGAGCTCTGAAAGGAAAGAGAGTAGTGAAGACTGGAAGGAATGGTAGGCCTTCTGACCCACTAATGGGTTCCTGAAGAAAGACTCCGAGGAGATTAATTTCTAAAGGAAAGGAAAGTGGAGCCCAGTGTTGTTAACTTGTTGAACACTCATTGTGGAGTAATAGGAGCTATTTTCTCAGTAAATGTGTTGCCAGCAGTCAAGAGCACTAATATGTTTTTAACCATTTCCCATGAACAGTTTGCAATTATTCAAGCATAGACTTCTTCCTCCTCTGTGGCCTCTTCATTTGACCCCCTCATTCTTCTTCATTGCTCTGGATTTCTGCCTTTCCTTCTTTCTTTTCCTTTCTTTCTTCCTTCCTCTATTTCTTTTCTACAAATAGTCCAATGAAGATTGAAGTCAAAATGTGCTTTAATAAGGGAGAGTGATAAAACTATAAATCCAACCCAAGGAAGTAAGCAAAATGAAATCTCCACCTCATACATTTATGTTTTCAAGTCAGATGTCCTGACCACAGCAAAATGGATTAAGAACATTAGTAGGGTAACCACTGACATACTGATATACAAGATAGAAGCAAATTAAATGGAGTACTAACATCAGTAGGGGAACCACTGACTTGCTGATATACAGGATAGAAGCAAATTGAATGGTTCTTAGCCTTGGAATTTTTATTTTTATGTGGAACTTCTTTGTTTGACCCATCGATAACTTCTGTTGAAATATAGATGAATATAATCAATCTATGTCCAGTATGCACCCAGGTAAGACTAAAATGGGAATACTTGCACTGATGAAGGCACGGGTAAATTCTCAAAGGTGAGAACAAACAGGGGGAAAAAGTAAAATGCTCAGGAATAATATGCACAGTAATATTAATAAGACAAGAATTGGTACATAATGTGGGATTACCCTCTGTATGCTGTGGATGTTTTATTATCATTGGTTAATAAAGAAGCTATTTTGACCTAAGGCAGGACAGAATATAGGTAGGTGGGAAAACTAAAGTGAATGCAGGGAAAAAAGAAGTTAGAGTCGGGCAGATGGCATGTAGCCGCCCAAGAAGCAAGAGGTAACAAATCATGAGCCTCATGGTAAAATATAAAATAATAAAAATGGGTTAATTTAAGGGTAAGAGCTAGCTAACAATGCACCTGAGTCATTGGCCAAACAGTGCTGTAATTAATATAGTTTTGTGTATTTTTACAGAGAAAGTGTCTGGGAAAGGAATGCACTGTGTCCGTTTACAAATACATTCTCTCAGGGAAGGTTAATCTTAACAGGAGGTTTAATGTTGTGGCTAGCATAGTGGTTAAATGGTTTCTACTCAGAATGATCTCTATGTCTGTATATGTATACAATGTGCATGTGGTACAAAGCCATATAAAGTTGGACAGACACTCTAGATTAACCAACACCAGATTAAAGATGAAAGGTTTTCTAATCTTGGGAGAAAGGAATGAAACTAGCTCATACATTTGTGCAGCTTTTCCTGGGGTTTAATCTTCCCTCAACCTATGAAAGAAGCAGGAATCAAGGAGAAAGCTGCACTATACCGCCCTGAGGAAATGACAGAGCATGGTTAGGCGCAACAGAAATGATGAAACTGAGAAGGTCAACAGTGAGCAATGCCAACATTTGTGTAGAATCTCAAATCTTCAGTTGATTCCAAGACAGTATATGGTGGGACAAGATTCCAAAGGCGTTATCTCCGGAGGAAGTTGAAAATCTGACTCAAGTGTTTAAGGTGTTTACAATTTTCCCGGAATAGAGATACACTTTGTATAATCATTTGAAATAATCATTCCGTAAAAGTTAGTGGCCCACAAAATACAGATATATCTAATAAAGCACAAAGTTAAGACACTGGCAACTAAAGTACATTTTAGTATATAACTCCCACTAGAACAGAACCTCACTGAGAGAAAAATAGTGGCATCTACAGTCTTCACAACGCGTCAATTCAAGAAAAATAGAATTAAGATGTTAGTAACACCAAAGATCAAATCAATGAAATCAAAAATGATGAAGAAAATAGAAGACTATTGATAGTATTATAGCAGATATCTATTTTGCTAGAGTCTTTTGGTTCAAATGCAGTCATGACAAAATATAGAAAACAAACAAACAGCTTCTTGAAAAGTTTAATATTTATCTTCCTTCTCAGGAAAAAGAAGATAAAACAAACAAATTATCACTACCAAAACTGAAAGGGATTAGGAAAAGACTGGCCAAGGTGTACAAATTTTTATGTTTAGAAGGTGAAAGTTCATTATTTGCACAGTGGGGTACCCATGGGTGACTATATTTTTATTTAATACCAAAATAGACAGAAGAGAAAGTTTTGAATGTTTTCATGCATTCAAAATTCACTTTCTAAAAACCCTTATTTTATTATAAAACAATATATACAGGTATTAGAACATAAACATACAAATATATTAATTAAAAGCAAAAAATGAAAGATAAATATGAGTCTGAAAACCATGGAGATAGCAAAATACTATAAGAAAAAACCTATAAAACTGAAGCAAATGAATAATTCTTCTAAAAAAATGAGAAATTCCTAATATTGAGATTAAATTATAAATCTAGATTGTCTTATTTAAATTAAAGCAACTACATGTATAATTGAAAAATCATCCCAAGAAGAAATTTTAGCCTAAAAAACATTCTTGGTGAACCGTGTAAAGGAATCAATAGGAATATTGCATAATTTCACAAAAAGAATGGGGAAAGGCAATAAATCATTTTGTAAGACTAACACATCATAATGCAAAAATCAAAATACTCAAATATGAGAGACTCGGTTCCTTTTTTTCACGCTCTCTTTTAGTTAAGAGATTTT
Organism: Microtus pennsylvanicus; assembly: GCF_037038515.1. NCBI lineage: Eukaryota > Metazoa > Chordata > Mammalia > Rodentia > Cricetidae > Microtus > Microtus pennsylvanicus. Next base: position 177,248,113 of record NC_134579.1, on the reverse strand, counting down.
TTTGTTCTTTATTATTTTTAATCAAAACATTTTTCATACAATATGTTTTGATCGTGTTTCATCTGAGTTCCTCCCAGATCCTCTCCAACTCCCTAGCCAATCAACTTTATTTTTCTCTCAAAATCAAAACAAAAAACCCAAAAGCTCACATAAACTAGAATCTAAACAAATAAAAACAAAATGATACCAAAAAATTAAAAAAAAAACCCAAGTCCAAACCTAAAACAAGCAACAGAGGCCATTCCACTTCCTCCTCTCAGTGCTGGGACTCCATATGACTTGTACATGTGCATGCTGTCAAAGTCTTCTTGAGTTCATTTCTACATCAGTCCTATTTTGTATGGAAGACACTGTCACCTTGAAGTCAGCCATCCCCTCTGGTTCTTAGAATATGTATGACTCCTCTTCCACATAGATACCTAAGAATTAAGCTTAGGACTTTAATGAAGACATCTCATTTAGTACTGTGTACTCCAAAGTCTCTCACTCTCTGAACATTGTCCAGTTGTGAGTTTCAGGGCTGTTGTCATATACAGCAGTCGGTCTCTATATTGTTTTCCAAATGACATTTAGTGTTAGATGTCTTACCCCAAATTTTCTCCTTTACCCTTCTTCCTGCCCCTCCATATTTAATCCGTATAGTATAGTTTCCCATTATCACTCCATAACAGTAATTTTCTTTGTCCTTCCCTGACAACCCTCTTATTCTTCATGGTCTTTATTACAACACCATTTGTCTAAATGGCATCAGTCTTTCTTTTCTTGAATTGATATTTATCTTTCTCAAAAAAATCAGTTGGTTTATTGTGGGTCATTATTTCTCTATTCTCTACTCCAACAGTCTGTGACTCTGTTCTTCCACAAAAACATGTGGTAGTTGTGTTAGCTGTGTAGTATCTTGAGTAAAATGGTTGATCCTACTTCAGGTTCCTATTTCAAAACTAGACTATAGCTTCTCAGCACAATGCTTTCCTACATAACTTTAGAAAAAGTATGTCTGTATCTACAAAGAAATTTCATGGATTTTGATAGAAAGGTCATTAATCTTGTGATTAATTTGAATAAATAAATATGTGTAATATTTGTTTCTAATCAATAATCAGATGTTCGTAAAAATGGTAAGAAAAGAATGTCTGCATTTGACTTCTTTATCAGTACACAATAATTCTTAGCATATAAAACTTGTATGTTTTATTAGTCTTGTATATAACATATATTCTTTGAGTTGATTGTATTATATTATTAATTCTGGTTTTTATATGCCCATTATTATTATGTAGGAATATGATAGCTTTCTTGTACCTTATTAAAATATTCTGTATACTTATATATATTCTATGTTGATTCACTGGGATTATCTACATAATCATATAGTCTATGAATACAAAGAAAATGTGTCTTCTTTCTCAATCTGTGTCTTTTTATTTATGCCTAGTAGCTTATTGCAATAGTTACAACTAAGTAAACTTTTTCATAAAATTAGATTATTAAACCTGACATTTATATTTAAATATCTATTTTAGTCTAATGTGTGTGTATGTGTTTCATGCTGATTTTGTTACTGTGGCTCTATAGTATATTTTGGAATCTGATATTATAAAACCATTAATTAATCTTTTTACTTAGGATTGTTTTGGTTATTTGATATATTTTGGGCTTTGAAGTAAATTTTATAATTGTTTTTTTCTATTCTTCCTGGCTATTTAATAGGAATTGCATTGAATTTATGGATTACTTCTGTGAATAAAGCCATTTTAATGATGAACATGGAGGTCCTTTCAACCTGCTAGTATTAATAACATCTTTATTCAGTGTTGAATTATTGTCATTGTAGAGGCCCTTTTATCATTTTGCTTAGATTTATTACTAAGTATTTTCTAAATTTATTGTGAATGGGTTTTTCCTGTTCTCTTTCTGAATTAGATAACTATTATATTGTATATTGAACCTCCCACTTTGTTGAATTTGTTATCAAATAATAAAGAGTCTCTTGGTAAGAACAAAGTAATGTCATTTACAAACAGGGAGAATAGAACTTCTTTATTTCCAGTTCATAATGTTTTCATTTTGTTCTCTGACCTGAATAATCTAAAATTTCAAAAAAGCATATTGAATAAAAATGAAGAAAAATACAACATTTTAGCAAAACTCTTAAGGACAAGGGAGAATGTAATGATGTAGTTAAAATACAGACAAAAACTTCAAACCTAGATTATTATTTGCAGCAAAATTATTGTTTAGACCCACAGAAGAAATACTTTCTAAGATAAGTGTGAATTAAATAAATTCATGACCACTGAACCACTGTTACAGAAAGTGAAGAATCCTAAGCCCAGCAGAGGACATAAAACTTTCTTGTTATCCTGATGCCAAACCTGTGATTTCTTTCTGTTGGTGGTAATTTCTTTAGCAAATGTCCTCATCATGGATGCACCTTTAATTCATTCGTATTTTTTTGGTGTTTGGTTTTGGGTGCAGATTGTTGCTGTTCTTTTTTTTCTAAATTGCAAAGTTTCAACTATTGCTCACAATTCACACTATAAATTTAACTCAAACAGCCAACGTTACTCAAGTCACAGTTTGGCTGTCTTAAAAGCTCCTTTGGCAGATAAAGTGACATATCACCTTTATGATCAGAGTCCCACAAAGGGACAAAGAGAAGACAAAATCAATACAGAGTCTTTGCTGTGATATAATCAGGAGTCTTGAATCTGATTCATAACAAAAATTGCATTTCCACATGAAACATCATGACTACAGACTTTTAGACCCACACTTCTCTTTTTAACTTAATATTTGTTATTTTTAATGATGGGTGGTATGTGTCTGAGCATGGTTATTTGCATGTAGGTGTGAGTGCTTGCAGGAACCAGAAGCATTTGATATGCTGTGTCTGGCGTTACAGTTTGGAGCAGCCTGATGTGAATGCTAAGAACTGAGCTCCAATCCTCAGCAAGAGCAGTATGCACTCTTCACAGCTGAGTCATCTCTCCAGTCCCTTGATCCACATTTCTATTAGTATCTCCCAACACAATCGCTCATTAAACTCCAGTTATAGCACTGTAGACTGTCTCTAACCTACTTTTTCATATTCTTGCAAATTCGTCATAATTCAAGGACAAAAGCTACTTCCTATTATCTTTCACATTTATAGCAAAGTACAACATCTTGGTACCAGTTTTCTATATTAGTTAGAATTGGATATGTATAAATATCCAAACCCAATAACTTATGAAAAAGGAACAGTTTAGATGTATGTGTTGGGATGGGAACTGCATAGTCAGTAGAGTCAGAGAATCCAAACTTCTGCTACAGGATAAAGTTCGTTTAGATTGTCAGAGCCAGAGAACCAGGGTGCCACAAGGTAGTGTCTTTTTTTTTTCTTGGTTTTTCAAGACAGGGTTTCTCTGTAGCTTTAGAGCCTGTCCTGGAACTAGCTCTTGTAGACCAGTCTGGCCTCAAATTCACAGAGATCCACTTGCCTCTGTCTTCTGAGCATTGGGATTAAAGGCATGCACTACCACTGCCCGGCTATATATGACAGGGAGTTATGCCCATAAAATCTTAATAATGTTGTTACAAGCAAGACCTGCAAAATGACAGGACCCACATATACATGTGAACAATATTAAATGGAGTCAACATATTGCCTGCTGTACTGTGTGTGTGTGTTTGTGTGTGTCTCAGTGTGTGTGTGTGTATGTGTATAATTTAAAAAGATGAGTAGGTCATGACATTGGACCTGAGTTCAGGAGAGAATATGGGGGGTAGGGAAGTATATTGTGTGAATAATGTACACACAGTACTCTTGAGTGCAATCATCAAGAATAATACAAAAATAAATGTTTTAAAACAAATAGAAAAAAAGAAACATCTTATTTTGGCTCCCAATTCAAGAACTTCCTATTCAAAGCAACATGCTCTATCTCTCTGAGCATCTCATGAGGCAGCACACCACAGCAGGAGGAGGATACAACAGAGCAAATCCATCAGTATCTCGAGAGTCTGAAAGCAGGGGGAGAAAGAGAGAAGAGTCCCACAGCCTCCTTTGATCTATGTCCCCTAGACACTTAACTTCCCATCAGACTTTCATCTCTTAAAGGGTTCTTCTTCCTCATAAAAATCTGAGCCCAAGGCTTCAACCAGTAGATAGCTGAGAGACATTCAGCAACTGTGATCTGGATCACTGTGATTTTGTGGTTCCATGGGAATCTTGGGATTTATTTCCCCTGTATATAAAACTGCTGCTGAGGTTTTTCTAGAGTTTGCATTAAATCTGGACATCACGGTTAGTGAAGATGCTTAAACAATATTAAATATTTCTATCTATAAAAGTAATGCATCTATTCATCAAAGTGTCTTATAACATACTTTCCCTAGGTATTTGTATTTTCAGTGTACACATTTTTCACTTGATACTTGAGTTTGATAATAATCTTGGTATTGTTGTGAGCTTGTTTTCAGAGTTACCGCGCAACATACTGGCACAACCAATGCTCATCAGCCGGAGCTAAGAAATTAGCAGTGATTAAGAAGAGACCAGTATCATTAAGATAAAATATTCCAAGAAGTGTTTCCTCAGAGTCAGCACATTGAAGCTGCATTCCAGAGGTGGCCAAGGTTGTTCTGGCTGCCCAACTTGGTAATGTGTCTCCAAAGTAGTACTGATTTTGAAGGCATGGAGTGATCATGAAAAGTCGCTGGAGTTTGGCACTGTGCGAGGCCAGGATAAGCCATTGGGGAACATGTAGACTCAGTAGCAGTTGAAGCCCCCAGAGTTGGAAGGGTCATGGAGAAAAGTTTCAGCTTTGTACAATACAGACAGCCGGCTCCCGCAAATTCTGTGCCATCTTTACCTCACCACATCTTTTAGGCAGAAACAGTTGAAGGGTTTGTGGCAGGGTTGGTGTCCAAACCTCTCCACTGAAATTCTGGCCAGGTTACAGGAGAAGGCTGGTTCAGGCTCCATATTCCTTTTTGCTAGGAGTATTAGCTAGATTCACCCTCACATATTCCTGGAAATGACCTACGCTCTAGGTTTCTAGTTCATCCCAGAGATGCTTCCAGATTCCCTTTGTCTCTCCTAATGACAACAACCAGAGAGTTTGTATGGGACTGTCTTAGGCCTTCCACATGCACATGCAGGCACACACACACCAAGACAAACCAAGTTGTGCAAGTTGGTCTTTCATGTGAGACTCCTAGCTGTAAGAGCAATGATTGTCTTGGGCTCTGTTGCCTTTCTTTGGGATCCATTCCTCCTGTTGGACTGTTTTATCCAACCTTGGTGGGGGAGGGGGTGCCTGGTCTCACTGCAGTTTGATACACCATGGCTCACTCTATCTGTGGGATATCCACCTGTATCTGAAGAGAAACAGCAGAGGAGGAATGGATAAGCAGAAGGTAAGTGGGAAGAGAGAAGGGAGTGGAAGCTTTATGTGGGAAGTAAAAACAAAAAATATTTTTGAAAAGAGAGAGACCAAGAAATGTTATTGATGAAAGGGCAGTGCAGAAGAAGAGACTCCAGCATTTTAGAGATACCAGTACAAGGAGTTGACCATCAAGAAAAGAAGCAAGCCAGTAAGTAGCACCCCTCCAGGGTTTCTACATCAGTACTTGCTTCCAAGTTCCAGCCCTGTTTGAGTTCCTACCCTGACTTCTTCAATGAACTATGATGTGTAAGTGTAAGCCAAATAAACTCTTTTGTCCTCAACTTTCTTTTGAAAATGGTATTTCATCGTAGCAATTGTAACCCTAGCTCAGACATCTTATAAATGCAGGATGTCATATTTATTCATGTTTTTAAGCTTAATAATGCTTGCCATTATCAAATAAATGATATCCTGTGGTTTATAAACAGTATCTTAAATATTTGTTTATTTTAATTTTATTTTATGTATATGAGTATTTTGCCTATGAGTATGTAAGTGCACTGTGTTCATGCTTGCAGGTCAAAAGAGGGCATAAGAACCCTAAAAGAGAAGTTGCATATTGGTTGTGATTGTGATGTGAGTGCAAGGAACTAAACTCGGGTTCTCTAAAAGAGCAGAAAGTGTTATTAACTACTGAGACATCTCTCCAGTCCTCTGATATAGTAAGAAGGCCACTTGTTTGTTCCCAGCTGCCCAGAACCGAAATAAGCACAGAAGCAGTATTAATTACAACACTACTTTCCATATTAGCTTATGCATATTTCTAGTTCACTCTTATCTCTTAAATTAACCCATTTCTATTATTTTATATTGTACCATGAGACTCATGACCTATCAGCAAGATTCTGACTGGTGCCTTGCATCTTTCTCCTCTGGCTGCTGCATGGTGTCTCCTTGACTCTGCTCACCTTTCTCTCTCTCTCTTCTCTCTCTCTCTCTCTCTCTCTCTCTCTCTCTCTCTCTCTCTCTCTCTCTCTCTCTCTCTCCACATCTTGTAGCTTGGCTATATGTTGTTAAGCCATTAGCCAAAAGCAGCTTCTTTATTCATTAACCAATAAAAACAACACATATACAGAAGGACTTCCCACACAATTTCCCCTTTTTTGTTTAAATCAAAAGGAAGGTTTTACCTTTAACATAGTAAAATCACATATAATAAAACAGGTATCAAGCAATAGTTACAGTTAAAATACTTATGTCTACTTTACATTTTATTATAACCAAGGAAAATTATAATTATAAATATCTATTCTTCAACTCCATCAAAGACTGCAGAAGGATATATTATTACCTAAGTAAACATGAAGTGCATTGTAAGCAACTTCTAAAACTCAAGAATTGACAGACACATCTCACTGCCTGGACAGTCACCCAAAGTTCTGCTTTATCGTTGGAGAATTTATCTTCAGCCTATAGGCCCATAGTATCCAGCACACTTTTCCATGAAGTAGAAAATCTGAAGATCTCTTCTGCCTTGTGATGGCAAAGTCCATCAGTTGTTCTCTTCTGTGTCCTGAAGAATGTCTAACAAACTGTTTTATGAAGCAGGAACCCCAAAGGATTATTTCAATTTTAGGTAAGTTCAGCAGTCATTTCTCTGTGGGTCCTGCATGTTCAGTTCACGCAGCATACCATCAAGCAGTCCAGGCAAGAGCTGTTTCTTTCTCAAATGACTAACAAACTCTACAAGGAGACTCTTCAATGCTGACTATCCTCTTGAAGTAAACTGGTGGTGCCAGAAGCAGATGTATCTCATGTCATGAAAAGTCCTAAATTCTTAAACATTTTAAATACCATATTCTGTTAGTCTTTGAAAGATTTGAAGAATATCAATCAATCTGAAATATATCTCTTTACATCTAGAAAAGCTAACTAACATGACTACAAGCTTGATTATTATAGACCAATATCAACCTATATTTCTTAATTATATATTACATTTTTAAATAAGCTGTACACACAATACTTTAATCAAGAGCAGAAACACACATATAACAAAATTGAGCTAAAACTTGTATCAATAGAGTAAGATCCATACCAATGCAAATCTCTATAGCATATCCCTCTTTAAATGTGAACAGACATTTATAAACAATCATTTAGGGAATTTGGGTGTAGTTTTCTCCTAACTGCTTCCTGCTTTTTGTTGGGCGAAGTAATTATTGGGGGTATTCAGAGTGACCTTGGGGGGGGGTCTTGGTCCATCAAACCTCATTAATCTGGAAGTATTCCACAGGTTCTCATCCTCTGTGGAAACAAGGGAAGAACCTCTTTTCCAGAGAAATAAATTCTTAGACCCAAACTTTGAAGGCAAGATACCTTTAAAGTATATGTGTTGGTTATTTAGCTCCTTCACAGTCAAAAATTTCAAAGAAAACACAATAATATACATAATCCAGACTCTCTGTGTATATTCCATCTTTACATGGCTTATTTTCTTGCTCTATTACTTTTTCTACAAGTTTAATATTTATATTACTACCTTCCCTCCTTTAATCTATGACTGTATGCACTCTTTTATATTATATTTACTGTTTCTTTACTCTTTTTCCTCTCTTTCCCATGCCTATGTACATTTTTAAACACACTGTGTCTCATTTAGAGGTCTCTTATGTCTAAATCTGTCCTATTGTGTATCTATAGTCCTTTTCTGTCCTAGAGACCTTTTAAAATGGTAACAGTTTGGTTGCAGCAGCTCTGGGTGCTGGCTCCACCTTTTTCTGCTTTTCAAAATGGTTGATATTCCATTACTACCACCTCCGGGACCGCCAGGTAGGAGCTTTGCTCACCACCTTAACTCTGAGAAGGAATGTGCAGCACATAAACCCTTTTTATCTGAGTAGTAGCTAAATCTACCATGCAGCACACTGAGTGGCCTGGAAATATCTCTGTATAGAGTAGCAGGAATCTGCCATGCTCTCCTGCTTGTGCACACATAGTAAACCCAATTCTGCTGCCTTCCTAGGTGGGGAGCACTGAGCCATGGGCATAGTCTCAGTTACTTTCCTCCTGACCATGAGTGCGCATACAAACACCCAAGCCCACAAACACCATTCAAGTGCTCAGCTTCCTGAAAGAGCCAGATTGATTTGTGCTGCTGCTTTGAAACTGTACATTTTTGGGTTTTTTTTTCTGCTACTGCTGAATCAGGAAGACCTCTCCTAAAGGAGCTGCAACATGCTGCCAGAAAAATTCTGCCTACCAAAAAGCCATGCTTTGTTCTTATGTATCTAAAATTACTTTTTAAGATTTCTCAGGTTTTGCTTGGATATAGTTGACTACATTGGGTGCCAATTTGTTGTATGAGGCCACTCCTTCATTCCCAGCTGCTCAGACCCAAAATAATCACTCAGAAACTGTATTAATTAAATCACTGCTTAGCCTATTAGCTCTTATTAATTTCTCATTGGCTAGCTCTTACATCTAGAGTTAGACCGTTTCCATTATTTTATGTTTTACCTCAAGGTTCATAACCTACTGACAAGGTTCTGGCTAGTAGCTTGCATCTTCCTCCTCTGGCAGCTTCATGGGTTCTCACTGACTCTACCTTCTTTCTCCCATCATTCAGTTTAGTTTTCCCCACCTAGCTCTACTCTACCCTAATACTGGCCAAGACATATTCTTTGTTCATTAAACAATAAAAGCAATACATATACAGAAGGACTTCCCATACCACTATAGTATATAAACTCTTTAATATACTGTTGGGACTGATATACTAGATATTGTTGAGGACTCTTGAATACACATCCATCAGGGATCTGGCCTACATAGTGGATGGTCCTCCATATCCTGTAGGTTCAAGATCCACAAATAGAGCTAGCCATGAATCAAATGTATTTTTAAAAATTCCAGAGAGTTCCAAAGTGTAAAATTTTAATCTTATACCCCAAGTACAGTGTTGGTGTAGTGGTCTGAAAGAAAATGGTCTCCAAAAGGAGTGACACTATTAGAAGGTATGGCCTTGTTGGAATAGATATGGTCTTATTAGAGGAAGTGCATCACCATAGGGGCAGGCTTTGACGTTTCTTTTCCTCAAGTTTTCCTCAGTGTGATAATCAATCGACTTCCTGCTGCTTTCTGGTCAAAATGTAGCTAGCACCATGTGTGCCTGCATCCTGCTGTGCTCCCTCTCATGAACCTCTCAAACTACGAGCCATGACCTCAATTAAATATTTTCTTTGTATGAGTTGCTGTGGTCATGGCACCTCTTCACAGCAATAAAAAAACTAAAACAGTTAGCTAAATCCAGCATGCTTTGAAACGACATGTAAGCATATTCTGTTGGAACTTGCTACTATTTTACAGGTTCTCATACTCATACAGGTTTTTCATTTCTCATCTTATTTTTTATGTGGTCTATGCAGTTAAGTCTAAATTGTCTATACATGTTGTAAGATGTAGAATACTTTAAAATTTTTGATCTTGCCATTATTTCATAAAAATAAAATATACAGCATTAATACAGAATTTGTATTAGGTACTATTAATAACACAGAGATAATTACAGATTATTATAAGGGTTAGGGAAGTAGTTCAGTTGGTATAATACCTGCTTAGAATGTATAATGTTTTAGGTTTGGTCTCCAGAACTAGAGTAAGTTTTATATGGTGGCATGTGCTTACAACCCCACAATTCAGCAAGAGGAGACAGAAAGATCAAAACTTAAGGTCATCTACAGATTATATAGCATATTTGATGCAAGCCTGAGCCACATAAGACCCAATCTTAAATATCAAACATCCAGAAAGAGAGAAAGAAGGGTATACTGTTTAATATATTAATATATATATACCTTATATACCAATATATATTTTTATAAATAACTTCAGCACCAGCAGATTTTGGTCCACAGAATGTAGTAGAAAAACCCCTTCATAAACAGCAAGAAGAAACCATAGTTTTCTTTTTTGTGATGTCTGCCTCACTTCAGTATTGGGCTAGTACCTTCATATAATAAAGATCTAAGTGAAGTATCCCCTTAAGTTTCTTTGGAAGAACTTAAGAAGGATTATCATTAATTCTTTAAATATTTAGCAAATTCAGAAGTGAAATCATTTGATAAGGAAATTTTTTTGTTAGTAGGTTTTTATTACTGATTCTTTCTGCTTATTAGGTATAAATCTATAGTTCAAATTTACTACACATTCATGATTTGGTCTAACCAAGTTTCATGTTTCTAGGAACTCATTTGTTCTAAGTTATATAATTTGTTTCATGCATTTGTTCATAATAGTCCCATAACATTATCCTTGTTATTTTAACAGCATCAGTTGAAAGCTCTCCTCTGTTTTTCACTGTTTTTATTTCAGCCCATCTCCTCAGTTTCCTCTTAGGTATTCTAGCTAAAATTAAATCAGTCTTTTATCTTTCAAGAGGACAAGTCTTAGTTGCATGGGTTGTTTTTCTATTACTTCCTCTTATTTTCTTTATTTTACTTTTTACATTTTTCTTCAAAATTTCATATATGGATACAATTAAATATGATCATGCTCAACCACATTTGCCTCTTCACAGTTCCCAACATGTTCCCTAACACATCCATCTCCCAACTCTATCACTTTTTCTATAACCCACTAACTCAAATTGGTGTTGCCTGTATTTGAATGAGTATGAGGATCATCCATTGGGGCATAGGAAAACTTTAATTAAAAATACACTCACAATAGAATAACTCTCCCTCCACCTGAAAATATCAGCTCCAATAGCTCCTCGGTAAAAGTTGAGGTCTAGAGAGCAACTTCTCTACCTGTGATAGAATTTCAACTGGCTTGGCCTTGTAAAGGTCTTGTGTAGGTAACCATGGCTACTGAGTTCATGAATGCATTAGCCACATAACGTCCAGAAGACAGCATTTCACAGCACTTCTTGCCATCCTTCAGCTCTTTCATCCATTCTGTCTCTTCCTTCATGCATTTCCCTGAACCTTGGTAGTATAGATAGATGGTAAATGCACCTCATTAAGGCTCTGAGCTCACATTCTTCTTTTCTCAACATTTTAATCAGATAGAAACCTTTGTATTGATTTTTGCCTACTGAAAAAAAATAAGCTTTTCTGACCAAAATTGAAAACAGCTCATGACTATGAGTATAGACATAAATAATTAGAAGACAATTTTACAACATGATTACTGAATAAAATAACAATACCAAGTTCTACATTATGGCCTATGGCTTTCCCATTCATGGGCTTTTGACCAGGATTATAGTGCCAGGAATTAAATTACCCAGTGTGGAAGAGGCCTCAAATATGATCAGAAAGTAATTGGTTACCACTATACAAATCATGCCCACTACTAGAGTAGCATCTTACCTGGTATGTCAGTACTATAGCATACAAGGTTCAGCACTAAGACCATTTATATCATTCCCTGAATAGCAGTTTCTGACACTAAGAAAAACTAACTAGGAGGTAGGAATTTTTCAGGTCAGTTTGAAATTTATTTATTTATAATTAAAACCAAATAGTGTTTTAATTTTAATAGGATCTTTCCTTGTAATTAGGCTGGATAACTGTCTTAAGTTACTTTGCTATTGCTGTAACAAAATGACATTACCAAGGCGACTTATAAAATAATGTGTTTGACTGGATTATTGGGTCCATAATGGCAAAGCAAAGAAATGGCAGCAGGAACTCCTGAGACCTCACATCTTTTTCTGCAAGTAGGAGGCAGAGAACACATTGAGAAAGGCAGGAATCTTTTGAAACCTCAAAACCTGTCCCCAGTGACACACCTCATCCAGCAAAGCTGCCTATCCTTCAACAGTTGGTGGCAACTAGGAACCAAGTATTACAAAATATGAGCCTGTTGTAATTGTTGACAAATACTTTCAACATATCATCCTAATTCCCTCTAGTCTACAATGTATCAGTCAGGAAATCCACTGAAAGTTTCATGGTTCCCTTGTACTTAACAAGTCACTTTCTTCTTGATGTTTGCAAAATCTTCATTATCATTGACATTTGATAGGTCTCAGTGCTTCTCAATGTAAATTTTTTTTAGAGATACATCCTACTTCATGACCTTTACATATCTTTCTGAACAGCGGCTTCTCTCCACAGATTCAGGGACATTTTTAGATATTATTTCTTTCAATGTACAACGTCTTATCTTTCTTAAATTCCTCATAATGCCTATATTGGTTAAATTAACGTCATTTGGTAAACCACTTATGTTTTCTTTAATCTTTGAAATTATTATGTTACTATTTCCTGCCTTAACTGGATTATTTCCACCTTGAGTTCACTGATACTCTTTCCTGTTTGATTTGGTCTGCTTTTAGTGAATTTTTCAATGCAACTATAAATTGTGTTCTTCATCTCTGGGGCTTCTGTTTGGTACTTTTAAAAATATTTTCTATATCCTTGGTAAAATATTTATTCATGCATCATTTCCTAGAAGTCTGTATGTCACTGTGTAGGAATTACTTTGAATTCTCTGTTAAGTAAGCCATCTATCTCTAGTCTGGAGTCTATTTCTAAAGAATTATCTTATTGCTTTGTCTGTTTAGCTTCTGCTGATTTTTTTTCATTTTCCTCCATGTCGGTCCCTGTGCACTAGACAAAATTACCCTTCTGACTTTTAAATGCTGGCCTTGCATAGAAGAAAACCCTTACCAATCAACTAGAAACTCTACCAGTCTCTAAACTGTGGTCGTAGTTTTCAAAAACCTGCACTTATGATTTTTTGTACATCTCAAGCATCAAAAGTATGTTGGTTCTCACAGGTGGCATTAAACATAGGAAGGTGAACATATTTCCTTAGACAACCTTTATAAAACTTAGATCACTGTTTCTACAGTTCCTTCCCAGAGAGAGGCATAAATAATGTCTACCCCTTCTCCTAAGGTTCCAATGACAAACTGAGGCACCATTATACTAGAATTACTCTGGGAAACCAATGAGTTCATTGGAATTTCTTGCAAAACATAGGTGAAGGACTGCTTCCAGAGATGAAAATATTCCTCTCCTAACAGATCACCCCTAGAAAGTCTTACACGGTAGGGGTGAAGGATTCCTGATAGCCATATAGGTGAGTCTTACTTCTTTTCTGTAATTTCCCCTGTTGCATAATACATATGATACATATATTAGTGTGTGTGTGAGAGAGGGGGGGTGCTATTCTTGATTGTCAAGTTGACTATATCTTAAATAATAATAATCTAGGAATGGAGAGCACACTTGTGGTCCAGACCTTAAGGCAATTAAGGCAAGAAGACAATAAACCTTTGATCCAGATCTTGAGGCTGGATGACACATGCCTTTAATCCAGACCTTAAGGCTTAAAGGCACATTTTTAATCCAGGTCACACTTTCTCCTGGAAGGACAATGTAAGAATGGAGTGTGTTGATTCTTTGCCTGTTTGCCCTTGCCTTGCCAGCATATCCATTTCTTCATTAGCATTGGAATCTAATTCTTAGGGATTCCATTGTATACAGAAGACCAGCTGAGACACCCAGTCTCAAAGGACTGACTTCAACTTCTGAATTCTTGAGCTTTTTATTCAGAGTTAGTCATTGTTAGATTGAAGCCTGTATGTCATTCTAATACATTCCCACATATGCATGTGTGATGTGGGAAGTCCTTCTGTATATGTATTGCTTTTATTGGTTAATAAATAAAGAACCTACTTTCAGCCAATGGCTTAACAGAGTAAAGCCAAACTGAAAGAGATATACAGAGTAGAGCTAGGCAGGGGAAAATAAACTGAATGCTAGGGAATGAAGGCAGATTCAGAGAAGAACCATGTAGCCCACCACCGGAGACAGATGCAACAGAACCTTGCCAGTAGGCGATGACCTCATGGTGATGCACAGATTACTGGATATGGGTTAGTTTAGGACATACATAAGAGCAAGCTTAAAATATGCTTAACCTATTGGCCAAACAGTATTGCAAATAATATAGTTTCTGAGTGATTATTTTGCTTCTGGCAGCTGGGAATGAACAAGTGGCCTCTCCTACTACATGTGTGTGTGTTGGAGAGAGAGAGAGAGAGAGAGAGAGAGAGAGAGAGAGAGAGAGAGAGAGAGAGAGAGAGAGAGAGATCCATTATATAAGTTCTGCGACTCTAGGTGACTCTTACTATGTTGGACTGTGGCAACGCTGCGATAGACCTGACCATGTATTTGTTTGGAGTAATATGAACTGAAGCACTTTGGGTTAGAAAACCAGTGAAATGCTTTAAGCACTGTTTAATGGGCCATACTAGAGGAACATGGAAGGCAGTGGTGCTAAGTGTGATTTGAAGAACTGTAGAGGGCTACCTCAAGAGGTTTCAGATGAGAATTTCAGTATGTTGCCCTGAGATTGTCCTTGTGATATTTTGGTGAAGAATGTGGCTGGTTTTTTGCCTTTGTCAGTAAAGTCTACCTAAGGCTAAATGTAAGAGTTTTGGATTAAGTCCTTGGCAGAGGATATCTCAAAACAACATAGTATAGACTCTGTTGTATAGTTATTAGTGGTAACTCTAATGGAGAATTATAATGAAAAGGACAAGGCTAAGCAAATAAAAATATAAAACATACAGATTGAGAAAAGGGGAACCAGGAAGAGGAATAGATCTAATCTTAGGTTCAGGGAAATAAACAGATGAAGAAATTGAGTAAAGGGAGTGGTGACTGCAAGACCTCACCTAGCTAAATTTCCAACTTGTGAATAGGAATTACAGAAAAGCTTAAGGTTAGGTGTTATGGCACACACCTTTAATACATACCTGGTGGATCTCTGAGTTTGAAGCCAGCCTAGTCTGTAATCCAGTTTTGAAACAAAAAGTGAAGGAAACCAACCATGGAAAACAGAAAAGTGGTGAAGATGTAATTGAATGAGGGGGACCATGTCCTAGCCCTAGCAAGCAGCAGAAGTTGGTAGTTTGGGCCACATAATTCTGACACTAGAGTTAAAGATAGAAAAAACAGGCTAAGAAATTTGCTTCCATACCTAAGGACAGCCTCTGGGGTCAGGCATGTGTCACGGGTATCTCTGAATGGAAGTCTAGAGAGGCCATTGTGTGAAGCTGTAAAGTTGAAGCTTAGGTTGCCTTAGCAACCCCAAGATGTTTGAGATGTCAGAGCCATGGATGCCTGCAGAGGAGAGCTGCTAACAGGTAGTTGAACCAGTCCAAGAAAAAGAATTGTGTTATGGTCAACAAAACTGAATGAAGTTGGAGAGCTGAAGAACATTTTGCATCAGACATGGAGAATCAGAGTTTAGAGTTTGCCCAGCTGGTGTTCAATTTTTCTTTGTTCCAGTATTTTTCTCACTATGCTCTCTTCCCTACATTTTTGGAATGATAATGTCAATCTTGTGCCATTATATGTGTAGTATGAAATACGGTGGGCTGTGTCCCGCCACCCAGATAGCGTATCCCCCAAAATAATCACACAGAAATTGTATTAATTAAATTACTGCCTGGCCCATTATTTCTAGCCTCTTATTGGCTAACTCTCACATCTTGATTTAACCCATTTCTAATAATCTATGTTCACTATGAGCTTGTGGCTTACTGGGAAAGATTCAGCCTGTCTTACCTGGTGGCTGGATCCATGGTGGCAATCTCTGACCCTGCTTTCTTTCTCCCAGAATTCTGTTCTGTCTTCCCCGCCTATTTAAGTTCCACACTATCAACTAGGCCAAGGCAGTCTTTTTAATAACCAATCAAAGCAACACAAATACAGATGGGCCTCCTACACCAATATGTTGAGAGTATGTGGTCTTTTTTTTTTTTTACTTCAGAGGTGATTACAGTTAAGAGATTGTATGAATCTCAGAAGAGAGTTTGAACCTTTGAAAGTTTTTGAGACTCTAATAGGCTATGGTGACTTTTGAAGTTGCACTATAGACATTTTACATTATGATACTATTATAAGCTTATGGGGGTCAGGAAATGGGGTGTGATAGTTAGAATGTAATTGGCCTCATACGCTCATGAGAAGTGGCACTATTAGAATGTTTGGCTTTGTTGGAGTAGGTGTGGCTTTGTTGGAGGAGGTGTGTCACAGTGGGGGGCTGCCTTTGAGGTCTCTTTTGCTTAAGTTTCACTCAGTGTTATAGTCTATTTCCTAATGCCCCCAATCAAGATGTAACCAGCGCCATATCCTCCTACATGCCACCATGTAGCCGCCATGCTCCCTGCCATGATGATAATTGACTGAACCTCTGAAACTGTAAGTCCGCCACCTCAATTAAATGTTTTCCTTATAAGAGTTGCTATGGTCATGCTGTTTCTTCACAGCAATATAAACCCAAACTATTCTAACAGTTCCAATAGATAAGAAGGAATAAGATGAACTTTTCATGGAGGTTGTATATATAAAGCATTAACAAGCCCATACAAGAGGATCCTTTGCAAGCTAAATTCATCCAGATATCAGTTTCCTATCACAGAGGACAATCACTTTCCTAATAGAGTAGCTAAGAGGTAGGGTTTTCTCCACATCTTAAATACTACTGTGTAGGAGGAGGTCTATCTCATCTAGAATTCCAAATCTTCATCTCTGCTTTAAACATTCTCTATGTGGCTCCATTATTCCTGGACCCTTCAACATTCAAAAACAGGAAATTTGGAACCTGTGACTTGTGGTATGTAGCTGGGAAAGTTATACCTTGAGCAATGGGAGCAATTCTTTCCCTTTCCAGGGAAAAATACACAATGGTGGCTCATTTTTCTTTGCTTTTGGGAGTCATAGGGAAAATGGCTACAAATGGCACTTATACCAGTCCATAGTGACTTTTCTTTCACTTCAAGCATTGAAACTATGCCATTAATTTTAGCATTCTAAGAATAGTAGATAGTTGTCAATTCTTGAGTATCTCAGAGGAACCAAGCCACTGGATACAAAGATCAACTCTTTTTCTTTTACTTTTTCTCCCAGTGGAATCTGATAGTTGGGATTCTTCATCAAGTCTCTCTGTGCTTAAGCAATCAGGAGTTGTAGCACCTAATTGCCCAAAGCAACACATTCATTCTCCCCCAGGTAGCTAGACTATGACAACCTCATTAGCCCTTTAGGGCTGGCAAGGTAGAAGCCAGTCCTCCAGTGATGCCTTTAATAAGAATAAAGCTCACATTTGCATAGGATAGACAGGCATTTCCATTAATTTCTGTTCTATGTCTGTCAGTTCTACAATGTGTGTTGAGATCTTACAATTTCTATTTTTTCAGAGGTTCTTCTGAGGTTTTCTAGTGGTTTATTTGCCTCAAGGATTCATAATGATATGGAAGGTTGTTTTTTTTTTTTTTTTACTGTGGTTGCTTAAAGGTCCTTGTTAAATAATTCCATCTAATACACGTCAGTTTTAGTATCTTCAGATTTTCCTTTTCATTCATGTCATTATTTTCCTTGTTTGGGGGGTTACAGTGAGCATCTTAGTTAAGATATCTGTTGCTATGAAGAGATACAATGACCACAGCAATTCTTACAAAGGAAAACATTTAATTGAGGCCAGCCTACAGTTTCAGAGGTTTAGTTCCTTATCTTTATGATGAGAAGCATATCAGGGTGTAGGTAGACATGGTGCTCGCAAGGGCCCTGAGAGTTCTACATCTTAATCCACAGGCAACAGAAGAGTTTGTGTGCTCGGTATAGCTTGAGCATATGAGAACTCAAAGACTGCCTCTATAGTGACATACTTCCTCCAACAAGGCCACACCCATTCTTGTTGTGGGATGTCTTTCTGTATACTGTAAATATGTGTTGATCTTATTGGTTGCTAAATGAAGCTGCTTTCACTTACAGCAAAACAAGATAGAACCAGTTGGGAAATCCAAACAAAGATACAGAAGAAGAAGGGTAGAGCCTGAGAGATGCCATTTAGCTTCCCAAAGAACAACATGCCAGAGAACCACCAGTAAGCAATGGGCATGTGTATGTGGCAATACTCAGAATAATAGAAATGAGTTAATTTAAATGTAAGTGCTTGCTAGTAATAAGCCTGAGTCATCAGCCAAACATTTATAATTGATATTAAGCCTCTGAATGGTTATCCAGGAATTAACCCATGAAAGAGCAATATATGGTTACAAATGGCATACCAATCTGGGGCTCTTGAATTTACATAAGGCCTGAGAAAGATTAAAAGGGGTTCTAGAACACATAAGCATGGACAAAAACAGCTTCATAGTTCATGTTTCTCATTGCAGTCTATAGTATAGAACCACATCCCCTGGCTACAGTATGGCCAATACCCATAGTCTCTAACAGCAATAGTACAAAGAGGCTCCTCCCAACTGATACCAGCAGTCTTGAGAGCACAACCACATGCTGCATGGCAGATTCCTGCAGCCTCTCACACAGGCCACTATAAAGAGGTTTATCTCAGCCTCTATCTATAGGAGGTAGGTGTAACTCTAGTTGGTACCTCCAACATGTTGAAAAGCCTAGAAGGTCAGAGCCAGCAGCCAAAGCTGAAGCTTTGACTCTAGCCACACCTGCTTAGCAGTTTAAAGCAGTGGTCAGAAAAGAATTACAGATACACAATAAAGACAGATTCAGACAAAAAGAAACCTCTAAATGGGTCACAGTATGTTTTTACAATGGCTTGGGAGAGATAAAAAAAAAGAAAGAGACCATCACAAATTAAAAAACATAATGTACAGATAATAAAATGAAGTCCTTGAAAAAAGGAATAGAATAACAAAAAAATATAATAAGCCATGTAACAATGGAAAATACACCGAGAATCTGGATTATGTATATTGTTATGTTTTCTATGAATTTTTGACTGGTAATGAGATAACTACTGCGAGACATTTGATTGCAGAGGATACTAAGTTAAATCAATATTTTAAAGGTATCTTGACTTCAAAATTTTGGTCAAAGGATAGCTTGCTTTGGAAAAGGAGTTCTGCTTTTGTTTCTGCAGAAGATGAAAAGACATGGGTTCCTTCAAGGTTACTATGGTTTGATTAATCAAGCCTGCCTGAAAAATCTTCAATGGGAAAGAAGACTGAGGTGATCCAACATCCACAACAACATCGAGGCTGCTTGCTGAGATGGACCAATGACACACAATATCCCACTCAGGACTAGACCATAATTCTAAATTTTCTAAGGGTTCCTCAAAGATTACCAGTGACCAAAAATAAGTAGTCTAGAGCACTATGCCCAAATTCCCAAAACATTACTTATGAATGTTTGTTTTCATTTAAGTGGAGTTGGTCATAAATGGTTAATGTCATAGTTGATCTCTCTCTAAATAAGAAAGGGGGATATGATATAAAAATGATGGGGAAAAGAGTAAATAATTATGATATAAAAGGGAAAGATTATTGAATCTACTTTAATTTAAAAAAATCTTAATCTCAAAATACTTTACATTGGTATAAATTTTGGTTTTTGACACAAACTTAAGGTCAATTTAAGTATGCATGTCTCATTGTTGAGAAAGGTCTCATTCCCCAAAATTTTAAATTCCACATTCTGTGGATCTTGGAAGTGTTGACAATTATCTATCTAGATGAGATACATCTCTGCATATCTAGAAACCCTAACTATTAAAAGTCTATCTACTATTAATCTGTAATTTGTAATCATACATTACATTTTTAAATGAGCTATATAACATAACACCTTAAACAAGAATAGAAATATATACACGCAGTGTAACAAAATAAATCTTAAATTTTATCAATAGTTCAAAGTCCATATCAATGCAAAGTATTCATCTCTATATCATATCTCCTTTTAAGTGAAAGCAAACATTTATAAACATTCATTTTTGGAACTTGGACATATTTTTTTCCAAACTATTTCTTGTTTTTTGTTGGGTGAAGTAATTTTAGGGTTCACAGAGAACTTTCAGGGATCTTCTTCCATCAAACCATATTAGCCTGAAAGGAATCCACAGGTTCTCATCTTCTGTGGAAGCAAATGCAGAACCACTTTTCCAAAATAACAACTCCTTAGATTAAAATTTTGAAGTCAAGATACTTTTATGTTGGCTTTGCTTAGCAGTCTCCAGAATCAAATGTCTCACTGCAGTCAAAAAATCCAAAGAAAAAACAATAATATACATAAACCAGACACTTTATTTGTATTCCATCTTTGCATGGCTTATTTTTTTACTCTCTTTACTCCTTTAATCTGTCTATCTGTATAATTTTTTTCTGTCTCTTTGAAGGCTTTGTTTTATTTTTTAAAATGATTTATTTCTTTTTATAATTGTCTATACTCATTTTCTTCTCTCACCCAAGCCTACATACATTTATCCAACACTGTGACCCATTCAGAGGTCTTTTTTATCTGAATCTATCTTCATTGCATATCTGTAATCATTTTCTGATCAGAAACGCTTTTAAAAATGCTAAGCAGACATGGCTAGAACCAATTCCATGGTCCTGCCTGCTTGTTCTGCTCAGTACAACATAGAGGAATCATGCACACTGCCCCAAACCCAGGGATGCAGCAGGTTTGTGTCACTATTAGGCAATTTGAAACACACTACTCATAGACCCCATTTAAGTGCAGAACCTCCTGAAAGAGCCAGAGTTTGTTCTGCCAGAAAAACCCAGGAAGCCGGATATTAAAGAAGCCATGCAATTCTTTGTTGCTAACACTGAGTCAGGAAGACTTCTCTTAAAGGAACAGTACCTCTGCTTGCTGCTAGAAAATAGAGTCTATTTGAAAAAGTGCAGCTACAAAGAAGCTGTGCTTAACTCTGTTCTTTTGTATCTAGAATTTCTTCCCAAGCTCTCTCAGTTTTTATGTGAATGTAGTTGCCCCATGTTGGCGTGACATTGGTATGTGAAGACTGCTCATTTGTTTCCCAGCCACTCAGATGCAACTAATCACACAGAAACTATATTAATTACAAAACTGTTCATCCAATTATGTCCGGCTTCTTATTAACTAACTCTTACATCTTAAATTAATCCATTTTTATTAATCTGTGTATCGGCCCAAGGTTATGGCTTACTGGTAAAGATCTGCCATCTGTCCCCTTCAGCAGCTACATGATGTCTCCTTACCTCTGCCTACTCTCTCTATCTCTTCCAGCCTAGCTGTATTATGCACTACCAAAGGTCAAAAGAGCTTTATTCATTAATCAATAAAAGCAACACATATACAGAAGAGCATCCCACATAAAAAAAATCCAGATTCAATTTTCAGCACTCAAATGGAAGCCCACAGTTCCAGAAAACCCACTTCTCTCTAGCCTCAACAGTCATCAGGAATACACAAAGATATATTAGGATATACAGGTAAAACACCATACACATGAAAACAAAAATTTTTAAATATGCATGCTAGATAAAGAACGAAAGATGAGTGGGTATATATGATCAGTTTTTCTCTAATCCCTTTCAAGAATATACACATCAAACCAAATTCAAAACTATATTAATAAAATAATATGCATGACCAAATTAGTTCTATTCCTGGAATGCAAGATTATATCAACATATGTCAAATGGTCATATCTCAATTGATTAAGAAAAGGCCTTCAACAAACTTCAATGTCCCTTCATGACAAAAGCCCTGAAGGAACTAGGAGTAGGAAGAACATACCTCAATTTAATAAAAATTATATACGACAAATCTACATCCAACAATATACTAAATGAGGAAAAAATGAGATATTTCCTCTAAAACATGAAATGAAATAGGGTGCCCATTCTTCCCATACTTATTCACCATAGTGCTCAAAGTCTTAGCTAGAGAAATATGACAATAGAAATAAATAAGACACAAATTTGAGAAGTCAAATTATCCCTCTTTGTAGATTACATGACCTATATTTAAAAGACCCTAAAGGCTCCATCAAAATTATGTGAATTGATACACTTTCAGCAAAATAACAGGATCCAAAATCAATATACAAAGATCAGAGTCTATATACCAATAATGAATTTGTTGAGAACAAAACAGGGGAAAATCACTAATCACACATACTAGCTTCAAAATTGCTATGAGGGGCTGGATAGATGGCTCACTGGTTAAGAGCACTGGCTGTTCTTCCAGGGATCCAATTCAAGTCCTAGCACCCACATGGCAGCTCATAATTGTCTGTAAGTCCACTCCCAGAGTATCCAATAACTTCTGGCCTCCATAGACACCAGTCTCAGACATGATACATAGATAAATCATATAGGTAAAACGCCCATACACATACAAATAAACAAATAATTTTAAAACTCATTTTAAAATACATAGGAATTTATTTCACCAAGGAGATAAAGGCCTCTGAATGAACACATTAAAATTCTGTAGATATAGCTCTGCAAAGACACCAGAAGATGAGAAGACCACCCACAATATTGGTTTGGCAGAATTAATATCATAAATTGGTCATTCAACTATCTACAATGTAGCAGTCTACAGATTTAGTGCAAGCACCATCAAAATTTGAAACCATTCTTCCAAGAACTAGCAAAAGTAACCCAAAAATTCACACAGAAACACAAAAGGCAATAAATAGATAAAGCACTCCTTAGCAGAAAGGGATATGCTGGAGTTATTGCAATACCTGATTATTTATTCACTTAAAGGTTTCATGAATATACCAGGGCACTGGCACAGAAACAGAAATGGAGATGTATGGAGCAAAAAGATGGCCAGGAAGAAACTGAGATAAAAGATAACCTCTTTAACAAACAGAGTTGGGGAAACTGAAGAAGGAAGAAACTAGATGCATATATCCCATCCCACATAAAAATCAATGCTATAGATTAAGAAATTAATATAAGACCAGAAACTTCAAAACTACTCTGAGGGAAACTATGAAAATAACTCTAATAGAAAAGAAAATAGCTCCAAGAACTGAAAAAAGTGATTACTTAAAATAAAATAAAAACAAAAAACTTCTGAATGGCAAAGAAGGAAAGAAGGGTTCTTATGGGAGGAATAAAACAGAAAAGACAATAAGGTAAAATGAGATAGAAAGGTAGAAGAGAAACCTGGGGTGGGGGGAGACTATGGGGAAAGCATTGGAGAAGGAAAACAATGAATGAGAACAAATTATAATGGCAAACATGTATCTGTATGTGATGCTGCAACCCATGACTTCATATACTAACCTTAAATAAAGAAGAAAGATGTAAAAAGACCACTCCAGAAGGAGAGCTGACTGATTCACCTACCCTCTGTCTCTGGTAGGATTATGTCATTACTACCCCTCCTCTCAGGCCTGCCACTCAAGCTAAACAGAGTGGACCACTTCTCTTTGAAAAGACAGAACCAGAAACTCCACTCATTACTTGACCCCACTGCCACCAAGTGAGGGATAGGACAAAGGATTGTCAACTATCCCTCCTGGGACTACCTTGATCTAGTTCTAATCCTAGGTGTAAGCCTCAGCTCCACACCGAAACTATACTGGTAATGTGGGATGCTATTACCTTGCCTTGCACCATCTTCTCACTGTGCCATGTGGAGTGAGTGGGCAAGAGAGCCAACTCACCACTGGAGCCAGTCAATCCTAACCAGACAGGGAGAAGCAGATCACCATCTCCTACAGCGTGATGAAATCAAGGTCTGCTTCCCATTACCTCACCAATACTGCCCTAGCAGGGTAATCTGAAAGCTGACTCCTTTTGCTAGGCTGGGGACTAAAGATCAGTTGTCTCCCCTCCACCCTGCTATTAATACCTCACCCCGCAGGAATCACATAATTTCTTTCTCCTAAAAACACCTCCCAGTTGGAATCTAGCAGCACCACACAATAAGGTAACCAAAGTGTGCTGCCTTCTTCCTGAGAATGGACAGCATGGGAAGTTTGCAGGTGATCAACTTCCAGGTGTCTACCACTGAAGCTCTCATAAGCAGAGGGCTGATCCTTCCACTGACGTTTGGCTAGAATAGGGCAGCTTTTAGCAACAGGGGTTTCTGGCTTTAGCACACATGTTTAAAACTTCCACATAAAGAAAACGGCGTTTTTGTTTTTTTGTTTGTTTGTTTCTTTGTTTGGGGTTTTTTTTTTTTTTTGGTAATTGTTTTTATCTGTCTTGCCACTTTTAGCTGGGAGGTTTGGAAAACAAGAAGAAAACCTGGGGACCCCCCTCATGTCTCCCCTGAAGATCTGAGATCTCTAGGTTCCCCACCTCCTCATTTCCACCATTCAAAATATTCTTGCGCTCATTTACCTAGAGTGAGAGTTCTCTAATGCTACAAAAAAGAACATGAGAGGATGATGCAGAATTCACTTTATGCAGAACCAGAAGCATTTCCCTCAAAATAGCAATGAAAATACTTTATTGAGATATAATTCAGACACTGTAAAATCACCGGTTTAAAGCACATAACTCAGCAATTCTTTTTAGTATATTCACCATACAGGGTAACTGTCACTATGATCAGTTTTAAAACACTTTTCATTATTCAGAAAGAAATTACTAATTGTGTTCCATCTCCCAATTACTAATCGACTTCCTATCTCAATTGAGTTGTCTGTTCTAGACATTTCATATGAATGAAAGTGCAAAAAACTTTGTCATGTAGTATAATGGTCCCTGTGTTCACCTGTGATATGGGACTTTCAACCATTTCATTGACTTATGTGCCTGAAAAATGCACCTCTGTATAGCTCTAGTTCATCTTTATTTTTTAAAAGATTTGTTTTATTTTTATTAATGTATGTTATGTGCATGTGTTTGTGTGTGTGTGAGAGAGAGAGAGAATTCCCTGGAGCTGTGCTAATGATCCACATGAAATATATACTGCAAATTGAAAGCCTCCAAAAGAGAAGTAAGCACTCTTACCCACCAATTCAACTCTCCAGACCCTGTACATTTTCTTACCCATCCACTAATAGAAGTGTAATTTCCTTTCATCCCCCTTTTCTTATGAATATAGATTCTGTAACCGTATATACTGTTCTGTTTGGTTTTGTGTAAATATGTGTGTTGTTTTTCTAGAGGTAGATAACATCAAGCATACTGTCATGTACATAATGCCAATTTGCATATCCTTTAGATAAATATTCATTCAGATGGTCATTTGAACACTTTTAATGAGGTTGTTTATATTTTCACAACCAGTGTCTTTCCGTGTTTCATATATAAGCACCTTACCAGATAGAAGCACACCTTGGAAGTATGGTCTGCAGTTCTGGTAGTGACATGGTTCAGTTGCTAAGAGTCTTTGTTGTGCATAAATAAGGATCTGAGTTCAAATCCCTAGAACCCACATTTTTAGAAAGGATGAAGTACATCCTCTTTTCATTCCTTTCTTTAGTAGTATTGAAATACATTTGCTAGATGGCCTTATTTATATTTATATCTAAAAAATAATTCAAATAACATTTATTTTTTTCTAATAAACAAGCAGACACTTTTCCTTGTTCTGGACCATTTTTTTTTTCTTTTGGTTTTTCGAGACAGGGTTTCTCTGTGGTTTTGGAGCCTGTTTTGGAACTAGCTCTTGTAGACCAGGCTGGTCTCGAACTCACAGAGATCTGCCTGCCTCTGCCTCCCAAGTGCTGGGATTAAAGGCGTGAGCCACCACCGCTGGCTTCTGGACCATCTTTTAAGCTCTTTTAGCAGCATCTGATTCAATAAAACAAGGATGAATATTATGACAATATAGCCATGTGATTACATTGTAATTTTGCTTGTCCTTCTTTTTCAGTAGTTTTGGGAACATTTTGAATGTTGAAAATAACCTAAGATCCATGAATTTAAAATTCTCCTGTTTTGTGCAGGGCAATAAAAGAAACTTGTTCATACTCATAAATCATGTGTTTGTAGAAATTAATCACAGACCTGACACTGCACACTACCTGGTCTAGAGCTGGGCTCAGGGATGTGTCCCACTTGTCGCTACTGTCTGAGTCGCCATCTTGTATGTGGCATGAAGTCACCAGGCAAATCTTCACCCACAGTGAGCTGCCAAATCGTGAAGTGTCACATTTTTCTATGTTCTGTTTTTAAGAAAAACAAATGCTAACCAAACTGCTTTCAAAATGATGTGGACTCAAAACAGAAAAGACCTACAGGTCAGACTCAAAAATTATTTTTTAAAATAATTTTATAGGAGCATAAAACTCTAGAATTATAGCATAATATGCCATACTGTCTTATAGTATAAGATATTATTTTAGACATTGCACCTTGTGCAGTAATAGCTTACTGAATATATAGCATGTGAAAAGATAATAAAAGCATGAACATTATAAAACACAGACTTGAAGGTTCACGCACTCCTTATATTTTTACAAGTATAGTTAATCAGACAATATTTAACAGTGACTTATATAGGCTGTCATAATTTATTGATCATGGATTAAACAAACTATAAAACAAAGTAATTAGCTGAATTCAAAGAAAGTAAATCCTAACTGATGTTCAATATGCTTACAATTCTGAGTTTGTAATTACTTGATAGTATATAATAAATCTTTTCAAAATATTTCAATGCCCAGTTAATTGTAGAATTATGATTTCCAATTTCTTAAAATATTGCACATGTAATCTTTAGCTGATGAGTTAGCAAGTGCTTACTATCTGTTTTAGAGATGGAAAGGATAAGAAGAAAGGAGTAAGCAGTATTTGCACGTGAGTTCCTTAAAGGGATAGATTACAAAATGCTGCCTATTCACGAATTGCAGAGATGCTGTAAGGCATGATCAGGGGTCCATGGAGTAAAGAGCTGGGCAGTAACATCAGTGTCCCAGAAATTGTCCAAAAAGTCCTTGTCACATTATCTCAGAAAGTCACCAGTACAATTTATAAAAGCAATTATAAAATTTTTATGAGATGGCTCAGCAATTAAGAGCACTGCCTGCCTGCTTTTCCAAAGGTCCAGAGTTCAATTCCCAGCAACCACATGGTGGCTTAAAACCATTCATAAAGAAATCTGGTGCCCTCTTGAGGAAGAGACCTGGTCAGTCGCCCTCATCACCTTAGGCCATGAAGCTCAATGTGGACAAGTTCAACAAAACTGCTACATACAGACTGCCCGTGCATATTTCAGCATTGCCAGGGAACAAATTTCATTCATTTCACCAATTATAAAAATCTTGAAGCAATACAAGGTTATTAAAAGGAAAACTTAAATGATTCATCA
This sequence comes from Microtus pennsylvanicus, assembly GCF_037038515.1. Lineage (NCBI taxonomy): Eukaryota > Metazoa > Chordata > Mammalia > Rodentia > Cricetidae > Microtus > Microtus pennsylvanicus. The sequence goes on along the minus strand of NC_134579.1, from coordinate 177,220,677 downwards.
CTCTTTACATATATGTGATTATCAAAATTAATTTCCAAGTGGTTTTCACTATATTTTATATCTACAATATAGAAGGAGCACCATGCTTTACAAAATAGAGTCATGCTTTCAGGATTTTGATTTAATTCATTTTTTAAAAAAGTCTGCAAAGAAACACAACTGATGGTGCCAGATATTTTATTATATAAATAATTATTGTTCACCAAACCCAGTTCTCCCACACTCTATACCTGGGAGCGGTACCATCTAGCATGACAGTAAAGGCTATTACACAGTAAAGAACAATCCAAAGAAAATACATAATGCCAAATTTGATCAAAGTCCTAAAAGAGTTTCCTCTCAGGAATGCATGGAGCTTTTCCTCTGAGCTCTGTAAAGACATATATTGTTTAATTTCAGCTTATGTAGCATCTAGAATTTACTGCAATATAATCCAGAAAGTCTGTGCTGGAGAATTATACTTTACGAGTGAAACAACTCTGTAAGAGCAAGGTACATTGGGTAGCTCAGTAACTAAGTCTTTTTTATGACATCCAAGACAAAATACTTTTATGTAAAATTCAACCAAGTGGAGATGCAGCATTATTTTAAAATCCGTTGTTTTCTTGGTATCCTTGCAACAGGGAAAAAAATGTTATGGGTAATTTTTATAGCCTGGATAATTTATAATACAATCCCAACTTATTAATCAAATGTATTTACTTTGGAGACATGAAAAAAAATGTTACTCATAAGAAAGAATATATTTTCTGAAGGAAAGAAAAATAGAATAGAGTAGAACTATGTGAATTGAAAAGAAAGTGTGGGTTTTTTTTCCTCAAATGGGACTTTCTTACCTCATTATTTTTTTCTGCACATACTAGTCTTGTCTCTCATGGGTTAGTTCTTCAGTAGAATGTAACAAAGACTTAAAGACTATGAACCCATGGTTTTGGGTAATGACATGGTAAGTACTTTCAAAAGAATGATGTTCTTTTTGGCTTATCCTTCATTTCTGAAACTCTTAACTAACTATTGAACTATAAGATGTGTCTCTGACTGGGTCCAAATAAAGTCACTGCATGCAGCAGACATAGGAAAGTGACCACCCCCTATGGAGTTTCTGAGGTTACACTGTCAGAAAGTATCATCATGGAACATGGTGAGATACATCTTGTATTGTCATAGTGATAAAAATGTTTCTTCAGTGGGAGAGAAACAGAGTAGAAACATGATGAACCAATGCAATGTAGCTGAGAATGTGGACTCTTTGAGATTAGACACTCCTCTGCGTTCTTGAATGAAGAATACGTAGAGAAAGATGAACCATTTATGGCTGAGGGAAGGACGGGAAGGGCTGGAATAAAATAACAGAAGTAGATGAGAACCCATGGTTCCATGATTTCTCTACTAATTAACATGGGTTCTCAACTAATTCTGGCATTTCCCATATTGAAGTCATAATATTGGGTATAAAAGTTCAGAAATTTGATACCAGGCACAGAATTCTGGGACAGTAAGAAGTGAGAACCTACCAAAGTATATTTAACAGTTTGTTAAGCGAAGAAATGAAAAAACAAACTCATGAATAAACAAGGCAGAAGATGTGACTGATCCAGCTACTGCTTCGCATTGTCCTCCCAAGGGCAAAGAGGACCAACCACAAACCACCTCTTTGCTCCTGCTCCAACTCCAACCACCTGATAGAGTGTGAACGACCCATCTCCTCCATTTCATCTGGTCCTGTCTCCAAAGAAAACCACTCCCATGGCAAGTCACCCCAAAAGCCATTGGCTAAACGGACTGAGCTCCCACAACAGTGTGTTCAATCTGCTGTGAGGGGTTACAGGAGTAGACGCCAACAGAGAATTCTCTATCCATTAAGAGAATGAGAGGTCACATTGCTGATACTTAGGATTGGAAAGCCTTGTGATTAAACATTCACTAAAGAAAGTATGAAGCTAATCTAAGAAGGCAATGTTCCTCGGGGGTTTTCTTGGGATTGCTCAGTAATCTGAGGACGGAGTGGTGTTGATGGTGGTGCAGAGAACCTCCCTGAAATCTTTGAGGGACAGTTCTCCACCACTTGAGAACAAGAGGATGCGAAGCATGCTGGCGAACTGCAGAGGATTGCTCACTGAACTAGGACACGGATGCCAATACGTTAAAGGTGGTCGGGAAGGAAACGCCCTCAGATCCCATGCTACTGCCATACTGACCTCACCCCTCAGAAGTATCTGCTCTTCCCATATTACTTCTCTGTACATTTTAAGCTGGTACTTCCTAGGTGTTTGTAGAAAAGGGTGCCATTGCGGATACAAAGTCAGGAAGTCTAAGAAGGGCTGAGATATAGATCATGAATTATTAGCGTTTTCAGTGGCAGTAAGTGATACTGACTAATCCCCAACTACACAAAGACATCTTTGATTAAACTGTATTTTATTGAATTTAAGACATCATTGTTGGGGTCTAAAAAGAACTGTTGTTTCACATGCCTTTAAGAAAGAAAAATCACTGCCAACTAAATTCTGATATGCCATGGATCTTGAGCGGCATATCAGTTTCACATGCTTTAGATTGTGGCACAAAATGGCATGCCTTTGAATCAATGAACTAAGATATTTCTAAAAGTGTACTTAATTCTCAAACTTTATTTTTATTGACAAGAGAAACACTGATCATACATGCTACTTGAAAGCAAACCCAGACTTCTGTGATTTATTTTTTACTCAGTTCCATTCAAGAAAACAAGCAATATAAAATTCTCTTGACTAGTTCAGAAAGAAGAGACAGCCTTTCCAGTTTCACAAGAAGGAATTCCCTTGCCTGCTCCAGCCACAGTCTCTCAGCTGATACATTCATCTAACTGCCATTAACATCCACAGCACCCCCAAATCTTTTAGCCCCCAGTCCTTGTGTTCTGTGTACCACATAACAGAAGCATAGTGTTTCCCAAATGCATGCCTATAATGTTAGGATATGACTTGGGAAGTAGACACAGAAAGATCCCTAGCTCAAGCCTAGCATGGGCTACATAGCAAGACCCTGTCTTCATTTGTTTTAGAATTACAGGCCGATCACACTCATGAATATCGATGCAAAAATCCTCAACAAAATACTGGCAAACCGAATCCAAGAACACATCCGAAAAATTATCCACTATGATCAAGTAGGCTTCATTCCTGAGATGCAGGGCTGGTTCAACATACGAAAATCTATCAATGTAATCCAGCATATAAATAAACTGAAAGAAAAAAACCATATGATCATTTCATTAGATGCTGAAAAAGCATTTGACAAAATTCAACATCCATTTATGTTAAAAGTCTTGGAGAGATTAGGGATACAAGGGTCATACCTAAATATAATAAAAGCTATATACAGCAAGCCGACAGCTAACATCAAATTAAACGGAGAGAAACTCAAAGCCATCCCGCTTAACTCAGGAACACGACAAGGCTGTCCACTTTCGCCATACCTCTTCAATATAGTGCTGGAAGTTCTAGCAATAGCAATAAGACAACATAATGGGATCAAGGGGATTCGAATTGGAAAGGAAGAAGTTAAACTTTCGTTATTCGCAGATGATATGATAGTGTACATAAGCGACCCCCAAAACTCCACCAAAGAACTTTTACAGCTGATAAACAGCTTTAGTAATGTGGCAGGATACAAGATCAACTCCAAAAAATCAGTCGCCCTCTTATACACAAAGGATATGGAAGCAGAGAGGGAAATCAGAGAAGCTTCTCCATTCACGATAGCCACAAACAGCATAAAATATCTTGGGGTAAACCTAACCAAGGAAGTGAAAGATCTATTTGACAAGAACTTTAAGGCATTGAAGAAAGAAATTGATGAGGATACCAAAAAATGGATGGACATCCCTTGCTCTTGGATTGGGAGGATCAACATAGTAAAAATGGCAATTCTACCAAAGGCAATTTATAGATTCAATGCAATCCCCATCAAGATCCCATCAAAATTCTTTACAGATCTGGAGAGGACAATAATCAACTTTATATGGAAAAACAAAAAACCCAGGATAGCCAAAACAATCCTATACAATAAAGGATTGTCTGGAGGCATTACCATCCCTGACTTCAAACTCTATTACAGAGCTACAGTAATGAAAACAGGGTGGTACTGGCATAAAAACAGAGAAGTCGACCAATGGAATCGTATAGAAGACCCAGATTTTACCCCACAAACCTATGAACACCTCATTTTCGATAAAGGAGCTAAAAGTATACAATGGAAGAAAGAAAGCATCTTCAACAAATGGTGCTGGCACAACTGGATGTCAACCTGTAGAAGAATGAAAATAGACCCATATCTATCACCGTGCACAAAACTCAAGTCCAAATGGATTAAAGACCTCATTATCAGCCCGAAAACACTGAACCTGATAGAAGAGAAAGTAGGAAATACCCTACAACAGATGGGCACAGGTGATCGCTTCTTAGGTATAACCCCAGAAGCACAGGCATTAAGGGCAACATTGAATAAATGGGACCTACTAAAACTGAGAAGCTTCTGTAAAGCAAAGGACACTGTCACTAAGACACAAAGGCAACCTACTGACTGGGAGAAGATCTTCACCAACCCCGCAACAGACAAAGGTCTGATCTCCAAAATATATAGAGAACTCAAGAAACTAGACTTTAAAATGCTAATTAACCCAATTAAAAAATGGGGCACTGAACTGAACAGAGAATTCTCAACAGAAGAACTTCAAATGGCCAAAAGGTACTTAAGGTCGTGCTCAATTTCCTTAGCAATCAGGGAAATGCAAATCAAAACAACTTTGAGATACCATCTTACACCTGTCAGAATAGCTAAAGTCAAAAACAACAAGGATAGCCTTTGCTGGAGAGGCTGTGGAGGAAGGGGTACCCTCATCCATTGCTGGTGGGAATGCAATCTTGTGCAACCACTGTGGAAGTCAGTGTTTCGGTTTCTCAGGAAATTCGGGATCAACCTACCCCTGGACCCAGCAATACCACTCTTGGGAATTTACCCAAGAGATGCTCTATCACATGTCAAAAGCATTTGTTCAACTATGTTCATAGCAGTATTATTTGTAATAGCCAGAACCTGGAAACAACCTAGATGCCCTTCAATGGAAGAATGGATGAAGAAAGTATGGAATATATACACACTAGAGTACTACGCTGCGGTAAAAAACAATGACTTCTCGAATTTTGCAAGCAAATGGATGGAAATAGAAAACACTATCCTGAGTGAGGTATCCCAGACCCAAAAAGAAGAACATGGGATGTACTCACTCATAATTGGTTTCTAGCCATAAATAGGGGTCACAGAATCTACAATTGGCGAACCTAAAGAAGCTAAGTAAGAAGGTGAACACAAGGAAAAACATATCGTTATCCTCTTGGATAAGGGAAGTAGACAAAATTGCCGGAGAGAAAAGTGGGATCTTGGGGGTGGGGTGGGAAGGGGGTAAGGCGAGATGGGGAGAGAAAAGGTAGAAGGGAAGGAGGGGGGACTTGGGGAAATAGGAGGATCGGGATAAAGGAAGGTTGGATAGGGGAGCACGGAACCACAATCCTTAGTTAAGGGACCCACTTTAGGGTGGGCAGGAGAATTGACCCTAGAGGGGCTCCCAGGTGCCCAAGCTGAGGTCCCCAGTTTGTTCCTTGGGCAGCTGAGGATAGGGAACCTGAAATGACCCCATCCTAGCGCAATACTGATGAATATCTTGCATATCATCCTAGAACTTGCATCTGGCGATGGATGGAGATAGAGACAGAGACCCACACTGGAGCACTGGACTGAGCTCCCAAGGTCCCAATGAGGAGCAGAAGGAGGGAGAACATGAGCAAAGAAGTCGGGACCACGAGGTGTGCACCCACCCACTGAGACAGTGGAGCTGATCTACTGGGAGCTCACCAAGGCCAGCTGGACTATTACCAAAAAAAGCATGGGATAAAACTGAACTCTCTGATCATGACGAACAATGAGGGCTGATGAGACGCCAAGGACAATGGCACGCAGTTTTGATCCTACGCAATCTGCTGGCTTGGTGGGAGCCTAGCCAGTTTGGATGTTCACCTTCCTAGATATGGACGGAGGGGGGAGGACCTAGGACTTACCACAGGGCAGGGAACCCTGACTGCTCTTTGGACTGGAGAGAGAGGGGGAGAGGAGTGGGGGGAAGGGGAGAGGGGTGGGAGGAGGGGGAGAAGAGTGGGAGGAGGGGGAGAAGAGTGGGAGGAGGGGGAGGGAAAGGGGAGGCTGGGAGGAGGTGGAAATTTGTTTTTTTTTCTTTATTCTTCTTTTATCAATAAAAAAATGTTAAAAAAAAAAAAGCCTACAAGATGCCTAAAGTCTTTCAGCTTCATAGCCCTTACTGGGATCTTCAGGCATTCCCATCTGCTTTTCCCTCCCTTTGGGGAGATGTAGGACCTACATGCTTGCCCATCTCTATTTATTAGGGTCATGCTCCTGCTCCAGCTTTACATCTGGGGCATTTCAGAGGTGATTCCACAGACAGATGCCTCTTACAGGTACTGCGAACTACTTTCAGGTTTTTGTTGTTTCCCTGACACAAAGAACTTACACCCTGGTAGGACTCACAATCAACTTTATTCTCCTCCTTTCCCAAACCATTCCTTCCTTCAGTCAACTGGCTTCACCTTTGTTCCTAAAGACAGAACGATCTTGCTAAGCCTCCAGATTAGTCTCTAGTTTATGTCAGAGTCAAAGCTTTTGATATCGTGTTAGGTGTCTCTTTAGAAGTTCAAATGCTAAGGGTTTGTCTCTTTTCTTGCCTGGTGTAATCCTTTATTCTAACGCAGTTCACATGGAAAGCTGGGGGAAAAGAAAGCAACTAAGAACAAAATCCTAGTTAAATTGAAAATACAGCTCAACCACAACATTCATCCATCCTGTGACTCCTGATCTAAAACACGTGAAAGTGTCGTGCCTAACAGCGCCTTATGTTTTATTTATTAAGAAAAGTCAGTTTTTGGAGGAAGTTGTAGGGTTAGTAACATTTTTTTTTTGCTCAAGGTTATGTGCCAATTAAAAAGACTGAAGTTATTGTTTCAACAATAAGGAACTTTAATGTGTTTTAGATTTGTCCATTATCAACAGTGACAGACATGGGACCCCATGTAGCCACAGTCTCCAGTATATCTTAAATGCAACTGTTTCCTTTCAAGAAAAGATGGTGGGAGTTACACCTCTGGTAACCTGTAGAACTGGTCCCATATTATCCTCTCAAAAGCTAGCAAAATGGTAAGGAAATGTCTATATTACATTCAGAAACTGGCTCCTGGGAGTTTGGGATTATATAAAATGATGTAAAGTGATATATTTAAATATATAAAGAGATATAAAAAATGGATCATTTCTCCACTTGTTTCTTTCTGTGCACCCATGCTTTTGCCATGAAGTTTCTTTTATCAAGTAGTAAAATCCATTTCTTTGTCCTGGAATATAGGTTCCTCTTCTGGTTTGAGGTGCTGGATTGACACAACCAAAGACCTGTACATTTCTTTTCTAATTTTCCAGCACTCTGAGGACAATCCCAGACAGGTCTGCTACATAAAAACCATGTTTTCTCCACCAGCCGAGAGCAACCAACACCAGACATCCTATTCCAGGCAACCCCCAGATAGTCTACTGAATGATTGACAGGTGTCTAAGAGCCCAAACGGGATCAAACCAACCAAGCAGGTCTATAAAGCCTGTGAGAAAAACTATAAAGCTGGAGATTTTCTAAATACTCTTGTTGGTTGGGTTATTACACAGCAATATCAAAGGAGTATAGAAATTAACACCAAGGATGGCAAGGTGACTTGCAGATGTAAGACATACCATTGGCTTTGGGAATGAATAAGAAGCAGAGGCTGGAAGAATAGAGAGCAAGCTGATAATAACAAAACCCGGGAGAACAGTGTGGGGGCAGCGCAAGTGGGTGAAAGCTGTGAGCTAGATTATGGAATAGTAGAAATAGACAAAGCAGTTGTCTGGTGTCCTTGCGGGGTGAAGGAAGTGCCTAAATCAGATGTAGATTTGAAGGAGTAGGCCAATTAATGAGTGAAAGTTTTTTAACTCTGTGATATGATTGGGCAAGGTGCTGAGTTGAAGACATAACTCACTTGCTGAGAAAAGAATTTGGAGGCAACATCACAACCCATATCTGGCCTGGGAAAACAGAACTGTCTTTCTCTGTCAGGGTCCCCAGGCTGAGGACAAAGACCAAATCAAGGGTAAAAACACCTAACAGAAGTGAGAGAATACATAATTGGTTTTCTATCTTAGCTAAAAGGACTGTAGGAATCATAAGACTATAGTTACACCAAAGCTGTAACAAAGTAACAATGCATTGAGAAGGGAAAAAATATCAAAAGCAGTAAGCTCTGATTCTTCATTCAATTCTTAAAAGATCACAGCGGGTTTTCAGGGAGCATCTTTGAAAACATACTACCTTCCTGGACAAAAGGGGACAGAGATTGTTAAAATATAAAAAGTCCCACTTTTCAACTTTCTTATTGGCAGGAAATCAGAACAGATTCCAAATTAGCTGGGAGAACTGGGCTGTAGTCTCAGAAGCCAGCAAGTGGGTGAGAGGGGAGAGATGAAATACAACCCTGCTCCACATGCAAAAGAAACAAACAGGGGAAGAAGAAGCCCATGGAGAAAGTGCATGATCTGAGCACAGAGAAGTTCCACATCCCAGGACAGGGCAAATGCAATCCGTCCCTGGCAGAATCTGCATTGTGTAAACCACCAGTGACTGCCTCTTTATTTCCTCCAGCCCATGGAAACCATTTGTAGTTATCTTCACCATACCTTCAATTCTATGCTGAGTATTTGGGAAGCCTTTAATTTGTATGTCTTCACATGAAAAGAGGCCCTAACTAATTTAGTTTTTTTGTTGTTGTGGTTGTTTTTTAATTTTCATGACTCCAAATCACAAAGACATACTAAAGGACCCTATCTCATTCTAACTGACATAATCAACTCTGGAGTCCAAGCATGATGTCATAGTTGATAGAAGCTTTTGAAAATTCTGGAATTAGTTAACAACTTTTAATCAAATCATGATGAGTTTTTTTTCCTCCCCCTACCCACTTATTGTACCCTTTTAGGTGTGTATTGAGCTCCTTTAACTACTGGGGCATTTATTTTCTTTTTTGATTTGTTCATTTTATCTGGCCAATAGTAGGTGGCAGAAGTAGTGATATGCTACTTTTGAGCCTAGGCTTTAAGAGATCCTCTATTTCTCCTCCCATTCCTATAAGAGTAAGGTTAGCCTAGCCAACTGGAGAGCCTGTGACCTAGTTATCCCTCAAATGATGAAGAGAAGATGGGTCACCCCCACACATGTCAATATGTCAGCTAACGACTGATAAATAGTTATATAGGACGACCAAGCACAAGTCAGTGAAACCAGAAAGATCAAAGAGTCACATGTCTGACCTATAAATTCATGATAAATAACTGAATGACTATAGCTTAAGTTATTACATTTAATGTCTTTTGAACAGTGATAGTTGACAGATTATCATTCTACTTAGAGGACTATAAGGAAAATATCAAGGTTTTCTGTTAATTCCATGACTTACCTTGTATTTAAAAACTTTATGGGCCAGCAAGATGGTTCAGTTTATAAAGACACTTTTCTTGTTGCCAAACGTGGCAACCTGGGGACAATTCTGGAATCCACATGAAGAAGGGAAAGAAACTGTTCCCACAGACAGACATTCTAGGAGTCAAGATATTCTCAAAGAAATATTTATCTAGATTTCAAAGTAATTTTGTGTGGGACAATTCTGTATTCTGTCAATTATGTTTTAAATAAATGCTGATTGGCCAGTAGACAGACAGAAAGTATAGGTGGAAAAACCAGACAGGAAGTAGACGTGGGTAAAAGAGAACAGGAGAATCCTGGGAATGAGGAAGCCCATTCCTCCAGTCCTGTCCAGACACTGAAGAAGTAGGATCTGACCTACCCCACTGAAAAAGGTACTGAGCCATGTGGCTATCATAGATAAGAATAGTGGGCTAATATAAGTTATAAAAGTTAACAAAAAGCCTGAGCTAATGGGCCAATCAGTTTATAGCTAATGTAGACGTTTTGTGTGATTTTTCTCTGGGACTAAATGGCTGGCGAACAGGGCAGACAGAAACCCTCAGTCAACAGTAATTCAATCATTTTGCTTTTCTTCAGCCAAATTCATTTTCAATCTTGTATTAAAAATACATTTACTTTTAAAATCATAAGCATAACTACAGCTACCTTTTGTTGTAGACTATTAGTTTAAGATGTATTACATTAATTTATGCTGTGTAATATTTGTTTTATGATGCAAAGCTGTGTTGAGTTCTTTTATGCTGCATTTGTTTAATTCTGTTAAGCTATGTTACTTTGCCTGCCTAAAACACCTAATTGGTCTAATAAAGAGCTGGACGCCCAGTAGCTAGGCAGGAAAGAGCAATAGGTGGGGCTGGAACGTAGAGAGGATAAATAGGAGAAAAAGAAAGAAGGGGTAGAAGCAAAAAAGGAGAGAAAGATGCCAGGGGCTATCCACTCAGCCATACAATCAATCAAGGAGTAAGAAGGAAAGAAGGGTGTTTAGATTAGAGAAAGGTAAAAGCCCAGAGGAAAAAGGTAGATGGGATAATTTTAAAAAAGCCTGTTAGAAACAAGGCAAGCTAAGGCCGGACATTTTTTACATGCATTTATACATGGAGAGACATCTGGAATCTTGCCAGTCCCCTGTGTTTATACATCAGAATTTACAGTCACTACACTTGCAATATGGTAGAATGAATAAGCAATCCCACTCAGTTATTCAAAGGATCATTTAGTTCTGATGGGACTGAGATTTTATAAACACTTTTTGTGATAAAATAAACTGATCGATCTATTCAATGAAATCAAACCTTAATAAGCCATATAAAGCCCTTTCTTCTATGAAAAACTACAGCAAATAGTAAGACATTCATGCTTACATTTTCCCAAAATTCAGGTAGGGAGAACAGAGCAGAGCAAAGCATCAAACTTGCTTCACTCTCCACTAGACAGACATGTTTTATTTTCACAAACATTCCTAAAGAAAACAATAACAAGCTTCCTGTCGCGGCCGCCATCGGAGAGGAGCAGCCATGGCCGTGGGCCTCAACAAGCGCCACAAGGTGACGAAGAAAGTAAGCCAGCCGAGGCACAGGCTGCGGCGCGGGGCACCAAGTTCGTGCGGGACATGATCCGGGAGGTGTGCAGCTTCGCGCCCTACGAGCAGCGCGCCTTGGAGCTGCTCAAGGTGTCCAAGGACAAGCGCGCTCAAGTTCTTCAAGAAGCAAGTGGGCGTGCACAGACGAGCCAAGAGGAAGCGGGAGGAGCTGAGAAACGTGCTGACCTCCATGAGGAAGACGGCGGCCAAGAAGGACTGATCCCCTCCCCGTTCTCAATAAACGTTGCTGTGGCGAAAAAAAAAAAAACCACAATAACAACAATAAACAATCAAAAAGGTGATAAAATGAGGCTGCATTTTTTCCACTAACATTCAAGATTATGCAATCAGATTATTTGAAGAATTCTCCGAAGGAAATTTAACAATTGATTACATAGAAACAAAACAAGAAATTCAGAGAAAATTCCCTGGATATTGGCCTTATTTTTTTTCCTTTTTTAAAGTACACAATTATTTATTTTCACTGGCCAAGAGAGGCTAAGAAATCCTCAACAGTGGAAACTACTAGACTCATAAACTGTGCACGACACTCTTCTAAATTTGTAAATACCTGTAAAAATAGACAACTCATTTTTTTCTCTGATAATTTTTTATTGCTTTATAAATAATAGAAATCTAAATTTCCACTCCCTCCCCTCCTCCCAGTTCCCTCCTGCTCCCCCACTCACCCTCTTCCCCTCCCCCTCCACTCCTAAGAGAGGGCAGGGTACCCTGCCCTGTGGGAAGTCCAAGTTCCTCTCCCCTCCATCCAGGCTTAGGAAGGTGTGCATTTAAACAGACTAGGCTCCCAAAAAGCCAGTACATGTAGTAGAGACAAATCCCAGTGCCATTATCATTGGCTTCTCAGTCTGCCCCAATTTTCAGCCATGTTCAGAGGGTCCAGTTTGATCCCATGCTTGTTCAGTCCCAGTCCAGCTGAATTTGGTGCGCTCCCATTAATTCAGGCACACTGTTTCAGTGGGTAGATCAATCCCTTGTGGTCCTGACTTCCTTGGTCATATTCTCCCTTCTTCTGCTCTTCAATTGGACCTTGGAAGCTTGGTCCAAATCTCCTATGTGGGTTTCTGTCTCTATCTCCATCTGTCGACCAAGGTTCTATGGTGATATTCAAGATAGTCATCAGTCTGATCATGGGACAAGGCCTGTTCAAGCACCCTCTCCTCCACTGCCCAGGGTCCTAGCTAAGGACATCCCTGTGAACATCTGGGCCTCCCTCTAGAGTCAAGCCTCTTGCCAACCCCACAATGCCTCCCTTAATTAAGATATCTTCTTCCTTGCTCCCATATCTGACCTTCCTCGATCTCAACTATCCCACTCCCCCAAGCTCTCTCCAGCCCTCTCCTCCCTTCTCTCTCCTGCTCTCCCATTCCCCCCACACCACCCCCACTCCCATGCTCCCAACTTTTGCCTGGAGATCTTGTCTGCTTCCAATTTCCAGGAGGATCTCATTTTAAAAAAAAAATAGTTTTTTCATACAGTGTATCCTGATTACAATCTCCCCTTCCCCAAGTAATCTGAAATTCTCTCCACCCAAATTCACACTCTTATCATTTCCCTCTCTCATTAGAATACAAACCAGCATGTAAAATAATAATAAAATAAAAACAAACCAGATTAAGACAAAACAAACACACAGAAGACAGTGAGTCAAAGAAAAAGTAAAAATATATATATATTGGCATGTCTAGAAATCCATAGAGACATAAAACCAGAAATTAGAAAGGACCTGAGGTGGGGGGACAAAGCATTAGGACACAAAGAACCTCCAAATATTTTATAAATTCCATAGAGTTTGCATTAACCATCTACTGCTGAGCATAGATCCTGGACTTTACAGTGGTCTGTATCCCATGAAATTCCATTGGAGAAAACTAATTTTTTCATTTGCAAGCAGTTATGAATTAGAGATAGTGTCTGGGTTGGAGATATGGACTTGTGTCCACTTTCCCTCTCAGAACTGGAACTTCCATTTGGCCCTGACCTGTGTACGTCCTGTGCTTACTGTCATGCTACTGTGAGCTCTTACGTACATCTCTCATGCTGTGTTTAGAAGGCCTTATTTCCTTGGTGGCTTCCAAAACCTCTGGTTCTTACAATCTTTCTGCTTCCTCCTCTAAGAGTTCCCTAAGCCCTAAGTTGAGGAACTTGATGGAGGCAACACATTTAGAATTGAATGTTCCAAAGTTTCTCACTCTGCAAGCTATCAAGGGGTGTATCTCTGTATATGATTCCATCTACTGCATGAAGCTTCTCTGATGGTGGCTGACCAAGACACTAATCTACAAGTATAGCAGAATATCATTAAAAGACAGTGTCATTAAGATACCAATACAATGTTGATTTTATTACTATTGCTCAGTAGTACAATTTGAGGTTGGGGTTGATGATACCACCCACAGTTCTTTTATTATTCATGATTATATCCTGGGTGGTTTTATGTTTGTTTGGGTGTTTTTGTGGTGCTGAGTTTTCTTTGTTTGGTGTGAAGTGTGTGTGTGTGTGTGTGTGTGTGTGTGTGTGTGTGTGTGTGTGTGTGTGTGTGTGTGTTTTCAAGGTGAAAAAGAAAACTGTCCTTTCTACTTCTGTGAAGAACTTTGTTGGAATTTTGAAGGGAGTTGCATTAAATTTGTAGATTGCTTTTGATAGGCCATTTTATAATATTAATCCTACTGATCCATGAACATTGGAGATCTTTTCATCTTGTGATATCTTCTTCAACTTTATTCTTCAGTGTCTTTTTTTAATAGCTTATTTAAATTCATTTTATGTATATTGGTGTGAAGGTGTCAGATGTCCTGGAACTGGAGTTACAGATAGTTGTTAGCTGCCATGTGTGTGCAGGGAATCAAACCTGGGTCCTCTGGAAGAGCAGCCAGTGCTCTTAACCACTGAGCCATCTCTCCAGCCCTTCTTCAGTGTCTTTAACTTTTTAACTACACCAGCCTTCCCTTGTTTGTTTAATGTTATCCCAAGATATATTTTTGGAGGCTACTTTAAAAGCTACTATTTCCCTGATTTCTTAATCAGTCCACTAGTCATTTTTATATAGGAAGGCTACTGGTTTTGTGAGTTAATTTTGCATGCTGCTACCCTGAGGAAAAGGTCCATCAGCAGTAGGAATTTCCTGGTGGAACTTTTAGCATCGCTTATGTATACTATTCATATCATTTGCAAATAAAGATACTTTGACTTCTTCCTCTCAAATTTGTATCCCCTTGATCTCCTTCAGGTGTCTTAGTGTTCCATCTAATATTTCAAGTACTATATTGCATAGGTTTGAAAAGAGTGGACAACCTTGTCTTGTTCCTGATTTAATGTTTGATGTTGTCTTGGGGGTTGCTGTAAACTGCATTTATTATGTTTAGTAATCCTGTGTATCCCTAGCCTTTCCAGGACTTTTATCATGAAGGAAGGAGTGTTGGATTTTGTCAAAGTCCTTTTCTGAATTTAATGCAATGATTATGTAGTTTTTGTCTCTCGGTATGTTTATGTGGTGGATTAAATTTATCAGTTTGCATTATGTAAAACCATCCCTGCATCTTTAGGATGAATCCTGCATGATATTTTGATGTGTTCTTGGGTTCAGTTTGCAAATATTTTACTAAAAATTTTTGCATGTATGTTCATAATATAAATTTGCCTGTAATTCTCTTTCTTTGTTGAGTTTTTGTGTGATTTATGTATCTATCAGTGTTGTTGTGAACTCATAAAAGAATTGGACAAAGTTCCTTTTGTTTCTATTTTGTGAAATAATTTCAATATTATTGGCATTAGCTCTTCTTTGAAATTCTGGTATAATTATGCACCCAAAGTATTTGACTCTCAGCTTTTTTTTGTTTAGGAGACTGAATTACTGCTACTACTTCATTAGAGGCTCTAGGTCTGTTTAAACTGCTTATCTGATCTTGATTTAACTTTGGTAAGTGGTATGTATCAAGAAAATTATCCATTTCTTTTAGATTTTTCCAATTTGTTAAAGAACATAGATTAAAGGCTTTTTAAAATAGGTCCTTATGATTCTCTGGATTTCCTTGGTATCTGTTGTTTTGTCTCTCTTTTCATCTTTCATTGTTAAACTCTATCCTCTCCCTACACATTCTAGTCAATTTGGCTAAGTGTTTGTCAATTTTATTGATTTTTCTCACAGAACCAACTCCTTGTTTCACTGATTTATTTTATTGTTTTTGGTTTGTTTGTATTTTACTGATTTAAGCCTGAGTTTTATTATTTCTTTTCACCTACACCTTTTGAATGTTATGTAATGTATTCTTTTTGTTCTAGAGCTTTCAGGTGTGCTGTTAAGTTATTAATATGAGATCTTTATAATATTTTTATGTAGACACATAGCACTTGATGCTATAATGTGCCTTTCAGGACTGACTACATTGTGTCCCATGTTTGGGGTATGTGGTTCTTCCACTTTCATTCCGTTCTAGAATTCTTTTAATTTCTTTTCTAAGTTCTGCCTTAACTAATTTTTCATTCAGTAGTAAGTTGTTCAATTTCCATGAGATTGTAAACTTTCTGTTGTTTCTGTTGTTGTTAAAATTCACCTTTAATCCATGGTGTCAGGTAGGTTTCAGGGTATTATTTCAATTTTCTTGAATCTGATTAGACTCACTTTATATCTTAATATGTATCACATATTTTAAAGAAACTTCCATGAACAGTTGAGAAGAAAGCATTTTCTTTTGTGTTTGGGTTAGATAGTCTATAAATACTTGTTATGTTTGTTTGGTTTATATGACATTTACCTCCAGCATTTCTCTGGGTTTTGTCTGGATGACCTGTCTATTGGCGGGAATGGGGTACTAAAATCAACTACTATCAAAGTGTGAGGATCAATATTTTATCTGTAGTGGTATTTCTTTTATGAACTTGAGTGCCCTTGTGTTCAAGGAATGGATATTTAGAATTGCAATATCCTTGTAGTAAAAATTTCCTTTTCTGAGTATATAGTGTTATTCTCTATCTCATCTGATTATTTTGGTTTGAAGTCATTTTATCATATATTAAAATTAGTACATCATCTTGCTTCTGGGGCCCATTTGCTTAGAATATTTTTTCCATTCTTTTACTTTGAGCTGATGTCTATCCTTTATAATAAGGTGTGTTTCTTGGATATAGCAGAAGGATAGATCCTGTTTGCACACACATTCTGTTAATCTGTATCTTCTTATGGGGGAATTAAAATCACTAATGTTGGGAAATATCAATGAGCAATGTTCATTGACAGCTGCTGTTTTGTTGTGATTGTGTGGGTTTTTTCCACCTCTTTTGATTTACTCATCTAAGATTGTAGTAATAGGAGCGGCAGGGCTGCGTCCCCAGCACCCCAGCCGCCTGGCTAGCTTATGCCCTGAAATAATTACACGGACACTGTATTCTTTTAAACACTGCTTGGCCCATTTCTATCTAGCCTCTTCTAGGCTAATTCTCACATATTATTTTAGCCCATTTCTAATCATCTGCATAGCACCACTAGGTGCGCTTACCGGGAAGATTCTAGCCTACGTCCATCCTGGGTCGGAGCTTCATCGTGTGTGTCTGCCCAGGAGCAGGGGGCATGGCGTCTCTCTCAGGCGTCTGCCCCCGAGAGGAGAGCTGTCGAGTCTGAGCTCACTTCCTCTTCCTCTCAGCATTCTGTTCTGTTTACTCCACCCACCTATGTTTTAACCTATGAGGGCCAAGCAGTTTCTTTATTGCTTAACCAATGAAATCAACAGATTGATATATGACACTCCCACATCATAAGATTATTTATTACTTGGGTTTTCTTGAGTATAGACTTCATCTTCAGCCTGAAGTTTTCCTTGTAGCACCTTCTATTGATCTTAATTTATAGATAAATATTTCTTAAATGGCATGTTGTACAAGTTGTTTTTAATTGTGCTTTTAACATGGTGTCTAGACATCAGGATTGAGATTATTGTAATTCTTGGTGTTGCTATCTGATCTTGCTTTTATTGGGTGGATTTTCCATTCCTTGCTTTTTGTTACCCTTTCTGGATTATAGGAGAATGTGGTGGCTGCCTGTTGCCTGGTAGGCAGTGCTTCTGAGTCCCTGCCAGGTGTGGCCGCTGGAAGATAAGAATAGAACTTGTATCTATGGAATGGGAGGTAACAGGAGGTAACGGGAATAGGCTAGAAGGGTGGAGTCTGAGAGGACCCAGAGGATGGAGGAAATCTGGGTGTGATTTGAAAATCTGTGGAATGCCAAGGGAATGAAGGAAGAGAAAGAACACGGGCCTATGTGGGATTTCCCTCTTATGATATGAATATGTTTTATTGCCATTGGTTAATTAAAAATCTGCTTTTGGCCAATGGCTTAACAGAATATAGCCAGGCTGGGAGAAGATATAGAGAGAGATCAGGCAGAGTCAGAGAGATGCCATGTAGCCACGGGAGGAGAAAGACGCCCGCAGGAGCCCACCAGAACTTTTCTGGAAGGTCCCAACCTCGTGTTCATGCACAGATTAATAGAGATGGGTTAATTTAAGATACAAGGGCGAGCTAGCAATATGCCTATGTGATTGGCCAAGCACTGTTTTAATTAATACAATTTCTGTGTGATTATTTCTGGTCTGGGCAGCCAGGAACAAACAAGCTGCCTCTGTCTACAACAGACCCCTGCAGGTGGATTTCTAAAGAGCTGCAGATGAGTCTTAAGAAGCAAAATTAGAGTATAAGAAGGAAAGTGAAGGTCACTTACCTGATTCCCTAGCCATCAAGGCCAGAGGGTTTTCAGGGAGAAAGTGCCTCAGGTGTTGGTGGCCGAGAACATGGAATGGGGTGAGGAAGAAGAGTGTAGGAGAAGATCTTCATGGTCTCCTGGGAATGGCTGCCCAGAGGAAGGAGAAGCCACAACTTGTAGTCTATTGTAGAGCTGTAGATGAGACTGGGGAATTGAAATTGGAGGGCAGAACGGGGAGTGAAAGTCACCTCCCTGTTTCCCTGGCTGTCACCATGTCCTGAAAGTGTCCAGGAAGAGCCAGCACTGTTTTCATCCAAGCATTTTTGTTCAAGAATGATAATAAAATACTTTTTGAGGACACAGAATTTTACATGATGCCAAATTGCTGTCCTGATTCTTTCTGAGTAGGTACAACTTGCTTGATAGGTATCACATACCAAAACTAAATCAAGACCAGATAGACAACTTAGCAGTCATTAAAAGTCTCCTAACAAAAAAAAAAAATCCCAGGACCAAATGATTTCAGTGCAAAATTCTGCCAGAAATCCAAAGAAGAGTTAATACTGATACTCCTCAAATTGATCTATGCTATAGAAATAGAAGGAACATAGTCAATTCATTTTATGAGATTATAGTTACCCTAGTACTGAAACCACACAAAACTCAACAAAGAAAGAAAATTACAGAACAATTTATATCATGCACATTGATGCAAAAATATTCAATAAAATACTGACAAACTGAATCCAAGAACACATCAAAAAGATAATCCACCATTATTAAGTTAGGCCTCATCCCAGAGATACAGGGATGATTCAACATATGAAAATCAGTCAATGTAATCCACCACATCTATAAACTGAAAGGAAAAAATATACGACCATCTCATTAGATGATGAAAAGTCCTTTGACAAAATCCAACACCCCTTCATGATAATGGTCTTTAAGAGATTAGGAATACAAGGAATATACCTAAACATAATAAAAGCAATATACAGAAAATTGACAGCTGACATCAAATTAAATGGAAAATTCAAAGCAAGTCCAGTAAATCAGAAACAAGAAATAGCTGTCCACTCTCTACGTATGTATTCAATATAGTACTCCAAGTTCTAACTAATACAACAAAAGGAGGTCAAGGGGATACAAACTGAAAAGGAAGAACTAAAATGTTTAATATTTGCAGATGACATGATAGTATACATAAATGACCCCAAAGATTGTACCAGGGAGTTTCTATAGCTGACAAACACCTTCAGGGATGTTTCTGGATAAAAGATTAGCTAAAAAAGAAAACCAGTAACTCTCCTATATATAAATGATAAATGGACTAAAAAAGAAATAAGGAAAATAACACCCTTTCCAATAGCCACAAATAATAAAATATATTGGAGTAACTCTAACCAAACAAGTGAAAGTGATATGTATGACAATAACTTCAAGTCTTTAAAGAAAGATATTGAAGAAGATATCCAAAGATGGAAATATCTCTCATGCCTGTGGATAGATAGGATTGACATAGAAAAAATGACAATCTTACAAAAAGCAATACACAGATTCAATGCAATCCCCATCAAAACTCAGGACCTTTATTAATAAATCAGATGTAGCAATGACTACACCACAGCACGTAGACAAGAAATCCAAAGCACAAACACTTAGAGGTTTAGAAGAGGAGGAAAGATGGAGAGACACTTAAGGCTGACCAATAGGTACAAAGTGCAGTTAGATAGAAATGAGACCTTCTTCTCTGCTACTGCATATTAGAGCAACTATAGACAAAATAATGTACTTCGGAAAATTTCACCATAAATGAAAGTTAAATATTTGAAAAATTTATAACATGAATTAAACATCATGAAAATATTAAAATGTGATGGGGTACCTCAACAACATACACATATTACTGTTTTGTGTTCCAGATGTCATCAGCAAGGTTACAGATAAAGAAAACATGGTACAGTGGAAGTGTGTGTGTGTGTGTGTGTGTGTGTGTGTGTGTGTGTATTTGGTTTCACAAACTGGTTTTCTCTGTGATATGACATAAGGGTGACCACATTTCATCACCCAGTCCTTTCCTTTTATATGCCTAAAATCTCAAATTAGCAATTGTGCCCATAGATTTTTGTTTTGAGAATACCATGTTCTCCTCAGGCTCAACTTGTTGTGGTTTTTAAGAACACTTGATATTTGAAACTCTGTCTATGAAACTTCACATGAAGGCTCAGACTAGCATGCGTGAAATTATCAGTTAAGGAAGATTTCAAGATAGTTGAAAATTATATATGAAAATAAAAGAAATTTGGTAAAATTCTCATAAAGAATAAGAGTTCTAATAATTAAATGATATGTATTCCTCCTTCAAAGTCATAAACCTCTTGTTTCGTGTTTAATTATATAATCTTCAAGAAATAAGTTCGACAGCATATTCTAGTACCTAAACCAATATTTTAAACTAATTCAGGCAAATCATTTCCTCCTAACAGGATGTTTATGTTTCTGAGCACAAGTCAGCATTTCCTTCAGTACAATTTCAAAACTAGTCCCGAGAACCCACTAAGAATTATATTTTGTGGCGGTTGCATTAACGAATTATAAGACTAGACACATTCTCTGTCCTTGGGTGGCTCTCACATAAATTCAAGAAGTTTTAAGATAACAAACAGTGAGACAAGTAGAACAGACATGAAAACAAAATGAGACACCAAATACTGTGTGTGTGTGTGTGTGTGCGTGCGCGCGCGCGCGCGTGTGCGCACGCACATGCAGGAATATATACACGTGTGCATGAAAATGTGGAGGTCAGCTGGGCAGTGGTGGCGCATGCCTTTAATCCCAGCACTCGAGAGGCAGAGGCAGGCGGATCCCTGGGAATTCGAGACCAGCCTGGTCTACAAGAGCTAGTTCCGGGACAGGCACCAAAGCTACAGAGAAACCCTGTCTCAAAAAACCAAAAAATCAAAAAAAAAAAAAAAGAAAAGAAAAGAAAGAAAGAAAATGTGGAGGTCAGAAGGATGACATCAGTGCCTTCCTCTATTTTCTAAAACAGGGCCCCTCCCTGAACAGAGCACACCAAATGTCTGGAATGACTGATCAGCACTTTTCTGAGCTCCTCCCACCCTGCTAGTGCTGGGGTTACAAATGCACCCAGCTTTTATGTGGTTGCTGAAGACCATATCCTCTTGATGATGTAGGCACTCCATTGACTTAATTATCTCCCCATCCCATCAATGACTTTTAAATAGGCACAATGTAAAGATCTGTAGAGAAGGTAAAAATTATTGAAAAAAGTTACTCTGTCCCACACCCAGGTAGCATCTGCCTTTATGAAGAGCCGAAATCTAGATGAAGAACAGGTCTTGATGTCTACAGTGACCCCACATGTCACAGTGTAAATAAAGCATGGCAACACAAAAGGAAAGAACACAGGGCAAGGGTTTGCGATGTGTCCACCTTGAGAGAAGTAAGTTTCACTACAGAACAAAAAGAGATAAAGGATGTTGCCAGAAGCAGTTGCAGTACCACATAACTCAACTGTCTAAGTGATGGGTATGAGTTTCACAGGCATAGACAGTGATGAGCATTTCCAAAGAAAGGGGAGCAAAACCAGCAGGCCTTATTCTCTACAAAAGAGCTCTTTGTTTGAAAACAGCTCTGGAGTGAGCTTCCCGTTTTGTTATTCTGGGATTGTATTTTCTCGTTCTTTCATCTCAGTTGTAGCTGAGCCCTCCTGTGTCTCCTAAATTCATCACAAGTTTAAAATTTATACTTATTATGCTTCTAAACTGAGAGTCTTCCCAGTCACGGCCTCTCGATTTCTATGTACCACTCTTACTGGTTGACGTAAGGTTCTCTGTTCGTGAGGACCATATGGATTTAACTTTATACAAGGAAATCCTTACAGTGTATTTTCTATCATTGACAAATCCACACTATCATCCCCAATAGCCTAGACTGTAGCATGCCATCACATCACACAACGACCACAGTTTGTGATGGTTTTGGAGCAAGTTATAACACACCTACTCGTAATGGAAACATGTTTCTTCCTTTCCCACAGTTTCCAAGAAATAAATTGGCATTGTCCTTTTTGTTTTCCCTTTGTTGTTTTAAGTGATTTTTGCATGAGCTTCCACACAATATCATCTGCCAAGGAATCTGATTCCTTAAAAACTTGTCATTTAGAACGTTGCAAATAACTCCCCTGGAATTATTGTCATCAGTTTCTGCTTGGGGATTTGGCTTCCCCTGGAGAAGGACCTGCATACAATTCTAGCGTCTGACCCTGAGATAATAGAGCCTCTCTTCAGACACCAAAAGCAAGCAGTACATAGATTTGCGTCAGAAGTGGGTTCTACATCTAGTACCTAGAAAAGGATGCAATAACTTGCTGTCTATCTTTAATTATAAGACTACTTAAATATATGTGTTTTTCAATCTTGGTATTTTCTAAGCAGCTCACCATCTTTTTGCCAATATCTTTTCATGAAATGAATCTGGGAGATCACCAAAGACAGAGAAATAGCAAATAAAAACAAGTTAGGATACTTTTAGTCTTAAAGAAACCACAAATCAATCCATTACATAAATACTCAGCGTAACACATTAGTGTATACTATTATATCATTTCACATAAACGCCATAATGGAAAAATAAAGCCAATTAAAGAGTAACAAGAAATACTATTTTTGGCTGGGTTGTCAGGGAAGGCCTTTCTAAGGCGCTGACGTATAGATGTTCACCAGAATGGGGTATGGGAGAAATTCAGGGAAGGGGCAGGACAAAGAGAGAGCTCTGCATGTACCAAGGATGTGAGGATGAGCAGATCATGGATGTGCTTTTCACTAACAGCTGAAAGTTTATGGGATTATAGTATAGTGAAGAAGTAGGAAATTTTCCCAAATATGAACAGGACATGGGTTATAAGAATGAATTTACATTTTCCATTGACACCAAAGTCTAAGGAAAATAGAAGACTCCAAGAGATTCCAAAGTTTCCACCCTTATTCTTTGAAAACATCATTTACTGTAATGAAGAAAACTAAGGGTAAAGTTCACTGGGGCTGAGATGGAAAAGGAAACTGAGAATAATAATGCCCATGCTGAGTGATTATTGAATTGACTTCTCTTTAGATTTTTCCTCCCAGATTTAGATGTACAATCAACTTCAAATCATCTTAGCTAACAGAAACAATTAATAAAAGGAGCGTTCCAAAGTCTCCTTGCATTTTATGTAGAACTGATTTCAAACATTTTGGGGGTGAGGGAGGAGGAATATTTCTGAGTAGATCCTGCTAGATTGAATCTGTCAATCTTTCTACTCTGTGTCAACCTCCAAAGAGTGTCAATTACAAGAATGTATAACAGCAATCAACTTGGACATTTTTGTTTTCAAAAAGATCAAGCAGAAGAACTTTCTTGGCTTCTTTGTTTACCTGTTTCCCATTATCTTCTAAATTTCTTCCTTTGTATTGCCCCCAAGTTTATTCTGGAAGCACTCAGTGTCTTCCTTTCTTTCCCTTTGTCTTCTCAAAGTTATCTACACAGGCATCAAATATTTTAGGATAAATTTAACTCCTCATGTAATATTTGCCTTATACATCTTTTATCTAATCATGTGATTAATATGACTGTTCTCCAATTCTCTTCTTAAAGGAGAATCAACAACCAGGTCAAAATGTGGTAGATTTTGAAACCTATAGATTTAACCTACAATAAGACATGCTACGAAAGATGTCACAAGCAAGATATATGTTAGGGATATTTCTATAATGACTTCTACTTGCCTGGAGAGAAGCCAGTAGAGACAGCCTCATCTTGAAATGATGTTTAAAGTCTACTAAGGAAGTTGTTTGACTACTTCTACAATAAACATAACATGGAAATAAGTTTCTCATCTGAGGTATAAAGAGTGTTGGTTACTTAAACTGATAATAAGAGCAAGCACCCCCTTAACAATATCTGGTGCAGACAGGGAAAGTTAGCAGTTACCAAGGACATGATCCCAGGGAGCAATAGATCATGTAGGAATGTGGAATTACTGGAAAGGCTTTTAACAAGTACAGCTGTGGACACAACAGCTGTGATGAGCTTCAAAAGAGCTCCATGTTATCAAGTGTAGGAAAAATAACATGTACCTGGGCATAAGGCAGGTTGATACCATTGATGAGTTAATTTAACCCCAACCTAAATAGTTCCAATTGTCCAGGATCTTCAAACACTTACCTCATGGCTAATTACAATTATCAAACCCATCACAAGTATGATTGAATAGAAATTTCTTATGTGCAGAATATCACTAATTTTACCTCTAGGTATTACCTGAAACTCTTTGATATTAATATGTTTTTATCTCCCAGAGGAAAATTAATAGACTTCTCACCATTCTTTAAAATTTTCATGCAACCATGGATTCTAATGAATGGATATTTCTCCGTTTTCTTAGAAGTGATGTGCGTGTATTAAAATGTGTTCTAGCAGAAAATCAATTTTGCTAATGATATCTTATGACTAGAAGAATAAAAGAAGTGTAAACAATGAAATCCCTGATGATATATTTACAAATTATATGAAAGCAAGCAGAAAATAATTTTAAAATTGCCAAGATTAATTTATCATTCAGGGGTTAATAATAATGCAAAGAAAGTCCATTGATGGATGTAAACCCTGAGTAGAAAATGCATTTTTGCAATTCCATGACAGGAGTCATTATGATTGCAGGACTGGGATAAGGTATAAAATCAAAGCTAAAATGACAATGCCAAGAGAAATAACAAATACCTACCAGAAGGTTCTGTTCTCACACCCTGAAAGCTAGGATGACATCATTAAAGGATAATCAAATTGTCTAAGGAGCCTTTAATTATTGGTACAGCTTTAAATTTAGACACATCCTAGAGAATGTTAGGACTATGATTCCCCCTTGGTAAAGAACTTTGTAGAAACTTCAGGGGAAAGATTGCCACAGAACCAGTGCTGACAGGACCAGGGAGGACATCACATTCACTTTCTTCTTAAACTGAACAACTATTCCTTGCTAAATTTAATAAAATATAATCACATGTAATATAAAAATTTATATATATATAAATAAATGCATGTTATCTTAATATGTGCTACATGTAGAAATGTATAACATATATACCTATACATTATTTTTATATATATTCATTGAGCTTTACACAGGGTTTATGAACAGAATCCATCGCTTGTTAGCCAGTCACTCCAGCTGAAATCTGAGTGCCAAGTTCAATGAGAGACCCTGTCTGCAAAAATAAGAGAGTGCAAAAAAAAAAAGACACCAGACATTGACCTCTGGTTTTTACCTATACACACACAGGTAAACACACACACACACACACACAAAAAAAAATCAGTCAATGGAAGAGTTGTCCAGTCCAGTAGGAGGCAGAGTCAGAATACACTTGAAATTCAAGTCTCTCCAAAGGATACTCAAAGCAAGATCTCATCCCAGCAAGAAGTAAATGTCGGAGTCTTGGAAATAAGGATGAGTCATAGCCTTCGTCTCAATCTACAGTTAGTCCCAGGAGAAAATTCCCAGAAATGGAAGTCCATCTAGCAGACACCCGGATAGCAGCACAACAACCACACGGACTGTGAAATGGAAACAGAAATAAAGATTCAGACCTCTGCCTACCCAGACCTCGTTCGTCTTTGTCACACACCAGACAATGAGCACACAGGGAAAGGGACCCACAGTGTATCACCAGGACAATACCCACTGGTTGTTTAGGATCCAGTCAGGACTGGGCCAACCTGTGGCTGGCAAGTTTGAGTCCCAAAGCTTCTGTATCTATCCCCACGTGCAATAGGGCCTCCCCTGTGCCAGACACTTGCAAGTGGAAAAAGCATGAGCCAACCCCACAAAAAGCACACCCTGCACCCATGGGAACCCACAGTGGAGAAAAGAATGCATGAAGGCTGACACACCAAGTCAGAGGCATAGTCTTAAAAAACAAGATGACCTTCCCCGTCTAACAGCGTTATTAAATTTCAGGCCAAATATTGATGTTACAATGGATGCCTTTACCGTAATTTTATTAACAACTGTGTGAAATCTCTCTTCTTGGTGAAACTTTTTTCATAGAGATGTTTTATGTAAGCCCTTCCTTTAAAAATTACTGAATTTTTATAATATGTCAGCTGGATATATTTTATTACGCATGCTGCTTGAGTTAATGAAAATCCTGGGATGAAAGATATTACTTAAATTATTTTAAGGTACATTATACAGCTTGTAAAGAACTGCCATTTCCCCCTCAGGCTACACTGCTTCCCCTAGTTTTGCATAATAAATTCAGGCATTATAAACCAGGGCTTCCCTCTGAAGCATCCCTGGCCAGATGTCTTTTTTGACTAAAAGAATGGGGTTGTTATTTTGCCAACTATTATGGTATAAAGTCAACCGAAATTAGATATGTGTAAAATCTACTACATAAAGCAATTTATAAATGTGGCCACCTGAGACTTTTAAACAACAAGAAAATACAGGAGAGGGGGATTTACTATGAAATCTGTTAGAATAACCTTATATAACTAAATTAAGATTTAATAACTTCGGGTCTTCTAATACTGCAACTGGATTACAGCAACCTGAATTAGAAATAGGTTTATCCTTTAGAAAATAGAATAAATCGTGAGCTCTTTTCCTTTGAGGCATAACTAGAATGAGTGGGATCACCTGGGCCATGTTAGTATCTGCTTCATTGGAAGAAAAAGTTCCCCTCTCGTCTTCATGAGACACTGAAGGATACAATTACACCTGACCTGCCCAAGCTTCCCAACCTGGGAAGCTCCACCCTCATGATGGCTCCACACTGTGCAGAGTTTTGAACTATAGAAGGCGTTCTTACCACCTTAAAAACTCATAATAGTTTTGGAAAGAAGGGCTCTGTATTTTTAATTTGCACACTGCCCTTTGGATTGTGTGGTCAATCTGGTACACAGAGAGGCTAATTAAAATGCATGAGTTTGTCTCTATGCACAGGACCTTCGTGGTGCGAATGCAAAATCCCTCCTTCCTTTCTGAGACAGATCTGGTCTCTAAATGGCATCCCATAAGATGTAGGGAGAGGAAGCAAGGAGGTGGCTCAGTAGTACCATGTCTATGGATCATGCGCGAAACCCTTGGTCCGATTCCCAGGACCACATTCACTGGCTATGGTGGTGCACACTGAGCACTTGGGATGTAGCAGTCACCAGATCAGAAGTTGAAGGTTAATCTCCCTGTATATTGAGTTCAGGCCAGCCTGGCCCACGTGAGACTGCCTGAAAAAACAAGTGTGGGGACACAAGTCATAGAATCTTCCCCACTGAACCGTTTATTATTTCAACTACATCATATTCCCCTCCCCTTTTCAACAACCATGTAACTTACTCAGCTTTCCCTGTGTGCCCAGGTTAAGCTGGCATGCCGATGAATATAAGCTTACTTAGAATCCTGGGATACCTAATCAGGCCACTATGACTCCTTGTATAACTCATTTCCGTAAAACTTCTTAACATAGGCACTAAAGGTAACTTTGGAATTCTTCAGAAAGATCCTTGAGGCCCTTGAGCAATGAGAAAACTCTCAAAGTATGGACTTGGCAGATGCTATGAGTCACCCTGCTTCTGAAAGAGCTAAGAAAGTGATTTGACTAGCAGAAAAAGTTGCCTCATAGGTTGGGACTAACGTGCAGTTCTGTGGGTAGCTTTGGAAATCAAATGTATTATGGATCACTTACTATTGGGGAAAAGTTGATAGAATGTATTTATATATGACCCTGTTCCCATTCATTGAGCAACAAGGCCACAGTTTCCAAATCTGATTTTTTTCCTGAGAGTTTGAACTAAGTTTCCCAGATTTAGAGTTGGGTATCAGAGACTTTCACTGAAAATTCATGCGGAGGTGAGGCCGGAGTGCACCTTTCTGACTATTGTGTGTGCTGATGTCATTTAGAAACAAACAAGAAACTCCAGGAGGATGGAGACAGAGAGCCACTGTCTCCATTCCTAGGCTTTCTAGTTGTCGACTTCATTCTCCCAAGACCCCACTTGTTTCCACATGTATTAAATTAAATAAGTATCATTTCATCTGGCTAACTTTGCCCCTTGCAATCAAAGGTCCAGTGCACATTCCTAAGACACATGCTTAGACTTGTGGTAGCTCTTCCTGTGAAATTGAAGGGCCACAGTTTGGATCACCTCAGGTAAAGTCACCTCGGATTCACAGCACTACTATCATTAGAAGAGAATAAAACATCTTCTCCCAACCTCAAAATCAACTACCAATTGTACCGGTCCTACATACACTAAAACTGGGATTCACCTCTGTGCCTACTCCAGCTGTTTCACACACGGCCACCCAAAGCTTAGACGCTGTTCTGTCCTTTTTTTTTTTTTTTTTTTTGTCAACTAAATAGAAGCCCGGCCCTGTCTGGGAAGTACAGAGTTCTAATTCCACCCTAGCCAGTACATTAATATAAAACTCTACCAGTGATAGCAAATCACATGAGAGCTCCCAGAAACCAAAAGGGGGAAATAAGAATACTAAGATTAGGTGCAAATCCACAAGAGGCCTAGATTATAGAACCTTTGCAGAGGTCATCCAAGCTCTTGACTATCCCACAGCTGCTGTAATTCTGGAACTCGGGGCGTAGTTACATAGATCAGTGCTCTCAGTACCTTCACTAACTGTACTGGAGACCTCTGCTGTAAGTCTTCTCATTATTTCCTCACACTGCTTCATCTGTTCTCCTCCAGTAAACTTGCACCGGCCAGATGATGCCAAGAATTCTCCTTTATCCTCCACACTCTTGGCACAAGAGTGGACACATGGAAGGCGTCTGAAAATGCTCATTTAACTGAACTGATTGAAAGGCTAGTTTCCCAAATGAGGTTGGTAATGTTCTGTTCCTTGTACGGTAGAATCTAGCCCAGCATCCTGATGGATAAAAGAAAACCGTGTAAAGCACAAGGGAACACGCTTCACCTACCTTAACCTCTAAACCTTGATTGATTTTCTAGTCTTTGTTGAATTCTCCCCCAATACTATTTAAGTCCTTTTCACAACATGGATTTCTTCCAGACCAAGCTTAAAACACATTATTTCAGTCCAGTTAAAGTCTTGCACACATTTACACAAAGGAGATATTACTTTTGCCCAAAGCAGATCTTTTGTTTGTTGAGCTTTCCCTTAGCACAGTACACAGATCTTTGCCTAGCTGTCTTCATACCCTGGGCATTTAATAAGCACTTACCATTTTAAGTAGCTTACTGTCCTGAGAGAGTCTTTCAAACAGATCAAGACTGCAAGCTGAATGAATTCTCAAAGGCTGTTTTTATTTTTTTGTTTTATTTTGTTTGGGGGGGTATTTTTGTTTGTTTTTTGTTTGGCTTTTTGTTTTGTTTTGTTTTTATCTTGGGGTTTCATTTTAAGGGAGCAGACAAAAGGAAATGCCAGCCCTCACTAGTTCTTGTCAACCACCTTGTCTGAGCATTGCCTCAAGAGGAGCGCTTCTTTGTGAGCATAGTTACCTGCAAAGAGTTGGTGCCCCACCCCCACCCTTGGCTTTACCTCTGAGCTCTGGCCCCTTGTTCTCAAGCCAGGAGGCCATGGTGTCTCTCCAGGCCTGCCTTGCTCTCTCCCATTGCTTGGACAAGTCTCTTGGTCCTTCTGAAGAATAAACATCAATGCCCCAGCTCCCTCTTACTGCAGAACAGACCCTGAGGCTCCCACGCTCTCTTCTTCACTCTTATGGTTACTCTGAAATAATGTTAGGCTTTCCTTCTCATGTGCAGCCTCTATGGGCCATATGTGAGTTAGCGGGTTAGTCAGACATTTTGTTGCTGTGGCAAAATATCTAACAGAACAATATCAAAGGGGGAAACTTTTATTTTAGTTCATGACTCCAGAGGTTTCATTCCGGGGTCTGCTTACTCCTGCTCAATTGGGGCCTCAATGAAAGCTTAGCACCATGGGACTTAAGTGTGGACTAAGCGTGTGGAGGAGAGAGAGGAGAAATGTAAGGGGATGGGGAGAACTCAGGGGCTAGGTATAAAATGCTGAGACTGTGCTTCCTAACTGTGTCCCCTGTGACCTGCTTCCCCCAGCTAGGCCTATAGCCTAGAGCTTTTAGCACCAACTGGGAAGGCCATCCAAACAATAAGCCCATGGGGGACACTTCCTAATCTAATCATGCTACTCTCCCCCTTCCTGGTTTCTTCCTTCATTGTCCACCTCCTTCCTTTTAGACAGAAACCAAATTAAGATTTGCTTTGACTCTGAAGAAGCAAGGACTGAGGAAGACAACGTGTTACTTGAAGGAGCTCTTAAAAAGGAGACTGCTAGCTATTTGGACACTGTATGGGAGATGTTTTCAGGACATACACACAGCGATCTGTTTGAGTCTTCCATAGAATCTACGGCAAATTAATACATGATATGCTAAGTTTTAAGGACTACTAAGTGTTTTTCCAAAATGCTAAGCTGATGAGCAATGTTTTCATGCATTATTTCTAGATAATATGGATAAAGTGATTTACAAGATTAGGTATGTATTCTAAAAATGTCATTCAAATAGGTGTGGATGGTAAGAAAATGTATCCATGTATTTTTTAAAATATTTTAAGGTTATATTTAAGCATTCATGTATTGGGTACAGTTCGTTACATTTGCCATTCTCTTTTCCTTTAACAGGAGTACTTAATGACACCATAAATGTCCTCAGGAATGTAATGCTGAAGCTGAGAGTCCTGGCTGGTCAGGGGAGGTTTCTGTCTTATTCTTAAATTGTAAAATCAAGTAAAAAGTATAGAATATTGACTAAATATATTTTAGTGCTATTGTAATTTTGAAATTATTGTACAGATCCTTATAAAATGTGAACATGTAAACAGCCCCATCTAAATAAGTAGCCATGATTGTCCTTGGGTTTGGGTAAAAGACTCCTGTTTATCCTGCTTAGGAAAATATCTCTATAATTACCTAATGCTGAAATTTAAAAATTCTACTCCCAAAGATCAGGCTTTAGATTAGCACAAAGTCTCCTTCCAAAATAAACTTTAGAGCAGGCATTGGGATGAGATAAGCATTATCACACAATAGCACCTTAAAGAAAATTAGTTTATCAAATGTTCTTTACCTGATAACTAAGTTCAAGTGGGTTACAGAGAAAATGGAATTTTTAACAGAGATTAGAAAACCCTCAGACAGACATGAGACCTGGCCTAGGTAAGATTTTTAGTAGCATGCACGGGTGTTGTGATTTTTCAAGAAAGAGGAGTAGAAATACAATAAGAAACAAGAAAGGAAAGCAGAGATGAAATCACTACTTTTTTCTATCTGACCCCAAACTTTTTCTCTTGGGATACATCTTACAGAGATAAGTATTATTCTTATTAAAACAATTTAGAAGATGGCCACTGTTCTTGATTCAGGGCTGGATACAGCTTGTCCCTCTAGTTCATTAGAATTAAGAACATTGTTGCCAAACTTATTGTGGCCTCTGGAAGCAGGGACTCTTGAGAGTCGGGGGAAAGTGAACAAAGGCATGAGGATTGTGCAGAAAGCTGGAACCTACAAAAGCAACCCGGTAATGGTTTCTTTTTAAATTCCTCACAACTTTGCCCATACAGTGAGGTCCAGTCACACCAATGACTTGGCAGTGACCGCAGACATAAAACTTCCTTTTTTTCTTTATAAACACAGAAATGAATCAAAAAAGTTGATCTGGACTAGAGAACATATGGGAATCACATAACATCAAGAGGTAGAAAATGGGATCCCCTAAATTTGTGCCATAAGCAAGAATCAGGCTCACTGCTCAGCCTATGAAGGTGGAAGACACCCAAATCAGCTCAGTGACAACACTGAAAAGCCAACTGAGTGTTACCCACATGTGGAGCAAGCTCAGACTTGGCTTGAAAGTGCTGAAAGTATGGAGTGAAGCTATGAGTCAGAGCCAAAGAAGACAGAACCCTTTGCATTAGACAGCTTCCTTAGAGACATCAGCCTTCCCAAATGATTATAACCAGACCCCAAAATCACATAATATAACACCTATATGTCCAGGGTGTTATCCAACTACACAGCATATCCAAAACTAGGGAAAGCAGATCAATTCTCAAGAGAAAATTAAACAAATAAATGCTGTTCTCTAAGGGCTAGAAGTGTTTGACCATGTGGCAAAAACTTTAAGCAGCTATGATAGTCATGCTGTTCAGTCAAATAATAGCACATTTGAAATGTATGAAAGGATAAGAATTTTTATAAATCCCATGCTACAAGTAACTAAGTGAAAATATTATAGCTAGAATAGCAATATCCAAAATTTTAAAGATTACTAGATAGTTTCAATAGCAGGTTGTAGGCAGCAGAGGAAATTTTTAGTGAATTTGAAGATAATTCAGTAGAAATTACTGAATCTGTAGAAAGGA
Organism: Microtus pennsylvanicus; assembly: GCF_037038515.1. Taxonomy (NCBI): domain Eukaryota; kingdom Metazoa; phylum Chordata; class Mammalia; order Rodentia; family Cricetidae; genus Microtus; species Microtus pennsylvanicus. The sequence continues at coordinate 177,188,337 of NC_134579.1, read as the reverse complement.
AAGGAAAGATGATGTTTTACATTTGATTTGTTTATATTCTGCGTCCACATGTATGCAAAGTCATACATATGGGGGTAGGAGAACTTATGACAGCCAGTTCTCTTCTTTTATTACTTTGATTCGAAGAAATGAATTTAGTTTGTCAGGTTTGCCAGAAAGGTCCATCTTGCTTGTTCAGAGAAAAATAGGTTAATAGAGCCCATAATATTTTAGAGATCTATAGGATAGTAACATAGTGTCTTCATATATAAAGCTCACACAGACTGGACTAAAATTTTTGAAAAACAAAGATTCTAAGAATGCAATTTTGATAAAAATATATATTAACAAGACAACAATGTGCAGAATTCTTAGTTCTCCATGCTATTGTACGTTTTGTACTTTTTACTTCAGCTTTTGTTTCATATTGTATTTTCATATATATTTTTTTCATATCAAGTTATACAAATAAACTTGAAAACTTTACTTATTTATTTGAACAAATAAACTCAGGAAATATAAATAGTATCTCCTCTGAGACAGATTTCTCTCATGACCTGTATAACAATAAGGAGGGAAAGAGTTGGGCAGATTTATTATCAGTTTCTCTTAAAACACTGGCTTTCCTCAGATAGGAAAATATTCCAATCCATTACAACCATAACACCTTCCTGAGCTACTTACTCCAAGCAGTTTATTTGACTGAGGAGGTAGGTATCTGTGAATATGTGGTTTATGCTACCTGTGAGGCCATGAAGCATATTTTGTTGTTGTTGCTGCTGCTGTTGTTTTCTCAAGGGTATACTCTTTTACCAGCATTCAAGAAACTACAGCCGGCAATGTCTCACTTTTCACAATTCTTGCTCCTAACCTCAAACAGTAATTATCGTTTCCATACTCGGTATAACCTAGTTAACTTATCATAAAGAAATATCTCTCAAAAAGAAGTAGAATAAAAGCTAATTTTATGCAGTGGATCAATAACTGGAATCAGCATGATTTTTTCATCAGAAGCAATAGAAGTCAAGAGTCAGAGGCACTAAATAGTTAATTCCAGGTATATCAGTTACTTTTCTGTTGCTGGGATAAAGTACCATTTCCAAGGAAACTCAGAGGAAAACATTTGCTTGAGTTTGTGGTTATAGCGGGATAAGAGTCCATCATGATCGGGAAGCATGGCATAAGGTAGGCATGACAGTAAGGTAAGTAGCTGAGAACTCACATCTTGAACTATAAGTGTATGGTAGAAGAAGAAGTAGAGCAAGGCTATAAAGTCTCAAAGCCTACCCCCTGTGACCTATTTCCTCCATCAAGACTGTATCTCCTAAGTTTCCATAAACAGCACCACCCACTGGGGACTAAGTGTGCAAATACCCAAGCCTATGGAAGACATTTCTCATTCAAATCACCATAGTGGTCAATCCAGAATTCTATCTCCAACAAACATCTGCTTATATACTGGTGCAATAGTGGCACAAATATTATGGGAGTAATCAACCATTTGCTGATTGAATTTAGAACCTATTCCACAACATGGAATCCTTGTCTGGTACCATTAAGTGGGTCCAAATATGTAGCCAAGTGTGACATAGGCCCTAGGGAAGAATCTTGTGTAGCTATCATGCTAACTCACCTAGCAAGAAACTGGCTCCTAGGTTCTTATCTTTATATCCATGATTAATACATCTTTCAACTTTTAGCAGAGAAACTTCTTTTAGCAGTAGGTGGTGACTAGTAGAGACCTAAAACTGGTCAGCATGTAGAGAATAAGAGAGGGCAGAATGCTTAGCCCTAGAAGAGATGCCTATACCACAGCCCTTCTCACCAAGACTCACTGATCATCATAGAAGAGAGGGTGGAAAGATCAAAAGAATCAGGAGTCTAAGTAGAAATATAAAACAAAATAGTATTAGCTAGACAAGACAGCACACTTGAGACATTGGACTCATATGGCTGAGACAATAAGCACAAGATCAACTCAGCCAAATCCCAGTATGGATGGGAGAGTTCTTGAAGTTCCATACCTACATAAGGGACTATTGACAATCAATGGCTTCTGTAGAAGGTAGAATCAGTTTTCTTTGTGAATGCAGGCCCTGAATGGCTGCCAGTGATCCAGTAGATGGTTCCATCCTATACATAGACAGCACCAAGTGGACTAGTGGGTATTGAGAGATAGGCAGGGGATAGGGATGACATGAAATTGGAAAGAAAAAGTGATGGATGTTTTACTTAAGGTTTCTATTGCTATCATAAATACCATGACCAAAAGAAACTTTGGGAAGAAAGAGTTTGTTTCATCTTACAACTCTAAGGTAAGAGAGAATCACAGAGAATCCAGAACAGGAAATCAAGACAGGATTCTAGAGGCAAGAAATAGAGCAGAAACCACAGAGGGGTGCTCCTTCCTGGCTTGCCCTTCTTGGCTTGCTCAGTTTGTTTGCACAGTCTTGCTCAAGACCACCTGTCTAGAGGAAAAAAAACATCATTCATGGCCTGAGCCCAACTATGTCAGTCATAATCAAGAAAATACTCCATAGACTTGCCTACAGGCAATTGGATGGAGGTTTTTGTCAAATGAGTTTCTTCTTCCTTGGTAACTCTAGAATGTATCAAGTTGATTTTTTAAAAAAAAAAAAAGAGCCGGGCGATGGTGGCGCATGCCTTTAATCCCAGCACTCGGGAGGCAGAGGCAGGCGGATCTCTGTGAGTTCGAGACCAGCCTGGTCTACAGAGCTAGTTCCAGGACAGGCTCCAAAACCACAGAGAAACCCTGTCTCGAAAAATCAAAAAAAAAAACAAACAAATAAAAAAAAAAGACTAGCTAGGCAGAGGGATAATGAAGGAATTGGAGAAGAGGAAAGTGGGGTAGATTTAATCCAAACACATTAGATACATATATTAATATTAAATATTTTTTCTTTAAACATTCAAGTATAAATGATAAAACAGAAGATAAATGTGCATATGTAAGGTAGAGTCTCTCATTTAACACCAGACCTTATAAATTCAGTTCAGCTAACTAATCAGCTTACCAAGACATCCAGTATTCCTGCTGGAATTGCAGATGGCTTCTGGAATTATAGGCAGACCAGCAGGTGCGCCAGCAGGTAAGCAGGTGCGGGGTCCTCATGCTCGCAAAGCACGTGTTTTACTTATTGAGTCATCTTCCCAGACCTTGGTTGTAAGTTCTCTACATCTGATAGTAAGTGGTGTATTTAGCCATGACAGATAATGAACTAAAGGAAGCACACATTATAAAGTCCAAAACAGACACAGAAAGGTAATATAAGGACACAGACAAATACAAGAGAAGAAAGAGAACATGTGATTAAATGACAGAGTTAGACCTACCTAATTCAATACTGAATTTAATGATAATGGTCTCCTTCCAAGAAAGAGAGAGGAACATTTCCAAACTCATTCAGTAAGATCAGCATTACACCTGAACTACAACCTGACGAAAACATTAAATCAAGACATCAAGCTCACGGGAAAAATACTTTTTAATATTTATATTTGGTTATAAATGCCTTTGTGCATAAAATTATGTACTAGTACTAATATTATAAAATAATATTGGGGTTTTTATTTTATTTAGTTGATGTTTTAATCCAGAGAACTTTAAAAATCTATTGTGAGAGACTGAGAAAATATAAAATTTAGAAGAATAAGGGACACTATGAATTGTTTAAAAATGTGTTACTATTTTTAATTGGATAATAGCAGGTCAAATCTCAGCCATATTAAGATTTTACTGGCACATTTTAAAGTGCATCAATAGAAAAACCCTTATCCAAACTAAGAGATGGAGAGAGAATATTCAAATTAATACACTCAGAAAAGAAAAGGAGAACATAAAGACATACTAAACCAAATTGAAAAAAACTTTAAAAAAAGTTTTCTTGATAGGTATCACTAATCAAAGCTAAATCATAACCCAGTTCATTCCTCAGTAGGGCAACGAAGTCAGAAGTCTTTTCTCAACAACAGTAGGGTAGGTTTTCCCACTTATAACTGCTGCTGCTTCAGATTGCCAAGGCCTGTCTCTGCCTATCTTTAAGCCTCCAACAGACATCATCTTTAGTCTACAGCATTGTCTCATACTGATGAGACTGTTTTTCTGAATCAACCCACTACTGAAACCCCAGTAAGATTTCCTTTTTCTCTGGGAGCTATACTGTATAGACATTCCCTCATCAGTTAGTCAATTCATCATATCCCTGTTTCTAGACTGTGGTACAAACATCTCCCATCTCTCAAGAGAACATTGGCCAAATCATTTTATGATGCCTCCATTACCCTGATAACCCAAACCACATAAAGTCCCAACAAAGGGAGAGAATTACAGACCAATCAATATTCTTTATGAACACAGATGCAAAAATAATCAATATATTACTTGCAAACCAAATTCAAGAACACATCAAAAAGATGATCCACCATGATCAACAAGGCTTCATCCCAGAGATACAGGGCTGGTTTAATATATAAAAGTCAATTAATGTAATCCACCATATGAATAAAATCAAAGAGAAAAAAAATACACACGATCATATCTTTAGATGCCGAAAAGCCTCTGACAAAATCTGACACCTGTTTAAGATAAAAAGTCTTGGAGATATTAGGAATACAGGGGACATACTTAAATATAATGAAGGTAATTTACAGCACGCCAATCGCCAACATCGATTTCAATGGAGAGAAACTCAAAGCAAATACACTAAAAGCAGGAACAAGACAAGGTTGTCCACCCCCTCCTTATCTATTCAATACAGTACTTGAAAGTTTAGCTAGAACAATAAGACAACTGAAAGAGGTCAAAGGGATACAAACTGGAAAGGAAGAAGTCAAAGTATAGTTATTGGCACATGATGTGATAGTATACATAAGTGACCCTAAAAATTCTACCAGAGAACTCCTACAGCTGATAAACAATTTCAGCAAAGTGACTGAGTACAAGATTAACTTTAAAAAAATCAGTAGCCACCTATATACAAATGACAGACTGAGAAAGAAATCAGAGAAGCAACACATTTCACAATAGTCTCAAATAACATAAAATATCTTAGGGTAACTCTAACTAAGCAAGTGAATGACGTGTATGACAAAAATTTCAAGTCTTTGAAGAAACGAATTGAAGAAGATATCAGAAGGTGGAAATATCTCTCAGACTTATAAGTGTATCCGCTCTTAGCTGTCCCCAAATGATGGTTTTTGCAACTACTAAAACTCAAATGAAATTTTTAAACAACAATTTAAAATGCATAATAGGGCTTATAAATTTTGAGCATCATTCTGAGGTTATTCAAATAAAAGAACCTTCAGAGTGCTGGAAGAGAGACACTCATGACAGTTAAGGTATGAAACTCACAACTCTGTTTTAGACTGGTTGGACAGGAGGATGGAAGCTTTGCTCTCTCAACTATTATGTAACAGCCAACAATGTACTGATTTCCCTCTCTCTCAGAATGCTGGTCCCACGCAGGAGAGTTGTTTAGACATCCATGATGTTTGTGGTTGTATCTTTCCCCCTGACAATTTGCTACAATGACAAATAATCCCTACCGTCCACAGAAGACTGAGTGAATCATTATGTCTTACCCACATACACACATATATACATGAGTATGCACATACACACACACACACACACAGAGAGAGAGAGAGAGAGAGAGAGAGAGAGAGAGAGAGAGAGAGAGCGCTTTTATTACTAAACAATAAAAGCTTTTTTTCTCTTATCCAGGATGGTCAGCATCAGAAAACTATTATCTTAATCTACAGTGTGCAGCATATGCTCTACAACACTAGTACCAAAGAATTTTTCAGGATGAAAAAAAAAATGAAATGTGGAAATTACCTAAAAGAAGCTGCTTGTATCCAAAAGATTTTTGCCTTTATTAAGACATCATAGTTTATGAGTAGCCAGGCTTCCATGATTTTTCTCAGAACACACTCTTTTCGTATAACTAGAACTTTGAATATTAGCCAGAAGTATAGCATTTGGGATCAAGGTTAAGGATCTACAGAAACACTTGACCCTTTACATTCTGTAACTTCCCTCCTGATAAACAAATACAGCAACCTTTTTTTTCAGGGAGGCAGAAAAATATAATTGATCATTTGGCTACACAAATCACAAAACACAACCCTTTCTGTTATTTGACCACATGTACATAAAATGTTTCCTATACGGCTGGAGACATGGTTTAGCAGTTAAGAGCACAGACTGTTCTTCAAGAAGACCGAGGTTCAGTTCCCAGCACCTACATGACAGCTCACTACTGTCTGTAACCCAGGGGATCTGACACCTTCACCAAGACACACAAAATAAAAACAAATAAATACATATTTTAAATTTTTTCCTATAAGTAAAAAATAATAGACAAACTATGTCATCTCATATAACTATGAATCTCCTCCATACACTGATGTTTCTTACAGTAATGGCTGGAATGAACCATCTAGATACACATTTCTTTCCTATACATTTTTCCCAAAGTCAGAGAATATTTCCTGCTCCAGACATTTTTAACTTCCACCAACACTTGGGTAACAATTATAGTCAGCATTGAGGATGGGGCTTAACTTCCAGAGCCTTTTTTTAATCTCAGATCAAGGCTCTTTCCATGACTGCAATGATGTTACTGACAAGGAAGCCAGTCCCCTTTTTGAATGGCCTTGTTCTGCACTGTGAGACCACAGTTCTCTCAGAAAGCTGAACTTTGTTTCCTCTCTTTTGCCAGATTACAAAATCAACCTAATAGCGGTCATTGCTGGTCTTTACTTCTTACACTAGCTGGAGTAGTCACACTGATAACACCTCTATTGGTCCAGTTCACCTAAAATCAGCTGCCAGTCACAAAGAACCTTCCAGACTCCATCCCACAGGCATTTAGCAGAAGAATGCTTCTCCTCAGGCTACCCTTGAAATTTACACTCTCAGCACCCCCCAGTCCATGCCTCAGCAGGGCAAGAAAGTCAACATTCCTTTCTCAATCACAGCAGGACAGACTTTCCCATGTTCAGCTGCTGATGCATCTGATCACCAGCCCCTGGCTCTGCCGATCTTCAGTCCTCTAAGCCGGAATCAACTTTAGTCTACAGCCTTGTCTCATACAGATGAGTCTGTTTATCCGAATCACCTCACTGTGAAACCCCAGGAAAGTATCCCTGCTTTTCCTGAAAGCTGTACTGTATAGCAATTCCCACATCATTTAGTCAATTCATTACATGCCTGTTTCTGGGCGATAGTATCAACATCTTCCATCTCTCAAGGATAAAAGAAAAAAATTCAAACAAGTTATACATAGCTCATTCCCCTTATAAACACCAAGAAGAATTCGGAGCAGGTGTCCAAGCTTAATGATTTTCTATCGTCCAACTACCTCCTCTTTGGAAAAATTGAAGTCTTCTGTTTGCTTTAAATAGTAACTTTATCAACACACCCAAGCCAGTGCAATTCCTTTAATTTAGGCTTTTGATGCAGTACACAAGACTCCCAGGAGGGAAGAAAATACATTTTGCCTTCCAAAAACTCAACTTCCATCCACAGGCAATCAAGGCTAAATTATTTTAAACCTGCATGTGCTTGAAACTACATCCATCAAAAGGTATTAGGCTAGCGAGGTGGTCCTTAAACCACATCTATAATTTCCTAGCTCTGCCTATTTACCTAACAGCATATGTACTTCTTTCCAGCCTGGCTATTTTTTCCCATATCATTCTGTCCAGGCAGCCTCATCGCCCAGAACACATACCCATCACATTTTCACTTTTCTGTCATGTATCATTACCATAAATGTTTCCACTACATCAGGCTGCCTTGTGCCCCTTATTTTCAGCCACTTGGTAACTTCTGTCTGTGTTTGTTGTTATGCTTTTCACCTTTAAATATCATGTCCTAGATTTCTGTGCTGGGGAGAGGATATCTATGGAATGCTAGGCAATCCTTTACCCATTTTAAGACTCTGTTTCTTCATCTATAAAATAGGATTAACAACACTCACCTTAACACTTACAGTCAGAGAAAACAAACGAGATAATTTATGTAAAACACCTGGCTCAGCACCTGGTGATATCAAAGCGAAATGGATGAGGCTTTTGAAATACAATTCACCAGATGTGGTTTTATTAACTCTTCCTATTGCTCATGACTAATGGAAGATTTGTCTCAAACCCCTAGAGGTATTTTCCCAGATGCCATGTGATTCATTTCTAGAAACAATCCACAACTAATCAAACGGCTCTTTTAAAAAGTTCTAGGTAATGTTTATTCTAGGTAAAGCCTGTCTGCTCAAGAAAGCAGAGGTGCCAACGGTCCTGCTCAGCCCTGCTCTGCCTCCAAATGTCACTTTGCCATCTAAAACAGCATGCTTCCAACCACATTCTTAAAGTACACTCAGGACAGAAATTTTTTTCTCTGTGTCTTCCCAATTCTAAACTCAAAGTGATCAGTGTTCCTAATAAATTATCCTAAAAGTAAACCCTATGTTTATGTGAAATTTTCAAAAGCAAGTGATTTTCCCTAAAGCATAAAATAAAAATAGACATACAAACATAGACTATCAATCAGATTCCTTTTAGAATTGGTACTTTATTGAACAGTTTTGTTTGGCTTTATGACTTGGGTGCAGATCCACAATAGGATGTAGGCAATACTTTTACATCACATAGGAAGTCTGAACATAACCTCTTTGCTCTTATGCATCCCTGTAATTGACCATCCTCTGTAAATGATGAAACAGATAAACATGTACCACTATAACGACAGAGTTCAATATATTTGTCTCTAAGCAAAAGAGATTACATTTCTCACTGTTTAGCTATAGAGCATATATTATTATAGTACAAAGGTCATATACCAAATTTAATCTGCTTTCTCAAGAAAGATAATATAGGAAAAATTGTGCTTACTGACTAAGAATATGTAATGAGCAAATTTAAATGGCATTTAAGTAAACTTAAGTAAACATTTAAGTAAACTTTTCAGGAATATTTGGTTCTAAATATTTTTAGAAATGTTCTAAAGAAACAATTATTTCAACATTCTTGAGACCAGGGCCCCTAAGTACCAAGATGACCTCAAACTCTTGATTCTAATGTCTCCACCTCTAGGGTGCTGAGATTTTAAGTGTACATCATCACAATGAGCTTATGCAGGGTGAAAGCCTGAACCAGGGCTTTGTGAGCACTAGGCGATCACTCTGCCAATTGTGTTACATCCTTAACAAAAGAAAAAATGTATTTTATAAGAAATTGATGCTGAAGCAAAAATAGAAAAGAAAGATTCAACATTAATCTTTACATTTTAAGGCAAATTTATGCAAGACATAAAATTTTAAATGTCCATAATGTAATCATCCAAAACATGGAAATATTCCTTTCTCTACTTCCTTTCTGATTTTATAAATTGAACTTTCAAGTCTATCTGTCTAAACTGAACACTCTTCACATCACGTGTGAACAGTGTCTGTAAGCATAATTACAATAACTCTGTATTTCTATACAGGTGTATATGACTTACTAAACTTGTGCTTAGAATAATGTAAACAATTCACTTTCTATCAAATACTTTGTGCCTCCAAATTTGTCAAAATTTATGGTTATTTCCTAATTGTTCAATTAGTAAGTCAAAAATATTTACCCTTTTCCATTCTTTAGGTAATATATTGTGGTACAGCAGCATGAATTCTTAAGGTCAGATATAACATGAATGGATTATTCAATCTATCGAAAGTATAAGATGGGTGCTCTTGAGCCTTATTGTCCCTGATGTGCTATTTTGTCATCGTTAAAACAGGGATCACTCTTGATAAGATGCAGTTCTAACAGAATGAAATTATATAAAATGTTTAGATGGTACATTGCCAAAAGCTTCTACTAACCCATAATCTAACCAAAAACCAGTTATGTGCTCTTGGCTTTAACTATTTATGATTCAGGTTGTTCTATTGTTTTCATCTAAAATAGCACAGGTTGCTGAGGAGAGCAATTTCTACCTCCTAGGATTATTTCAACACTAAAATAAGTTAGTGCATTGAAAATGGTGTGAACTGTGGTACATGTTGATAATCCCAGGGCTTGGGAGGATTGTGAGCTTGAGGCCAGGGTTAAATAGTATAACCTTGTCTGGAAAAGAAAGATGAGATGTGAAGAAAGAAGGATGGGCATAAAAGTAAAGTAAAGAGGGAGGGAAGGACAGAAAAAGAGAAGTGTGGGGGGAGAAGGAACCAAAGAGGAGAGGAAGGAAGAGGAGAAAAAAGGAGTATAAAAGACAAGACGGGCAGGAAGGGAGGAGAGTGGAGGAGGTGGCAGATAAAGTCGGGGGGTGGGGGGCTGGTAGACAAAGCCCATTGCAGTTTCTGGAGAAGGCCAATACCCTGTCCTCACAAACAGTAAGCACTCCACTGCTGTATTTATCAAAAATTGGTGCACATATTTCTTTACAGCCTACATTAAAATGCACATATGCTTTGCCTACTCTGCATATTAACAAAAAATATGCCAGCAATTTTAGGGATCATATATTTCCACTTGCCACTAATACTAAGCATTCGTCTTGTTCAACCCAATTGTTTAATAGCAGCTGAATATCCTCCTACAGATAAAATAAAGTCAACTATCTTCCTAAACTCCAATATTATAGATCCTACATTCTAAAATACCATCGATTTAATTATTCAAGTTACCCTTATCTCATGTATAAGACCATCTATTTGGTACAATGCCCCCCATATAGTTCTTATGTATGTTCAGACTATTGGGATGAATTCCTGAACAAACACTCACTGTCTACCTGTTTTGTACTGTCTCCCAAGAGGGATAGAATACAGTATGTTCCATGACTGCACTCTGGAAAAAATAACACTATCCTCAATATTTAGTTCATTCATTTTTCCTTTTGTGGCTCATCTACTCACACTTAGATATGTCCAATGGTGTAGCATGGCACAGGAGTGCCTCAGAGAAATGAGAAAGGAAGCACAGCCAACAAGGTTTCCTTCTCTCATGTCCCTCTCGGCTAAAGAAGGGAGTCCCCACTCTGGAGCAAGGGGGTCAAGTCAAATAATAGAACACCACAGATGACTGCATAGTGTTTCCCAGACAGAGGGTTTCACACTTGTTTTCCAAGCTGGTAGGAATGAGTGGTGCATGGGAGTGAGAGAAAAGACATACTTGAAGCATATAAAAGGCACAAGGTAAGTTTGTGGGAGTGACAGATATGTCCATTGTTCTTTCTGTGATGATAATTATACACAGAAAGCAGAAAAATCCAAATTCCACCTTTAAACACATGGAGTTTATTGCTTGCCAATAATGTTTCAGTTATGTTAATCAGAAACAAATATGGACAATGAGAAAGAAAAAGAAAAAAAAAACATATATGCAGACCAAGAAAGTAGTACCATCCAGTATGTTCTTATTTTTATTGTTTTTATTGAGTTATACATTTTTCTCCACTTCCCTTTTTCCCTTTTCTCCTTCTGCCTTCTCCCATGACTCTCACGCTTTCAACTTACTCAGGAGATTTTGTCGTTTTTACCTTCCTATATAGATCTCTACGAATAGGATGTGTGGTAAGGGGAACACTTCTCCATTGTTGATGGGAATGCAAACTTGTTCAGCAACTTTGGAAATCAATGTAGTGATTTCTCAGAAAATTAGGAAACAGTCTACCTCAAGACCCAGCAATATTGCTGTTGGGTATATACCCAAAAGATGCTCAATCATACCACAAGTGCTCAGCTATGTTCCATAGCAGCATTATTTGTAATAGCAAGAACCTGGAAACAACCTAGATGCCCCTCAACCAAAGAACAGATAAAGAAAAGGTAGTACATTTATACAACTGAGTACTATACAATGGTGAAAAATAATGACATCTTGAAATTTGCAGGTAAATGGATGGATCTAGAAAAAAAAAGCGTATGGAGTGAGGTAACCCATACCCAGAAAGACAAATATAATACATATAATTCATACATAAGTAGCTTTTAGACATAAAACAAAGAAAAACCAGCCTACAGGTCACAACCCCAGAGAAACTAGACAACAAAGATGACCCTTAGAGAGACATACATGGATCTACTAGGATGATGAAAAAGGCAAAAACATCCACTATGTTCTAATGGTATGCCAGGAAAAGAACAGGACTCAAGAGCATATATGCAGGATTGTGGAGGCAGATAGGGTCTCCAAGCATCATAGGAACATCTGGTCTCTGCTGAGGACTGGAACTCAGAATGAGGTACTAAACTCAGAAGTGATGAAGGAGCAGCCAAGAAGTGTCCTGATTTTCTAGAGACCTGTGGCAGAAACAAAAATGAGTTTCAGTCCAGTACCTGGACAGTTGACTGGGCAACTGATATGGCAAAAGCTAGTCAAGCAGATTTCTGTGTTACCAGGAGTGTCACAGACCTGTCGCAATTTCCTTCTCTCCCAGTCCCTTGATTTTCTCTAGTTAAATTATCAGAAACTCTGATTCTACCAAAACATGGCATGAGATAAAAGAGCAATAGGTGTAATTGAATACAATATCATTTATTAATATTTTATAAATATATTAATTGGATGATTTGGTAATGAGACTTTCTATACTTTCATCGAGGAATATTGTAATCAAAGAGACTACAAATTAAAAGATAAGATTTACAAGTGTACCTTTGTATGCCTACTACATAGCTTGATATAGGGCATATAATTATGTTTGTTGTATATCTGTAGGATGGCTGCATAGAAGAAAGGAAGGAGGGAGGGGGGGAGGAAGGAAGGATGGACACATCAAACCAGCCTACAGGCCGCAACCCCAGAGAAACTAGACAAGAAAGATGACACTAATCAAAGAGACATACACAATATCAAAGTTCACAGTAAATCATTACCAGTCACTCAGAATAGCAAATGAAGACTATAATGTGGGATATTTTAGCATTAAGTAAGAAGGGACCTCTAGGGTGGAAAAATTACTCAGCAGTTAAGAGTCATGGCTATTCTTCCAGAGAACCCAGGTTCCATTCCCAAAACCCACATAAGCAGCTTATAACCTTCCATAACTCTACTTGCAATTGGTTCAATGCCTTCTTCTAACCTCTTTAGGCACCAGGCATGCATGCAATGTAGACATATATACAGACAAAACACTCATGCATGTAAAATAAAAATAAATGTTTATTTTATTTTAAAGAGTGACCTCTAAAGACTGGAGTCACCACTGATTACTTCATTGGCAGAGAAATAAGTTGAACTGGTTCATGAAGGTTACGAACCATTGACTCAGTGAAGAAGCAGGATGCGAGAAAAGGATGGACAGACAAGTCAGGGTAGAGAGAGGACAATGAACAGCTATGCAGACTGAGGTGATGTGGTGATTGCTCCATGTACTTTCTCTTCCTCTCCTTTCTAAACACAGGATCTGGCTCCAGATCCACTGACAACGTGATGGAGGGAGGAGCAGGGGATGGGCTGGAAGGAGACAAGAGAAGGAAACAGAACTTTTAACGAGTTCAGAGAACTGGGTATGCACTCTCCAGACAATTTACTCTTTACCCAATGTTTAGTTTTCCCTTTAAAGGGTGTGCTTCTATTTCAATGGTAGATTCTATCATCTTTTGAATTATATTTAAGCAGATCTGGATTTTGTTTTTTAGCCATGCTATTCAATGTCAAAGTTTGTACAGTGTTTCTTACTAAGGCCACCTAAGAAGAGCTCAGGTACGCAGCGTTCTTCTCAGTCCATCCCCACAATAATTAAATAGCCCTTTGGTTTACCAGCCTCTCTTTTCCAACCCTGTAATAATTAAATGATACTTGCAATTTGCCTCTTTCGCATAATGCTGTCTTGTTTATTCTTCTAAAACATGATTTCGGAAGTAAGCACTGTTTTCTCTTGTTTTGGACATAGAAATCAAGACTTGGGGGATAGAAATACTTATTTTAATTCACCATCCCAAAAATGGGAAGATGTACATTTCTACCCGGGGTGTCCTGAACACCATTTTGCCAACTGTTACCAACTGAAGTCCTTAAAAACAGTAAGGAAAGACCCTGCCCCACTGTGAGGGAGAGGAAGAACGATAAAGTAGCTCTATAAGGGATCTTACCTGGCACCTGTGTGTTACCACTAAAGGGTAAGAGTCTCTTTGTTCTGCTGCTAGCATTCATCACAGGAAGTTGAAAGACATTCTCGATGATCTCCCGCACTGCCTTTCCTTTGTAAACTGCGCTCTCTGGAGCTAGAGTGCTAGTGTGAATTTTTTTAATGGAGGAAATAATTAAGCTTTCTCACAGAGAAATCTTTCAAATGATTCATCATAAAGAACAACAGGACCTTTTCTCCACCCAAAAGTACTAATATAACTGTTCAGCAGATCAGCTTTCCTGATCCCATGCACTGGCTCAGGGGAGGAAGCCCACCTATTGGATTTTGTTCAGTCCTGACAACCCCAGGTTTGAGTCCTACTGAGAACAGTTTTCACTTTCTCACACCTGATTCCATGCATTTCAGATAATGAAGCTTAGGTCACTCAGAATGGGGGATGCTACTGTGCTGGTGAGTTTTTTTTTCTTTTGTTTAAAGCAGCTAGGGTGCTTTTTCAGAGCAGGAATAGAGGATAGGTGTCATAAAACGATGCTAACTGGTTGATATTCAAAACTGCGTGTGTAGGAGAGAGGGGGACATGACTGTGTGTTTGTGGGTGAATAAGGGTGTGTGAATGTGTGGAGCTGAAGAGTGATGTCAGGTACCTTCCTTTGTCACTCCCCACCTCGCCTTGTCATGCAGGATCACTGCACCTCACTGATTCAACAAGATTGGCTCCCCACAAGCCTCACCAGCTCTGGGTCCTTAGGCCCACACTATACCCAGAACTTTATGTAGGGGTTAGGGACCCAAACACAGCTCCTCACACTTGCACAGCATGTACTTCACTAACTGGGCCATCACCGGATTCTCCCCATAAATGTGAGAATTTCTAAACCACTAATGAGTCTAGCTTTCCCTTCCCTTTCACTCCGCCCTCTTGCTCTGCTCACACTGATATGGTAATTGCATTCAGCAAAAGCAGTTGAAGGTTGAAAATGTTAACTTGGGAGCTGTGCTGACATTGTTCAAGTGGGGAGAGAATGAAAAGGTTCTATTCGAGGTGTTTTGATTATGTTTGCCACAAAACAAAATTGTGCATACTCAAATGTGACCTGTTTTAAAGTCATATTTATACATCTGATGCTTGGTCGTCAAAGGAGATCCCAATTGAATAATTAACCACATTCCTGATAAGCCAGGCTCCAGAGCGACACATTTCCACAGCAACCTCCAGAGGCAGAGATCTTAACACTTCTGTTATTACAACACCGTTCTCAAAACCTGTCAAAGTGTAAAGTCACTTCTTTATATTGCTATGTAATTATCGTGGCTTTATTCTCGGACATCCACTTTACGTGTAGTCCCGCCACTCATTCGGTTCATTTTACCTTTTCACATATAAGCTTCTTATTGTTTACTTTTTTAAAATACATATTTGTTTCATCCTTAAATGAAAACACCAATTACTTTGACTTTAATCTTTGAGAAGCAGGTTAGGCCCTCATGTTAATATCACCTATCATCTTACCATGTTAATAGAGTATTTTGTTATATTTAAGATGATATACATAGTCGCTATGTTCCAAGACGACTATTAAAGAGCTAATTGAGAGTTAATTGAATCCCTGGGCACTTTAGAACTGAGAACAAGACAATACACTTTTGGACAACTGCCAGAAAAGGTGTTCATGCTCTAGATTTTTAAATCAACCACAGAGAACCATTATTAAGCAGACAAATCAATTTACTAATTGAAAGTAAAAGAGTATATCCATTGAAGTTTAAGAGTATGTGCAGACTACTCAAGTTTCATATGAGATTAGATGAACACTTAATACTGCTTCACTTGATAGATGGCCCTCTCTGGGAAGAATGACTTTAGTGGCCAGAAATGTACCATTTTATAGGATTTGCTCTGTGCACAAAATCATTTCTTTGCATTTCTACAAGTGGATTTCACATGAAGCTCCTTACACAGTTAGGCCTCTGCTATCCAGGTCTCACTTCTCTTACTCTTCCCATATCCCGATAGCATGCCTCTTCTAGTCTCTCAGTCACAGGTCTGCTCACCCCCATGCAGGGGACATGCCATGTTACTCTTTGATCATCTCTGTGTGAGTATCAAAAAGGTACAGAAATTAGGATTGGCACACGCCATAAAGAAAATTTGCGGATATCAGACAGTCCAAAGAAAATGATTTGAAAAATAGCCAGTTGGGGAAAAGAGAGAGGTTGGTGCAGGCACCCTGCAACCCTGTAGAAGCCTCCATATCCTTCCCAGTGCCCAGTGTTTGCTCTTCTTGAGGTGGGTCACTTGGATTGCTGTAGAGTCTTTACTCTACCGTCAATGGAGAAACTTAAATCTCTACTCTTTGCAATCATGAAGAAAAGAAAACGAAAACACCATTAGGACACTAACCCTGGGGAAGGCATGTTCTCAGCCATGTTCCCACATAACTATATAGAAGACTAGCCAGGTGAAGATGTGTGTGATCTCTAAGTATGGAAGATGGTATAAGGTCACCCTAACCAAGAAATGCCTGTAAGCAAATTTGCAAAGGTACGTCTATTTCTACAGCCAGTTTGCCACTCTCAGCTTCAACAAAACCATTCTGTTGGATACTGCAAGTTTAAAGCTGGTCAAGCTATGGATGATGTGTATGACTCTTAATCCCCTTCACCCCTGTGTTTCAGAAGCAAAGGTCAAAAAATGAAAGTTCCTATGCTTATTCTCCAATCAAGAATGAAATAAAGATTTTAAATTTTATAAAATGTGGGCTAAATTGCAAGACCTGCTTGAAAGTCACTGGGAAAAGGTATCAAGAAAAATATATAAAAATGTAACTAATTAAAGTGAACACATGCTCACCTTAGGAGACCTGGATAGAGGTGGGCGGTCCTTGGGCTTCCCACAGGTCAGGGAACCCTGATTGCTCTTCGAGCAGATGAGGGAGGGGGACGTGATCAGGGGAGGGGGAGGGAAATGGGAGGCGGTTGCGGGGAGGAGGCAGAAATCTTTAATAAATAAATAAATTTTAAAAATTAAACAAAAAATAAAGTGAACACATGCATTTCAATACTGTCTCTGTCATTAGTAATTTACACTTTATTTTATTAGGAATAGTGCAATGATGGAAGGCTACCTAGCAGCTATGCTGATGTCTTATGAACTTTTGAAATTGGTGTGGTAGGTGCTGAATATTGTGATCATGCATATAAGCTGTTTTCTCTTCATCCCAATAAATTTCCAGGTCAAAGAATACAAACAGCCTGCACTTTAGATGCTGTAGACTTGCTGACAGCTTTATCAGTATTCCTATCAACATTTCTATGTCCCATTTACAGTTTTTAAAGTAACCCACATCTCCAAACACTAAAGATTTTACATTTATAAAAAACTGACAATTAACACTCAGTGGATATTAACTATAGGCTTTATTCAAATGTCATGAACATTTCTACTGAGATAAGGATCTTGTCACAGAGCTCTATTTATAATAATACAAAATAGCAAGTTTCTTTAGATACTCATAAATATCTTAATGACATTTAAATCGAGAGCTATTTCTAAAAGCACTGGGGGAAAAAGACAAATGCTTGTTAAGTGAGCAAATAATTAGGATTCTTGTGTCATCCCTTTCTTTGAATGTCTGATAGAAGCGTCTCCGTATCTGACATTCTAATTTAACTACAATGCAGCAACCCCAGCATCATGGTAATAGAATATTGATTGTACAGTGTTCAGAGACAAAAAGCTCATGTTGCTGTACATTTTATATATGCATGATATTACAACACAATATCCATGTCAATAATTTTCACAAAAGTGAACTCTACTCCCCCTGCGGTCAATGGCAAGTTAATTATGAAGTAGTCATTCCTTTGATGAAATGCTTTATCTTGCTTTAACCTAAACCTAACTGAACACGCTGATCTCCGAGTGCTGTAGTGAAGGAGCAATTGAAAATACACTTAGGAAGTTCACTCAAGTATGCTATTTCCTAACTTTCATTATTAAGATTTTTATTCTCATTATGAATAGCTGAGAGAATTTTCTTGGGTAGATTGTAATCTTATGGAAAGCAAGTATTAACACCATGTTCTGTATTGCAGCAAAAAAATTAAGAATAGCTTTATTACAGCAGAGTAATTCTTTTACCTCCCATGAGACTGTTCTCACAGATAGTGTTGGTGCCTGTTAGGAAGAGCTTACTTCTGAAGAAAACAATGAAGAGATGTTGCTTTATTTACCTGTGAATGCAAACAGAGGGCCTAATGAGAATGTAAATAGAAACCAGAGGTAACGTTGGCGTAAAGATCAACTAGTCTGTGTGAAAATGTTTTAGAGAAGTAGGCAATGAGGAACAAGGAACAGGGAAAGGTGTCTTAAACAGGAGAGGAAAAAAGGTTGTTAAGCTTTGTAATCAAATGCCACCCAGTGTGAGTCTCCCTTCCAGCCCCATGACAGATGCTCTTACAGTATCTGCTTGGGACTCTTTAGGACAGCTTCATCAGGAGAATTACGTTTTCCATGGTGAAACAAAACTTATTTATCTGTCTTAAGCTAGTCTCATGCAGCTGGTGAAAACCCAAGGAAGACAAGGTCTATGAAGTTCATTTTGACAAACTAAACCACAGTTTCAATGTTCCTATTTCACAGATCCTAATTCTAGGGCTTACATTACTGAAATATTCAAAGTCCATAGATGTAACAGGAATCCCTTTGGATTTGCTAGTTAGAAATGCAAATTTTTTTTTCACATAAGTTATGGATTCTTTCTAATGATAAATATTTGGGAGTCTAAGAGAATCGATTTAAGTGTAGTCGCATTGAATACTGAGTGATATCATGCATATACTTAAACACTAAAATAGAGGTGCTGGAGAGATGGCTTAGAGGTTAACAGCACTGGCTGTTCTTCCAGTGGTCCTGAGTTCAATTCCCACACGGTGGTTCACAACCACCTATAGTGGGATCTGATACCCTCTTCTGACATATAGTCACATATATAGATGGAGTTCTCATATACATAAAATAAATACCAAAAAAAACTAAAATGGAAAGGATATAATAATCTAGTACCTTTGGTTTCATAGAATAAGTATATCACTGACAATCAAAATTTTAAATCTTTTACAAAGTTAGAGAACAGTTTTAGTTATGATATGTATACATATATATCATATATTCAACAGCCAAAAACATATTGTCAGAGTTAATATGCAGATATATAGATACAGATACCCTGGTTTTAATTAGCAACATTGTTGATAATGACAAATTTTGATGCTGTTTTAAGTCTAAGAAGTCATCAATATACCATACATGTAATGAAACCTTTGTAGAGAGGATCAGAGGTGCCCTGAAGCCCTAAATATTTATAGAAAGGGTGGAAGGAGCCTGAGACGTTCTTTATTTGCTGAGAGGATAGTAGAGGCCTTGAAGGCCCATATAGTTGTAAAGAGGATGGAAGGGGCCCTGAAGTTCCATCACTATCCAGTTAGTTTAAGAATCAGTAACTATGTTCATAGTAGCTTTGTTTGTCATAGCCAGAACCTGGAAACAACCTAAATGCTCGTCAACCAAAGAATGGATGAGGAAAATGTGGTACATTTACACAATGGAGCACTACACAGCAGAAAAAAATAATGACACCTTGAATTTTGCAGAAAAATAGATGGAGCTAGAAAACATTATTTTGGGTGAGGTAACCCAGACACAGAAAAACAGTTGTCACATGTACTCATTCATAGGTGGTTTTTAAACATAAAGCAAAGAAAAGCAGCCTACAAACCATAATCCCAGAGAATTTAGACAACAATGCAGACACTAAGAGAAACTTACATAGATATAATCTACATGGGAAGTAGAAAAATACAAGATCTCTTGAGTAAATTGGGAGCATGGGGACCTTGGGGGAGGGTTGAAGGGGGGAAGGGAGAGGCAGGGAGGGAAGCAGAGAAAAATGTAGAGCTCAATAAAAATCAATAAAAGAAAACAAAGCCAATAGCTAAACGGACTAAAAGAAAACATTAGCAAGGTCCATAAAATAATTCCAATCTTTGTATCACGTGTTCCTTGAAAAGAGTAAAATTAGGAGAAGCTGTGTGAATGGAAAGGACATTATTAATCCTTCAAGCCCACAAACTCTATGAGTCGGCTCGTTTTCTCATCCAGAGTGTTGTCTTGGCACTTTCTTATATTTGTTTTTCAACCTTAGTAGGGTTAGCACAGGCTATTTAGCTTGACCCATGGCCAAGAGGAAGCAGGGCAGGCTTGACCTCCTGTGCCCATCACGCAGTCTCAGTCTGACTGCGACTGGCTGCAGCCATTGTATTCTATCCTTCAACCATACCTGGCTGCTGAGAAGGCATTGTATTGAACAACATCAGCTGTTGGTTATTTTCCATGTGTGAACTTTACATGCTTTTAAAGCCAGTAAATTTTGCATAATATAAAGTTTAGATATCAATCTGTAAGGAGTTTCTAGTCACAGATACAAACTGCATTAAATGTACTAGCCCAGACTCACAATGGTTGCTTAAAAAGCATTTATTTAACAGATTGTAACAGAAACCAAACTTCAAGCATACTTTAATTTTGCTAAACTGTGGCCTAACGTAACCAAAATTTTAAAACACAAACATAATATAATTCTTATCAAAATATAAAGTTTTATTTTACGTTCATCACAAAAACAAAATAGTCTATTGAATAGCATTTTGATAATTTGGATACAGTAATTGAGCTCTAGTTTTACACTGGTGTCTTTATATTAGAACACAAGCAATGTAGAAAAAGATGAATCGTATTCATTCTCAAACATATTTTTATCATTTGTATGAAGAATTAATTTTTCTCCTGTATTCTTTTTAGCCTTAGTATGATTTATGTTAGAGATGCTTAAATATAGAAAGATACAACAGTATCAGTTAAATTAATTAAGTTTTAAATTGTCCAAAGATGACAGGCAGTCATCTATGGGATGCACACATGCACGAACACACACATAGATACGGAAAAGATAGATGATACAAATAGCAGATATTCCCCAACAGAAAAATACTATACAAAGCACAGAGTTTTTTTAAAATGATCATACAGTTCTACCTATGCCATTCTAATTGTTGCTGACTCTATGTATGTATAAGATGCTAAAAGATTGATAGGTATTATATAATTATGTCTTGTGTAATTATTTAATTTTCAAAATGATTCTACTCTTGACTGTGTTTTGCAAAACTTTATAAGGAATTATTGTCTGTTACTTTACAGCTCTGTTTTTGTGAAACCTTCTAACTAACTTAACTTCTGGAGGACAGCTTCAAAAAAAAAGAAACATGAAAGACATTTTAGAAACGCTAGGACATCACCCATATGACAAGCAGAATGAACTTTAGCTATGTCTGGCCTAAGAGCCTCTTCGGTGTCTCAGTTGCTTAAATAGAGTCCAAGGGGTTTGCTAGCACTAACTCTTTGACATCTGTCCCTCATCTTTCCTCCCTAAAAGTAGGATCAAGTAAGAACCACCAGAATCTTTCCCTGGTGTTATAGGCCAATGGTGAAGAAACCACCTGATGGATAACCAGCAGTGTCTTCAGAGAATATTGTTCAGGGAAAGGGGAAGTGGTCAGAACTGACTAAAGAGGCACAGGATATGGTGGACTGTCCCTGTGATCCCAGCACGTGGGAACTGAAATATGAGGTTGTAAGTTTGAGGACATCCTAGGCTTCCTGACAGGGCCACATTTCAGACCAACAAGATGGAGTTCCTTGTGCTAGCTTTCCCAACAGTATTTAAAAACAGTTCTTATATATGACTTCCTGGCATTAAATGCATTCTAATCTTGGTTCCTATTTGTGTTCTCTTTATTATGTTTGTTTCAGACACGTTCTACCTCAGGATTGAGATAAGCAAACAAAAATGGAGAATCGTAACAAGCCTGGCAGAAACAAAGATATTCTAAAAATGATTTGAGTCTCTCTCTCTGAATATCAAACTACTGAAACAGTGAATCAATAAATTGGAATCTCATGCTGGAAGAAGGAAATAAAACTTGTCTAGCAGAAAGAGATTTCACGCATTCCTAAGAACTTGTCAAACCAACACACTGATTTTGGGAGAATAGGTGCTTCTGGGAATGAACACTGAATGAGACTGTGAGAGATTAAAAAGAGGTATAAATTTTCATTTTTCAATTATTTAAATACAAAGGACAAGTTGCTGACATGTTTCAGTTCTGGGTGGTAAGTATAATCCCCCTGGGCTCCTGTCCACTTCTTTGGAGGTTAATAATGTGTGGCAGTATGGAAGAAAATGGTTCTCAAAGGGAGTAGCATCCTTAGGAGGTGTGGTCTTGTTGGAAGAACTGTGTCACTGTGGTGAAGGGCTGTGGGCTCTCTTTTTCTCAAGCTTCCCTCAGTGTGACAAGTGGTCGACTTCCTGTTGCGTGCAAGATCTTGCAGCACTCTCAGCTCCAGCATCATGTCTATATGCATGCTGCCATCCTCCTCATCTTGATCATAATGGACTGAACCTCTGAACATGTAAGCGAGACACCCTCAATTAACTGTTTTCTTTACAAGTGTTGCTGTGGTCATGGTGTCTCTTCACAGCAATAAAAACCCTCTAACTAAGACACGGTGTAAGAAAATGTAAAGCATTTTTTAAGTGTTCTCTTATTTGTGGATGTGAGATTTATAAAAAATTAGTGGAATAGATTTTTCACATAATATATTCTGATTACAGTTTCCACTCCCCTACTATTCCCAAATCCTCCTCGCTTTTCCCACCTACACAAATCCATGCCAGTTCTTGTTCTCATTAGAAAATCAGTAATAACAAGTAATAAATGAGTACTGAACTGCAAGGATTAATTTTTAAAGTGATGATGAACATTGAGCATACAATTCCACTCCAGCCTAAATACCCTGCATAGGTCACTAAAAAACACTCTAAGAATGTTACTGTGTACTATACAGTCAAGCACAAAACTGGAAGCAATCCAAATGCCTATTTACTATAGAAAGGTTAGATAAGTTGTAATTTTAACAGCTTTAGTAACACATAATTTACAAGGCATTGTATCATACAACGTAACGTGTGCTGTTCTCCAATATTTAGTAAAATTACTGAGTTGCACAGCCATGACCATACTTTAGTGTTAGAGCATTTTCATACCCCAGTGCCATCTCTCTTCACTTGAGCACTGTCCCAGAAGTCCCTAATCTTTTCCGGTTTTTCTAACTGAGATACAGTGTAAAAACTGAAGCAAAGTGTGCTATATTATTTTTAAACAGTATTTTTATTTTTGAAGTTATAATATAATTATTTCATTTCACCTGTCCATTCCCCACCTCCAAACTTTCTCATGTGACCCCCTTAGTTCTCTTTCAAAATAATTTATTCTTTCTATTTGTTTTTAATTGCTGTTATACACACACCTGTGTGTATAAATATATGTATATATATATGTTTATACATAAATAAAACGTATACAGTCTATGATGTTACTGGTATGTATATGTGTTTTAGGGGATAATTATTGAAATTGGATAGCCAAGAGGTGTGTTCTTCTCTGGAGAAGAGTATTCCTCCAATTCTCAGTATTTCTCAGTTACGTATAGTTGTTTGTCTAAAATTAAGGCCTCCTGAACTTTCTCCCATGTTATCATATATACATATGTGGTGTCATTCTTGTTCAGGTCATGTTTATGAGAGTTCATGGATGCATCTTCTGATTTTTCTGAGACATAGTCTTACAGCAAACTCCCTATCCCTCTCTCTTGCTTTTAAAATCTTTTGGCCCCTCTTCTGCAATTATGCTTTAATCTTAGGAGAAAGGGTTGTACTATAGGTGTATCAGTTAGGACTGGGCTCCACATCTTTACATTTTTCTGTAATAATCTCTGTCTGTTGCAAAAAGTATCCTTCATAAAAGAGCTATGCTTATCTGTGGGTACAAGTATAAATATTTAGAATGTAGTTAGTGATTATGCTAGTTTAGTAAAATGGCAGTTGCATGCTCTCCTCAAAGATCTATGAATTCACTATCCCTGGGTAGTTGACTCGGTTTCTAGTACCAGGCATGATTTCCTTGTTATTCAGCAGGTCTAAAGTCCAATGAGAAAGCTATAGGTTATCGCCAAAGTATGTGTGCCACTGCGGCACCATGAGGGCTATGATACCACATCAGTCATTGTCGCAGTGTATAGGCATCACAGCTCTTTAGGACTTTCATTTGTCTCCCTCCTTTATAAGCATTAATGGTACCTTTTCGTATCATGAGTCCTTTGGAGGAAGCTTTCAGCTCAGAGGCCTCCGGGACCTGTTTCTGAAGCACATGTATCCTCAGCAATAGCAATCTAACTTCCTCCTCTGAGGAGCAGCCAAGGGCAATAGCAATGGTCTAGAATGTTTGGGGAGTCTTGGACATCCCAGAGTAACTGCTCGAAAGAGGGCTTCTCATGCCTGGTGTTGAGGGTTTTGCTGGGGTAGAGGGTATTATCAGCCAAGATGGGGAAATTTAATCTGAACTATTTATGTATATTTATGGACTGGCTTGCAAGGATTATAGGTGCTTTTAGGTGGCTAACAGTAAGATTCCTTATACCTTTCTCAGATATCCCTGATGTTATTTTGCCTTCCTCCCTCCTACTTCTTTATTGATAGCTCCCCTCCCTAATTTCCCCTCATTTTCCCATTGCCCCCTTCAGATCATTTGTACCCTGACATGTCCCTCTGTATTGTTCCCCTTTCTAGTGGCCCTTTTTCATTTTCCTGTTGTCTGCAGTTATTCCAGGTTATATTGATTATCCCTAGCAATTAGGGAAATTCCAATCAGAAATTTTTTTCATCTTACTTTAATCAGAAAACTAAAGATCACCTCCCCCCAAAAAATAAAACATCAACAAATGCATGTTGTTGGGATTGCAAGCTGGTCCAGTCACTCTGAAAATCAATGTGGAGAATCCTCAAAAAGCTAAAGAAAATTGACCCTCTAACCCAGCTGTACCACACTTTGGCATGTGCCCAAAGGACTTGCCATCCTATTCCACAGATACTTGCTCAGCCGTGTGTATTGCTGTTCTATTCAAAATAACAAGGCAATGTAAACAACCTAAATGTCCATAAGCCAACAAATGTATAATAAAAATGTAGTACATATACACTACAGAATAATATTTTGCTGTAAAAGAATAAAATAATGAAATTTGTAGTTACATGAGTGAAATTAGAAACAATCTATTGAGTGAGGTAACCCAGACCCAGAAAGACAAATGTCACATATTCTTTCTCATATGAGGTTCCTAGAACCAGCCCTTCCTATGTGAGTCCTGTACATTATTCTTATGAGGAAAAAGTATAACTTGTCTACACAATGGTGTATCTCCCAGGAAAAAATTAAATGTGAATAACCAAACCCCAAAAGTATACTCTATGTGATTCCGTTTATAGAAAAATAGTGAAAACATGAATACCAACACATGATGACAAACATCAGAATCAAAAAATATTACTGAGAGAGGGAAAAAGCTTGAAATAAAAGTGGGGAAATTTTCAATGTGCCCCAAATATTCTGTCTATGGTTCTAGTGTTTACTTTTAAACATAAACATATAAGAACTATTTCTATGAATCAGTTTAGGCGAGCTAGCTTTGTGTCAACCTGACACAAGCTAGAGTCTTTTTTGAAGAGGGAACACAATTGAGAAAATAACTCCACTAGACTGGCTTGTGGGCTAGCCTCAGATGAGGCTTGATTGATGATGCAGAAGGATTCATCTGGATGGTGCTACCCGAGGTCAGGAGGTCCTGTGAATGTATAAGAAATTAGATTGAGCAAGCCATGAGGAGCAAGCCTGTAAGAAGCATTTCTCCATGATCTTGGCTCCAGTTCTTGCCTCCAGGTTACTGCTCTGACTTCTCTGAACGGTGGAAATATAAGATGTAAGCTGAAATAAACCTTTTCTTCCATGATTTGCTTTTGGTCATGATGTTTTATTACAACAATAGAAACTCTAACTATGCCACAGTTTTAAAAATGTTTTATTTTATATGACACAAAAATTACTCAAAAAGCTTTCATTTCATTTTCTTATGTGGAATTATGGGTGCACATGACACAGAATGAACTTGGAGGTCAGGAAACAGCTAGCAAAAGTGGGTTATCTCATTCCATCCCATGAGTCCTGGGATCAAATTCATCTCATTAAACTTGACAGCAAGCACATTTAGTTACAGAGACATCTCACCCACCCAAAATGTCTTTGGGACAGCAAATCATACCCATGTTAATTGCTTATAGTCTTTTATGTCTTACCATCTTCATTTCTGCTTCTGGCATCCTATTGAGAAGTTGAATATGAATTTTCATTGAAATCATCCTGTAATTTGACTTAAAAACCCAGGAAAAGCAAATCAGGTGTCAAACTCATCCTCATGCCTACTAGTTTACACTTTGAAGTAGTGTTCTATAATAATAGCTATCTTTTAAGACAAGGAAGTAGGATTAAGACTATTAAAAAGGGCACAGAAATAAAAAGAATAAAACTGAAAATAATCATACAGCACAGCTCACAGCCAATATATTTTGGAGTGTGTGTGTGTTTGTGTGTGTGTGTGTATGTGTGTGTGTGTGTATGTGTGTGTGTGTGTGTGTGTGTGAGAGAGAGAGAGAGAGAGAGAGAGAGAGAGAGAGAGAGAGAGAACAAAAGCCACTCCGTTACTTAAATTGTTGCATGCCTTTTGAAAAGCAAGCATCCTATTATATTCAAAGGAAATAACATGGTGAAGTTGTTTTCCGTTTGAAAACAACATCAACTATTTTTAAATGCTGACACTGTTGTACTTACCTTTTAAATGTCTATTGTTTGGATAATACAGATTATTATATAATCAAAAGTGAATAATGTAATAAAGAATTACATCTCTTTTATATGCCCTAAACAGTATTGTAATAGTGAATTGGTCTTTACTATACAGAAATACCAAGCAACCTCTAAACACTCACTAAATATGGGCAATAACACTATCTAGTACAAGACTAAATTCTCTACAGAATTTTAGCCACTTAAATCATCTAATTAGTTCTATGGTAACACCTCTGCTTTATGCTATACAACTTAAAGAATCACTGTTTCTGTGAGAGGACAGGGAAGAACAGCCTATCCTTACTTACCAATGTGTTCAAGAAACCCCCCAATAGTATTTTTTTAAGCAACACAGTTATTTCAGAGAAGAGTTATGCAATCAGTCAATGACAAATCTGAAAATAATTTCCAGGGCCCTTTTTATTAGGGAGAATTGTCTCACTGTTCTAAGTTGTATTCATTCACATTCTATACCTGTTTCCAGATTAATATCAACCTTAAAATGCAGCAATCAATCTCGATGCAACAATAATTTAGCATCCGCAGTGCTGTGACTATACTGAGGCATTATTCCACAATACTTCAGATGAAAAGTAACAAAACCACCACAGCAATTCAACCTAGACTTAAAAGGAAAGGTGCTAATGCATTGTGTCTAGAAATAAAGAGCTTCATTCTGAATCTAGGCTTGCTTAGTTAGTCTTTGGCTTCTTCGTTCTGAGTCTAGGCTTGCTTAGCTCGTCTTTGGCTTTCAGCTCTGCACTTTGACCTCGATTCCTTGAACAGAGGAAGCAAAGAGCAGGTTTCCTACATCCCAACTTCACTACAGTTTACCAACTAAAGGAATATGTAGACCACCTTTTCTCTGTCCTAAGAGCCAATGATTCTAATTCTAGAGACAACATATCTTTTTGAAATCACACGATCACTAAGACTCATGGAAAAAATATGAAGAAACCTCAGATCTCATTGAGGTCCATAAATCCATTTCATGGCCCCACTCCACCCCCAAAGTGACTCATACCCCATTGTTCCCACAGGCAGTTCCCACAGACATTGGGGAGAGAGGCTTCTAGAAAGACTATGCTGTGGTGGTGAGAGAAGCAGTAACAGTGGGCACGCCAAAGCAACAGATGGTCATTTTGTTCTCTCACTGGGGAGCTAGTTCATGTCATGTACACAGTAGAGGAGTTCTGGCTCACAGACTGCCACTTTCTGGCTTCTCCATTAAAGCAGTACAAAGTATTAGTGTTGTGCTCCATCAAAGAAACCGAGATCATCTGAGAAAGCCAAGTGCATGGAGAAATGGTGATTACAATTACTGCTTCCGGAGATTCAATAATAAACACGTTCAAATGTCCTTAGGAAAAGTCTTCAGCCAATCCTGAGAATGCATTCTGGAAATTAAACTGAAAATCCTAATACATGTACTTCGTTTGACTTGTTAAATCCAAACTGATGACCAAGAATATAGAAGCATTATTACTACAATATTTTTGTTTTCATTAGTTGTTAAGTTATATAGTATCTCTGGTCCGCTTCCATCCATCACCTTGATCCCTGACAAAGCTAGGAAGCAAGGCATGCAAGAGCTTTTAGACATAAAAGATAAAAGGACAAGGGGAAAATTAGGTAAATATTTTTGTAACTATAAACCTGGGTTTTCATATAACTTAAAACAAAACACCAAAATCATAAAGGAAAAAATAATATATTGCACAAAGCAGTAAGAAGAACAACAAAAAGTTACAGGAATATGGGAAAGTAGTAAAAAAATACATTTTGAGTGCATGTAATAGGCAGAGGATTAATATTTTTCATATAATAGCTTTTACAAATCACAATGGGAATAGAGAACCCAACAATAGAAAAATGATGAAAGAATGTGTGTTAGAAATCGCAGCAGAAGTGGATAAATATAGTCTACTCACATGCAAAGCAATATTCAAATCCATCACTAGTCAAAGACATGAAATTCATACATTATTTGATTCTGTTATACTTGTAAATATTCAAACAAAATCTGCTGCTGGTAGACAACAATTAGATTGAGGTTTTCATGTGAGTCATTGTCATTGTGTACAACTGTGTTAGTCAGCTTCCCAGCACTGTGACAAAATATCCAAGCAAAATAACTTAAGAGATTCAGGTGGTAGTGGCACATACCTTTAATCCCAGCATTCGGGAGGCAGAGGCAGGCGGAGCTCTGCGAGTTTCAGGCCAGCCTGGTCTACAAGAGCCAGTTCCAGGACATCACCAAAACTACACAAAGAAACCCTGTCTCAAATATAATAATAATAACTTAAAAGAGCTGAACAGTTTTCAGGAGTGTTGCTCCACAGTTGGCTGTCTTCACGGCTTGTCGGCCTGTGTTGAGAAAAAACACCAAGGATGTAAACACGTGGTAGAGCAGCATAGACCTACCTCATAGAAGCCAACAATCCAGAAGGGGGTGCTTCCAGGTATTCAAAATGGACCTCAGAAACTTACCCTACAATGGCATACTTCTTTCATGACAGCCCTAACCCCTTGAACCTTCCACCTCCCAGTGGCACCCAGATCTGGCAGCCAAGGCTTTTAGCACACGACCTTTCACAGTATTCTCAGATTCAGTCCACACAATGATTTGAAATGTCAATTTCCTCTGGCCCTGAAGTGCTGCTTCTCAACACCTAGGGAAAAATAAAATCATATGAAGATAATATGAGCTTCTGTGTGTGTGCACGCACGTGCATTCATGTGTGTGTGAGATTGCTTGCATACATATGTGGGTATATGTGTGTGAATATATGGCATTTGAATATAAGTGTACAAGGCCTTAAACATTTTACTGCAGTTAGTAACAAACCAAGTGAGTTTGCTCCTGCCTACAAGAAATAATAAAAGGGAAAGCAAAATTGGCTAAGTTGCATTGCTGCATTACTTCCAAACTTCTCAAAATTTGTAAGTTACTAGCACAATTTATGTTTCCTAAGTTCATGATGTTTCATTCAAATCTTTTAAAGAATCTTTCTCACTATATGTGTGATCCAAACAATAGTTAAGGAAACACTGTGACCTGCTCTGATGCTCATAAATTCTGTTATTTGTAAGCGGGCCTCATCTGTAGATATGGGCCACTTCAAGCTCTGTGTGGCTTCCTTTTCTTTCGTTATACAGTTCACTTTTTCTGTAGAAGTGGTGCACCTTGTCTACTGTTATAGAGTTCACCTCATCTTCTGCAGACGCCATCATCTCATGTTCTGTATGTGTAGAACTGCCTGTGTTCCAGTTCATCTCTTTTCTACGGGCATGGCTGGCTTCATCGTCTACAGGCACAACTCATACCATTCTTCGGTAAGGCAATTCATCTCATGTTCTGTAAGCACATCTCATCCAATGATTGGAGTGCACCTGCTGATGCTCACATGTTGAAAATTTTGTGTCCAGTTTGACTGATGGGAGCTTAAAGGGGTGAATGTGTCATGAAGGCCCTGGCTTCATGAATGTATTAATGTCGTTGTAGAAATGGGCTTCAGTTCCTTCCCCTACTCTCTTGTTCTTCTCTCTCAAGGTTCCCCTCCCTTCCCCATCCTCTTAGAGTCAGCCACAGGATGCTGAAACCTTAAGGAGGCCCTCAGCAGAATCTGGTAGCCAAATATTTTATTTCCTAGCCTTAAACACAATCATCACTTGATACATTTATCATTCCTGACACCAAAATACCTCTCTTAATCAAGGGAGTATGGATTTATTTTGGTTCATTGTTGCAAAGGATTCTACCTGTTCGTTGTGGCAGGTCACGTGTGGCTGAGAAGCTCCTTTGGCATCAAGGTGGATAAGACGGAAGTGGGGGGAGAGACATAAAATTGCATGTCCTGAAGAACATGTCCTTAGTGACTTACTTCCTCCACACAGATATCACTTGATAAAGTTTCCACAATTTCTCAAAATATAATAACATCACAAGCTGAAAAGTAAACATTCAAAACATGAGCCTGTGGGGCCTGCCAGATCAAACCGCAGCAGAGCTGAAGACAGAATTCGGTTTTTGTTCTCATATCACTATATCTGCCCTCAGCCTTTGACAAGCTGGACCTTTACATCTTTGAAAGGCCCTGTTTTGTTTTTCTCTGCTGTTCTGACATTCTTAATAGCTTTCTTTGCTGCTGTTGCTGCACTGTTCACATGCTCTACACATTTTGTGTCTTAAATGTAGATTTCCTCTAGCAGCTCTCTCTGGCAACCACTCTTGACCCGAAGTACCCCCTGGGTGATCTCATTCTCCCCTCCTATTCCAACAATAAGCTCTGGTTCATAAATCATGAGAATGTTTTATACTGAATCTCTCTTCAATGTTTTCTGTTTCCAGAAACTGTCTGCCTTAATTTCTATTTTTATAAGCCCCATAGATACATCAAACAAAATAGATCCAAAACAGGAAATTATTTCCACTCATTCCATGGATGACATGTGCTCTCCATCAGCAAAAGATGTCACTCACTTGTCTGCATCCAACAGCTTCACTGATCTCTTTGCATCTCACCAAG
This sequence comes from Microtus pennsylvanicus, assembly GCF_037038515.1. Taxonomy (NCBI): domain Eukaryota; kingdom Metazoa; phylum Chordata; class Mammalia; order Rodentia; family Cricetidae; genus Microtus; species Microtus pennsylvanicus. The sequence goes on along the minus strand of NC_134579.1, from coordinate 177,156,873 downwards.
GACTGTAAATAATCGGTTTGTATTGCTTTAACTACTTGGTTGCTTCTGAGAGATCCCTAGAGCAAGCTTTTTATCAGTCTGTAATGGCTTTGTCATCAGATCTCCTCCAGGTCTCTTGATTCAGGTCTAGTTCAAAATTAACACACAAGCATTTTTGCTGAATACATGCATAACTTTCATTGGTCCTTCTCTCTCTCTTTCTACCTACTCCCTAAGCTCCAATGTAGCAGCTCATTCCATCCCACATTGAAGGGTAACTAGTGTCACGAGGAAAAAGAATAAATATAAGTTGACAGCCAACCAATAAATATTGAGATATTTCAGAGGGCGAAGTGCTGGCTCTCCAAGCCTGAGGCCTGGAGTTCAATCTTTGGAACATGCAGTGCAAGGAGACAAAGAACTGACTCCTGCAAGCTGTCTCTGACTTCCACAGGTGTGCTTTGTGCTTAATCCCACATGCACGCATACACGTAGCATACTTGCTATGAATCAATAAAATTATATTTTTAGTTTTTAAGAAGGAGGATATATGACTTTACTTCCTTGCTTCTTCAGCCTCGCCTATCACCATGCCCCAGGTCAAAGTGCTTCTCTAATCACAAAGAGCATGTAATTCCTTAAGTGATACCAAAGATTTGTTTCTGCTTTCTCTCTCTGTGTTAAATTCATATTCAGCATTATGTATTCAACATCAATAGACCCATCTTAGGAAACATTCCCAGTTGCCAATACTGGTCTGGTATCCTTTCCAAAGGACTCCTAGTTACCCCAATCCTTCTAACAGCAATGTATCACTGCACTGAGGGATAGGCTGTACTTTCCTTAAAGGGAAGATTCACAATAATAAGGTTCCATCATATTATGCTGGAGAATCATCGAGGCTCTGACACAAAGCATTCTCCATTCAAGATCCGTATTTGTTATGTTCTGGAAACCCAGTCGCTTGGAAGCTCAGAGAGATCTCAAGTTTAAGATCTACCTGAACTACAAAATCAGTTTCAAGTCACAGAGACCCTATCTCAAAATAAAAGGTACAGTTCAGTGGTAGAGTGTTTGCTTAGTACATGCAAGAGTCTAAGTTTATTATCCAGTAACAGAAAACAAAAATTTCTATGAGTATGTAATATTATCAGAAAATCTAATATAAGGTTGCCAGATAAAACATAAAATGGCCAGTCAAATTTAAATTAAAAATATAAAACAAACTAGCATAGCAAGATAACCAAGGGTGAACAATGGCACAAATGTTATGGAGGTATCCAGTTCTTTTCTGATTGAGTTTAAGGCCCACTTGTCAGGAGGTAGCATATGCCTGGTACTGTAAAACTGGCCGAGAACCCACAGTTGGGGGAACTCACAGTTCCCAAGAGAAGATTTACTACTATTATTCTAGAATGGACATGTTAGCAAACTCTTCACTAAATTTATATTACTATATCAATAGATAAATGAAATTCTGACATCATCAGGAAACGACTTTGTATGGTGGATGGTGGTTAGAAACACAGAAACTCACAACTGATAAATGTGTAGAGAATAAGTTTCAGTGGAAAGCTCAATGACAATGGAACATCTAGTTCACCATCACTACTTCCTAAGACTCAGGAACCATCTTGGAAGAGTGAGATTAAAGTTTGTAAGAGAAAGGTTGTGAAGTAAAACAGTCCATTCTAGATGTAACAGGACTGTCACTCTCATGAACTCACAGCTGTTGTGGTTGCCTTCACATGACCTATATAAGATCAAGCTAGCCAACATTCCAGCATGGAAGCAAGGAGCTCATGAGCCTTCAGCCCTCACTGAGTAGATATTGATGGCTTCTGGAAAATGGAGAACCGTTTTTCTCTAAGGATATGTCCTCTGTTTAGTCTAGTAGATGGTCCCAAATCCATGAGAATATGGGCAGCACAAACTAGATGTGGTGGGTTATTTAAAAATGAAAAGAAAAAGAAGACACAAAATTCCAAGGAGATGGAGATGGTCTAAGAGGATTATGGAAGTAGTTTGGGAGTGAATACAATCAAGTACATTGTATTAGCAAATTAACAAAATATATGTAGACAGAAGTTTCTGTCTCACCCATTCCTATAGCCCTTCAATTCCAAAGAAACACACAGAGGTTTATATTAATTACAAACTGTCTGGCCTATTAGCTCAGGCTTATTATTAACTAACTCTTACAACTTAAATTAACCCATAATTCTTGTCTAAGTTTAACCACATAACTTGGTACCTTTTCTTATCTTGATTCCTCTGTGTCTAGCTGCTGACAGATTCTCTGCCTTTCCTCTTCCAAGAATTCCCTGGTCATCCCACCTATACTTCCTACCTAACTACTGACCAATCAGCATTTTCTTAAACTAATATGAAAGACAAATCTTTACAGTGTACAAGAGCTTTATCCCACAGCATTTCCCCTTTTTTCTTTTCAAAACAAGAACTTTGAATCTATTCTCCTTTGTTTGTTTTTTTCCAGACCATTAACCATAACATGTAATAAACATTCTAAACAAAGACAAAGATCCATAATCCATTTTTTAGGAATGTGGGCATAGTTTTGTAGGATATTTCCTGTTGATTGGGGGAGCTGATAATCTTATGGGGACCCAAAATAAATTAGGATTATGATCAAGTCCTGACTGGAGTATTCTGTGAAACTGGGTCATCTTAGTCAGCAGTCTTGAGACTGTTCTGGATGTTGAGCTCAGAGGAAACTGCAACTGAGATGCTCTAAAATGTTGGATCATCTGGGCCATATCTTTTCATTAGAGATTTTTCAGGGTGTCTTCTTGATTGGTGCAGGATAATTGTCTGTAATCTGTCAATCATGTTTTAAGTAAATGCCGATTGGCCAGGCAGGAAGTATAGGCAGGAAAACCAGACAGGAGGTAGAAATGATGCAATGAGAACAGGGGAATTCTGGGAAGGAGGCAGTTAATTTCTCCCAGTCTTGCGCAGACCACCAAGGAAGCAGGATGTGACCTGCCAGCTGAAAATGTACTAAGCCATGTGGCAAAAATAGATAAGAATAATGGGTTAATATAAGCTACAAGAGCTAATAAGTAGCCTAAGCTAATGGGCCAATCAACTTTATAATTTATAGAGATCTCTGTGTGATTTTCTTTGGGGTTTGTTGGCTGTGGGGAACTGGGCAGAACATAAACCCAAACAAGCAGGCCCCACTCATGTTACACCTGATCAAACCATAATCTTCTTAACTCAGAATGAATCCACAGTCTCTCATTGCCTGTGGAAACAAAAGCAAAACCTCTTCTCCAAAGTAAAATATCTTTGACTTAAATTTTGAAGTCAAGGCATATTCAAAATATATAGGTTGGATTAATCTAGAAGCTTTTATAATCAAATAACTTTTAGCAGCTATTGCTCCTTCCTCAGTAGTCAAACAATTCAAAGATAACATAATAACATGCATTATCCTGAATCTCTGCATATTCTCCATCTTATTGTTTCTTTTTATTTTACTCTACTTATTTTCTTTTCATTTTTATATTTAATTTTTGGTTTTTTGAGACAGGGTTCCTCTGTGTATTTTTTACTGTCCTGGAACTTCTTCTGTAGACCAGGCTGGCTTTGAACTCACAGAGATCTGCTTGCTCCTGTCTCCCAAGTTCTGGAATTAATGGTGTGTGCCACCACACATGGCCACTCTATTTCATTTTTTAAAAACTTTCTCTATCCTTTTCTTTTCTCTTCCAAGCCTATTTTTAAACACACTGTAAACCATTTAGAGGCTTTTTTCCCATCTGAATCTGCCTTTAATTATATCTTTATCTTTTTCTGACCATATGAGTCTTTAAAATGCTAAACAATATAGGTAGGGTTAAAGTTACAGTTTTGGTGGCTGACTCCACACCATTCCTTAACTTTTTGAGAGTCTGCTTCATGGTGGAGGATCTGGCAGAATCCATGTTTATTGCCACAACTCTGCAAAGTTTCTATGTCCATGCCACCACTAAGAAGCATGGCACTGGCTGCTTAGACATCATTTAAGCGTTTGGTGGCAGGGCCTCTTCAAAGAGTCACCATGCAGTTTTTGCTGCTATTGCTGAATCAGAAAACATTTCTTAAAGGAGCCACACCTCTGCTTGCAGCCAGCAAACAGAGTCCACTGGAGTAAAGATGGTTAACAAGAATCTGTATTTGATTTTGTTTTTGACTAGCTAGAATCCTTTTATTTTTAAAAACCTTTTTAAGGCTTTATTTGGAAATTCTTGCCAAACATTTGGCTGTCATTTGCAGATGGAAGTTTCTGTTCCACCTGGTCCTACAGCGGTTCAGTCCCCCAAAAAATATGCAGAGTCCTATATTAATTATAAACTGTTTGGCCTGTTAGCTCAGGCTTATTATAAACTAGCTCTTACAGCTTAAATTTACCCATAATCCTTGTTTATATTTAGCCACATGACTTGGTATCTTTTCTCAGTGAGGCATTCTCATCTTGCTTCCTCTGCATCTGACTAGTAACTGACTCTCTGCCTTTTATCTTCCCAGAATTCTCTTAGTCTGGTTGTCCTGCCTATACTTCCTGCCTGGCTACTGGCCAATCAGTCTTTTATTAAACTAATATGAGTGACAAATATTCACAGTGTATAAGAACATTATCCCACAGCATTATATATCTTTAGAAACAATAGATAGTGTTATGTATATATGTATGTATATGTGTGTTTGTGGGTGTATGTATGTGTGTGTGTTATGAAGTTTTAAAAATATACTTAAATACTAAAGTTTTTTGTTTTCTGTCTGGAATTAAAATTTAACTTAGTATTTTATGTTTTTAAATCTAAAAACCTGCTAAAATTATATGTGTATGAGAGTACTTCACCATCTACAAAAGTATAAGCAAATGTAAGCTCTGCTATTTTATAAGTCCACAACAGATTGAAAATTAATAATGAGAAGTGTTTCCGTGTCAGGTTCACTCACTTCTATCCATTTTTGACAATCTTGCAACATGAAACTGATTTTCCCAATTCCACAGTATTTTTCTTGAAGAAACATATAATTCCAAGCAGTTGATACCATAGAGAAAAAGTAAGATTAAGGGAATAGGAAAAGAAGGGGAAGGAAAGAAAGAAGGGAGACTTATTATACAATAGAAGACTCTCAAGATAGAAAAAATTAAGTCTAAGGCTTCTTTAAGTATTTCTGCAGACATTTAATGTTGTGAGTTTGGAACACAGTAATTTACACTTCTTTATACTGATAAAGCAAATTCACAACATATATTACCCCTTGATTTAAGAGGCATTTTCAAAAACTAGAAAAATATACTTTTCTTGTCAGCCTGAGTATCTCATTTCTTACCTCTGAAAAGAAGTGTATTGTGTTGGGGTTATAGCTGGTGTGGAGAGGATTTGCCTGTACATGTGAGGCTCTGGGTTTGATTCTGTGGGCCTCCACAATCACTGTCATCATTTTCATCATCATTACCAAGTTACTAATTCAGATTATCAGATGCCTCTAACATTCTGAAGCTTTATGAAGTTCTCATCCATGTCACCCTGCTAAAAACATTAGTACAAATAAAATACAAAAATCATCTAATTTGTGCATTAATTTGAACTAAATCATATCAAATGAAATTCATAACTCCATCTCTAATCTATTGTAATTATACTAGTCTAATCCACCCACAGACGTTAGACAAGGCTAACAGAATTTCAGTGGCAGCCGAATTGTACTGCTCAGAATTTCAATGAAATTACAGGCAGATGCACACTGGCAAGGACCAGACAGAAATGACACAGAAAACCACCTCTCCTTCTATTCTCCTCTCCCTTCTCCCAGAAGGGGAGAGAAGTGACTAATTTGGCACTGAGCTTGAATGTCAGGAGTGGTGGGACATTAGATGCAAGGACAATTATCAGACTCACTGGACCGGAAGAGGTTTAAGGAATCATCACAGACACACCAGATCATTCTGGTAAACTTATTCCCTTGCAACTAGGAAGGTGAAAGGACAGATATTCCTGTTTAACATATGCCAATACCAGAGGGGGAACTCTGAAAAGCACAGTTAACCTCAAGTATGCTAACAAGCTGCCACTGGTGCTCTGTTTACCTTGCCTGTATCTTTTCTTTCTCTGCACTCACTAAAACCTCTCACACCATTGCATTGTTTGGGCTGAGGGTCAAGAGACTGTAGAGAAAGTTTCTAGGAGACAAATGTCCTGTGGAGACAGGTAGGAGTGTATGGAAGTTAGTCAGAAAATAAAAGTGACATTCAAATGAGGTGTTTATTACCTTAAGGATTGCCCATGCTCCCTGTTTCTTCTGAGACCACCATCCTCATTTTACAACGCACTTCCAGCTCCTCTCTCCTATTTCAGTCTTGGATGCTCCCACCCAAAGCAGACCTCTTCCTGAATGGGCCCACTCTTGGGAGTAGAGTGGTTGATACAAGTACCAAGTGATCCAAGTTGAACCAGTCGTCATTTTCTTCATGATTTTCTAAATGGCAAAGAAATGGGTTTACTGGGTCTCTGGTGGCAAAGGGAAGAAAACATCAGGCAGTCTGTTGTTGGCAGCTATATGCAAAGCCACGCTGAATAAGGAGAGCTGTAGAAGAAAGACTGTAGATAAAAGGTCCCCAAAAGTATAGATCAAAGGCAGCCAACCACAGATCCTGCTACAGTCACAGCCTATTTCCCATTGAGTTCTTGCCCTTCCTGGTTTGCTCTCTTTATGTGATCCTGTGACACACCCTCCTATCTCCTTTTTCATATCAACTCTTTGCCAAGAACCTGGAATTATACCAATAGTGGCCCAAGCAACAGCATTTTAAAAGACAAGGGGCACTGACAAGCATTTAAAAAAATGTCTAATAAGATTCCCCAATCGGTACATTCTTAACAGTTAGAAAATAGAACATATGATAATAAATCAGACAACATGTGCTTTTCTCTGATGATGTATGTCATCATTAATTTGAGTGAAGTCATTTTGTAGAGGAGAATAGAAATTTTGAATTATAGCAGAGAAACTTGGATAAGCACAGCAATGAATTTTGGTATTGATTAGGCCTTCAAGGGTGTTTGATATGACATTTATATTTGACTCTTCAACAGTTCAGCCAATTAAAGACCAAGAAAGCCGGGCTTCAATTTTGTTGTATAGGGGACAAAACTATAAGCTCAATGGGCTCCTTGATAGAGCAGGCTTTCCCAGTTGTGCTCTGAAAAGAGACATACATGCTCACACCAGCTAGGAAACACTACCTAAGGAAGCCTTCCACTTGTTGCTTTCCAATTAAAAACACACAAAACAGTATCAGTAAATACATCTGCAAAGTTTAGCAGTGAAGCACACAGACTTATTTCCACAGAAACAGGTAAGATTCCTTCTTCTCATCAAGTCCCAAAGCCATATAATGTTTCCTTAATCCTACTGAGACAACTTGTCGTAGAGATGGACTTAAGACTTCATGAAGTATTATCCCTTTTCTTATTGTCATGGAGACTCAGTGACAAATTATGTGTTCTGGCACCTTAAAAGCACAAGCAGAAATTGGAGAATTGCAGGCAAATTCCATTTCAGTTTTGATACATTTCCCTTTATATGTCAATTGTATTACAACTTGCTGGTAGCCAATAGTAGAAAATTTAGTTCACCAACTCCTTTAAAGACCAACTGGATAGATGTAAGGTGTAGTATTATGTGAATGCCTGGATGTGGTGGTTTGAGCTATGCCTCATAGTCTCAAGCATTTGAATATTTGATACTCAGTTGATGATGATGCTTAGGTAGTTTTAAAGGTGTGACCTAATTGAAGAAAGTAAATCACCAGTAAAGGACTTTGAGAGTTTAAAGACTCTTGCCATCTCTTGTGCTCTCTCTGTGTTTCATGCTTGCTGTTCAAAATGTGACCTCTAATCTTTCTGTTCCTGCGGCCATGCCTTCAACTCCACACCATGGACTGTAGTCTCTGGAAGTGCAAGCCTAAATCATTTTTTTTCCTACAAGTTGCCTTCACAGCAATAGGGAAATAACCAACACACTGGAAAAGAAGGAAAAGCCAATATGATCGTTCAGGGAAGAGCAAGGGGTTTAGCTTGAAAGAAATCCAAGGTCCAAATCACAGTAGGGCAAGACAGGAAGACAAGGCCCCCAGGCATGGTATGTGATAAAGCCAAGAGAATCAATATTTTAAAAAATCTGGGAACCAGGTACCATTTGCAAAAGGGGGTGAGGGAGAATCATGGAGACAGGGAGCTTCTAGGCGAGTCTTCTGATGTCTGGTTGTGTGAAGATAAAGCAAACAACCCCTCACTTCTGCTAAAAACAGAAACTCCGAATTCTCTCCTTCTTGCTGAGCTAGCTCTATTTTCTAATGTCCCTCCTGTCATTATGATGTCAGAGCGGTAAGGGCATTTAAATCAGCCCAAGGTGACACAAACAAGTGCACACTGGGAACCTGCTTGTTCACTGATAAGCACATCCCTGTGAGTGTGGAGAATCACTTATGGCTATTGCAGCTAAAAGATCTGCAATACACACTTGGTGAAATAAAATTATAAAACTGGCCTTGTTTCACCTAGGCAGAATAAATACAAAATTTCATCCACTATAAGACCTCTGTAGTTAAAAAATTGTCCATGTTATAGCAAGAGGTAGCAATCAGTAGAAATAATTTTAAGTGGTACACAAATTCAAACCACCAGACAAGTAAGGAGCTAAGAAAAATTACGAGCTGACAGCCCTTACCAAACTGTCGCTAATTTGGCACTAATTAGTAATTTGACAATACTTTAATACAACCGGGATTCTTAGAAGAAATCATTCCCATTTTGCACTATTGAAAACAACCAAGAGCTTTTTTCCTAATCTCATTCAGCTATGGGGAATGCTCCACTCAACCATATCCAGAATGTAATAGAGAACTCCAGGGAAAGGTCTAGGATGAAGACTCTTTCATGATCATGATTCTTTTCTAAATATGGCTGGTAAATAATTCTATTGCTTCTTTACAGAAGATTATAGTTCAATCCTCGGTAATAAGGACAAACACGCTCACGGGCCAGCGTACTCCGTGTCTCTTTCATCATCTTTGGTTTCTTTCTATTGCTTTTATTTTCATTGTTTTTGCCAAGCTCGTGTGAGTGTGCATGTGTGCTTATGCCTGTGCAGCGGTGCATGCCTATGGAGATGTGCATGCCTATGCAGGGGTGCATGCCTGTGTAGGGGTGCATGCCTATGCAGGGGTGCATGCCTATGTAGATGTGCATACCTATGCAGGGGTGCATGCCGATGTATGTGTGTGCCAAGATCAGGGAAGGACTTCAGTTGCTCTGGCATCATTCTTCACCTTATTCCTTTGATAGAGGGTCAATCAATGAGGCTAGAGATAGGCAGACAGCCAGGAAACACTAATAATTCAACAGTCTGCCTCGCCACACAGCTAGCACCGGGTTACAAACTAATATGCCCCCATAGGCATTTTTTTAAACATTTATATGGATGCTAAAGAGTCAAACTCTGCTTCCCATGCTCGCACATGCTGGCACTCTCAGCCACTGAGCCAATCTCCCCTGCCCCATTACCCTGAATTCTTATGGAACAAAGGACTGGGTTAAAAAACATACTCTATGTTGTTAAGGCTTTCTGATTAAATGGGCATTGATGTGTCTTTTGGGGGGGTGGGTTTCAGCTGCTTTTGATCTGCCATTAGTCACGTGACTTAACCGATTTCTTGTAAGATAATTTACTTACTTTGACAGTGATGCAGATTTAGGAATAATCTATTCTTTACCAGTTCCCAATAAAATAAAACATATAGTGTCATTAAAGAGTAATTTGGATATTTTACCAACTTTATATTTTGGCAATGTTTCGTGCTCCATTTGCCTTAAAACTCATTAGATTAGTGCAACACCATGTTTTAATTCAATAGGTTTAAACCTATTTTTCCAAGTAAGTTGAGCCCTGCTTGTTTTTTTTTTTTTTTGTACTTTCATGCTTCAGTTAATAGATTGCAAAGTTTCCTTCTTCTGTTTGCTCTGTTTTCCTTTATATACCATTTGTTGGGGGTTCTTTATCTTGAGCAAGAAGGAACAGATGAAAAGTAAATTATCCCCTTGGGCTTGTGAAATAGTTTGTCTCTACAATCTACAATCTCAATCATTTCTTATATTTTACTGAGCCTTCAATTTGTGACAAGTGTATGCACTAAAACTAATGTATCAATGGAAAGAAACCAAAAAACAGTGTTTGGGAGGTTGCCAGGTCAGGACAGTAGCGGAGATCACTCATTTCACTGAGTCTAATCCCTCCAGCAGTGAGAGCAGCAAGGGCTTGGACAGGAAGCAGACTTCATTTTTTCCTAGCACAGCCCTGGAGAACTGTGGAGGTCATGGTTTGGGGTGTGCGTGCATATGTCTGTCTGTCTGTCTGTCTGTGTCTCTATTTGTGTGTTATGATCTCAGTATGTATCTGAGGCTGGCCCTGAACACATGCTATTCCTGGCGTAGTTTCCCAAGTTCTTAGATCACAAGGTAAACCACTATTCCTAGTTCTCGTTTCTATTCATTTAGTTTTAGTCTCCTTCCATCTCTCTTTCCACTTCTTGTCCATGTTTTAAATAGATATGTGAATCAATTGTCCTACCAAAATATGAAAAATGAATAAACTTTGAGGATATTATGCCAAACAATGTGACACAGTCACAAATGAATAATGGTTGTATGAGTCTATAGTTTTGTTTCAGGAGTAGCCAAATTCACATAAACAAAAAGAATGGTGGTTACTAGGGACTACGTTAAAAAAAAAGTAGAGTTATCCATGTAGTATAGTCTCATAGTTATCATATATATATATATATATATATATATATCATATATATATGCAGTTATACTATATATATATATAGTTATCATGTATATATACTATATAGTTATCATGTAGTATAGTCTTCAGTCTCATAAAATGAAGAGTTTCAGAGATGAATATGGCCATGTCCGTATCGTACTGTGAATATTTAATACCACTGGTTGTTAGGCTGAAAAAGGTAGGGGGCTGCAAAAATGGTTTAGCAGTTATGAGTACTTTCTGCTCTTACAAAAGACCCAGGTTCAATTCTCAGCACCTTTATGGTAGCTCACAGCAGTTTATATCTAACTCCAGAGAATCTGACACCTGCTTTTGATCACTCACTTGGTTATCCTGCTGTTTCCCTGTGTTGTGGAAATACTGCAACTTTAGGTCTGAAGGACTGCTCCCTTCACGTGGTCCAGCAGATCACAAATGGGGTGAATGTTGCGGTGGACAAACACATACTCCTGCTTCAGGGCCTGGATAGTTACAGGGTTGGTCAGCCCACTAGGTCTCCTCATCACCAGGGTGAGCTCTCCTGCATTCCCTTGGCTAGCTCACCCCTTGCAGCCATGAGCAAGGGGCAGTGAAATTTCTTCTGCTCCATGTTCTCGGGGTCAGACCACCCACACCTAGACCTTCAGGGCCAGCTCTACTGTGTTGCCCAGGTGTGGCACAGGGGCCAGTCTCCTGAGTGCTTCAGCTGATGAGGGGCAGCCACAACACCCCCACTCTTATGACCTCAGGTCCAGCTCTCCCACCTGCCTCAGGCATTTATGAGAGGAAAGGCATCTCTCCCCCACCCATGCTGCTGAATGGTAGATGAGGGGTGGAACCATGTTTCCCATGCTCACATTCCCAGGCCGGCTCACCTGTGTCCATGTCAACAGGTTCAGCTACTCTGTGCTGCCCAGACAAGGCACAGACCCACTTTCCTGAGTGTTGGGGCTGATAAAGGAGTCAGCTTTCTTGCCAACTGGAGGTGGTAGGAGCAAGGCGGGAGAAGGACATCTTTCCCTTGTCCCGACCACCGCACCATGGCCAAGGGAGTTGGTACCAGTAATGTCCCTCTCACGCCCTCAGGGCTGGCTCACCCATGCCACTGTCTACACCTGCTTTTGACCACCATAGATATCAAACACACATGGTGCATATACATATGTGCAGGCAAATCTGATACACATAAAATTGGTTAAAGTACTGTATTTTGTGCTGTGTATGTTTGTCACACAAAAAATAATTATAAACATGCTTAAGTGTCTGATCTACTATCTGCTCCTTTTCTCCCATCAACTTTCTAATCTCACATTGTCTTTGTGGTCCAACTCTGGTTTCAGGCCACACCCTCCCTCCCACACACCTCCAAGCTCTCTTTTCATACTGACCACAGCAGGAATGACACCCATTCAGCTAGAACTGTATCTCAGTTCTTTCCTTGCTCTCTGCAGTATCTGACATGGCATGCCATATTTTAGTTTCCCAGAAAGTTACTAAGTGCACTTAACATCACTGTTATATTCCTGTGCACACTGGTATCCCCCAAAGAGTATGTACTCAATAAGTTTGTACTACTTTGCTATTCGTTTTCCTTTTCAAATAAGATGGGCAGGAGCTGAACATGAAGCTGTGCATTTTTCCTTCTTACATACCTTAAGCTCTCATCTATTATCCTACCCATATTATTACCCCCCAAAAGGATTTCTTTTCTTAACATTTCAAGAGCCATCGTTACAACCTCACCAGTTCTAAAATCTGAACTTGACTGTCACTGGATCAGACCCTAGGGAAACCTAGGGTGCTTTCCCCTGTTGAGCGTCTCTGATTCAGACACCCTTCCTTCTTCTGCCTGGCTTTGTCTTCACCCAACCTGTGGAAACCTCAAGCCACTTCAGTGATACTTCCGTTGCTCTGTGAACCCTAACTGAGGGAAAAAAAACAGCACATTTGGTAGCTTATCTCTGTAACGCTATGTTTAATTGTTTTAGTATGCCAATCTACATATGATTCTGTTTTAGTTAGAGTCTAGTATCGTTATTTTCTGTATGTGGAAATGAGAGCCACAAACAGTTGTATGTGAATCCTCCAAACAACTTGAGTCAGACAAACGGCTCCATTTCCACCTGGACCATAGCGATACCAAAAGAAAAGTTGTAACTCTTGACAGAAGGGAACTATGACATAAACCATGACCATATTACATTCCAATTTCCTTATGTGAACACAGGATGTGGACTGGGCAGTAAGCTTTATACATTTATACTATAAATAGCAGAGCTCTATGTTTTCTGTAGCCACGCTGGACAACGTGACAACTACCAGCCACACAGGGCTATAGATCACCCAACAAGAAGAGGGTGTTGCATAGGGAAGGAATAACTGGATTTAGTTATGTAAAATTATTTCCCCCATCTATCTACATATTACTACAAAAATATTTATAGAGCAAGGATGATGTTTCTCCTGGTCTGAGCTACGAGCATCGAACATGAGGAAAAGAGACCTCCTCCCTACGTTAGTGCACTCTGCTCTGTAATGAAGCTCAAGATAACACTGAGAACTGCAACTCTCAGACAGCAATCACTCAGCAGTGCCTTTGTAAGAAGCAATGGCCCTCGCCATTTATCACTCCAGTAATGCAGATTGGGCTTTTCCTAGATCTGCTAGTGCTTGGCAGGTATTGTAGCCCCTGGGGAGTAGCATTTGCTCCGTATGTGAGAAAACAATGTGCATCTTTTGCTAAAATAGCTTCTCTCCACTTACCACAAGCAATCTATGGTGATGGATGCTAATTTCTTCAAACTATCCCCATGAAAACAAGTGCCTGACAAAACGGAGCACTTTACAGAAAGGTCAAGTTCCCTTAACAAAGTTGATTGTACTTGCTGTCTGCTGCGTTACCGTTGGTTTCTCTCTACTAAAGGTTTGCTGGGAAACCTTGGGAACTCAGTGGATAGATACAATGGGAATGGATTGTGACATTTTTTTACCTGCTAACTTAGCACTGAAATGTTCACTCTGTCAAGTGGGAAATTAATAATTGCACCACTTTTTACTGCTGAATGTCTGTCAAAGAGAACAAAACCCTGCCAACTAGAAGCAAAGTACGGGGATGGGAAGCATGTGTGACACCATCTCCCGTCCCTGTGGAACAGCAAATTAAAGACAAGTTCAATATGTCCCCCCCAAAAGCTAATAGACACATAGCATTAGTATAATGGGACAAATTAAATTAAATTGGTATTCTGCCTGCCTCAAACTACATATCAAGAAATAAATACCACCATATTAAATTGTAGAGATTTGAGCTGCTGACACAGATCAGCAGGGAAGGGTACATGTGACAACCTGACTTCAATCCCCAGAGCCCATATAGGGGTAAGGGAGACCCAAGCCCAGTAAGCTGAGCTGATATCTCCACACACATGCTGTGCTACATGTAACACCTACCTCAAATTGATGTTAATTTAAGTAAAATATGGGCAAAAAAATCATATCTCAATCAAGAATCAAATGTCAGTAATATATAGATTTATCAGAGAACTCAGAACATAGGCTCTGTCAGATTCCTATCTGATTATTGTGGCCACCTATGGTCTGACTATAAGAAGGACCAAAACAGTTGTCAGTTTAATATGTTTAACTGTAAAAGATTATATTATATGGGGTTTTCTAAAACTGCAAGTGAATATTCTCATAAAGCAAATACGTTAGCCTTTTTATCACCTTGAAAAATATATAACATGATTATCTTAAAAGAAAGACAGTGTGTTGGATGTGGAGTGGAGAGATGGCTCAGCAGTAAAGATCGTATACCATTCTTATCTTGCTAAGGACTCAAGTTCAATTCCCAGTAACCACGGTCAGCTCATAACCACCGACAAGTCCAGCCAGGAACTTTAGGCTTTCTCTTGGAGTCCAAGCGCACCTGCACTCACACGTGCAGCCCTCAACATACACACATACACATAATTTAAAATTTAAAAGAAGGGAGTGGAGTGCTGGTTTCACAGCTAAGAGCACTGTCTGCTCTTCCAGAAGAGCAGAGTTCAATCCCCAGTACACACATGGCAACACAGTTCCTGTCTCCAGGATCTAACACCCTCTTCTGACCTCAGAAGTAGACACCAGGCACACATGTGGTATGTAGCCATACCTGCAAGCAAAACACCCATACATAGCAAATAACAATAAAACTTAAAAACAATATTAAAATAAAGAATAATTTTTAGAAAGAAGAACTTGTTTTGACTCCCAGTTTCATTTTGGTTCTGGAGCACCTGTCAAGCTAAGCATAAAGGTGGAAGGAAGCAGGACATGGAAAAAAGCAACTGACCTATATGAACTGAAAGCAGTGAAAGGCCGGGGAGGGGGCCTGATGCAAGGCATGTCTCCTCAAAGCATGCCGCCAGTCACCACTTACCGCAACTCTCCCCCAAACATTTCCACTACCTCCCCAGAGTTTCAAAATCTTTATGGTCATTTTTTAACAGTTTTAGCAGCTGTTAAAGTCAAACCGGCACCTGAGCTCCTTGAGGGGGAACCCACATCCAAACTTTAGTATTAACTATCCCCTGTGTGGTCTAACTGGTGAAATACTAGGAAAATCTCTTCCATGAAAAAACATTTTCCAACAGCTTTGGAAACCCCATCATTGTTGAGGGTCATCCATGGAATCATTGATGTTATCAGCAGTGTTTTGAGTACCAAATTCTATCACTTAGTTGTGTATTGAACTTTAGTCTCATCAAGTCTGACATAAAACAAAAGAGGTAGATATTAAAATATAAAGGGAGGTATATTAGACAAGGTTCTCCTAAGGAAAGAAATTGATGGGATGAGTATGTAATTGGAATTTCCATAGATTAGTTTACACAATTAGCTCCAACAGTGGCAGTCACATGCTGGAAAGGCTGCGAACGCTGTGGCTCCTCAACTTACCATGCTGGATATCTCTGTAGTCCCAAGCTGGCAATGAAGATTTAGACAATTCTTGGGAAGTCAAGGCTCTGTAATCCATGTGGAAAGGCCAGAGAAGCTTTCTATGTCAGTGAAAGGTGTAGCGGTATAGAAGATACACTCCCCACAGGAAGAGAAGGCAGGCAGGAAAGATAGCTTTTCCCTTGGACCTTATTGTAGGTAACTCCTGAAGGTGCTGTCCCCTCAGTGAATACTTTCAGGAATTGTCCTTAAAGACCAAGTTAGAAGCATGTCCCTTAGTTCACACCAATCTGATCAAGTTGAAAATCAAGATTAGCTATCAGAGTGGTTGCAGAGATAACTCAATTTGGTCAAGTGTTTGATGCACAGGAAAAAGACCTGACTGAGTTCAATCTCCCAGAATCATCATAAAAGGCTACATACTGTAATGAATCCCTGTAAGTCCAGAACTGGGAAAGAGAGGCGTGAGGATCTCTGAAGCATGCTGACTACATCTGTAATACCTGTAATCTCTAGGTTCAATGATAAACCCTACCTCAAAAAAATAAACTAGAGCACAAATAAGACACCATCCTTAACAGCTGAATTCCATACACAATTGCGCATGCACATCTGCACACATTCACAATGTTCAGACGCACATAAATCTAAAAGGAGTGGGGCAGCTGTTCAAAAGAGCTAACAAAAACAGGAAAGAGGAAGCCCTAAAATCTATCCCTTACACCTTTGCTTCCTCAGCATAAGAAATGAGTAAAGGTTCTGGAGAAGCCTGTGGAGGTCTCAGCCCCAAACCTTGTGAATCATGTTAAACACAAATAGACACTTTGCCTTCATCATAAGATTAGACTCCACTAGATCATCCTTTAAATCTTGTGTCTATAAACACTCGTGTGTGTGAGTGTGTATGTGTGTGCGCACACACATACACACACACACACACACACACACACACACACACACAGACACTCACCTTAGTAACACTTCTAAAATGCTACTTTTGAAGATCTTCTCCCAGTCAGTAGGTTGCCTTTGTGTCTTAGTGACAGTGTCCTTTGCTTTACAGAAGCTTCTCAGTTTTAGTAGGTCCCATTTATTCAATGTTGCCCTTAATGTCTGTGCTTCTGGGGTTATACCTAAGAAGCGATCACCTGTGCCCATCTGTTGTAGGGTATTTCCCACTTTCTCTTCTATCAGGTTCAGTGTTTTCGGGCTGATATTGAGGTCTTTAATCCATTTGGACTTGAGTTTTGTGCACGGTGATAGATATGGGTCTATTTTCATTCTTCTACAGGTTGACATCCAGTTGTGCCAGCACCATTTGTTGAAGATGCTTTCTTTCTTCCATTGTATACTTTTAGCTCCTTTATCGAAAATGAGGTGTTCATAGGTTTGTGGGATTAAATCCGGGTCTTCTATACGATTCCATTGGTCGACTTCTCTGTTTTTATGCCAGTACCACCCTGTTTTCATTACTGTAGCTCGGTAATAGAGTTTGAAGTCAGGGATGGTAATGCCTCCAGACAATCCTTTATTGTATAGGATTGTTTTGGCTATCCTGGGTTTTTTGTTTTTCCATATAAAGTTGATTATTGTCCTCTCCAGATCTGTGAAGAATTTTGATGGGATCTTGATGGGGATTGCATTGAATCTATAAATTGCCTTTGGTAGAATTGCCATTTTTACTATGTTGATCCTCCCAATCCAAGAGCAAGGGATGTCCATCCATTTTTTGGTATCCTCCTCAGTTTCTTTCTTCAATGCCTTAAAGTTCTTGTCAAATAGATCTTTCACTTCCTTGGTTAGATTTACCCCAAGATATTTTATGCTGTTTGTGGCTATCGTGAATGGAGAAGCTTCTCTGATTTCCCTCTCTGCTTCCATATCCTTTGTGTATAAGAGGGCGACTGATTTTTTGGAGTTGATCTTGTATCCTGCCACATTACTAAAGCTGTTTATCAGCTGTAAAAGTTCTTTAGTGGAGTTTTGGGGGTCGCTTATGTACACTATCATATCATCTGCGAATAACGAAAGTTTAACTTCTTCCTTTCCAATTCGAATCCCCTTGATCCCATTATGTTGTCTTATTGCTATTGCTAGAACTTCCAGCACTATATTGAAGAGGTATGGCGAAAGTGGACAGCCTTGTCGTGTTCCTGAGTTAAGCGGGATGGCTTTGAGTTTCTCTCCGTTTAATTTGATGTTAGCTGTCGGTTTGCTGTATATAGCTTTTATTATATTTAGGTATGGCCCTTGTATCCCTAATCTCTCCAAGACTTTTAACATAAATGGATGTTGAATTTTGTCAAATGCTTTTTCAGCATCTAATGAAATGATCATATGGTTTTTTTCTTTCAGTTTATTTATATGCTGGATTACATTGATAGATTTTCGTATGTTGAACCAGCCCTGCATCTCAGGAATGAAGCCTACTTGATCATAATGTATAATTTTTCGGATGTGTTCTTGGATTCGGTTTGCCAGTATTTTGTTGAGGATTACCAACCCCACAACAGACAAAGGTCTGATCTCCAAAATATATAGAGAACTCAAGAAACTAGACTTTAAAAGGCTAATTAACCCAATTAAAAAATGGGGCACTGAACTGAACAGAGAATTCTCAACAGAAGAAGTTCAAATGGCCAAAATACACTTAAGGTCATGCTCAATCTCCTTAGCAATCAGGGAAATGCAAATCAAAACAACTTTGAGATATCATCTTACACCTGTCAGAATGGCTAAAGTCAAAAACACCAAGGATAGCCTTTGCTGGAGAGGCTGTGGAGGAAGGGGTACACTCATCCATTGCTGGTGGGAATGCAATCTTGTGCAACCACTGTGGAAGTCAGTGTTTCGGTTTCTCAGGAAATTCGGGATCAACCTACCCCTCGACCCAGCAATACCACTCTTGGGAATTTACCCAAGAGATGATCTATCATATGTCAAAAGCATTTGTTCAACTATGTGCATAGCAGTATTATTTGTAATAGCCAGAACCTGGAAACAACATAGATGCCCTTCAATGGAAGAATGGATGAAGAAAGTATGGAATATATACACATTAGAGTACTACGCTGCGGTAAAAAACAATGACTTCTCGAATTTTGCATGCAAATGGATGGAAATAGAAAACACTATCCTGAGTGAGGTATCCCAGACCCAAAAAGATGAACATGGGATGTACTCACTCATAATTGGTTTCTAGCCATAAATAGGGGTCACGGAGTCTACAATAGGCGAATCTAAAGAAGCTAAGTAAGAAGGTGAACCCAAGGAAAAACATATAGTTATCCTCTTGGATAAGGGAAGTAGACAAAATTGCCGGGGAGAAAAGTGGGATGTTGGGGGTGGGGTGGGATGGGGGTAAGGGGAGATGGGGAGAGAAAAGGTAGAAGGAAAGGAGGGGGGACTTGGGGAAACAGGAGGATCGGGATAAAGGAAGGTTGGATAGGGGAGCACGGAACCCCATTTCTTAGTTAAAGGACCCACTTTAGGATGGGCAGGAGACTTGACCCTAGAGGGGCTCCCAGGTGCCCAAGCTGAGGCCCCCAGTTAGTTCCTTGGGCAGCGGAGGATAGGGAACCTGAAATGACCCTATCCTAGAGCAATACTGACGAATATCATGCATATCATCCTAGAACTATCATCTGGCGATGGATGGAGATAGAGACAGAGACCCACACTGGAACACTGGATAGAGCTCCCAAGGTCCCAAGGAGGAGCAGAAGGAGGGAGAACATGAGCAAAGAAGTCGGGACCATGAGGGGTGCACCCACCCACTGAGACAGTGGAGCTGATCTACTGGGAGCTCACCAAGGCCAGCTGGACTATTACCAAAAAAAGCATGGGATAAAACTGGACTCTCTGAACATGACGAACAATGAGGGCTGATGAGACGCCAAGGACAATGGCACGCGGTTTTGATCCAACGCAATGTACTGGCTTGGTGGGAGCCTAGCCAGTTTGGATGTTCACCTTCCTAGATATGGACGGAGGGGGGAGGACCTAGGACTTACCACAGGGCAGGGAACCCTGACTGCTCTTTGGACTGGAGAGGGAGGGGGAGAAAAGTGGGGGGAAAGGGAGAGGGGTGGGAGGAGGGGGAGAAGAGTGGGAGGAGGGGGAGGGAAATGGGAGGCTGGGAGGAGGTGGAAATTTGTTTTTTTTTTCTTTCTTTTCTTTATTCTCCTTTTATCAATAAAAAAAAAATGCTACTTTTGTCACCAGCTGAAAGCCAATAAGTCTTAATTGTCTCTAAACCATCTCCAGCTGTGTAACCTTCTTCCCAGACAAGATCTTTATAAAAGGAAGGCTCATAAAATAGTTTTCTCAGCACCATATTTATGCCGGGATTTAAATTTCAATTACAAAGAGAAATTATATCTACCATTTGATGCAAATGTGCTTGAACACGTTAGGGCTATAAAAGTAAAACCTGCTTAATCCTCTCATAAACTTTTCAGTTTTATAAAACTCATATTGTTTCACTGTCATAAAATGTGAAGACAATCAGCATTCTAAACAGTACCCTAAGTCAGGAGCACAAGCCTCAGCCAGACTCCCAGAGTTTCCTCTCTCCGTTCACTCCAAGTAACAAGCAGAGTGAAATACGCCTCCCATATGCTGCAAAAATGGATGGTGTTTATTGTTTGGTGGCTTATGATCTTGGTGGATCTGCTGTTCTAGACTGAAGGCTTTTGGAACTGTTTATTATTCCTTCTGTCAGTTAACACACCAGTATTTCCCTGTGCCTACCAAAATTTGCAATACAGACTGAACATTTTAAAAACTGATAAGCCGTTCTTTCCTATGAAAACACTCAGGTTGTTACTACATCCCAGTAACCTCTAGGGTCTCACTCTGATATCACAGATATCACTGATATCGCAGGGATACTCCTGCACTTTGATTGTAAAGGATTTGCATGGTTTGACATAAAAAGTCTTTAAATGGCTGATACTAAAAGACTTCAAATCTGGAGAAGACAACAGGAATTCCTACCATGACATAGGTCTTACTTTCACAGGAATTGAGATGGCCAAAAGGAAGGGTCCAACCTTTTACCCGAATTTAAGAGACATCACTAAGTATGCACTTAGAATAAATCCCTGTATCCTATCTTTGTATCCAGAATCAATTCCTACAAAAATGACAAAGTTCCTCCCCTGCGCATTCACTCCCCTTGCCCACCCAAGAGGGCTTGAGGACCTCCCAGTGCGCATGACTCTGTCTGTCACCACCACATCACCCATCATCCCATGCAATCAGTGAGCAGGATTTAAGTGAAGTTTTAGGTTTGCAGCAATGGGGAGTGGGGAGCTATGAAAATTGAGGATGGCAACAGGCATACTCACTGCCAGCCCTTTTCCTTTCTCCTGCTTATCGTTCATTTTTCTAGAAATGCTAGGGTGGTGGTAAAGAATTACAGTGTTTATTCATAGTCATATTTCAGAAAGTTTTCTGAATAATGTATTATAGCCTATAATGGAACAGGCAATTAACAAGCAGCTGAAAAATAGTCGCTGTTTTACCATGCTGCTCACTATTTCCAAGAACACCAGCTTGCATTCTTTGAAATCATGGAGTTATCGTTAACTAAAAGTCAGAGTGCATGAGAGGAAAGTTACCACTGATTAAGTGAATAACAAAGCAAACCCTGCATGTCATGCTAATGCACTATGGGATGGGTGGGGTCAAACTAAGAAGCTTTTATCCTGAGTGGGTAGAAACTCCATAGCCTCCCCAGTTAATAGCTACCTCCTCCACTGCGAAGTTCTATTTTAGTAGAGCTTTGTGTATACCTAAAGAATCGGAAAAGATCATGTGTCTCCCTTTCTGTGAACTGGACCACACAGTGAGTTGCCAGTGTCTTTTCATCCTTTTTTTTTAATTTTATTTCCTTCAAATGAAAAGGCAATAAAAGTCTTCTAGGGTTGACTCCACATGAATAGAATAAATTCGCAAGAATAAAACTTTTTCATGAGGAAAAGAACCTTCTAGCATCATAGGCAGAGATTAATATCTAGGAGTAAATAGACCACAGACCATTTGCTAAATTTTCTTTCAAACACTGTCTCTCAAGAATGATTTCAGCAAGGCAGGACAAAAATCCATCTTGTTAATTTTCAGTCACATGATGTAAATCAGGTTTTTTACAGAAAGGCGTTGGTCTCTCAGGAATGGCTAGAGATATACTGCTGAGTACCAGGCAGGAATGTGATATGCCCTCTAAACTACCCCACCTGCCTACGCAGGTGACAGAGAGGAAGTGACCACTACCAGCAGACTTTCAAGACATACCATGAGCACCTAGCCACATGGAGGTCTCTGGGTTTTCCCACAATGCAGGTCAAGGGAGAGACAGAAAGGAAGGAAGAAAGAAAATAAGGAAAGAAGGAAGGAAGAAAGGAAGGACACGGGCTCCAACAAGCCTTGTGTGACCAGTGTAACCTAGGTAACTCTCAAGCCTTATTGATATGATGGGAGTCACCATGATTTCACTTTAACTTGCTTTATTGGACAGAATATAAAACAGTCTTGAATCTCCTCCAGCATTTGACTCCAAAGGTAAGAGAGATTAATAGTAAGGATGTCAAGAAAGCCATCGAAAGGACCTACTCATTTAACTCCACGTTAAAGCACTCAGCTGGAGCCACACATGAGAGACTTCTACTCTGAAACTCCATATGAGCATGGATAGAATAAAAGGGATTTTTCTCCTCACAGTGGAGCAAACCCTAAACAGTAGCAGTGCTTCACAATGATAAAGCAAGTTACAAGTAACACCTAGACTAATTATCCTTAGACAGCTAGCTTCCAAGCATTTCTCAGGAGATACTGGTAAAAATCTGAGCTATGCAAGGTAGAATAATATTTCTGCCCTAGTTATGGACAACATCTTTCCCCCCTTTCATTCTTTTGTCTTCCTTGCTGAAATTAATGCTAACCTATCCTTACAGCAGAGTATACAGTTCTGCAAATGTGTGTGTGCTTTTTAACTATATATATATATATATATATATATATATATATATATATATATATATAGCTTTGCAACTGAGGTAAATCGGAAAGACCCATCTGCCCACTTTAGCTCAAGCTAAAATGTGCTGACAATGTGAGAGAGTGAGAAGAAGTGCCGCAGAGAGTGAGAATGGGGGGGGGGGTATAAGGAGAGAGGCAGGACGCAAGGGATGAATGAATGCATTTCACCCTTTCTGCCTCATCTCCCTCAATAGCCCCAACTTTCCTGCCTCTTTCACCCCTTCCTCCTACCCTGTGTTCCAGCTACTGTTCTCTATTGCTCCTTCTTTAGTTGGTTTAACTATCTTTTAGTCATGTTCCACTGAGCTATTGTGCGTGAAACTTAATCTCCAGTCTAACAGTAGTGATTAGTGGGGCCTGGTGACAGGTGATAGGAGTGTCCAGCCTTTGACCCCACGGATGGAGGAATGTTGTATTTGTTACTTCTGGGTGCTATGATAAACCACCACAACAAAAAGTGAGTTATGGAAGCAAGGATTCATTTTGGTTTCTGGTTCCAAAAGAGAAGCCTATAGTTTCAGGAAAAGCATGGCAGCAGCTGACCCAAGCATCAAACTGAGAGATCACTTCCGCAACAGCAAACACGAGAGAGCAAACTGGAAGTGAGGTGAAGCTATAAACACCCCAAACCCTCCCATAATTATATAATTCCTCTGGGACTCCATCTCCTTAATGTTTCAGAACCTCCCCAAACAGTACTTCCAACCAGGGAACAAGGGCTTTTGTACGTGAGCCTGTAAAGAACTTTTCTCACTCAAACAATCACAAATGCCATCATCAGGAAAGTAACTTGGTTAGTTGAGAACGAACTTAGAATAAAAGTGAGGTAGGTCACATCTTGTTCTCTTGCTTTTCTGCCCTCCACCATGAATGACACCACATATAGTCCCTTGGTAGATACCAACACCCTGATATTGAACTTACTGGCCTCAGGAACTATAAGAGATAAACCTGTGACAATTATCCAGACTTGAGAGTTTGATTATAACATTAGAAAATAGAGTAAGACAGGCCTTGGGTTTGGATTCCTTCTGTGTTTTCGACAATACCCACTCAAGGATCTCATGTTATCCCCTCTCATGTGACCAAGGGTTTGAGACATCCATGGCTTCATGCCCCACTCAGTCCATGTGAGATCAATGAAAGAGGAGTCTACTCCCAATTCTCATGTTAGGAAAGGGTTGGTCAGAGTCCCTAGGCCTGAGAAGTCCAATGAGATAGGATTTGGTCCTGCCAATCCTAGCCACAGGCAGCTATGGTAGTTTAAAATACTCATGGGTTGATAAGCTCTCTCCAGTCTTCTCACAAGCATGGCAGAATTTTGGAAGCATTAGCTCCCTAGCACACGGCATCTAAAATAACTTAAGACCAAAGCAAAACCTCCATATTTAACTGAGCCAACAACCCTTTCCAAACACCCACAGGACTGCCCAGTTCTACTAACCAACTTTGGCAGGTTTCAAAATGAGATAAGAGTACTTCCTTAAATCCAACTGGCTGGCCACAATGCTAACAGAGTAATGTAACCCCTGACAGTGATCTCCCACCCAGGGACTATGCTGTCACCTGCTGGCTGGCATTGGGAACTCTCAGACCTCATTACCCAGCCTTGGATCCTTGAGCATTGTGAATTGCCTGCTACTTTTTTGCTGATCAGGACACTCTAGCCTCTGGCAGACCACGCCCTTATTTTCTGACTCTGCCCACTTCTAGCTTCCTGCTGCTCCCTGACACCAGGCTTATGGTAAATTCAATGCAGTTTATAACCAAATGATTAGCAGAAATTTGTAGATGCCAGATAAAAAATAAGTCCTTTCTTAAATTGATTATTACTTTCTCTATTTGTTTGGGGTGGGCCTAAGGATAGTGCTGGGGTGTGCATGTGCTAAATAACTCATGCAGAGATCAGAGGACAACTTACAGGAATCAGTTTTCTCCTTCTACCAAATGGGTTCCAGGGATCAAACTCACATCTTCATTCTTGGTAGCAAATGCCTTTATCCACTTGAGCCACCTTGACAGTTGATCAAATATACAGTATATATTAAAGTTGACAAAAAATGTCTGGCGAGAATATCATTTGAACAAAGTCATGGGACTTGGACATTGACTTTTCTATATCTGTGATAAGACACAGTGCCCAAGGCATTTTACAGAAAGAGTTTATTTGAAGCTGACAGTTTCAGAATTTTAGATTTCAGGATCATCATGTCAAAGAACGTAGCTGTGGTCAGACAGCCATGGTGTTGGAGAAGTAGTTGGGAGTCTACCTTTTGAGACACAAGCATGAGGCAGAGAGAGCTGAAACCTCAAAGTCCACCATCAGGGATGCACCTTCTCCAACAAGACCATACTCCATAATCCTTACCAAACAGTTCCCTCAACTGGGGACTAGGTATTCAAATATATAAGGCTGTGGGAGCCATCCTCCTTCAAACCATGATGGATGGTAATGAGCAACAATCATCTCTTCTCAAATGCCAATGTTCCCACAGAATATATGGAATTGTGACCTACTCAAAGACTGATGTTGAAGCTATCTGCTATTACAAAGACATGGCCTGGAGAATGGTATGGGTTTTAATTACTTTTCTTATTGTTTTTATAAAATTACCAGACAAGAAACAATTTAAGGGAGGAAGGGTTTATTCTAGTTTACAGTTTGAGGGGATATATGTCATAATGTTAGGGAGCCATGGGGACAGGAATGGGAGACCAGCTGTACTGGAGACACTGTATTGGAGTTCAGGGAGTAGACAGTGAGCAGGAAGTGGAACAAGGCTACAAAACCCAAAAGCTCACCTCATTGGCCTACTTCCTCCCACAAGGCTCCACCTGCTAAAGGTTTCACAACCTTCCCAAAGGGTACAACCAGCTGGGAACCAAGTGGTCAAACACACAAGCCAGTGCGAGACAATTCATATTCAAACAATAACATCTGTCTTGGGCCCACATAGACTCACAGCCATCTTAATAATCCAAAATGCACTCAATACAACTTCAAAAGTCCTCCGTTGTGTTCAACAGGCCAAGAACTGTCTGAAAACATAGCCCCAGTCTTAAGTCCTCTTTGAAACTCAAAGCATTATCCTAACTGCAAGTTCCTGTAAAAAGTATATGACTAACCAGGTACTTCTAACTTATAATGACAACAGGTAAACACTCACAATATAAACAAGGGCAGGTGGGAATATAACAAAGAAAGCTTGGACCAAATGGGGCTGAAATTCAGCAGGACAAATAACAAACCCCAAAGTTCCACATCTACCATGTGTGGCTCTTTATGGAATCATCTGGGTTTCAAAGATCGCATTTGCCCTTGGCAGATGTTCCATGGCCCTGACATCTCCAAGCCTCTTGGGTTCACCATTGGAATTTAGGCTTCCTCTTCATAACTTCAGCAAGAAACTTCTCAGAACATTATAGTTGGGAGCTCAACCCCAAAACACATTGCCTGACATTAGTAGCAGTTGTCTAAAATGGTGGAGAAAAGATTCCCTTTTTTGTCAGCAAAACCAGGCTCTCATGAATAATGCTGCCATGTTCTGCTGTCATCACAGGATGGAGACTGATCGCTTGGAACCAAAGCTATATTGGTATCTGTATTACATGTTTGCTAACTATATAAACCACTTTGCTGTGCAGCTGTTTTTTAAACAGGAACCACTTAAACTGCATTCTTAGATCAGGCTCTCTCATTTTAAATAAATTTTCATTTTAAGCATCAAAGCGTTTAATGGATGGGGTCTTATCCTTGGAGCAGTTTTTCTGTTTTCCCAGACTTTTCTCTGTTGAAAGGAGTATGGGGCCCCTTGTTCTTCCTGCCCAGCTAACTTACACCCGAAATAATCACACAGAAGTTGTATTAATTAAAACATTGCTTGGCCATTAGCTCTAGCCTCCTATTGGCTAACTCTCACACCTGTATGTCACCATGAGGTCATGGCTTACGGGGAAAGAATCAGCATGTCTGACCTGGCAGCTCCATGGCGACTCTCTGTCTGCCCTTCTTCCCCAGCATTCAGTTTTGTCTACTCCACCTACTTAAGTGCTGGCCTATCCAAAGGCCAAGGCAGTTTCTTTATTCAACCAATGAAAGTAACACATAAACAGAAGAACCTCCTACACCATTTCTCTTCAACAACTACAGCCTTATCTAAGCACATGCCTTGGCTGCAACCTTAAACTTACCCAACTCTTTTCTGAACAAACCAAACATATTTGTACTTTTCTGTCCTACTGACTGCTCTTTCCACGGCATATCTGGGTAAGAGTGGTAACCATGTGATAACCATGACACAGCCTGAACATTACCCTGCCCTGCAATTCCTTCTACTGAATGTATATTCCAAATACAGCCTAACTAAAGTTCTCAGAATGCACTCAGACTTATTGCTATGATTTTATATGGATAGATGAAGTTCCTATAGAGTCCTTGGTCCCCTCTGAAACTCTGAGTGGGGCCTCCAGAGACATGTTCTTCCCTAATTTTGTTTATGAAACTCCCACCAGGCCAGATCATTAAGTTCTTCTTGAAGTAGTCAAGGGCTTTTCTAGCTCAGACTCGCAAACTCTTCTACATCCTTTCCACAAACCAGTTCCATAGGACTAAGGAGCATGTGATCAGGCTCATCACAACAGCAGCTCCATCTCTTAGTACCAGTTTCTGCATTAGTTATTTTGCAAACCGTTGTGATAAAATGCCTAACAAGTAGCAATTTAAAGGAGGAAGGGTACATTCCATCCTACAAGGGAAAGCATTGTGTCATAAGTAGGACACCAGTTGATCACCTTGCCTTGGCAGTCAGGAGACAGAGATGAACAGGTAGTGGGGCCAGTGTATACAAGTTTAATGCCCATCATCTGTACCCCACTTTCTCTGGCAAGGCTCTTTCTCTTAAAGATTCCATCCACAGCTTCCCTAAACCAGCTGGGAACCAAGTATCTAGACACATGAGTCTGTCTGAGATGTTTCACATTCAAACCACAAAATGGTCCTCATGATCTCCACCCTATCCTTACTATTGCTTATATGATAAGGTTATATCACATGCATTGCGTTTTATAAGGTATTTGTATGTTGTGTGTGTGTGTGTAGATGTGTTTATAAATAAGTTGGCCTTAACATAGAGATATTATCTGGAGAGGAAAAAAAATAATCATCAATGCATTAAAACTAGAGAAGCAGAATGGGCCTCCTGGAAATTGAGATGTTTAGAATCATCGCAAATGAGTATACTATTGCGTCAGGGATGGAAAACTTTGCCATAGCGGTTCTGAGTGCATTTGCACAAGCTATGCTCCTGCTGCTTTCAGATGCCAAAATAATTGAAAACTGAGTTATTAGGTTGTAGAGTACTTTCCTTCTTGTCACAATCTCTCATTGTCATTCGTTAATTTCAAGAAACTATATTAATTAGACTAAAAGCTGAGGAGGTTTGGTATGTTTATACCAGTATCACTTACATTTATTTTAACTATAAACTATTCCAGATAAATAAATATGTGGAGAGATTAACAAAAAAATAAGCTTTCGCCATCCATTAAGTACTTTTTTCTCATCAAAGTGATTTCTATTTGTCCCACAAACCACATATTGATAAAACAATTTCAGTTTACCACTCGATGGGTTTGCTTCTATAAAAAAAAATCTGCATCAATTTAGAGAAACTATCATCTC
This sequence comes from Microtus pennsylvanicus, assembly GCF_037038515.1. Classification (NCBI taxonomy): domain Eukaryota; kingdom Metazoa; phylum Chordata; class Mammalia; order Rodentia; family Cricetidae; genus Microtus; species Microtus pennsylvanicus. The sequence continues at coordinate 177,128,384 of NC_134579.1, read as the reverse complement.
ATGAACGAATTGATTAATTAGATCAATTACAAATTTTAAGGTAAAATTATGCTGGCAAGTTGAATAAAATGATCAGCTGTATAAACTTAACTTGGAATTGACAAGTATTCTGTATAATTTCCATAACAGGAGGGAGTATCTGTTGCAGTGAATAAAATTTCAGATCAGTTTATCGTTTCAAATGAAGCAAATAAACCATTATGCCAATGATTTGTAATTTATAGGACTTTTAAATCTTCACAATTAGGCAATGTCAAGGTGCCCTTAGAAATAGCCTGGCATTTCTGAATAATAAATGACCGTTTCTGGATTTATCCACAACTCTCTTATTCAAGTAATTTTGTACTAAACTCCCTGCTTTAGAATTCACTACCCACTTAGAATTTTGTTGCTTCCTGGCAGTGAGGTGCAGCCTTCCCCCAATGTGTATTTTAATTTTGTCCTATTAGTCATAGCTGAAAGGCCACTTCACTAAGCATCATCAACATGAATGCTTCAAAGTGCTAATTGATTATAAAGGAGACTATGACTAACCTGGGGAGAAAGGAGGATGTGAGCGTTTTAAGAATAAATAGTTTCAGAGCTTGAATAAGAACATAAGGAAAGTGGTGTGGATATTGGGGAAAGGGAGGCAAAGTGAGGGCTGAGTAAAAAACAGGAAAAAGAAGTAAAGATTTCTTAAACTGCCGTTTTTGAAACAAAACAAGTGAAAGAAGCAAAAGATATGAATATTTAAAAAAACATTTTGTCAAATGGCCTTTAATTTCAATGAAATGATTATTTTGTGGAAATTCTAAAAAAAAGTCATAAAGCTACTACTACAACTAAATCCAGCAAAAATATGAGATATAGGATCAAATAACTAAACTGTGTTTCTTTACATTGGCAGTAAACAAATTGATGGTGAAATTTGAATGTGTTTGTAATAGAATCAGGGCACTCTTTATAGATATGATAACAAAAAATTGATGAACTAGTTATTCAATGTAAATACATGAAAATATATGCCTAGATAACAGATGGGGGAAAAACATTATCATTAAGGTGTTAGTTGTCCTTAACTGCTTTATAGAACCACCATGATCACAAGCACAATCTAAGCAGACTTTCTTACAGCACTTAATAAATCAATTCTCAAATTTATTTAGATATACAATAGTCCTCTATAACCAGGGCAATCTAAAACACAGAAAGTCACTTAGTGTTTTGGGTTGGGTGGTGTTTTTTTTTTTTTGTAATTTTTTAATTTAAAAGTTTTTTTTTTTCATTTTACATACCAACCACAGTTCCCTCTCCCTCCTCTCCTCTCACTTCCCCAGCCACCACCTTTTCCCCATCCAGCCCCTCATCCACTCCTCAGAAAGGGTAAGGCCTCCCATGGGAAGTCTACAGAACCAGACATATCAGGCTAAGTCAGGACCAAGTTCCTCCCCCCTGTATCAAGACTGAGCAAAGAATCCCTACATAGGGAATGGGCTCCAAAAAGCCAGTTCATGCACCCAGGATAAGTCCTGGTACCACTGCCAGTGGTCCCACAGAATGTTCAAGCCACAGAACTGTCACCCACATTCAGAGGACTAGTTCAGTCCTATGCAGGTTCCCCAGCTATCAGTCCAGAGTCAGTGAGACCCCACTAGCTAGGGTCAACTGTTTCTGTGGGTTTCCCATCATGATCTTTACCTTTTTTCCCATATAATCCCTCCTCCCTCTCTTCAATTGGACTCCAGGAACTAGGCCCAACTAGGCCTCTCCACTATTGCTATGAGTCTTAGCTGGATTTGTCCTTGTAGATTCCTGGAAGTTTTCCCAGTGCTAGATTTCTCCCTAGCTCTGTAAGGGCTCCCTCTATCAAGATATCTCTTTCCTTGTTCTCCCTTTCTGTTCTTCCTACAACTCAGCCTTCCTATTCCTTCATGTTCTTCTCCCTGCTTCCCTTCAACTCCTCCCCCTCAATTTAATCAGGAGATCTTATCTATTCCCCTTCCCAGGGGCATCAATGCAAGTTTCTCTTAGTGTCCTCCTTGTTACCTCGCTTCGCCAGAGGTTGTGGATTGTAGCGTGGTTATCCTTTTCTTTAAGTCTAATATTCACTTATGAGTGATTACATACTACGTTTGTCTCTCTGGGTCTGGGGTACCTCACTCAGGATGCTTTTTTCTGTCCTGTTCATTTCAAATTTCAAGGTGCTATTATTTTTTACTGCTGAGTAGTACTCCATTGTGTAAGTGTACCACATTTTCTTTATTCATTCTTCGGTTGAGGGGCATCTAGGATGTTTCCAGGTTCTAGTTATTATTAATAATGCTGGTATGAACACAGTTGAGCAAATGTCCTTGTGGTATGATTGAGCAAGTGTCCTTGTTGAATGGGTGTGCCTCCTTAGGTTATTTGCCCAAGAGTGCTATTGCTGAGTCTTGAGGTAGATTGATTCCCAATTTTCTGCAAACCAGCATACTTATTCTCAAAGTGACTGTACAAATTTGCATTCCCACCAGCAGTGGAAGAGTGTTTCTCTTATTCTACATCCTCTCCAACATAAGTTGTCATCAATGTTTTTGGTCCTAGCTGCTCTGACAGGAATAAGATGGTATTTCAGAGTCATATTGATTTGTATTTCCTGATGGCTAAGGATGCTGAGCAATTCCTTAAATGTCTTTCAGCCATTTGTTTCTTCTGTTGAGAATTCTCTGCTTAGTTCTGTACTTCATTTTTTAATTGGCTTATTTGGTATTTTGATGCCTAGTTTCTTGGTTTCTTTTTATATATTTTGGAAATTAACCCTCTATCAGATGTGGGGTTGATGAAGATCTTTTCCCATTTTGTAGGCTGCCGTTTTGTATTATTTATCAAGTCCTTTGCCTAACCAAAAGGTGCAAAAGCCGGGGAGGGGGATGGTATATTGTTGGCATAAGGAATAGGCAAGTAGAGGTTAGAAAAACAGAATAGGGAATCAGAGATTTAACACACTAAAGCGGTAGATTGTCTTTCAGTGAAGACACCAAAGGAACTTACTGGAAAAAAATGCAAATGAACATTTCCTGTCCCAACTGCCCAGGCCCACATAACTGACTCAGTAGCTGAATATGAATTATAAATGCTCAGCCAATAGGCTTGTTGCTAGCTAACTCTTACATTGAAATTAACCCATACTTCTATGTATGCTTTGCCACGTGGCTTGTGGCTTGTTACCTCATTTTTTATACACTGTGTTTGCTCAGTGGCTGGCTGGCATCTCCCACAACTCCCCTGACTTGATCCTTCCTCCTTCCATCCTTCTGTGTTAGGCTGTCTCACTCAACCTTCCTGTCCTGCTATCAACTGTAGGAGGGCCACTTGTTTGTTCCAGCTGCCCAGAACTGAAATAATCACACAAAAATTATATTAATTGAATCACTTCTTGGCACATTCACTCTGTCTTCTTATTGGCTAACTCTTAGATCTTAGTTTAACCCATTTGTATTAATCTGTATATAATCATAAGGTCGTGGCCTACCAACAAAGTTTCAGCATATCTACTTCCGGCCACAGGTCCATGGTGTCTTCTGACTCAGCCCTTTTTCCTCCCAGCATTTAGTCCAGTCCTCCCCACCTACCTAAGTTCTGCCCTATCAAGCCAAGGCAGTTTCTTTACTCATTAACCAATACAAGCAACACATAGACAGAAGGGCCTCTCACACCAATAAACCAATTAGATGATGATGATGATGATGATGATGATGATGATGATGATGATGATGATGATGATTAACAATGAGCACAGTCCACCACAAAAGAAAATCTCCATAAATGGTTCTGGGATCACTAGACATCCAGACAATCGAGGTAAAAAGATCTCTGGATTATGGTTAGCTTAAGAAGCATAATTCAAGATGACTCATAAACCTAAACGTAAAGGCTAAAACTTTAAATATTTTTAAAGAAAGCATTGGCTTAGAAATCAATAAGGAGAAAAATAAAATTCTCAAGATACAGGCTGAGAAAAAAAATTGAAAAGCACATACCTGACAGATTTTCATCCAGATTATAAAGGCTGACTAGAGCTTTGTAAGAAAAAGATGAACCAAAAACAGCAATAAAAGGGAACAAAAGACTTAAATAGCCACTTTGAAAAAGACCGATACAAGTGTACTGTAAGCACATGAAAAGGTACTTGACATCTGTAGTGATAAGAAAAACACAAATTAAAATTATAGCCAGGATGGCTATAATTGAAAAGACGCTGACAATAGCAAATGGTGAGGAGGATGTGAATGACTTGAACTCCCACATGGTGCTTGTGAGCCTGTGAAATGCTAGCGCCACTTGGGAGAAAAGTTGTCATTCTCCTGTTGAATTAAATATACTGCTACCCTCTGACCCAGCCGCGGCCCACGCAACACAAACAAACGCATTTCCACCGGGAAGCATGTACAAGAGTCTGCAGACTAGCTTTTATAGAAGCCGTCCAAATGTCATCTATACAGGAAGAATGAGCAGACGGTATGGGACAAGAAGCAAGGACAAGAAGCAAACTGTATGGCGGATCCCAAAACCCAGTCTTAAGGAAAGGAGTGAGACCTAGAGGATGATGCAGCAGATGAACCAACTTGCAGTAAGTCCGAAAACAGGCAGAATCCTAACTGTAGATGAAATACCAGAAAGCACTTAGAAAGCACTCATGGGAAGACCAGAAAGTGGCATGTGAGAAATATTGGACTCCTGGGTCAGCTATACGTCTAATATTAAGATATATAGATAATCATACGAACGTTATCCACTCCCCCTCCCCAATAAACTAAAAGCGTGATGGCAGATTGTCACCTTTGGTTAATGTTGATTAGCAAATAACTGATAAAGAATTGGTGTCTGCACTTCCTTACGTTAAAATACCTGGAAATTGACTATTTTTAGGCCTATACCTAAGTCAAATGAGTCAGTTTAGCTTCCAGATGGTGCAGAGCCCAAATAAGTAATTGGTATTGCTATCTACAAAGAACTTTAATTCCCAGAAAACCTACATATTCCAGTGCACGAGGTACAAGAGGTTGTGCCTTAAGTGACATTCCTCAATCTGGGGAATCTTCTCTGGGAGGTGGCTCCAGGGCGCTAGCTAGCATTTTTCAACACTTGCCTCAAACCACAAAAATTTAGAACTTAGAAGCAAATGATAATGTATTTTTAAAACTTTTCCTTTAAAAATATATGACATTTACTTGTTTACAGAATACACTCCCCTTCAGCAGCGCAGAAACCAAGGAGCTCAGCAGCACCTCACTGCAAAAATAACTAGCAAAAATAGGCAGCGGCCAGATGGCACGTACTGGTAAGAGTGCTGTCGGGAAGCCACAGCATCAGTCACGCAGGTGATGAGTGTGTTGCCTTCTGCTCGCCCGGGGTTCTGAAACTGCCCTGCTCTGAACTCTAAGGTCAGAAGGTTGGGTTTTTCCACACAAACGGTGGCAGCAATGAGCCTTCAATTAATGGTGGCAGGACCTCTAGAGAGCAGCACTGGGCCTTGGGGGAACCTCACTGCATACCCACCTTGAACCTGAATTCAATCAGACTGAAGTGGTCAATTCAGCTGAATGCTGACTTGACTTCTATTCCTCTGTGTGCTTGCTATACTAGCCCTGCTCCGCACCAGCAGGAAACTCAGTACCTGAATGGCAGAGCAAGATGTGGCCTCTTTTAGAACTATTTTTATGAATTGTGGGTCTTTTGTTGGATGGAGTTAGGAACACTGCTCATAAGCCACAAAGTCTCACGCATGGCCATCTACCAGAGCTCCCTCTGAAGACACTGTGTGGGGCAGATTGTGCTACCTCAGAACAATGTAACATTAAAATATAAATCTTTCCACAAACTGCAATTTCCTCTGGTTTAGCCACTAAAAAAAAACTCCAAATTCAATTTGCAATACAGTTCTAGCTATGTTCCATAAACTTATTACGTGATTTATTTTTATCTCTTTCTCTTATATATTACTGTTTGGTCTCTGGTCCTTCATGAAATCTTGTCTGGAAGAAATGAGGTTATAAAAATTAAATTTAAAAATTCATCAAGCATCTAATGTTTTGTTTATTTATATCTATGTCTCCTTCCAGTGGTTCTGTCAGATATATTTCAAGATAAACTGGAATTCATATTGAATTTACCCATTTCATTTTTGTTTTGTGGACATATTACATGTATACCAGACATCTGGACAAATACTTAATGAGATAACTAAAAGAATGAACTTCAGCAAAACCATAAATTAATATGCTGAAATATTTTAAGATGTTAATTGGCTTCTTAGGATAACTTAGAACAGGAATAAGGGAGTTCTTTCTAATATCTTTATTAATGGAAAGATAGCATTTAAGCCTAGAGACGCTATATTACAATATCTTGGTATAGTAGAGACCTCTAGTCCTAGTCATGACCCGAAGGGGAACATAAGGAACTCCATACTGATAAGATAATATATACACCACTCCAGCAATCTAGGTGCTTGAAATGGAAATCACAGTGTTAGAAACAAAACCATTGATGCTCTATGCCTTGATTGGTTCACTAGACTTCATAATGAGACTAAGAACTTGAAGCAGGATGAGATGTTTTTTCTACATACATGTATATGGGAGTTCCAAGAGCATAAGAATTAATGCCAATACTTGTATACAAGCATGAAATTTTCTGTGTAAGTCTTTCTTTGAGCAAATATTGCAAGGAAAATGCGAAGAGCCTGGTCTCTAAAGACCTACATGCTGCAAAAAAAAAAAAAATCTTCTTGTCTTTTTCTAATGAAATGAAAATTGTCAGTTTTTGTTCATTTTTATCTAAACAGCAGGTTGGATTGTTTTGATAATGTAATATTATAAAAGTGATCTTTAGGAACAGCAGTTGAAATACTTTGGGTGATTCATATAGTATCTTTCCAAATGGAAAAAGTCTTTTTCATAGTTTTGGAACATTTTGAAGAGATTTTTTTTTCTTTCTCCTAATCAATCTTGGTCACATATAAGTCAAGGACAGCAACTTTCATTTCCAGGTGAAAGAATTACAACCTAAATATTTAAATGACAAATAAGTCTTGAAGTTGGCATAGTAGTTCTCTGATAATGGGATGAGCAAAATGGTCTTGATAGTATTCGACCTTGGAGATTTACATATATTGATTAATAAAAGTCATAATTTTATCACAATGAGCCATTATTTTCTTTATCCTTCTTATGCTGTCAACCTTTCGTCTATAAATCTAACTCACTTTTGAATCTCATGTATAGGACAGTTACATTCCTTATTGTGGAGCTCGTAGGGAAAGCTGAAAGCACAAGGTTGCTGAGGAATGCACAGGGATTGGCAGGTACCAATGGTCACCTGTAGTTTTCAAGACCCAGGAGACTAAGAACCAAAATAAGAGCTGCAATAGAAAACCATCCCCACATCCTTCCCATGGTCAAGTTCCTGGCTTTGTGTGCCTCCTGAGGGTTGGCTCGGACATCGCTCCTTCTAGACTTAGGACTTGATGCTTACATGATCTTCCTTCTTGAATGAAAAGCTCAGTGATGGAAGTGACTGAATCATACATGTCATCTTTATATGCCCCACAGAAGCCAGCATGCGTTTTCATGCAACTCACCTTTAAAAAGGATGTGCTACTTTAAAGCAAGGCAAACACCGATCTAAAGGAAGACTCCATTTGCACATGGTCGCATTTATAGTCATTGGTTTAAAAGAGTATTGAAGAGTTCAGCCAAGAACAGATTCCAAACTGAGATGTGTGGAAAACATCATCAGCCTCTTCATGTTTCTTCTCTGCTGCCTGCCATGCGTCTGCTGTGACTGCACTGCCAAGGCTTGATGGAATGTCCTTGCCATTAGCCTATGACCATCTGTCCTACTTGACTGTGAGTGGCAGCAGGTCAGGGGAACCAGGCAAGGAGCCAGAACCAAGAAACTGGGATACAGATCAAATAGGGTCACATCAGCAAGAGGGCTAGTCAGAAGTCATTAAACAAAGGGAAGGTTTAAAGGACACTAACAGCAGAGGTCAGAGAACAATCAAAATATCCAACGATAAGCAATAGGACACAAGGAGGTCAGTGAGCTCCAACAAAGGATTATTATACTCAAATAAAGATACATATACATACACACAGAGTAAAGCAGGACTGAAAGAAGATACCACACAGCTGAGCAGTCCCATGTTTGGACCTACTACTGACACTATCTTTAATCACTCTAAAACGTCCTAGGAAAAGCAAAGTTGTGTTATTATTTGGTAAAACCATGAATTGATTTAATGGAAATGTCTTAAGGGCAATATTTACTGGCTCGTTTTGGATTTTCTTCTGTTCTGTAACACAGTAGGAGTGTCACAACCGTTCTCAAGTGTACTCATTGTATGGATTGTCTTTGTCATGCTGGTAGATGGATGTGTGTCTATATACCAAGGGTAGTGGTGGATTCTTACAATCCCAACACACAGAGGGTGGAAGCAGAATGATCAGGAGTTCAGCTATGTCGCAACAGTGAGGTCAGAATGGACTACACAAGACCCTGTCTCAAAACGGAAAATTAAGGGCAACAAAACAAACAGAATACAAGTCAAGAGCATCTAGTTTGCTTGATCCATTATTAAGGTCTTTAGCAGCATGGCTCTAACCTATAGTTCTAGCCTATAGAACTACTCCTATAATTCATAAGCGTAAAGTCACTAGCACTCCTACACAAGCCTTTCTCCCCCACAACTGGCAAGAAGAAAGGGGACCTTGATCACGGCATACTCCAGCCAACGTCCCTTCATGTCCTTTTCTGTTACAAAACATTCCATTGCAAACCCCAAAGCTGCAACTGTCCCCTTGCAATCGTAGCACCTCATCATGAGTTCCTCTACTGTATTTGACATCAGTATGCTTTTCTTACTTGTATGCATACCGACCTTCTTCTATTAGAGCACACTTTCTATGAGAACAGGATTTCTGATCCACCTGGTTTACTCTCTAATCCTTGTTTTGCTTAGGACACTATCTGAGACAAAATGGGCAAACAGAAAATATTTATCTAACAATGGGTGGGAATAAAAATCAATGTGAGCACTGAGCAAGCACTACATCCTGGATACCACCAAATGTCACGCTGTTCCCCCACACACTGGTCCAGTCACTTCTGAACTCTGTGACACGGGCCTCCCACACTCTTGTCTGCCTGTGCAGAGCCTCCCTGTCAAGCCATCTAGGATCTCTCCTCGCTCCTGTTCCCAGGTGTCTGTCCTCCTCTGAACCCCTCCAATGTCGCTATCCTTCCACCATCCCTCATCATCCTGCTGGCAGAGTTCTGCACTGTTGTGTAGGGTCACTGCTCTGCTCGTGTCGCCAATGGTTCTTTAGCTTAGAACTTCCTTTTGCATCCTAATCATTCAAAGAAGAAGGTTGATTTTATCCTTACTTATTTCCACAGCAAGACCTTCCACCGCATGGATGTATTAGCAGATTATTGTTGAAGGCATGATTGGGGTCATTTAGAACCCTGTCTTGAAGGAGAAATAAGTTCAAGTTATATTTTCCCATTCTAAAGGATAAGCTTGGGGTTCCTTTTGCTATTGCTGAGCTTTGGGTGAAAATGGGATGTAGATGTGTAAATACCTGGGAAGATGGCATCCACTAGGAGCAACAAGGGGAAGAGCAGCATGAAGCAGATTGCCCCCTACCCCTTGTGCTCAGGTCTCCATCTTTCTCTGCACTACCATGGGCTTTAGGGGAAATTGCATAATGCTCACTCAAACAGGCAGGCTCTGAATGTTTCAACCAGATCAGTTGCTTCAGTCACTTGACAAAGTCTAGGGATCGGATTGCATTCTAAGCAATGAGTAGTGAGATAACAAAATCTGTTGAGATTTCTAGGAAAGATTTCCATGTCCATAGGAAGGAGAAAAAGAGTATGTAGACAAAGTTCTATATCAGCCAGCTTCATTACTATTAACAAAATCCTAGAGTCCATCAACCAAGAAAAGGGAAACACTGGGTGCCAGTTTGGTTCAAACCATGGTGTGTTGACCCCATGACATGAAATGACAGAAAAACAGCATCTCATGGTAGGCACATGTGAAGGGACAACTGCCCACCTGACAGACAGACAGAAAGGAAGAGAGGGAGCAAGACTACCTCCCAATAATACTTCCAAGCATTGTCAGCAGGGACACCTGCCTCACCCTCTAAATACTCCACCACATCCATGTTAGTCCTCAAGCTGGGACCCAAGCCTCCAACACATGGCCTTTGGAATTATCCCAGCTCTGAACTACGCACAGCCTCATCTTCTCCCTCTGATGTGACATTTGGATGAATTGCGACATTCACAGCTGTTTTGTGATCAGAAATGAAAACTAGCCTGGGTGAGCAAACAACACACAAAGAGAGTATTAGTGTCAGAGAGAGAGAGAGAGAGAGAGAGAGAGAGAGAGAGAGAGAGAGAGAGAGTCACTCTATATCTTTATTGGGTTTTTTGTTGTTGTTGGATAACCACACCAAGATCCTTATATAAAATAATATATTTCTGTCTGTTAAAGTTGTTTTTCTGCTAGTTGACGCCATATGTTATATAATACAGTGATTTAAATATTTCCTCAAGACAAATGAATACTATAGCCCCTAGACACATCTGCTTTTAAACCTGTTATATGTGAGTATAATTGAGATACACTATAAGTATCAAAGACAAATAAGACATTGAAAAATATGAAAAGATGTAAAATATTTCAACAATTTAGTTTGATTACATTATATCCATATATTTGGTTAAATAATACATATTATTAAAATAAACTTTGCCTACTTCTTTCTATTTTTTAAGTAACTCCTAAAATTTGAGGTCCAAAAATGGCTTTCATTATACTTTTATTGAACCATAAAGTTTTGCATCTTGATTTTATTATTTTTTATTTTATTTTTGAGATTAAAATAAATTACATTGTTTCTCCCTTTTATTTCCTCCCTCCAAACACTTAAATATACTCCACTTTGCTCTCTTTCAAATTCATGGCTTCTTTTTTTTATAAATTGCTGCTACATGACTACGTAACAGCAAATGTCTTCAAGTCTTACCCAAAAAGACTTAATTTTATTTTGTATAAATTAGATCTCAATAAAATCAATTTTAAAACAATGGACCTGGAGGACTGGGAATGTAGCCCAGTGGTAAAGTACTTGCCCAGCACATACAAGCTCCTAGATTTGATCTCCAGAATCACCAAAATTGAAAGAACTAGAAAAATTTAAATAGATTTGTTATACAAAAGATATTATCACACTCTTGATTTGCTCATCTTCCCATAGGATCTTTGCTCATGTCGTTCCCTGTGTCTGTAAAATGACCCTGTCTCCTCTGGAGAGAGCTGCCTCAGTCACTCTCACACATCAACCCCACTCCAGACCTTCTGATTCATGCCTCTAACTTGTCCTCTCTAAGTCCTCAATGCGCAGGTGTCACAGTCTTGGCGACATGGAATCTCAGCTTGCTATCTAGTGCTAGGCAGAGACTAGGAAGGACTTAGGCATGACAATTGTGCCCAAGGGTGAGTGGGCAAGCTGAGAGCTAGTTGGACTGGATCTAACAAAAGCTAACAATTGACAGCTGAAACTTAGCATCTAAATATTGGGTTGCTGTTTTGGATATCCTGGGTATGGATTCCTCACTAACGTAACTTACCTAAAGCCAGTGACTTTTTGTTATCAAATTTAGAAAGATGTATATGGTTCCACAGTCTCCAAGTTTCTGTCCATCATCAGTTGGCCCATGTGCCTTAAATATGGCTATGGGGACATTTAAAGGGACATGTTCACTTTACTGTATACAGGAAGTGCAACAAGAGGAATACACAGGAAGCAGTAATAACATTTCAAGTCATGCATTCAGTGACCTGCTCCATCCATGAGGACGCCACATCCTAAAAATTTCAGAGCCTCCTGAAATAGGATCACCCACTAAAGAACAAATGTTCAAATATGAACCTATGCAAATTTTTCATATGTAAACTGCACTGACCAGGAACTATGCTTTATCATTTTGGCCTCAGGAATAACTTATGAACAAAATGTGAAGGTCTGCAAGACCTGGGATACTGACCTCCGCTTATCCTTGAGATGCATGATGACTGTGGTCTGATTACAACAACATCCACCCCTAAGTGAAACCCAGCTACCCCTGGAACTCATAGAGCCCTGGTCTGCTCATGGGATGCCTTTTGTTCTCTGTATTTTGTGCATCTTAGACTCCATAGATTGGTAGTTGGTATCTGTCTTGCTCCTCACTGCTGTTTTGAGAAGCGTGCATTTCACTCTCTCAAAGAACAAATAAAAAAGAGTGTGTTCTCCTACAGAACACAGGATTCTGCTGTTCCATTCTCTCTTCTTCTGCTCCTTTCTATATTCAAGAACCACATTGTGATGCGTATTTGCCAGCATCTTTGGAGCTTGGCTCCCAGCCTCCTCTGTGAACCTTACTATCCCAGAAGACATTTCATCCAGCCCAAACACAGACTTCTCTTGCTTTAAATTAAGCAACCGAAATAGGAGTTTTGATGGAGTTAAGCTTCCGAGCTCTTCACAATCCTGTAAGGGTAATGAGACTCCACTGAAGCAAGGCTTCAGAAAGAAACGCATACTGGGAATGCTGAAAAGCCACACTGAACCAGGGTCTAGTTTCATTCTGCGTGTGGCAAGTGAATTGAGCAAACAGTCCTCTAAAGAAGTACAGATGGCCAATAAATATGTGGGAAAAAATATTCAGCATACTTAGCCATCAGGGAAATGCAATGAGAAATACATTGCGACTCCATCTCACCCCAGGCAGAACAGTTATTATCAAGAAAAACAACAAGCAACAAATACTGCTGAGGACACAGGAAGAAAGGAATTTTTTATACACAGTTGGTAGGAATTTAAATTAGTAGAGTCATAGCAGAAATCAGTCTAGAGGTTTCCCAAAAAGCTGAAAATAAGATTACCTTATGATCCAGCTCTAGCCATACCTATCCAAAGTGTACATCCTCCAAATTTAAATCACCATAAAACAGAGAGATCTGTACATTCATGTTCCTTGTAACACAAATCACAATTTAAAAAGTCAACGAGGTAATCTAGATGTCCATCAGCAGATTAATAGATGAAGAAAAGGTGTTATATATGTTGAGTTTAATTCAGCCATACTTTTAATCAGTCCAAAGAGCAAAATTTTCATTTGAAGAAAAATGGGTAGAATTTGAGTATAGTGTACTAGACAAAACAAGTTAGGCTCAAAACAAATACATCACATGCATTTTCTCACATGTGGAATTTAGATTTAAATCTAGACATGAAAATAGAAAGATTATGTTAGAGGAAGAAATGGGGTAGTGGGAAGAGGAGGATGGTATAGGAGGTCCTTCTGTCTTTGTGTTGCTTTCATTGGTTAATAAAGAAACTGCTTTGGGCCCTTGATAGGGCAGAACTAAGGTAGGTGGGGAAAATTAAACAGAATGTTGGGAGGAAGAAAGCAGAGCCAGAGAGAGCCGCCAGAGTCAGACATGCTGAATCTTTCCCAGAGATATACAGATTAATAGAAATGAGTTAAATCAAGATGTGAGAGTTAGCCAATAAGAGGCTAGAGCTAATGGGCCGAGCAGTGATTTAATTAATACAGTTTTTGTGTGGTTATTTTGGGGCTAAGCAAGCTGAGCAGCCGGGACGAACAAGCGGGCCTCTCCCTTGCTACAGAGGGAGAATGTGGTAATGGGGAGGTAAACGTGAACAAAGTAAATGATGCACATATATGAAGATATCATGATGAAAACCATGTTGTTATAAAATGAATATATACTAATGCCAAGAAAATACATACATACACCCATGCATACTATGGAGCACTATAGAAATCTTAAGAGGAATGTTTTATTCTGAAGATGTTTATTGTTCCTGCTCTAATTTTAAAAGTTAGCTTCATAGTCCAGAATGAAAATACTGAACTAATACAGACACTAAGCAAAGACCCCAGAAATTTAATTGCCACACAATTTCATCAAGCAGAAGAGAATCTTTAATCATTTTAGTGTACTTCTCTTCCAAGGCCTTCCCTTATATATATATGTGTGTGTGTGTGTGTGTGTGTGTGTGTGTGTGTGTGTGTGTGTGTGTATACATATACATATATATCTTTGTTTTTTTTTCTTTTTTATAAAATGACTAATTGGTAAATATTGTATTTAGTAACCTGCTTTTTATATTTGATGTCACATAAATATCTTTCTGCATTAATAAGAACACTTTTACATCACAGTTCCACTATAATTTAAGTAATCTAAAACTGATGACCGATTTGCTCATAAGCAAGCCTTGTTATTCTATACTTAATAAAATGACAATCTTTGTGTCCTTTCTTAATATCCTTAGAGTTACTCTTTAAAGAAACTGCTGCAGTTCAACGATTTGCAAATTGTACCCACATGAATATCTAAACATATCTGAACCTGCACTCTCTATGAGTAGCTTTTCATGGTCTTAGAACATTAGCAAGATTCTCTTGCTAAAAGACAAGGTAATTATGCTTCTGTTGGTTTTTCTGCAAAAGTTTCACTTCTTTATTCATTGTTAAAATGGCTGACCTTTCTCATATCCATCTCATTATTTAATGAGAACCTAGCATGTGTCTGGCAGAGTGCCAAGTGCCTGGGATCGGAAATGAATACAACCTAGACCCCATATTCTCACAGCTCAGATGAGCTAAGCACATCAAGCAACAAAGACAGGGTGAGTGACTCCTTTCTTGCCTACAGAAAGCTTTAAAGAAAAGGCAACACAATTGGTTGAATTGGTTACTAATGGCATCATACTGTCTGACCCATGATATCTGATTTCTTTCAGGCAACCATTAGGTAGTTTGGATGACATTAGTGGTTTGGAAAAGGAATAACACCCCAAGAAAATACATACAAGGTATAAATGGGTGTGTCCTTTTCCTTGACTGGGCTGTGGGCCACCAGCCTCATCGGAAACCTATGAAGCAAGGAAACACTTGTTAGTCATGGGGATACTAGAACATGGAGAATATATCACTAGACTTCTATCATCACCAGCTAATTACTATTCTGTGTTTATTTTTCATTAATTTTCTATGGTTCTGTTCATCCTGGATAACACTACTTCTATTTTTTTGCTTGTAGCAAGGAATTAATGCCTGTCCTAGCTAGGGAGCATTCTATTCCCTCCAGCTTTTCTTGTGTTTTGGAACTGAACTATTGCTTGAACACATTTCAGAACACAGATGATTGAAGTACAGAGCCCACCCCTGGAGAATGCATTTTCCAAGACCTTCCCCCAGGGGCTGTATTTAACCAACACACTAGACTTGTTTTTCAGATGTTAGGGTGTTCTGCAATAAGAAGAGGGCAAAATTCTTTTGGACCCATGTTTAATCAAAAGAAAGAGCCCATCTTAGATCACTTCTTCTTGCTACAGAATATATTAAAATGCAGCATTACACCAAGGAACACATTTTCCTATATTCTGCACTTTGAGAAGTAAAATCTTCAATTCTTGTATAGCTCTGACCAGTCAAGGTATTTTTACACATATTTAAGACTCAAAGCAACTGTGGCAGGTCTTACGGCTTGACACAACCTTGGGATGTTGTGCCTGTTCTTACAGACAAAGCTGAACACAAGTGCTTGCCTTGACCTCACTCAATCATGCACAAACAACTCATTGTACAGAAATCAGCTTAGCTCCCAAGCCATCTCTGCAGTCACTTGGATCGGCACTGAGTGCCTTTTCTTTGAAGGAACCCCTGGCTATGGTGCATGCCCAACCACTGTGTTCCCTTCACCCATGCCTCCCAGGCTTCACTGTGCATATCAGCTAAGATTTGCTGCAGTAGTTATGATTCCACTGATTTGAGAATGGGGCCTGGGATGCTACATCTCTACCATGCCCCAAAGTGTAGCTTATGCTGCTGATCCAAAGCCCACACGTGAGAAAATGAGGCATTCCACTCCATTAGCATAGCCTGGTGTTGTTTCATCCTCCTCCCTTCGGCTCTAAGTTCCATAGGGCTGTGATCTATGCATTATTAATCACAGCATTTCCAGCATTCAGATCAAGCTATGACAGGGTGGAAAACTCTCAATAAATATGAAATGAATGAATGAGCAAATGAGCAAATGGCAAATAAATGAATAAGTGAAGTTCATGCCTTCCAGTCCAGGGTCGTCCTACTACATCATGCTGTGGTTCACACACATGAGCCGCATCTACCTTCTCCTTTTAATTGGCAGCTTCATTAAGGTAAACACCATCTATCTTAAGAAAGCCAGGTCTCAGTGGCTTGACACACTAAAAGGCTTCTTGTCTATCCACTCAGGGGCAGGTAAAAAGTGCTCTGAGTCCCTCAACATCCTAAATCCAACCTGTAGCCGCTTCTATATGAGACTAAATGTGCTTCCAGTGTCACCTCCGCAATGTGGAAGTCAAGTCAGAGCTGGAAAATCCCTCCCCATTCCACTTATATTCCCAGGGAGAAGTCTTCAATTGAGGCTCACTCCCAAGTAGCAGCAGCATGCTAGCAAGAGAGGAGAACCATGGGTAATAATGGGTGACTGCCCTTCGACTCCTCCACAAGTCCTCAGTACCCACCATGACTTCCTGTCAAATTGCTTCTCCATTGGATTTGTGGTTTTCTTTTCTCCCCCTTGAACTCCTGAATTAGGGCTAATTTATTTTTAATCTATTGAAATCCTGTTCATCTTTTAGTTCAGATTTCAAAAGACATTTTTCTATTAGATTTCTTCTTTCGTGTCTCCCAAGAACAAGCATTTCTCCTTTGGACCTTCCTTATGCTTGTACTTTTCTGATCACCTCTAACACATTCTTCCAGGGGTTTTCAGGGGTGCTACTCAGATGATCCCAGCAACCAGAGATCACGAGTCCTCTGGACAGTGTAGAGAAACCCTCATGTAGAATAATTCGGTCAGCCATGCATGTTTCAGATGAATCTAAAAGGCATACAATAATCTAAAGAACTTCTCTGAAAAGCCTTTCTCTATGTTTTTGGAAAGAGAGAACAGCTATAACTCCAAAAGCAAAAGGAAACGAAAGGACTGCAAGGACTCAAAAGCTACAAACATAACAAGAACCATGGCATAAAATGAAATATTTCTGGCTCATATACTTCTACTGAGCAGCCCCTCGTTTTATACGCTTCTTCTTTAGTGGTTCAGACGTATAGTTCCTAACATCACATGGAGACTCATAACCTTCAGAATTCGGCATGAATCAGCTGGCTGCATGGCACAGGGAATGTAAAACGCCATCAAGAATGTCCTAACTGGAACAGTAAACTTTCAAAGTACAAACAACTCATGTGTTAGCAGCCTAACATTCTGTTTTCTGGAAAATAAATACATTAGAGGGAGCTCTTTAAAGTGATACTATTACCTGTGTAAGGCAACAGATTTCAGTGGGAAGTCTGAAGAAGATGCAGGTAAGAGACACCGTGGCCTGTCCTTTGAGCAGCAGCAGTAAGTATACACAAACCCTTGGCCCTGATATAAACAGTTCCTGTGAACTAGTTCGTGAATCCAAAATAACCGTCTCGCGTTGACCTAGAACTTTCCCAGGTTCTGAGGCATGGATTCTTACCTAGGGTGTGTACAGAAAAACATCAGCAAACATATAACACAAAAACAAATCTCCCCTCCCGAGCTAACCTTTCTGGTTTTTCAAAATCTTGTCTAAAATGGCTTGACCTACTTAGGGAAGGGAGAGCTCTGGAGACCCCAGTGTTTGAAATGAACAATGTCATCCCTATTTAGGGCTGGAGAAGTATGTTGTTGTCTGTCTGAAGCCTGCAACCAGCAGCTCTCTGCAAGTGGCATGCTTGCAGAGTGCAAGGGGCTACTTGGAGAAAGGAGCAGCCGAAAAAGAGGAATCAGGAAGCAGAGGCTCCAGAGCCTTGCAATGAGAAAGAAGATCCTCAGCACTGCTTAAACTTCCTAGCAACATCCCACAAAGAAGTAGAAAATAGGCAGGTCTAGACTAAGAGGAAAATGAGAGCAAAATTGAGAAATGTCTCTTCCCCTGTTGCTGAAGAAGAAAAGAATGATCAGATTAAGAATCTCAAGCAAATCCTGCTGAAGAGAGGGAGGAAGGATTGAAGGAGCCAGAGGGATCAAGGACATCACAAGAAAATCCACAGAATCAACTAATCTGGGCTCAGAGGAGCTCACAGAGACTCAATTAACAACCAGGGAGCCTGCATGAGACTGACCTAGGTCCTCTGAATAAACGTTACAGTTGTATAGCTTGGTCTTCTTATGGACTCCTAACAGACCTCCTAAAAGGATCTTTGCCTTTTTTTGCCCGCTTTGGGGAGCTTTTCCCTCATACTGAATTGCCTCATCCAGACTTAATACAAGGGAAAGTGCTTAGTCTTACTGTAGCTTGAAATGCCATGTTTTGTTGGGATACATGAGAGGTCTGCTCTTTTTTGAAGAGAAATGCAAAAAGAGAGGATGGGGTAGGGGTGGGCAGAGAGGCTAAGTAGAGAGGAAAAAGGGGAAACTAGTCAGGTTGTAAAATGAAATAATTATTTTAAAAAAATAACCTCCCAGCAGTACTGAAAACATTACTGTGTGACTTAGTCTGCCTACATCATGTATGTGTGAACAAGTGGAATCAGTCGCTTTAGCCTGAGCTCTTAACAGTATCATATCAACTATGAATCCTTTCATGGAATTTTTGTTCACAAGGTTGTACAGTTGTCCTAAATACAGATATTTCTATAACACAGCCCTTTCTAGAAAGTGGTGGACAGTAGGGAGTAGCTAACATCTAGTTCTATGGTGGTACTCTCAGAATTCCTGAGATGTTAACAGTTGAACCAACAAAATAGACATATCAATTAAATTTAATCGTTAATCAATCCATTAAAGTTATGTTACCTACTAAAGAGACATTGAAGGATTTCCATGTGGCCTCACAGCAGACAATAGGAAGATGGGTGAAGTAGCAGTCCATACTTTCAGGGGTTGCCTATTTAAGTATTTTGGGGACTGGCAAAAGGGTTCAACAGGTAAAGGTGCTTGCCACCAAGCCTGATGACATGAGTTCAGTCTACGGGAGTAACATGGCAAGAGGAGAGAACCAACTCCCAGAAATTGCCCTCTGACTTCCACATACGTGCTGCTGTTTGTATATGCACATGCATAAAACATACTTACATACAAAGAGAGAGACACTAGATCAATACACAAATGATTTTTCTAAGATTTTTTTTATTCAGTTTTTAAACAAAGATGGCTCAGGAAAAAAAAAACATTTCTACTGTAGGAGTATAGGGTGTCATTTACAAATGCAAGGGCAGCAGATGAGGGTTTGTAGGAGGAAGAGAAGGCATCTGGTTGGGTAGAATGAGAAAAGACTGTTGACAGGCAAGGCATGAGTGAATTCCCTGTTTGAAGAGCAGTGATTTCTTGTCAAATGGAAAGATAAGAGAGATTGCATTTAAGAGAGCAGTATAAATAATTGCACACACTGTAGCTGGCATTCCTAAAATCTTACCTTATGTTAAGCAGTGAATGCTCCACACATATCAACTCCTTTTATCAACACCACCCCTCACAGAGAGCCTGTGTGTGTACATTTTGCAAAAGATGACCGTGAAACTGGTGATGGACAGACCCACGGAGCTAAAAGTAGAGCAATCTGAAACTGGCAAGCCTCCAGCGACTGTGAGATGCAGAATTGGAGAATTCAGTGCATATCAATAAATAAAAAGGGCTAAGTCTAGAAATGCAGGTCAGGATTTCCCCAGGCTCCTGGAGCTGGCTTCGAGGCCGTGTGCTGGTTAGCAGGCAATAAATAGACAGCCACTACAGTGTTTGCACAGGTTTGCACATTACCCAAGATGACAGCACTGTGGGGACATCAGGGAGTGGGGAACTAGAGGGTCCCCAGGAACAAGAAGCCCTTGCCAGGTTTCAGATAAGAAGCAAACTCACAATGAAGCTTTTGAAAATCAAACAGGGTAAGAGATGTTAGACACCCAAGAAGTCCAGTCCACAAGCCCTGTTAACTAATCAGCTGGAGGCTAGAAAACCTAATGGAAATGCGAAACTAACAATGGCTCAGAGAGTTAGGAATCTGAAGCTAAAACAGTCATTTCAGAAACAGAAGTCAATAAATGAAGGACATTAATTAATACATAGAGGACATGGTGACTATGAAGTCCTCCTCGTTCTGATGTCTCCCTCTCCTCATCACCACAGTAACATTAGCAGTTTGCAGAGAGAAGGCATTTAGACTGTGCTGGGCACCAGCCTAGGCCTTTTGTGTCTTTAACACATTGGAAGCGCAAAAGGCGCATGGTAGCAATAGCATCATTTCACGAGCAAGAGGAGAATGTGGTCTGCCAGAAATCAGAAGACAGAAGCAAGCCATGGAGACTGAATTGCAAACTGAGGGCATGTGAGGTTCAGAGACCACCTTTAAACAAACAGTTTCCACTGTGTCAGCGACAGCAGGATGTGGTGGTTCAGACCTGAAGTCCCAGCGTCTTGAAGGTACAGATAGCAAGATTGGAAGTTCTAGGCAGACCTGAAGAACATGACAAGACTGTCACATGCAAAGAGAGAGAGAAAGGGGGGGGTAGAGGAGAGAGAGAAGAGGAGAGAAGAGGAGAAAGACGAAGACGAAGAAGAAAACAATGGAGACGCACATAAAAATATTTTTGCCATGCTCAGTAGTATACAAATGGGAAACTGGGACTGAAGACGCTGTGCTCACACGGTGGATTCCCAGCCTCACACTCCATGATGCCCAGAGAAAAGCCACCCTCTCGTCTTTCCCACTTTGTGCATGGGTCAGGGGCCTTTCTGCCTGCTCTCCGCAGTGTTCCATTCATTGTCCCGGGGAAACCTATCAATGCCCATCTCATCATGCGCAGAGGCCTCGTGCGGCCCTTTGTCCTCTCCGGAAGAGCCCTGACCATTCTGATCACAGGAATCTGGAAGAGACAGGTCTCGGCATGGCTTCCCTCTTTCCTTTAACAAGACAATCTGAAAATGTTTACACAGCGAGTCGCTGGCGTGCGTTAGAAAGCCGGGCTCCTGCTGCGGTGCTGGCTGCAGAGAAATGGTTTTCATTTTGTTCAATTAGATCCTCCTCCAGTGAATTGAGGTGATGTATTTGTTTGATTTCCTTGTTGCTCTTCATCTTCTCTCAACAGAAGAGAGTGGAAGTGCTTGGTGCCAAAAGGAGGGAAAGAAGGCAATCACTAAGAAGATAAAGAAAATGGAGAGGGTGCCAAAGGAGAAGCCCACCGAGGGCAACCAGTGGCATCAGCGGCTGAGGAAGGCGGCAACTGGCCTGGGAGCCAGGGACAGTCAATGAGCGGAGGCGGTCTTAGAAGAGACAGGCAAAGCGAGGTTCCAGCCATCCTAGATGGCCCATCTTGTGCAGTGCTCCAGAAAACAGGTGCAGGACGCTGAGAACACACTGCAATACTTCAGAAGGTCCCCCGGTTCTCTATACTGCATAGTTTTAACCACAGAGGAATACTGATGGATCAACACACTATATTCCCCCTCTCTAAGTCTGATCGCAATAAGAAGCACAGTAGAGAGCACTGTCTCGTGTGTGCTGCATCTGTGTTTATACTAAGTAAATAGATATTTCTATATGCACATCTTCATTTCACTGAATCACTGAGACTCTGTTGCTGGCATCCTGACAGTTTGCTCATAACTACTCCAGTCACTCTCTGTTAAAAATAAAAGCACTATCCTTAATGTCAACAATACCACGGTATCTCAAATCATGAATAAATATGCTAATTGCCCCCAATGTCAAAATAATACTCAAATTCCCCAGTTGTCCTCAAATTTTCAGGATCTAATCTAGGTTCAACTTTGTGTTGGGGGTTTTATAATTCTACTTTTTATCACAAGTTCACAAATGTAGAGAAAATACTACCGATTATGTTTCCAACACAAATGCCTCAGTTGAACATGTATGCATGTGTGTGCAACTAACCAGCCTGAGACATGAGTGCTGCTGGCCCCTCAGAGTCCTGCCTTTACATTTGCTCCTCATCTGGACAACTGCCCAGAAGATCCTTTGTTCTGATGTCACTTAGCAATTTCTGTATCTGTTCTGAATGTTTCTGAATGGTCACATGAGTAATCCCTCTTCTAGCTTCTTCTGAGCAGCACTGTGTTTATGAAATACATCAGTCTTATCGTCCAAGGCAGTGACTCCTGTATTCTCGTGACTACAGACTCTTGCTTTGACTATTGGCTGTTTGCAGAGCCCCCTCCCCTTGAAGTGCATGTATGAGTGTAATCACATTTCTAAGTGTGTTGTCCATCATTTTCTTATTAATTTGGGAATTGCTTTTCACTGAGGCTGTGAGTCTAGAAAACACAATCACACACTCCCACAGAGGCTTGTCTCTTCGCTCTCCTCCATGTGACTGTTCTCATTTTAATGAATCCCAGTTTGTCAGTCTCTCCACTTACAAGCCGAGGACTTTGTGTCCTTAAAATTTCTGCCAAATCCAAAGTCATGATTCCAATGCCCTCTCCTGTGAGCTCTGTGGCTTTATTGTTTTACTGTTTACACAGACATTATAATCCACCTGGATTTGGTATTTCTGTGTCTCATAACAGAGATGTCAGTCCACTTTTCCCATAGAGATATCTAATGAAACATCCCACACAATGGCCACTCTTCCTTTGTCCCTGGTCAGGTTGTCTTGTATCCAGTGACCATGAACTGGTCAACCCATTTCTGAACTTACCATGTTACTTCTTATTTATTTATCCTTCCGCCACTACAACACACTTTGGATTATGCTAAGTTTTGGAATATATGTTAAAGTTTGGTAGTATGTTATGTCTCCCAGGGTTTGGTTTCTTCCATTAGAAAACTAACTAATATTTTAACTACTCTTGGCTCCTTGTTTTTTCATTCATAATTAAGGTTCACCTTGTTGATTTTGAGAGAAAAAAACATTTGAATTTTTAGATTGAGTTTGTTATACTAACATATTTTAACACAGAGTTGGAATGGCTCTCTGTTTATGTAATTCTGCTTTTGATTTTCTCAAAAACAGTCTTGCATACTCCTAGATGAAAACTTCATGCATTTTGTTGGATTTGTTTCTAGGTATTTGCTACTTTCTGATACCAATATAAATTACATTTCAAGTTATTTGCTGGTAGTATAAAGAAATTTAATATACATATAATCATTTTAAATCTACATACTCAAAGTTTTCTTATTTATTCAAATATTTTGATTGTGGATTCTGTTATATTTTCCAAAGACTTTATATTTCTATGCCCTCTTTCCAATCTTAATACTTTGGTCGCTTCTTTATTGCACTTGCTCTGCCCTATTTTACAATGTTGAACGGCACGGCATGGCAGAATTTGCATCATTTCAATCTCACAGAAGTGTTCAGTACTCCAACAGAAAGCAGGACAGTTTGTAGTGTCTCGTCATATACCTTTTAGCAAACTAAAGAACTTCCTCTCCCATACTCTTCTGCTGAGAGTCAGTTTTGCTGCTAACCATTAATCAAGAGTTGGATTTGATGCATCTACTAAGCTAACATGCTTTGCCATTACTTTTGCTTTTTAAAATGTTTTGACTTCGAACAATTTTGATGATGAGACTTTTCTTTGGGAACATGCTTATTAACAAATAAATGCATGATCACCTATCATCTCTTTATGCAACTTTGGAAGACATAGATTGCAAATATAGCTATAGTTTCAAATATATTAGCAATATAGTCACTTTTTCATCTTTTTTCTTATATTTTAATATTTATGATAAAAACAGTCATATAGTCTCATGCTGAATTTTTTCCTTCAATCTTCTTGATATTTTTGTTTTGTGAAATTTTCCAGTATTTATACAATGTATTTTGATCATATCTATCCACCACTACCTCTCTCCAAACCCTCTGACTCCTTCCCATCTCCCTCACCTTTGTTGTCCCTGTTTCCTCCTTGTAGCCCATCCCACCAGGGTCCTTTTCCCCTTCCATGTTCTATGTGTCCTTAGGGTACCCCCTGCCATTCTTCATCTCATCACCTAATACTACTCTCTTTAGTCTCCTTTCTAGAGTTTTGTACATCACACACATACATATGTGTGTGTGCGTGTGTGTGCATGTGCATGTGTTTTAAAGATAGGACCTACATATTAGGGAGAACATGCTGCTTTTGTCTTTCTGAGTTTATGTCACAATGTTTAACATTGTATTTTCAGAGCCATCCATTTCCTTGCAGCAAATTTTATATTGTACTATCCTTTAGAGATGAGTAATATCCTGTGTGTATGTGTGTGTCACAATTTCCTTATCTTTTGATGGACATTTAAGCTGATTCCATTTTCTTGTTATCATAAGTGAATCAGCAATAAGCATATATGTAACATACAAGTGTCTCTCTGGAAAAAAAATACATTTTTGAGTACATGCCCAGGAGTGGTAAAGCTGGGTCACTCATAGTTCAGTTTGTAATTTTTTGCATATCCTCTGTGCTCACTTCCATTATGGCTGTACTAATGTGCACTCCCATCAGCAGTCAGCAAGGTCACATTTTATTAGGAGAATATCAATTCTACTAATATTTGAAAGACACATTTCTGCCTAATCTTTCTCTTTTAAAAATCTGTGAACTTATATTACTGAGTTTCCTTTGTGCCTATTGCTTGTTATTTTTATAATGAGTGCTTATAACTGACTTTCAGCTTTTCTTCTCCTGTAATAAAGCATTTAAGATATAAATTTGCCCTCAATACACTTTATACATTCCATAATTTCAATATGCCATATTTCAATTTCATTCCATTTGAAGTAGCTTTAATTGTCACTGTTATTTTCTTCTTGACTCTGGGTTATTTCTAATGTTTAAGAAATTTCTTAACAGTAGCTTCATACCTAGTTACTGTAGGTTCACATTTAGTAACAGTAGCTTCATACCTGGTAACAGTAGCTTCACACCTGGTAACAGTCGCTTCACACCTAGTTACAATAGCTTCACACCTAGTTACAATAGCTTCACACCTAGTTACAATAGCTTCACACCTAGTTAAAATAGCCTCACACCTAGTTACAATAGCTTCACACCTAGTTACAATAGCCTCACACCTAGTTACAGGAGCTTCACACCTAGTTACAGGAGCTTCACACCTAGTTACAGGAGCTTCACACCTAGTTACAGGAGCTTCACACCTAGTTACAGGAGCTTCACACCTAGTTACAGGAGCTTCACACCTAGTTACAGGAGCTTCACACCTAGTTACAGGAGCTTCACACCTAGTTACAATAGCTTCACACCTAGTTACAGGAGCTTCACACCTAGTTACAATAGCTTCACACCTAGTTACAGGAGCTTCACACCTAGTTACAATAGCTTCACACCTAGTTACAGGATCTTCACACCTAGTTACAGGAGCTTCACACCTAGTTACAGGATCTTCACACTTAGTTACAGGAGCTTCACACCTAGTTACAGGAGCTTCACACCTAGTTACAGGAGCTTCACACCTAGTTACAGGAGCTTCACACCTAGTTACAGGAGCTTCACACCTAGTTACAGGAGCTTCACACCTAGTTACAGGAGCTTCACACCTAGTTACAGGAGCTTCACACCTAGTTACAGGAGCTTCACACCTAGTTACAGGAGCTTCACACCTAGTTACAGGAGCTTCACACCTAGTTACAGGAGCTTCACACCTAGTTACAGGAGCTTCACACCTAGTTACATCATGACCAACCCTCATGCTCTCAGTGACCACATCCTTAGTTACAGCGTGACAAGCCCATATGCACTCAGTGACTACACATTTAGTTACAGTGTGACCCCTCGTATTCTCAGGAACTGAACACGCACTGTGTCACCAACATTCATTCTCTCCATGACTGCTACCTAGTTTTAGTATGACCACTCGTCATGTTCTCAGTGACCACACACTTACAGTGTGACCCCTCCTGCTCTTAGTGACTACACACTTACAATGTGACTCCTCCTGCTCTTAGTGACCACACACTTACAGTGCGACCCCTCCTGCTCTTAGTGACCACACACTTACAGTGCGACCCCTCCTG
This sequence comes from Microtus pennsylvanicus, assembly GCF_037038515.1. NCBI lineage: Eukaryota > Metazoa > Chordata > Mammalia > Rodentia > Cricetidae > Microtus > Microtus pennsylvanicus. Next base: position 177,102,272 of record NC_134579.1, on the reverse strand, counting down.
CTCTTAGTGACCACACACTTACAGTGCGACCCCTCCTGCTCTTAGTGACCACACACGTACAATGTGACCCCTCCTGCTCTTAGTGACCACACATGTACAATGTGACCAGCCCTCATGTTCTCAGGGACTACAATCCTTGAAGAGTTCCTTTAAAGCACTTTTATGCTCAGTTTTCATAAATGTTTCATATGCATTTGAAAGTAGTGTGTATGGCACCATTGCTGTGAGCATACTTCCATCTATGGTGACTGGGAATGTTAGAAAAGGAAGTGTGAGAGAAGGAGGGATGGAAATAATAGGATTGCTAATGAGACCAGCATCCTAGGCATGCTAGAAGCGTCTAAAAGGCTAGAAATGCTTAGAAGAAACTCTACAGACAGTTCTCTTTTAGTACATTAAATTACACACATACATCTACACACACACAAAAATAGATTTTCGACAAATCAATTTTGAGTTAAAAGAATATAATAGAAGGCATCAGCATACTTGATTTCAAATTACATTACATATTAACAAAACCAGCAGGGATTGGCAACAACACAACAACAAGAAGATAAAACTAGACACATAGATCAATGGAATAGGATGAAGAATCCATGGGGTTGGAGAGAGAGCTCAGCAGTTGAGATCACTGACAGCTTTCCAGAGGATCCTGCCAAGTCCCAGTACCCACATGGAGGCTCAGAATTGTCTGCCACTCCAGTTTCAGAGGATCCAACAGAGTTTTCTGACTTCACAGGCATTCTGCATACATAATGAATAGACATGCATGCAGCCAAAATCCCATACACTTAAAGGTAAGTAATTAAATACAATTTAAATTAATTTAAGAACAAATCCCAGATATAACTCCATGTAAGTATAAGTGTCTGAGTTTTTACAAAGAAACCAATAATATACATTGGAGAAAAGACAGCACGTTCTGCAAACATTGCTAAGAAATTAGATTTCAATATGCAAAAAATGAACTAGATCTTTACCGCTCATCCGTTACAAAACTCGACATAAGACCTGATGCCCTGAAGCGGCTAGAGGAAAAAGCAGGGTGCATACTGCAGCTCTAAGGCTCAAGTAAGGCCTTTCCAAATAGGGCTCAGGTGGCTCAGGAAATATGAGCAACAATTGTAGGTGGGGTCTACAAAACTAAAAAACGTCTTACATTCTTACATCAAACCAAACAGTTAATCGAGGGAAGATTAAAATTACAGAATGGGAGAAAATGTTTACTACGTATACCTCTGACAGAGAATTCATGTCAAGAATACATAAAGAACTCAAAAGACCAAACACCAAGAAAAGAAAGAACCCAATTTAAAAATGGGCTAAGTTTGTAAAGAGGAGGGCCCTGTAGGAGGAGGGCCTGCTTGTTCATCCTGGCCGCCCAGCTAACTTAGCCCCGGAATAATTACACAGAAATTGTATTAATTAAATCACTGACCCATTAACTCTAGCCTCTTATTGGCTAACTCTCACATCTTGATTGAACCCATTTCTATGAATCTGTATATCACCATGTAGCAGTGGCCTACTGGCAAAGATTCTGCATGTCTGACTCTGGCAGCAGCTCCATAGTGTCTTTCTCCCAGCATTCAGTTCTGTCTTCCCTGCCTACCTAAGTTCTGCCCTACCAACAGTCTCAAAGCAGTTTCTTTATTAATCAATGAAAGCAACACAAAGACAGAAGGACCTCCTACACCAGCTAAGTAACTGAACAAAAATTTTCAAAAGAAGAAAATAATTACTGTTAAATACTGGTAAATAAATACCAGTAAACAATAATATAAGGTTAAAATAATATAATATAGTATAATATAAATAATTTTTACTGGTAAGTACACTTAAAAATGTTCAACATCTTTAGTCCTCAGAAAGACATAAGTTAGAACTGTGCTACTATTTCAACTCATCCCAGTCATAATGTCCATCGCCAAAAGCAAATGACAGGAAATGCTGGCAAGGATGTGAGGAAAGGAGAACCCTCATACATTATTGGTGGGGATGTAAAGTAGGGAGGGCAGCCTCTCTGATAATCAGTCTGAAAGTCTCTTGGAAAACTAGAATAGTTCTACCACATGAACTAGCTAAAGCACTCCTGGGCATATGACTTACTACACAGAAATCGTATTAATTAAATCACTGTTTGGCCCATTAGCCCATAGCAGAGACACTTACACATTCATGCTAATTTCTGCTGTAGTCACAATTGATGTGGGAGTCTCCTCTGTGTGTTGCTTTTCTGAAGCTGCTGGGCACCAAATGAAGCCACAAAACAATCCCACATCAGTTAGAAAGTATGGATAATAAAAAAAGGTTATTTATTTGAGGGGGAAAACTTACAGATTACCATCCCAAACAACAGTCCTCTCATCGCAAACAGGAAACAGAGTCTAGCCACGGGAAGCAAGAGAGAGAACACATGGTTCCCATTGCTTTTTAAAGTATAAGAGACAGCACCCCAGTGGGCTGGTATTTTAAAGGCTATTGGCTGAAGGAGCAGAATGTGCTCCTGCAACACTTTTCTTAGTTAATGAATGAAGAGACTGCCTTGGTCTGTTGATAGGGCAGAACTTAGGTAGGCATGGAAGACAAAACTGAATGCTGGGAAAAGGAAAGAATCAGAGAGACTCCATGGATCTGCCAAAAACAGATATTACTTCCTGTATGATTATGGGGACCAATTATATTCAGACTACCACAGATCCTATTGATGAAGACACCATTCACTTGGAATTCAGGACATAGGCCCTGGAGGAGAACCTGTTGGTATTATTTTTCTAATGGTCATGTTGTCTAACTGCTTTCTAAATATTCATATTTATTTATATCTATATATTTGTGCTGCTGCCAACCTTGGCCAGAGATTCTTCTTATGGCAGTGGGTCACATTTACTGCATAGACACATAACTGTCATAATTGTTCAGAGTGCTGAGAAAAACATCTGTGAGTGTCTCACATATAGGTGAGACATCTGTATCAACCATGTAGAGGGCAAAGGGTGCTTGTGTACACAGATAAGCACTGGAGAAGCCAGGAAAGTTAAACTCATAGGCATCCTTCAAAAGAAAGTGGTGTTTAGCCTCTCCTGCTGGAATGTTTGGAATGGATATAGTTCACAACCTGATAATCTTTTGCTATGTGATGAGCCAGGCTCTGCCTGTATCTTCCAGAATTTAAGTTTTACTTATCCTAGGCCCTTTCACCCTAAAACTTTGAGCATTAGTCCTAAGCCATAAAACTCATCATTGTGAGAGAGGTCAGTTGTACCTTACAACAGCCTAAGTGACTTCTGTGTTATCTTAGGGCTAGACCAAACCCTGATTCCCACAAATACTGTGTTTACTTCAGTCATTCTCCCTTGACCCTTATCTTGTTTCTAAGATAACCAGAACCCTGTTTATGGATTAAGTCATATGTACTTTGTGAAGAGCTTCAATGTAAACATGTCTTAAGCTTTATTGCACACACAAGGCAGAGTTAACCATTACCTGAAAACATTTTCCTGAGTATTGTGCTGTGCTTAGATATGACAAAGAATATATGAGCTGATGTCAGACTTTAGAAGTCCTGGACCAGCACTGGTACCAAAATCAGGCTGAATGAAGTTTCATCTTATAGATTCTCAGATAATTTCCTTACCAACTGTAAGCCTGCAGGGACCCTCCACAGAACCCCACCTCCATCCTACAGATAGCTCAGAGAGCATCAAGGAAAGGATGCAGAAAAAAAAACATGGGAGCTGGAGGATGGGATGGGCATTATAAAAATGCTTCTTTCTGGACATGACATCAATATTAGACAGATGACCTTACTCAGTTGTGGTTGTCTATACAAGACCTGCACAAAGATCAAGCCACTTAAAAACTTTCAGCATAGAGGCAGGAGGAATTCTCACCACTCCTAAGAGAGGAACCAGTGGCAGTTGATAGCTTCTAGGGGCAGAAAAGTTAATTTCTTTTAGAAATTTTTTACCATGAGTGCATGCATATGCATAGCATTGATTGGATTCATAGGGTTTAATAAATAAATAATTTCAAAAGTAGGTCATGCAGCTGGGAAGATGTGATGGAAGGTCCTGGGAGGAGCTGGAAATTGGAAGCAAGAGGTGAATATGACCAAGATACACTCCGTGTACACATGAAACTTTCAAAGAATATATAAATTTTAAATAATTTTGTGTTTCTTACATAAAATACTATAAGAATATAATTGTGTATGCTGTTTGAAGGCATTTGATCATCAAAGGCACAACAACAAACATGCATTTACTATATTTTGGAAAGAAGGAAGTCCTAGTCTGCAGTTGTGACTCAGCCACAGAAGAGGCAAGATATGACAACCTTGCCGAATAAGGTACCAAGCCACGTGGCTAACATAGACAAGAATAATGGGCTAATATAAGTTATAAGAGTTAATAAGAAACCTGAGCTAATTGGCTAATCAGTTAATGGTTAATGTAGACCTCTGTGTGATTGTTTTGGGACTTAACGGCTGCAGGAACTGGGCAGGACAGAAAACTCAGATCACAGAATGGTGCCCAATGTTGCTGGGTATATTTTATTTTCAGTAACTTTGCATTATTTTATTTTGGTTTTTTGAAACAGGATTTCTCTGTAGTTTTGAAGCCAGTTCTAGAACTAGCTCTTATAGACCAGGCTGGCTTCAAACTCAGAGAGATCTGCCTGCCTCTGCCTCCTGAGTGCTGGGATTAAAGATGTGTGCCACCACTGTTCATCTGCATTCTTATATCTAAGTTTGTGTCTCATAACGTGAAGAATTTTTACAGCAGTGTATAGTAATTTCTGTCTTTTGATTGGAGTATTTAGAGTTCTTTCCTTAAGTACAATTAGTAACTATAATTGTCATTGTTGTTTCACTATTTGCTTTTAAACTTATTCCATATTTTCTTGTTTTTTTGATTCTTGCTTACCTTTGCATTAAGGATGTAGGGGGAGTCTGCTTGTTCATTTCCCAGCCTCCCAGACTTGAAATAACCACACAGAAACTATATTAATTACAACACTGCTTGGCCAATAGCTTAGGCTATTTTTTTTAGCAAACTCTTACATCATACATTAACCCATAATTTTTGTCTGTGTTAGCCACATAGCTTGGTACCTTTTATCAGTTAGGCATTCTCATATTCTTTCCTCTGCATCTGGGTGACAACTGCAGACTGAGCCTTTTCTCTTCCCAGAATTCTCCTATTCTGGTCACCCCACCTATACTTCCTGCCTGGCTACTGGCCAATCAACATTTTATTGAACACATACAAGTAACAAATATTTACATGATACAAGACTATCGTCCCACAGAACTGTATGTTCTTTATATCCATCTACTGTTCTCTGTTAATGTCTTAAATATAATTTTTTATATTTTAACATTCCAACTGATATTTTGAATTATCAACTACAATAAATTGCTACTATTTCTCCTTCTTAGAGCATAATAGGATCACAAAAAAATCAACATTTTTTTCTTCTTCTGTACTCTTATGACATGATTGACGTAATTTTATGTATTTTATTATTTTTGTATAGTCAATATTCATATAGATTTTCTATTTTTGAGAGGAAATGTTGAGACAGAGTCTCTTTATGGATATCTGGATGTCCTGGAACTCTCTATGTAGACCAGGTCGGCCTTGAATTTACAGAGATTCACCAACCTATGCCTACCAAGTCTTGGGATTAAAAGATATGTGTGCTATCACACTTGGCCTCATTTGGAATTTCTTATATTTAATTCTTTGATGCTTGCTTGAAAGCATGGGTTTGACACTTAAAAATGATAATAATATAATAATATAAATCTTCATTTCCTATTAGTCAGTTTTACTTAGAGAAAGACAGACAAATACAAAGGAATCTGCATCCTCATTAATTAAACATAGTAGGAAGACATGAATGCATACATAGATTTAGTGTAAACACCAGCTTCTTCAGTGCACCATATGTAACCCAGGCCACACCAACAGGCACCTAGTGTTGTAGCTTTCTGTACAATCCCAGATAACCTTCTGCCTCTACCTTTATAATAACATACAAGCTGCCATTCTCCCCCGGCTAACTTATATTGTTAAAAGATCAGACCTTTTGAGACCTAAAATGCCGTGTTTACTGCTCATTGTGTGGGGCTTTAACCACTTTGTGTGCAAAACTGTGATTGATGCAGTTTTTACTGGGTTTATGTCTACTTATTTTGTGTCAGCAATGACTTTTTGAGTGCTGTACACTTACATACATTTTGCTCCAAGGCTGTTTCCTCTTTGTGAATTTGCAAACTTTGTTCTCAGAAATGTATACTCAGAGAGCTGCGTTCTGTTGTCCTTCCTTTTCTGGCTTTGTGTTTATGTTTTTCCACTGAGATACCTATTGCCTGAAACATTCTCTGTGGTTATGAAGTGTTTGCTTCAGTTTGTTTTATTTTCCTGTTGTGCTTCTCTTTGTCTAGAATACCTTTATTTCATCCTCACTTATGAAGGGTATCTCTGTTAGGCATAGAATTCTAAATTGGCAGATGTTTTCTGCTCCTGTTATTTCCACCAAGAAGCCAGATAATAGTACTGATTTTACTCTTTTGAAATTGTATTCCTGTTTTTCCTCTGTATACCAATATTTTGAAGGCTGTTCTTCAATAATGTATCTGTGGTTTCTTTGCATATACCCTTCTTTGAGATGAAAATTCGCTTTTGATTGTGTGAGTTGATATCTTTTATTAGTCTCTGAACAATGATCTTCTATAAAGTTAACACTGGACATCTATTAGATTTGATATAATGTCTACTCTACCCTTCAATGTCTCTAATTATGCATATTTTATATAAAAATTCATAATTCTTTTACCCTTTTCTAACATTTTTCATCATTTTTACTTTTAACGCTTCAATCTAAATACTTTCCTTTTTATCATCTTCCAGTTTATAGGACCTCTTTTTTGCTTTACCCAATACCCTGTTACATTCAAACTATTAACTATAGTATTTTGTTATTAGATGTCCTTATCTGGATCAAATTTTTCATTTGATCTTTAATAATTTCAATCCTCCTGGAAATTTTTCTATTTGCTTATTTTTTTATTAAATACATTTATCTCAGTAATTTTAAATGGCATCAACAAGCCTAAAACCTAACATTGTTTCTCAGGACCTTCCTTTCTAACCCCAGAACCCCAGTCTTTTATCTCTCCAGCACAAAAAACTTATCAGAATCTTTTGTTGGCTCCAAGTTTTCCTGGATACTTTACCTTAGTGAGGGTTCTATTTCCTGCACCTTCTGATAGGTTGGCATTGCCATGACCTCCATCACTATTCAATTAATAAAGCCTAGCAAGTTCTTATGCCTTACTTTTTTCCACAGATTACACCTACTCTTCTTGCAGAGATGAAAGAAGAAGGGGTTGAGATGCTGCACTCAGGGCATTTTAAGGCTTAGATTTACATTTCCACTTCCTGTGGATGATACTTCCCCTAACTTCACTCTGTCTTTTAATCTGTGATAAGCATATTTTAACCACACATGCAAAATAAATAAAACCTATAAGCACAAAACTCTTCCAGAGATGTGTGCATCTTATTTTATTCTTTTGAAAGCTGAAGTAGTCACACTCTGTGAAATGGGGATAATAATCTCACGTTATTCACTGCCACTCCTGAGACTCCAACAGTTTGCAACCAGCTCCTGACAATTCAAACACCAGAGATGAGTAAAGTGAAACCTTTATTATTATTATTACTACTACTACTACTATTACTATTATCTTCCTTTTTGAGTGTATGACCACGAGGTACCACCCGAGTGGTGATATTCAATAAAGAAGAATATGGAGTTTAATTACCAAAGCATAAGAGACTATCCAGGAAAAGTGTTTGACTTTATGATCTTCAACAAGTCAAACTTGAAGCCTAATAGAAGGCAAAATAATAGTGCTCACCTCCTTTATTTCTGGTGAATGTTAAGTGAGGCAAAACAGGCAAAACACTTAGTACAGTGGCTGACACATTACGCACACTCAATAAATGTTAGCTGTTTCCATTTTCACCTCAGACCAATGACAAGCTAGTAGTGAGAGGTACTGGGAGAACTCCTTCAGCCAATGGCCTTTGAGATGCTGGACCACGTTGAGCATGGCCTTGGGTACTATAAAAACAAGATAGAAAGATGTGTGGTCTTTCTCCCCACCCCCAGCTGCTGGAGTTAGTTCCTGTTCCCCACTTGTGCAGAGGACTGTTGATCTGTGAGTCTACCCCTAAATAAAGAATCCTTAATAATACTCAATTCTGAGCTAGTGTGGGACCATTTTATCATATTCATCTACATCTGGCACACAATGTGGGGCTGACTACGTCCACATAAAACCTGAGAGAACTTTTAAAAAAATATTCTAGAAACTAAAGACAAAGTTATGCATGGCTTTATGGCAGCAGCATTTCTCGGGCCAGCTCTGTTTGCTAGAAGCAAGCAGAGCCACAATTCCTATACGATAAGGCTTCCTGACTCAGCAATAACAGCAAAAACTACATGGCTCCTTTAAGAAGGCTTCCTGGTTTGTGCTAGTTGTGTGAACAGCTCTAGCTCTTTCAAGAGAATGAGCACTTGAATGGGGTTTGTGAGCAGAGTGCTACAAACTGCTTAATGGCAACATAGACCCGCTGTGTGCCTGAAAATGAAACTGTGAGCATGGCTGACAGGGATGGCACTAAACAGACTCTGCTATGTTGGACTGACCAAAAGGCAAATCAGCCTTAGTTTTTTAACATTTAAAAAAGCATTCCTGGTCAAAAAAAAAAATCATTACATATACACTTGCAATAAAGACAAATTCAAATAAAAAAGAGCTCTAAATGGGTCACAGTATTGGATAAATGTATGTGGGCTTGAGAAAGAGAGGAAAAAAGAGTTTAGACAATCATAATAAAAAAGTATTACAATCATAGATTAAAAATTAAAGATAATAAAATAAATATTAAACTCACAAAAAGTAATAGAGTAAAAATGTAAGCCACAAAAATATAAAATATACACAGACTCTGGATTATGTATATTATTGTGCTTTCTTTGAATTTTTTTGACTGTGAATGAGCTAAGTACAAAGAGACATTTCATTGCATGGGCTGCTAAGCTAAACCAGCATAGATATTTTAAAGGTATCATGACTTTAAAATTTGGGTCTAAGGATATGTTGCATTGGTAAAGAGGTTCTGCTTTTGTTTCCACAGAAGATAGAAAACTGTGGATTCCTTGCTGACCAATATGGTTTGATCAAACAAGACCCCCTGAAGCAATGGCCCTGATGGTCCAACATGACAGCTTCAGGACTGCTGGCTGAGATGAACCTACCACACAAGATAACACATGAAAGACTTGATTAACAGTGCCCACAATCAACAAAAAGTAGTCTAAAAAACAATTGTCAAATTCCCTATAAAATTATATAAAATGATTGTTTATAAGCATTTGATTACATTTAAAGGGGAATATGCTATAGAGATGAATACTTTGTATTTATATGGCTCTTGGTTTATTGATACAAATTTAAGGTCAGTTTTGTTATATGTATATTTGCTCTTGATTAAGATATTGTGCTTGAACAGCTCATTTACAAATGTAATATATAATTGAAATACAGGTTAATAGATAGTCATCTAAATAGTTAAGTTTGTAGTCAAGTTAGTTAGGTTTTCTAGATGTACAGAGATATATTTCAGATGGATAGTTATTCTTCAAACCTTCCAAAGACTAACAGAATATGGCATTTAAAATGTTTTAAGAACTTAGGACTTTTCATGACAATGAGTCACATCTCTTCCAGACAGCATCTATCTACTTCAAGAGGATGATAAGCATGGAAGAGACTCCTTAAGAGGTTTGTTAGCCATTTGAGAAAGAAACTGCTCTTGCCTGGACTGCTTGATATTATGCTATATGAACTGGACATGCAGGACTGACAAAAAAATGACAGCTGAACTTGCCTAAAAGAGAGATGGCCCTTTGGGGTTCTTGCTTCATGAAAGAACTGCAAGACATTTTGCAGGACACAGAAAAAAGGACCTGATGAAATTTGGCATTACAAGGCAAAACAGATCGTCAAATTTTTTGTTTCATGGGAAAGTCTGCCAGATGCTATGGCCTGTACACTGAAGATAGATTTCCGACTGTTACAAAAGAACTTTGGGTGACTATCCAGGCAGCAAGATTTCTCTGTCAACTCCAGAATTTTGGAAGTTGCTTACAATGTACTTCCTGTTAACTTAAGTAATATTATATACTTCTGGTGTCTTTGATGGAGTTGAAAAATAGTTAGAATTCTAGTTTTCCTTTGATGGAGGAAGGTCATTGGTTAAATAAAAAGAAACTGCTTGGCCCTCATTGGTTAGAAGATAAGTAGGAGGAGTAAACAGAACAGAACTCTGGGAGGAAGAGGAAGTGAGCTCAGACTCCACAGCTCTCCTCTCAGGAGCAGATGCCTCAGAAAGACGCCATGCCCCACTCCCAGGCAGATGCACGCGATGAAGCTCCGACCCAGGATGGACATAGGCTAGAATCTTCCCAGTAAGACCGGTACCCACAGATTATTAGAGATGGGTTGATCGGGATATCAGAATTAGCCAGTAAGGGCTAGAGCTAAAGGGCCAAGCAGTGTTTAAAAGAATACAGTTTCTGTGTAATTATTTCAGGTAAAGCTAGCCATGGGGGCGGCCGGGTGCCGGGGACGCAGCCCCGCCACTCCAATTACTACATTCCTTAGTTATGATAAAAGATAAAATAGATATAAATATTGTAACTATAATTCTTGCTTGCTACCTATTTTGTTATATGCAATTTTACTATGTTAAAGTTAAAACCTTTTTTTTTTATTTAAACAGAAAGGGGGAGATTATGTGGGATTTCCTTATGTATGCTCTGGATATGTTTTACTACCTTTGGTTAAGAAAAGAATCTCTGGGAGCTGGAGAGATGGCTCAGTGGTTAAGAGCATTGCCTGCTCTTCCAAAGGTCCTGAGTTCAATTCCCAGCAACCACATGGTGGCTCACAACCATCTGTAATGAGGTCTGGCGCCCTCTTCTGGCCTGTAGGTATACAGACAGAACATTGTATACTAAATAAATAAATAAATATTTAAAACAAAAGAAAAGAAAAGAATCTCCTTCAGCCTATAGCAGGGCAAAATATAGTCAGACTGGAAGAGATATAGCGAGACAGTAGGCAAAGTCAGAGAGACAGCATGTAGCTACTGAAGAAGACATACACCCTATCCATGCCACTAAGCCATAGCCACGTGATGATACATAGATTAATAGAAATGGTTTGATTGAAGATGTAAGAGTTATTTAATAAGAAGCCTAAGCTAATAAGCCAAGCAGTGTTTTAATTAATAAAGTTTCCATGTAATTATTTCAGGTCTGGGCAGCTGGGAAATGAATGAACAGTCTCCACCTACAGACAGGTATAGAGCCATAAGAAGATGGGGGATGAGACCCAAACATACATGATTTCTTCTACTTATTAGTCATTTGAGTAGAGGGAAGAACACAAAATTCATTTCATGGAGGAGGGTCATCTTTCTATCTGTTGTTTCATTGGTTAAGTAATAAAGAAACTGCTTGGCCTCTGATAGGGTAGAATTTAGATAGGTGGAGTAAACAGAACAGAACGCTGGGAGGAAGAGGAAGTGAGCTCAGACTCGGTAGCTCTCCTCTCTGGGGCAGATGCGATGAAGCTCTAACCCAGGATAGACGTAGGCTAGAATCTTCCTGGTAAGCGCACCTTGGGGTGCTACACACATTAATAGAAATGGGCCGAGCAGTGTTTATATGAATACAATTTGTGTGTTGTTATTTCAGGGCATAAGCTAGTCAGGCGGCTGGGAGCCGGGTGGAACACAGCCTGCAGCTCCTACAACATTCATTTATGAAGGTTTTCTGCTTCTGGCCCTAGAATACCCAGGGTCAAAAAAAAAATTAGATAACATGAAAGGAAGTAAACATACATGTTGCTTTCATATTAATAGAATATTTATATTAACTTTAGGTAAGTCATCTTCTGTGGTATCTCCATGAGTGCATGTTTCTATAGCTATCACTAGCAGTAATCATTTACAAATATTGTTTAATTCTCCTATATTTTAGTCTGGGAAGGCAGCGGGCGTGTGAGTTAAGAGTTGGTGCAGTTCCTCCGTGAGCTTCCATCAGGTGTTCTTCACCAGTGCCTCTGGAGTCTGTACTTTTGCCATCACAATTTTATAGATTAGGAAAGGGAGATACAAAGAAATTAAATAACTTATCGAAGTCATGCAGATAAAAACTAATGACTTATCCTCTGGGTGTTCACAAACTGTGAAATAGACCGTTTTTCTAACAGAGCATTTTAAAATTCTATTAAATGTACCCTTACCTAAAAGCTAGCAAGCATGTGGACCATTGGAAACTGACTTGATATTCAATGTTCATTTAGGCGTTTGGAGCTGAGTCTCACAGCCTGCATCGGTGTCTGCGTGTTCCTTCTGGCATCTCGTGATTTGTCTGCATAACACACAGAATCAGCTTTCTTGTCCGCATAATTGTAACTGCCTTTAATAAAGTAAACTGGGATTCTCTTAAAATGCTATTAGCGAGACTATTTCTATGACTTTTTAAAGAAACCTGTAAAGTGTGTTAATGACAAGTGTGAGTGAGTTAACAAACAACCTTGCTAGAAACAGTGCTGTGAAAACTGAAATATCATAAACACAATCAAAAAATTGTCAACACAATCAAAGCTTGTCTAAGGTAGGACCGACAAGATGGTTCAGAGGGTAAATGCACTTCCTGCCAAGCTTGACAAACAGAGGTCAATCCAAGGAATCTACATGGTAGAAAAAGAGAATCAATTCTCAAAAGTTGTTCTCTGACCCCCAACACACACACATACACACACGCACATGCACATGCCAAATAGATATATAAATAGAATGTCTATGATATAAAACATTTGAGAATATTTACCATTTTACAAAACTTAAAATTAAGCAAAATTCCTAGGGACGTATGATTCAGAACACTGATAATTGCTTTTCAGTCTGGTGAAGATTATTCACTAGACATATATATATATAATACAATCTCCATGCTGAGATTTAGTCACTGTTGACATAATGGATAAGTCTCATAGGAATACATCTGTCTTTGAGTTTCAATATGCCAATGCTACAATTTTTAAAATATGACATAACTATTCGTTAAAGAGATCATTCCTAGGAAACTAGTCTATTAAAGAGATGTTAGTAGCCAGAACTGTAAGAGACAGCTTCCCAGAACTGAACCGATCTTGGCTTTTCCTTGGAACTCTTGGTGCAGAAGGAAAGCATTTAAATAACAAATACTAAAAAACATCTGAGATTTCCTCTATAGGGTAGCTTTGCCTGAGGATTAGATGATGTCATCACACTTTAAAAACAATTTTATGTGCTTCCTCCTACTCCTCTTGTTGCTCCCATGCATAGGCATAAAAATAACCTTATTTTTTTTTTTAAAAAAAAAAAAAAGGTAATAGTTTCAGTGTCCAGAAGCTTACTCACAGTTTAAGGTCAATGCATAAAAGAAATAGCACTGCGTGAGACCTTGAGTGGTTCTTGCTAGAAGGCAGGACAGGGTCGAAGGACCACCAGCCTGGGAGCACAGGATCTGATGAGCACCTGGTGGCCAGGACTTGGTCAACTCCCAACAGAGGACCTTAATTTCCTCGTGTGAAAACCAACAAAAATATCTCAAATATCTCCTCTTACTTCAAAATCCTCTCATTCTGCAGCAGTCTTTAAAGGAAAAACAAACAGTCACTGTCCTGGGGGAGGGAAGGACAAGACAAAAGAAAGAAGAAACAGGAATATAAGAAGTACGTAGGAACTCATTGCAAGCTGTTCTGAGTGAGAGTTCTCTAGACAGATAGATTGGAGCACTGCATTAAGTTCCTGCCCATTCTAGAAGAAACACATTCATCACTTAGAAGTTCTGGGGCTGCGAGGCTGAGATTAAGACATCACCAGGCCCACAGTCCCTCCAGGACTCTCATGGATGCTAGGTTTCTTACTGCCCGATGCTCCCATCAGCCCTTGACCTGCACCCCTCTGACACATGCATTCCCTTCACTGTGTACTCCGATGTCTGCTCCTCCTGAAGATACTTGCCATTGGATTTAAGCTCACCCAGATGACCCATACTGTTATGGCTGGGTTAGGATCCTTAACCTAACAATACCTGTAAAAACCCTACAAATAAACTAGGACCCACTGGTTCTAGAATGAAGAATTGTTCTGTCACACACAAAAGAAAGAGTTTGCATTCCTCCATTTAATTCCAATGTGGTGACCTAGATTCTCAGAGCTGGTCTCAGATCCCTTTGCTTTCCCGGAACTTTATTTCTATTTGGAATTCCACATCTTCCTAATCAATGGCTTTCAAATTTCAGTCCGTGCTGGGTTTTTGCTCTGGGGATTCTTTTTTTCTATAGGAATATCAGCTGAGTCTCCCTTTCACATATGGAATAAAGACACTATATTATTTCAGTTATATGTGAGGGGAGATCTGGTTGCGTATCTATGCATGTTTTTGGAAGAGTGCACATTTATACACACATAGACTTATGTGTACATACTTGCATAGACCAACTTTAATAATAATAAGCTGATGTAGAAAGGGTATTATTTGAAGCTTACTGAAATTATGACTTCAGAGACTGGGAGATAATTAGGTGCCATTCTTCAGGATGACATTTTTAAAGACGTATCTAATATCTACTTAGCTCCCTCTCTCCCTGTTTCCTCTTCTTTCCCTCTCTTGAGATCCGAGGCTTGCTGATTCAGGCTACGTAGGCTCACGAGTGAACCCCAAGATCCATCTGTCTCTCCTAAGCTCTGGAATTATATACACATGCCACTATGCTTAGCTTTAGCTTTTTACAGGAATGCAGAAGATCAAACTTATCTGCATGCTCCTACAGCAAGCCTTTTACCTACTGAGTTATCACTCAACCCCTAAAGTTATGTTTTAATAAACTTCAAACAATACCCTTTCTGTTTATTTTATCAAAGTTCTTATTCTTTCAATCTGTGATCTTTGAAAAGGAATCTTTATCAATTCAGGTTTAAGACATTGCCTAGGCAGCAACATTCTTAGCTGTAAGGAATATGGTGGTTTTAGTGGCTACTCCAGCGGTTCATGAGTTGGAAATCTGATCTCACATGCAGCGATATCAGGAAGTGGTGTGCACCTTTAAGATATGGAACCTGGCAGGAATTCCTTGGATCGTGAAGGGCTCTGCGTTTGACAGGAATTAAGATGCTTCTCAAGAAACAAATTCATAAGTTCTTGTGATTTAAGAGCAAGCCTGGCCCTTCCCTTCATTTCTAGCTTCCTGTTTCTGAACGGCTTCTCTTCCACCTGTACTTGCTGCTGCCATTGCCCACCATGCACCACAAGCAGAGGCCAAGCCACTGGGGCTGCTTGTGTCTTGGCCTTTCAGCCTCTAAAATTGTGAACTAATGAAACTCTTCTCTATAAAATATCCATCCGGTGTCATTCCAGTGGTGGAAAGTTGGCTCCTACAAGCTTCAAAGGCTCTCCCTCGCTAAAGCCACCAGTTTAACGTGATTCCATCACAAATGCAGGCCTGAGCCGAGTGGGCTGCCCACAGCAGGAAAAACAATTGTGTAAAGCTGATTCGATCTGGGGACTTCAGGGAACTCACAGTAAGCAGTATGGATAAAAGAGAAGGAGAACACAGTTCTGGACTAAAAAAAATCGCTTGGCCAGATGAGTATAGTCAATCTCTGAAGGGCACTGAGACACAGCATGGTATTTCATCGTAATGCTAGAGGCAAGGAGAAGCCAATAAAAGCCTTTGATCCAAAGTGTGGCAATAATAAAAGCAATATTGAGTCACTTCAAAATATGGTACAGAATGGAGTTGGAGCTGGAGACAAAACGAAGCAAGTACACCAGCAAAACATTGATACAGACACTCAACCATGGCCCAGAATGAGTAACACAGAGATGGTAGAAGCGGGAATGCTGACTCAACACTGGGATGAGCTCCATTTCTGATATTTCCTTAAGATAATAACATACTCAGCCAGTGATGTATTTGTTGATGTGTAATAATGGAAAACTGTTGGGTTCCACCTAACAAATCTTTGTCTGTGCAGGGCGCGTACAGGGTTCTACCTGCAGCAAGACCTGGACAAGATGGGGCTATCAACTTACACCATGGATGGAAGGGCTCATGAGGTTTCCCCTCTCCAAAAAAGATATAGAATTCAATAATTACTAGAGAGTATATCATTTTATTTTGCAATGTTGTCACAAGATGTTAACATTCTCCCATAAATAATTCCTAGCCAACCATGTTAGGATGAACTCAGTGGGTCACAATTTTAAATTTTAAAACATCAAAATCTATAAATGGGGGGGGTGTTGGGGAAAGAAGTGATTAACAAAAGTATTGGGGGAGGAGGAATGGTAATGGGGGAATGAAAATAACCAAAAATGTTATATACTTGTATGAACATGTCAGTGAAGAATGGATTTAGTCTTTAAGGACTGTGCATCTCTGTAAATCAATGGAACTTTTGTCCACTAGATAGTCTCAAAATGTGTCTTTGAGAGAAGGCCATGTGTAAGAGAAAACTCGAGCCCTACAAGCCGGTTAAAAAACAGGTAAAGTGTGAGATGGGCTTATCAGAGGCCTGAAATTTCATATCTATTTTACCAATAAGAACTGTGTGGATGTAGCCCTATTATTTCACCACCCTTAACCTCCATTTCCCCAGCTGTAAAGCAGAAAATTCTAAGCCTAACTATAGCATCATGGTCAAATTTAAACAAGCAAAAGTCCATGAAAGCAGCACTCATGATAAGACGGTGTGAGTGCAAGGTTTGAGTTTCTTGAGCAGGTGCATAGAATGTGGAGCTGGAGCTCTCATGTCTAAAGTGAAACCTCTGTCAGTGTTCTACATGGATGTATCCCTGCCATACTGAGTCATATCCAACAAGAGACAACAAATCAGAGTGGCCTCCCATCTGCATGCTGGCCACTTAGTTCTCAAGATCAGATGTGTCCAGAGTGGTAAAGCAAGAGATAGAACAAAAGGGGATACAAATAAGGAGGGAAGAAACCAGACTACTTCTATTTTATAGATGGCATGAGCCAATTCTTGAAAGACTCCCAAGACTCCACCAGAAAATTCTCAATATTGCAAACACGCTTGGCTAACTAGTACAATGCATCGCCGACATGTGAAAGGTCAGATTTGCTTCTATACAGCAGAGATGATCTTGCTTAGAATAAAATATAAAGGAAATCCTCACTCACGTCACCTTCAAATAAATAATAAAGTGCCTAAGAATAAACCCAACCAAGGATGTGGAAGGGCTCTATAACTAAAACGTTAAAACACTCAAAAGTGAAATTGAAGAAGGCATCAGAAGACAATAACCCCCTCATGAACATGGATTGGCAGAATTAGTATTGTTAATATGACTGCATTACCAGGAGGGATTTATAAATTCAGTGCTGTTTCATGTATATTCCAATGACATTATAAGAAATAGAAAAAAATACCAATGCTGGAAGTATCACAATGCCTGATCTCAAGTCATACAACAGTGTCATAGTAAGGAAAACTATATGAAATTAGTACAAAGTTGAGCATTTGGGTCAATTGAATGGAATAAAGGACCCAGAAATAAACCTACATATCTGTGAATACCGCTTTTACACAAAAGGACCTAAACCACATTTGGGGGTAAAATCCTTTTCAGTGAATGGTATCCCTGAAAGGTATTTCCTACATGATCAGAAAAACTGGTACCCATGGAAGAGTAAAATGAGAAATGCCACTTTCGTCCTGCACAAAATTAGTTCAAAATAGGTCAAAAATTTTAATGTAAGATCAGAATCTTCAAAACAACTGGTAGAAAACACTGGGATGCAGCCATAGTCAAAGACTTTGTGAAAAGGACTCCTAGCATCCAGAAAATAACCCCAGGAGCTCACGGATGGGGTTACCTTAAAAGGTTTCTAGACAGCAAAGGGAGCAATCACCAGACTGGAGAGACATCCTACAGACTGCACATAAGGCTTTAACCACTACATCTTAGACAGAGGACTGATATCTAATATATATAAAGAATTGCAAAATTAATTACCAAAATAATTCTAAGTTATCTAATTAGAGAATGACCCGATGAACTAAACAGATAGTTCTCAAAAGAACAAATATTAGTGGCCAAAAATATATAAAATTATGTTCAGATTAATTATAACCTTGAATTTCCAACTCACCCCTGTCAAAATGGGTAATGACAGGCATCAAGGAAACAATAAATACAAGGGAAAAAGTGAGATCTTACAGAGTATTGCTAAGAATGTAAACTGATGTAGCCACTATGGAAGTGAGTAAAGAGGTTCCACAAATACTGAAACTAGTGCGCTATATATAACCCAGCTTTCCTACTTTTGTAAATAAATGCTAAGGACTCTTAAATCAACGTATCAGGAATATTGCACATTCCTGTTTGAAGCACGATTAATAAAAACTCAGAGACAGATATCGAAGTTCAACCTGAAGACCAGAAAAGCAAAACAGCCAGCTACTTGCTCTTACCTCAACCTCAGTCTGAAGTGGGGATCCTGCCTCTAGAAATCTCAGAATGAGACTGTGACTGAGAGCTGTGTTCTCCTATTTTATAATCCTCTCTAGTTCTGGGATTAAGGGACAGCACCACTACCACCTGGTTTCTATGGCAATAGTGTGGCTACTGGGATTAAAGGTGTGTATCATTACTGCTTGGTTTGTCAGGATGGCCAGTGTGGCTCCTTTACTCTCTGATCCTCAGGCAAGCTTTATTTACTAAAATACAAATGAAAGGCCACTACACATGTTCATTGCTGTACTGTTCACACAGTTAGGGAACAGAAGCAGCCTAAATGTCCATAAATAGAGGAATGGATAAAGGAAATGTTGCACATCTACACAATGGAATATCAATCAGCTGAAAGAGAAAATGAGATCCTAACATTACAGAATGGATGGGATAGATCATCTTGTTAAGGGAACTAAGCCAGACCCTGGTGTGGGAGGGTCTTCTGCTTTGTGTTGATTTCATTGGTTAATAAAGAAACTGCCTTGGCCATTTGATAGGCCAGCCCTTAGGTGGGTGGAGTAGAAAGAACAGAAGGCTGGGAGGAAGAGGGAAGTAAGGCAATCATCATGCCTCTCCTTTATGGGTTAGATGCCGTGGAGCCAGCCACCAAGTCAGACATGCTGAATCTTTCCTGGCAAGCCACCACCTCGTGGTGCTACACAGATTATTAGAAATGGGTTAGTCAAGATGTGAGAATTAGCCAAGGAAAGGCTAGAACTAACGGGCCAGGCAGTGTTTAAAAGAATACAATTTGTGTGTTGTTATTTTGGGTGTAAAGCTAACCATGTGGGAGCCAGGCAGGATGAAAAGCAGGTCTGCTCACCTTATCACTACAAGACCCTGGAAGATAGATATCTAGTTCTTTCAGCTATATCTGAAATCAAAACACACATGTGTGAAATGTGTGAAATGTGTGTGTGAGTGTGTGTGTGTGTGTGTGTGTAAATTAGAAAGGAGATCATGAAAACAGATGAAGAGTACTTAATGGAGAGAAGAGTTATGGGAAAGAGAAGGCAATAGAATACATGTGACATCAAAGCAGAAGGAGGCTCTGTTTGGGGCAAGAAATGAGATCAGCAAAAGATAGTCTGGACATAAAGTTTGAGAGATATATAATAGTCCATTAGCTTTTGTGTATGAGAAAGCCATATGGGAGCATAAAGACTGTGACTCATTTTGAATTAATTTTTGGGCGGAATGAAAGTGAGGGTCATGGTGTATAACAAACAGATGAGACAGGAAGTCTCAGATAAGAGTGGTGGGGATCCCTCTGAAGTCAGGCGTCAGAGGGCACTGCAATTTTAGACTGAGAGGGAACTCACTCGCAAGCCAAGGGCAGACTTCGCTGAGTATGATTTTGCCTGTAAATACACAGAGACAAAAACACTAAGTTAAAAGCCAAGGCAAATGACAAGAGGCAAAGGCCTACTACCAGAGGTCAGGTACAAAGAAGCAAGTACTATGATGAGCAAGGAAGGAATTTTGACATTGAACAAAGATTTAAGGGAAAGTCAAGCAACATTAAGCAAATACAGCTAAGAGTTGCAATGGTACTAGCCCAGAACTCTGAACTTTCCTCTGGTAGGGTTGTTTTTCCTAACCTTGGTGCCAGAGGTCATGTTTTTATTTATTAAATGTCATCTTGTTCGGCGAAGACAATCAATCCAGCCTGTCAGTGTCTTTGAGCCCTGAGTCTCTCATCCAATTAATTAGTCTTTGCTCTCAGCTCCGTGTCATCCTCGGGTTTGATGAGTTTGCTTTTTAAGCTTCACCACAGGTTGATTCAAAGTTCCACAGAACCCTCTGGCACATGACGAAAAAGTGCTTCTGGGAGACAGCTTGTTTAAAGTCACTCCATCCACCCTTGGGGTGTCCTTTTACAAGGGCATCAAGAAAAGTACTGCCATTAACTCAGATGTCTTTGCCAAAAATGGGAATATACTTCCAGACACAGTACTGCTCCTTTTTCGCTGCATTCACCTTCCTTACATGCTTGCAGATATTGTCTCCTCTTATCCCCTCCACGATGCAACTACAACCTTCTGGGTTGTATTTAGTGTCACTCATATGCATATGTTCTTAAGGTTGCCCACTTGGTATTAGACAATCAATTTAGGGGATTTATGCCTGGAGACGACCTATTCTTGCCATCGTTAATTGCCTATAGCTCTTTGTCTAGCAGTGAAGCCCATGCTGGCATGTCAATTAGTATTCTCATTTTTCATATTTCTCAGAAACATTCTTGAGAGATCATAAATTCAACTTCCCTGTCATATAACTTCCCTGTCATATATAGAAGGAACAATCCCACAAAAGATATACTGGTCCTCTGGCTCTTACAGTCTTCCCCCACCACACACATACAATGTTTCTTGAGCCTTAGGTGTAGGGGTTGTGTTTAGACATATCAATTAGGGCTAGGCACCCCAAAGTCAGTTGTCTTCTGTATTTTGATCAGTTGTGGCTTTCTACACTGGTTTGTATCTATTGCAAAAGCAAGCTTTTTTGATTAGGTATAAAAGATACACTTGTTTGTGAGTATAATAATGAGTAATAAGAATAGGGTAAGAGATTACACTAGCTTGGTAAAGTGGCAACCGTGGGTGCTTTTGTAAGTTCCATGACCTCTTCATCCATGGGTAGTTCCTAGACTTACAGCACCAGGCATGAATTTCCTCCTCCTGAGCTGGCCTTAAGTCTGAGTAGATCACTACTGGGGTTACCTAAACCCATAGTAGTGCAGATGTCATTTCCTTTTCTAAATCCTACCTTCAAATTTCTATCGCTGAAATCTGCCTTCTCTCCTGACTGCTAATTAGGACATTTACCTTTCCCAGGCTTTCTGCATCTCTTTCATAAACCCTCCAAAGTCCAAAGTAGCTGGCCGATAGTACTGCCAAGTACTAACATCCTTCCGGAATACAGTTTGCCCAAGTTTTGCCCAACTCTAGAGACAGCTTAGTGATTTGTCGCAATGATTTCTCTACCTGGGCTTCTGTGACTTCTTAACTGTGTTTATGCTCCACTTGCTCATTTAAAGATCATGCTTCCTGATGAAAATACCAAGGTAAAATCAAAGTTGAAAGGTTATTTTCTGTCTTAGATGATATATGTCACTGCTCCATCAAATCTTGTTCCTTCCTAATGCCATGGTTCACACTGAAGTTCCAAATGTCCTTTTCACTTATTGTGAGAATTTTGAGGTTTAGCGTTTCTGTTTCTGTCTCTCACAGAAGAAGCAATGTAGATATCAGATGGAACCAAAATCTAAGCATGGGGTCTCAGTTGCTGGTGAAGGCTAAATCCAAGGTTGTTGACTGTTCCTTGTTGAAGCACAGAGTTGAGTATTTTCACTACTTACTTGATAACAGAACCCTTGAATTTTATTTTCATTTTAGAGT
Organism: Microtus pennsylvanicus; assembly: GCF_037038515.1. Classification (NCBI taxonomy): domain Eukaryota; kingdom Metazoa; phylum Chordata; class Mammalia; order Rodentia; family Cricetidae; genus Microtus; species Microtus pennsylvanicus. The sequence goes on along the minus strand of NC_134579.1, from coordinate 177,080,190 downwards.
TGCCTTATCTTAATTCCCAGTTGTTATTTAGCCAACAGTAGTTTGGAACAGTCCAGTTTCTACTTATTCACCAAGTTAAATATTTAATGATCTATGAACAAACACTTGAGAAGATACTACTTAAAGGACCTCATCCCTCTGTCCTTTATATTGCGAATGAACTCACCCTTGAATTTTTATTTCAATTTTCAGTTCAGAGCTGCTCTGCAAATGTGAGGAACCTGGAGTAAGAGAAGGAGGCATCACTACAGAATGCACTGGGGATTTTATCCAGGGTCTCTGCTGGAACATAGGCTCTTGGGCCATTGTAACTGGGATGCACTGTTAGAGAACAGGAAGAAGAAATCAGTGAGGTGGATATGTGTGGGGAAAGGAGTAAACCATCTGCAAATGTGGATTGAAATAAGTTGTAATCCAGCCAGAGAAAAGCCAGGGTGGGAGGGAGCTAGACACATAAGTAAATCTGGAAGCAGAAGATCACAGAGCAAGCCCTAGAGGTAAGCAAGGTAAACAGAACACGACTGAGTTACAGTCCACACACCCTTGACATGTTCCAGATTCCACAGGCACGCTTGTTCTCTGAGGGTTCCTGTGTTGGAGTGCATCCTTCTGCAATGCAGGTTCACTGGGAAGCTGTTTCTTTAGATAAAGACTTTTTCCTCCTCATTAGAAAGTCACTCTCCAGCATCCCAGAATGTCCTTCTCTTTGACTCTGTCTTTTCTTTTCTTTTCTTTTCTTTTCTTTTCTTTTCTTTCTTTCTTTCTTTCTTTCCTTCCTTCCTTCTTTTTTTTTAAGAGCCACCTATGCCTGTTCCACACTTTGTGGAATACTGACATCAGAGAAATCTACCTCTTCTTAGAAGCTAGTGTTTTTTTTTTTTCTGGCCTTGAAAATATTGTCAAATTGAACTTCCACTTCAGCAATTCCATGGCCTAGATTCATTGGAACTGAGTTCAGAGTCGCAGTTCCCATAAACTCGAAAGCAAGTCAAATATTTCTCCATTCTCCTTCTTCCAATTTGTTTTCCTGGATTATTATTTCATCGTGTTTGAATATATCTTAAAATCAAGTTTCACATTCTCTCCCTTACAATATTTCCAGGTAATTCTTACCTTGAGATCAGAAAAGTAATGATAGCCATATCAAATCCAAGCAGATGATGTGGTCGCAGAAACCATCCCCACATCTGCACAGACAACACCACAAATTCCCAGGCCAATCTAAGGCTCAGGAAACCAGAAGGCAGAAACTGATAGATAAGGCTGAGGAGACGACTTAGCAGTTAAGAGGACCTGAACTGGGTTCCCAGATCACAATCGCTGGCAACTCTAGCCTCCAGGGATGCAACATGATATCTGTTCTCCAAGGGCACCTGCGAGCATGAACACAGACGCTCTTCTCATACGCATGCAAACATAACTTTAGAAGATAATAAAATAAATCTTTTTTAATGAAAGAAAAGAACAAACAGACCTCTTTGGGTGAGGTTACCAGGAAGAAGTCCAAGCCTAAAGTGGTGAGGGAAGCGGAGCCAAATGACAGAAGATGGAGCAAAGCCAACAGTGATGGTGTGCAAAGAGCCAGATGCCTTCAGCAGAGACTCGAAAAGCAGTAAGCAGGGTACAGTTCCCAAATAGTGGGGACACATGATTATATGGGGAACCAGCAACTCACGGGGGTAGGGTGTACAAAAATATTTGGGGCAAGTCAATAGTTTGCTTTGAGATTCAGCTTTGGTCCTTCTTGATCTGTCATTTTTCCATCCACGAGAGCAGATCTTTCTCTTTGTTCACTGATCTATCCCTGAGGCTTTGTACAGTCCCTGAATGTAGAAAATTAATTACTAGAAATTAGTATGGAATCACTCATACACCAGTGCGTTTCGAATCTTTAACAGATCAGCATGGGTGTGGTACACCATGATAAGAAATGACTTGGAAAGCTAACACCAGAGCACAAGTTATAACGGAGTACTGAGTCGGCCCTTTGGGGAGGAGGCTATCGTTCATCAATTACATCAATTGATAACTTTCCTTCACATTCGATATTGATTGTTCATAGATGCATGCAAAAGAGTTATATATGACTACGGCTTTAACCCTGAAAAATCTCCCACTGGAATGAAGGTGCAGCTCCATTGCACAGTGCTTGCCTAGCACGCATGGCCCTGTGTTAGCTGCCCAATACCACAAAATAACACAAAAACTGGAAACTAACATTTACTACAGTGTGTGGGGCTAGGAATACTAACCAGATGTGGTCTCAGTAAGGCAATACTTTTAGACATTAAAATAAGTTTTGAGTCAATCAGAAGCTCCCAAAGAGTACTTTTCTAAAAGGTTTCTCCAAAGCAAATCAACCTGAAAGATTAGATAACACAATTAAGTACATTTTACCTCAGTTAAAACTGTTATTTGTGATAATGTTTAGCAAGGTGTTAATGGACTCTTCTTGGTTTCTGTGCTGCAAAACTGAATGGCTTCCATCCCTAAATATACTATGTAACAACAGTTGTTAGATTGTTTTGAGCCTAAATTATCAGGGCAATGGTTACATTCTCTGTGTTTGTGTTGAAATTTTCCCAATAAATACAAAAGAATATAATTTATTGTAACATTGCCAAAAGCAACAAGTTTTGCTTCTTAATCTTTGAAGGAGTAGAACGCTAAAAGTCAAATCCTCAGGAACAATGTCACATGATGCCTGCATCCCCATTTTCACGGTGACTGTGGGCATTTTCAGTCCTTCTTGGCCTGTTTTCTGGACTCCAGGAATAGAGGACCCAAGAGAGCACAGCAAGGGCCCTGTGTAAACCTCTGGAAAATGTGGCATGCATCCTGGACCCATCTGCATATTTCCAGAGAACAGCTTACCTGAGCATCCCTCTTAATGTCAGAGACCTTTGGGGATGATAATCAGGTGGCCAAGTCCAGAGGAGGTCAGTGAGGGTCAGGGGCATGGCCATAGTTCAGTCTTTCACATATTGTCACTGGAATACGTGGAGGAGGGGGTGAAAGGTTAGTGCAGGAATATCATCACAGAGAATTCTGTTTCCATTGGGTGAGAGGGAAAGGCCTTAAAGTAGGTCTTCGGACATTGTCCTCTAAATTTTTCTTTTTAGGCACACACAAACTGCTGGGATCCCACATGTAACTCACAAATTATAAGCAGAGACTGCTCATTCATTTCCCAACTGCCTAGACCTGAATAATCACACACACACCAAAAAAAAAAAAACTATATTAATTACAACACTGTTTGATTGATGGCTCAGGCATATTCTTAGCTAGTCCTCATATCTTAAATTAACCCATTTCTATTATTTTATATTTTATCACGTGACTCGTGGTTTGTTACCTCTTGCTTCTTGAGCAGCTCCATGGCATCTGCCTCCTTCAGCAATTGCATGGAGTCTCCCTAACTCTGCCTACTCTCCTGCTCCCTCTCTATCTCCCTCCCTCTCTCTCTCTCTCTCTCTCTCTCTCTCTCTCTCTCTCTCTCTCTCCCTCTCTCCCTTCCTCCCTCCCTCTCTCTCTTTGGATTTCCTACCTGTGATAAGTCATTGGCCAAAAAGCTTTATGCATTAACCAATAAAGGCAACATATATACAGCAGGGCATCCCACAACAATAGATGTTCATGGCCCCATGAGGAGAACAACGGTGGGAAGGAAGCACGAATTTCCACCACAGCCTCCTTTTCTAGAACTCTAACCTGCCATGGTCTCCTAAAGACGTGGTTGGTTATTGGCAGCAGCAGTTCCTATTGCATGAGGAGTGGCTGCTGAAGCCTTGCAAAGGTGAAGACAGAAATGCTAATCAAAGAGGCCATCAACTTCAACCTGAGCAAGCAGGAAGGCAGAAGAACTTTGAAGGTTCTAAGGCCAAGGCTGAGAAGAAACACAAGATCTGAAACTCGGGTCCTAAAGACTGAACAGGAAAAACCCAAAAAGTTCAGGATATCCAGGGCAAATTTCCCCCTGACCCAAGACTACAGGGAAAGAATTTGATAATCCACGTCTCCATTTCCTCAGGAAGAAGATTAAGTGGGAGCACGTAAGGGCATTGTGATCCTAGGGGAGAGTCAAGGATTGTATGTTTGTGTTCTTCGTGTATAGGACCATCAGCAACTACTTTCTGCCTGCCTCTCTCTAGTTGTCTCTGTCTCTTTCTGTCTCTCTCTGTCTCTGTCTCTGTCTCTCTCTGTCTCTGTCTCTCTCTGTCTCTCTCTCTCTCTCTCTCTCTCTCTCTCTCTCTCTCTCTCATGTGTGTGTAGAAGATTGTTTGAGCCAGGACCCTTAGGAAGACAACCAACACTTTGTCTGAGTGGACAAGTAACCTTGAGCCTAAGTAAGGTCTAGAATTTGGGTGGAGTAAATGCTATTCCTTGGTGTCTCAACTCTGTGCTCAAAGAAGTCTTTGCTCTAAGCAAGAGCAGAAAAGTGAGCTAAATGAAGAATTTTTATTTCTCTACAGAGTTTATGACATTTGAAGTATTATGTAGGTTATTGCTAATGCCGCACAAGTACTCTGAGAAAAATGCCCCGAAGAGAGCTTGATTTCATGTGCATGGAAACTCCCGACTTCTGCTACATGGATCTGAGTCACGAGGAAAGGAACACGGGGAAAGGAAGTAGATCAGGAAACAGGAGAAAGCACTTATCACATGTGTCAGAGCCAGGAGGTTGCTGGGCATGGGAAATAGCCGAATGAAGGTAGATTAGTGTCTAAAGCTTCCAGGAAATTGTTCAAAATCCACTTCAACCTTGGAGATGTTTTCTCAAGGTTTCTGCCTCATGGGTTATGTGCCAAGTGATTGTCCAGTTGCAAGTTAGCAGTTCTAAAAGGCTTTTGAGAAGATGTGTGAGAATATAAGACATGTTCTGTCCTATCCTCCACTTTGAATATGCCTCTGGAACAAAACTTGTACTTGAAATGAAATGGAGAAATCTGATTTTTATATGAGTTAGAGAGTTTGGCTTTTTTTCTCCTTTTCACCACTCACAGAACAAAAGCATCTAAAGAAAGACAGCTCAATGTCACATGCATACTTGCCTTTGTTTTCGCTGCAGTATGTAAGAGGCATCACTAACCCCCTCCCTGAGAAAACAGGACATTATTTAAGCTCTGCCAACACCCTCCAATGCTTTTGAATGGCTAGAAAAACTTCGCGTTCCTTCACACAGGACCTGTAAACTCGAAAGGAAAGCTTCTCCTGCAACATGCTCTCTCCATAAATTGCATCCACTTTGCTTTGAAATAGTACCCTTTAAAATATGTATGCTTAGAAAAAAATGAAAGGGGCGAAGAAAAGAGGACCTCCATTCATAAACTGTGTGCTTTGTATTCCTATGATTTCTGAGACCAGGCAAATTATCATAATCTTCCACAGAGATTCGTGATTCCACCTAAGAATTGCCATTTCCCAAGACAGCTAAGAAGCAAAGTTTCCATTAGCTGCTGAGGTGAAATGCTTGTGTGTGCTCACGTGTGCTCCCAGGTCACTCCGTGTGAATCAAGGTTATAAATAATTCCCAAATTCAAGTTAGTGTCGGTATTCCAATATAAATGATTTGTACACCTCACCTGGGGTCTGTCCTTTAATTTAATCATCACCCTGTACAGGTTAGTATTAGTCCATTCAGAACATCGAGGGGTCCCCGCCATCATCACCCTGTACAGGTTAGCATTAGTCCATTCAGAACATCGAGGGGTCCCCGCCATCATCACCATGTACAGGTTAGCATTAGTCCATTCAGAACATCGAGGGGTCCCCGCCATCATCACCCTGTACAGGTTAGCATTAGTCCATTCAGAACATCGAGGGGTCCCCGCCATCATCCCAGCAAAGAATATCAATTATGTTTTGAAAGCATACAGTTTGATTGGTGTACAAACCGCTCTATGTGCCTTGTGGTGTTTTCATAAAGCCTCCCCTCTTTACTCTAAACAATGCCATGCCTTTTGCTGTCAAGTTTATCAGTAACTGTTTAACCTTTTAAAGCCTTTTCTAGAACCAGTAAGGAAGAAAAGAGAAATTTGGCTTCAAATATTATATAATATATATATATATATATATATATATATATATATATATATATATATATATATCAGCTCCTCCATGAAGATGAACTGAGACAAAGCTTCAGTGTTCTGAGGGCAATAAGTTCTGTACTATGTCAGAATCATAAATAACTTCCACCAGCTTAGGGTGGGCTTCCCAGTGCTTCACCTCTGTACGAGCCTGAAAGTGATATTCGACCAGAACAGTGCAGCTTTCTCCCTGAGGCCTGTTTTCAAGGGTGTGCCACAGTCCTCTTTCATTCACTCTGAACCTTGAAGGGCTAGCTCTGGACCCATGGGACTGCCTGTTCCGCCAGATTTTTGGATGTGCACAGAGGCTTAAATGTATCCATCATTAGCCCCACCTCCAGGGACAAAGCAGCCTGCCTTTGTTACCCATTATGCTTAAGCCATTTGATCCTGAACCAAACTGCCATTTCCTCAGACCTCTGAGTGCACCCATGAGAGCAAGTCTACACAGAGACCAAGTCTATACATACACACAAAGAGAGAGTCCCATCATAGCCACAGTGATGCTGGGAATGGCACCGTTCCTTCTGTATGCTCAATTATTATCATATGATAATATGACAGAGACAGCAGCAAGAAAAGAATATTCGGGCATCTCCCCAAATCAACTCTAATCCTTTTCTCCAGTGAAAATGACACATGCTTCCTCCTCCCTGGGGATTTCCACACATAAACCCAGAGACCTACTTTCTCCAGATACACACCCATCTACAAATAATGAACAAACTGTACAGTGGAGAAGACAGACAACAGAAAACAATGCTATGTAGACTCATCCCCCCACAGGGTGCCATGCTCTGCCAGGGTCAGTGTAGCTGAGGGCTGGCTCTCCTGCTGCCAGTCTGGCAAGATCTGTAGTGTCAATGAATACAGAAAATTCCCCATCACATGTAACCAAAAGCAGAGACTGGCACACCCATGAGAGAAGATTGAGAAAATGTTGGCCCTTGTAGGCATCCCGGGGAGCCCCACATGGGGAGATTACACACAGTTTGTTCCTGTCCTCTTAGAATGGGTTTTGAGACATTTTCAAATGGTGTGAGCCATTTCGCCCTCACATGACCGCTTCAAAGTAAACAAGTATCTATCTTTATAAACCTTTCTCCAAAATGTATAAGCCTTTCGCAAAAGACTGTGCTTCTTTTAAAATTAAGATTGAAATATTTAAGCTTTTACAATTATTTTTATTTGAATATTTTGTTTCCTTAAAATATATTTGGGTAAGAATTTTCTTAAATATTTTGACAATTTTCCTCACATTTAATAACTTAAACATTAAATACTATGGTGCAGCCTGGAGACAAAGTTAATCTCATGCGAATCTGGTCGGTTTTGTATGACTTTAGTCCCCAGCTAGCACCAGGGAGACTCATTTTTCTCAGTTTTACAGATCATGCTCAATATATGTTTTGTTTTGCTTTTCTCATTGATGGTTTCCGGTTCTTGAAAATTTATTAATTGGTCTTCATTAAGGCTAGGTGTGATTCTGGCAGGCTGGGCGTGAAGGATTGACCTCATTTGCAAAGAGAAATAGACCTTTACTTTTTAAGAATTACAGTCACATTTTTATATAACCCTTGTGAACACTTACTTCTATGAATGTTAAGTTAAAAAGCCTGACTAAAGCTTGCCTATTTCTCTGTTAAACTCTGATCATCTTGTGAAAACATCCTTCATGACAAAAAGAGAAGTGTCAACCACAGTCATTTTGCTTTGATCTTTACCTCTGAGGCCAGAAGTCATAAGCTAAGTGGCAGGTCCCCAAGCTCGAAATCCCCATACACTATCTCTTTAACATCACCATGAGAATCAAGATAATCATAAAGCTTCCTAAAGACTGAACCACACTTTAAACTTTATACTTACACATTAATGAAGTAAAACCCTGCTAGGACATCCAAAAGCACATTCTCCTATAGGAAGAAAACTGTCCCTGCCATGTATAGTTGATAGTTTTACTGCCATGAACTAATGGTAGAAATAGGCAAGGAATTAGTTCAGTATCAGGAAGAATGGGTTAAAACCAGTCATTCTAAAGGCAAAAATCATTGTGTTTTCAGCTTGTCTGTAGTTCAACTGGTCTATGTTTAATAATCGTATCAAATAAGCCATTTGTATGGTTACTTTAGACCGAGGAATTGAATTCTACTTGGAAGCTCTGATGGTCAGTTTCACCAAGCCAGGTTCTTCTTGAACAAAGTATAAAGGACTCACTCTGACTATGACAAGCAGATAGCAACTTTTTCCTTGAACGATACAGAGTTCATCAAGAGTGTGTGTGTGTGCGCACATAGGCACCATCCCATAATATAAGGCTCTGAGTTATTGATAATTCCTGTTGTTTTTCATAGCCCAAATATATAGTAATCTATAGAAAATTCTACACTTCACTCATATACAATTTTAGTATAAAGTTTTTTTAACAGTGATGCATTGACTTTCTCTCTCCCCCCCTCTCTCTCTGTTCCTTTTTTTGTTGTTGTTGTTTTGTTTTGTTTTGTTTTGAGACAGGGTTTCTCTGTAGCTTTGGAGCCTGTCCTGGCATTAGCTCTGTAGACAAGGCTGGTCTCAAACTCACAGAGATCTGCCTGCCTCTGCCTCCTGAGTGCTGGGATTAAAGGCGTGCACCACTACTGCCCAGCTCCATTGAATCTTAAGTTTTAGAAGAATTATAAAAAGCCTGGCGGATGATAGCGTTGAAGCATAAAGTGGGGAGATACCAGGATAGAATGAATCCTCCCATCCTGAAGGTCACATGAGTTGGAGTTGGCTGAAAAAAAGAGACAAAGGGCATTCCTAGCAGAGGCGGGTAGTGTGTCAAAATGGCTCAGGGATTAATTAATGGTGAAGCAACTTCTTGCTGCTGAGAAGAAAGATAATGAGGGAGATGGGTAAGGAGAGCAGAAAAAGGGGCCTGAGACACAGCAGAGAAATAAGTCCTAAAGACAATCTCATTTGACACCAAGAGCAGATGAGTTTATCCAAGGATTGCAAAACAGGGTCATGCCTTCAAATGATTCACCTAGCTGAAAGGTTACTCTGGCAAGCATGTGGACAGTGCAACTGGCTGAACAGGAAGCAGGGACAAAAGAACTGAAGCTCTTAAAGCAATAGCCATGAGAAAAGACATGGTAAGCTGGGATAATGAGGAAGACGCACTGAGAGTCAAGCGGTGGGATTATCAGAACTGACTGAAAAGAGAGAACAGAAAGACTGTTCGGATCAGGAAGAAATTTCTAGATTAGAATGAGGAGTGAGTAGTATAGTGCTACCAGTATCTAAAATGGGGAGTAGGGGTCAAATCAGAACCTTAAATCTATTTAATAAGTCAAACAAGGCCATGCTTAATTTGAGATACAAGAAGGATTCATAGATAGAGCTGTCCTGTAGAAAACAATATGGTACTTTTAAGAGAGGGCTAGAATATCCACAAACAAATGACAGATAAAGACATTGGTTGAAAGGAGGAATGGAAATCACGATTGATTAGAAAGTTCCCAGGAATTCTAAAGTCTGGCATGGCAGGTAAGAAGATTAGCAAGCTTAGGGACTTTGGCCCAAAGAACCAAAGCAAAAATGGGGCATCTGTGTCTTCCCAGATTTTTAATGATATAGAAATTAGACATCTAAAAATAAGTCAGGAAAATAACTGTTATTGTAGACTAGAAAAGTGGAAATTATCACATGCCATTATAGAACTCAATACTGGGTATAGTATCTTAAAGAATAGCTTGCTGGTCTTTAAAATTTGAATTCACTTTCCTTCACTGTTACAAAGAACAAAGACTTGAAGATGTAAAATGAATAGGGAATCAAAAAATCAGGAGTGTTTTTATGACAAGTTTATCATCAATGTGTTGGGCTTTCTGAAAACTGAAGAACATGGTAGGATATCTTTGCCACTTACATTTCTGTAATTTTAATTATTTATAAAATATCATTATAGTTACCTCATTTTCTTACCCTTCCCTTTCCTCCCTTCAGTCTCTCTCACATACCCTCCCCCTTGCTTTTTTTCAGACTCATTGCCTCTTTTTCTTTACTTGTTGCATACACACACACACACACACACACACACACACACACATCACATCCCGAAATATGTAAATATAACCAGCCCAACCTGTATAATGTTACTTTTATGCATATGATTTCAGAACTGACCACTTATGACCCTAGACAAAGAACTTCAGGCAACTGAGAAATTCGGAGACCAAAAGAAAGAAAGAGACCTCCAATTGGTTATCCATGGCCACCACTTTTAATTTAAAACAGACAGGCTTGCAAGAGCTGATCTGGTCTGCTCTCCAGGAAGGACAACAATTTGAAACTGAAAAGAATAAAAAGCATGTAAATATCTCTAGAACAGGTCTCTCCAGAACCTAGTCTTCTTCCTGCCTGGAAGGTGCTGGCTGCCCTGCAGCAGAAAACAACCAAGTCTTTTGTGTATGCCCAGAAGGCAAGAAAAGGGCAAGACAGAGCCTGCTCATCCTTTGAAATAAATTGTCCCTGCCACTGTGAGAACTTTGAACCAAAGGGTGTTGGATTCCCAACAATTTGATCAGCTGTAACTTTTCTTTTCAGCAGAATGATAGAAAATGGAATGTGAATTGGAAACAAAGTGCTCAAACCTCTCGTGCCCTCCATGAGAAGGAACTAGAGAGGCCCATTTGTAGTAATAAGTCTGCGGGAACTGCAAGCTCCTCCCCTAAACTGCGTTTGCACTTTCTTGGCAGATTGTGTGAACAACAAGCCTTCTAAGGCTGTGCCGTGGAGCAGAGCAAGAGGAATGTGTCTTAAGGGTGTCGATATGGGTGACATTTAGACAACAAAAATAGTATGTCTTTGTGCAGCCCAAGATGGAAAGCAAAGGCAGAGAAGAAAAACTACAACCAGCGATCACCCGCAGTGACTTCCTCAGGGCTCAGATTTGCCCCAGGATACAGATTTCTCGCTGTTAAAACAGGACAGTCCTGGGCAAAGTGGAGTGATGACAGATTTCAGGACAATTAAAGAAGGCAGGAGTCAGAGAGCTGTCCAGAGACATGCAACAGTTTCACTAATGATGGAGCTTCTCAGAAACGGGTATCCTTAGTGGAGGTGCCACGAGAAAGACAGGGAAGAGCCTCAGATTTCAATGCCCGTCTTTCCTGTGGAGCCCAGTCCTTCTCACGTGTGTGGGCAGTTTTGGAATGATGAGATACATTTCATGAACCACCTCAGAAGTGAGATTCTTCCAAGCATCCTCAAGCTGTCAGCATCGATAGCCTTTTTCTCACAGCTGACTGGACACAACTCCAAGCCTAATGAAACTAATGCTGACATCCTTGCCAGGGGCCAGCCTCAGGGTTGCACTTGAAGGGCCCTAATCAGGGTCAACCCACAGAATCTGCCCAGAAGAAGTGGGAGTCACCTGCTGTCCTGGTCTTTTTTTTTTTTTAAATCTTATCGGAAGTCAGAGAATGGATGTAATGTAAGTTATATTAACATGTAAAAATACTAAAATGAAACCCGCTATTCTGCACAATTGATGCATGTTAACAAAAAAAAGCAAAAATCCCGTATCAGAATAGAAAGATTATCAAATTGAGTATGGCTCTGCTTAGCCTTCCTCTTATAAATGTATTGGGTCCTGTGTTGCTTCCATTGTGCATCTGCTATAGATGATAGACACATGGACTGATAGATGATGGGTGAGACACACCATTTAAGAATGCATAACCAAAGAGCTCGAGAGACTATCACAGGGTGGGGAATATACATTTCTCGGCCCAATTTCTTTTCCACTCTGTGCACCACACTGTGGGGTGCACAAATTTGCATTCTTCTAGAAACCATAAATACATTTCAAGTAAGACGTCCACTAAGGGGGACTTGATTTTGACTTGCAAGAACAGTCCATGGGTTGACTTGAACTATGGCTGGACTGAATAAAGGAAGTGTGCTTACTCTAGTCTGTCTGTTCCTAGTAAGAGTGGCTGTTTCATAATTTTGAACCCTGGGATGGAAAACACCAAAAACTCATACAGTCCTGTGGTCACACACACTTTTGAGAAGAGGGCTAAAATACATTTGCAGAAATCAAGCAAATCTCATTTGGTGGCTAATAATTTCATCTGATCACCGTTAAGCCTGTGGACCAGAAGTGTGGCCCTGGCTAATTTTTATGTCAACTTGACATAGCTTGAGTTATTTGAGAAGGGGGAGCCTCCCTTGAAAAATCATTCCCACCAAATTGTCCTGTAAGTAGGCCTGTGGTGTATTGTCTTCAGTGGTGATTACATGGGAGGGTCTGTCCCTTTGATTATGGGCGGTGCCATCCCTTGGCTGGTGGCATTGGGCGTTAAAGAAAGCAAACTGAGAAAGTCATCAGGAGCAAACAAGGGAACAGCACTTATCCATGGCCTCTGCATCAGCTCCTGTTCTGCGTGAGTCCTGGACTGACTTCCCTCTGTGATGGGCTGTGATATAGCAGTGTAAGAGGAAATAAACCCTTTCTTCCCAAGTGGCTTATGGTCATGGTGTTTTATCACAGCAAGAGAAACCTGAACTAAGACAAAGGGCAAACTTTTTTTTTCTTTTTCTTTTTTCCCTGCAGAAGGTGATGCATTCCCACTTCTCAGCCATATTCTGCTTAGAATGATCGCATGTTTTCTTTTGCTTGGAATGGCCCCAGCTTACTCACAGTATCCCGGCAGTTACTGATGGTGCCCCAGTTGCAATGATGAATTACTCAATCACTCAGATATGGCAGTGGACAGAGACAGACTAGGGGCTAAAACTGGACTTACAGCAATACTTTAATTACCCCTCAGGGCCTTTCCTCTCTATTAGATTTCTTGGATGTACACATGACTAATCCAAGTCTTAAGGAGCCGTGTATGCCTCTGTGTGTACGGGAATATTTTTGTTATCACTAAATCACAGTTAAAAGAAATATATGACTGCTTAAAGAAAGCCTCTTAAATATATAATTCAGGCTGATTTCTTCCATTATGCCTTTCTGGGCTCTTTTTATTTTTATGTTTACTTGCCAACAGTAACAGAGCTGTAGCTAGTGACTTCTGAAATTAGATATTCCTCTTGTCTCTGATATTGCTTGGCCCTGACAGACTGGCCAAGTGTACCTCAGAAAATCAGACAGGTTGGGCTTCTTACAGCGATGCTGTTAATTTTCACTGCCAGTGTGGTTCACGGCGTAATGAGGATAGTTTAGTGGCTAGATAACAAAAGTCAAGACTACAAGTAACTTTGACCCAGATCTCAGAAGACAAGAGACAAGCTCTGGAGCTAAGCCAGTAGGCCCCACAGCAAGGATGTTTTTGCAGACTGGAGAGCAACGGTAAGCTGCCACTTCAACTGCTAGCAGAAGTGTGTACCAATCCCTATGGAGCCTGCAGCCTACAATTAGCGTTTAGGAAATTTCAAGCTTTTGAAGTGTGTGGCCTCAATGACTTAGGTATGGGAGCAAGATATCAAGAGAAGAACTTCAAAGCCAGCTGTGGTTGGACTGACATGAGATTTGAGCCTGGGCAATCATAAGCACACCCGGAAGTCCCCTCTATTAGAGGAGGAGAGAACTGTGAGAGAGCAAGTTCATCCTGATGTTAGAGAGAGGCAGGCAGACGAGCGTCATCCAGTTAACCAAAGCTTAGTTGTGAAAGAGGAGATTATTCTACATACAGCCTTGTCCCTGCCAATCAACAGATCCTTGCTTACTGGCTGTGATGTGCCGGGCACAGCTCTAGGTAGAAGCAGGAGACATACAGGGTGTAGATAAGCACATATATGAACAAGATAAATTCACATAATAGAACCTATGAACAAAACAGATTTTAGTAATGGCAGAGTGCCATTGTCAGGGAAGGGAGGGGCTGCTTCAGATCGAGTCAGAAGGATGGTCTCTGCAAAGCAACAGAATGCTGAATGGAAAGGTTCAGCATCATACTGGAGCCTGAGTGGCATCCTTTGGAGGTGGCAGAACAGCGCACACTGACTACTTCCGCAGCAGAGGCAATTTAGTGGAGCAGTGACTGAGGTACCAAACAAGAATGGGTTGTTGAAGCCGGTGGTGGTAGCGCACGTCTTTAATCCTAGCACTCAGGAGGCAGAGGCAGGCAGATCTCCATGAGTTCAAGGCCAGTATGGTCTACAAGAGCTAGTTCCAGAACAGACTCCAAAGCTACAGAGAAATCTTGTCTCAAAAAAAAAAAAAAAAGAAAAGAAAAAAAATAGAAGAATGGGTTGTTGAAGTGGAGACAAAATAATATGGAAGGAAAGGGAGAGGCAGGGAACAGAAAGAAGCAAGCTGGCCATTTCCTGGAACTGGCAGTAGCCTCAGAGAACAGAGAACTGGCCTTGGAGGCAGTGAGGGCTCAGCCCAGATCACAAGCAAAGCCTGGTTTCAGTATGAATGGGGGCACTTCCTCTACAGGATAGAAAACAAGGGTGATAGTTAACAAAACAAGCAGTTCCTCCACAAGAGCAGGAGCCAGGAGAGACAGCAGCTAATGCAGGGTAGCTCTGTCAGCCCAGCTATGAAGAGCTGGAGCACCCATCTAACCACTGCATTTCCATTTTCTTAATGATGCAATGAACAAGGTCATCAGCAAGAGTGTACACGACAGGAGGGGAGAGGGGAAATATCAAATAGTTCTCTTGAGAATGGCTAAGTATATTAAGGGAAAGACTGTCAGGCAGTGCCAAGAGTCTGTTTAAAGACATTAAGTAGGATGATAAATTTAATTAACGTAACAATTAAGCAGTCTGGGTATCAATTTTTCTCCATCCATCCACCATTGTTCAGATGAAGATCCAAATTTTAGGCTAGCTCTAACAGAGCTAAAGTTCCGATTGGGGAGGGTAAAGAAACATTTGAGGGGTGAATAAAGGGGCCAAGAGTGTTTACAAGGATAAGAGTATGCCTTGAATATAAATACAAGCTGCCAAAGGGGCTGACAGAGCTGGTAGATGACAATATGTTGATGGCGTTAGTGGAACGGGCATCTCAGTGGAGAAGATGACCATGACAGAGTGCTTGTCTGTACTTTGAGAGTAAGATGGGACTCTGGAATCTTCGGGGTCATGAGGGAACAACATAAAAGGAAGAAGTTGGAAGAAAAAAAAGGAAGAAGTTGGAAAGAACGGGACAAAAGCAGAAAGAGCAAGAGACACTTAGGGAAGAACAAATCAGGAGACCTTAAGGAGAATTCGCTTCTGGGCTGTGAATCACAGGCCTCTTATCTGATATCAGAGGAATGTGGTCTGGTCATGCTTCATTATGGAAGGCAGGCATTCTACAGCCAGACATCCCAGGGTGTAAATTCCACGTTCCCACCTTTGCACAAGGCCCTTGGGAGCAACAGCAACAGTAAATACTCAGGGGTGGTTAGTAAACACGCAGCATGTCCCAGTAGCTCACAACAGCTGAAGTCGCTACACTCTCTTCTGTTCATGGTACACAGATAAGAACAAGTTTCTTGGCCTCCGTAGACCTCACAACGGTGTGATAACAATAGTTCCTACCTTACAGGGCTATTGAGAGTTTTCAAAGAAACAGTCTGTTAAAACATGATTAGCACATTGCCAGGCTCGGTAGAAGTGTTCAATACATGCTGTCTAAGGGCATGCTGATCAGAGGGCAAGGGTCAGCCTCAAAGGAACAGGATTTTCATGAGCAGGAAGGATGGTGTGGAAGCAACATTTGGAGGCTCAGGGGACTCTCCCTCAACTTGGAAAGCACAGAATGAAAAGCAAAACAAATAAAGGGATAAGTGTTTAAAAAACAATCACGTTTTTAAAAAAAATAAGACATTCTGCCTGAAGCAATGGGGTGTTTGCAGAGTAGCAGGAACAGGGGTAGGATGCCGAATTAAGCAAGAAACGTGGAGAGGAAAGCAGGCTAGGCTGAGAGTCCCCTGGGTCTCCTCACGCCCACACGT
This sequence comes from Microtus pennsylvanicus, assembly GCF_037038515.1. NCBI lineage: Eukaryota > Metazoa > Chordata > Mammalia > Rodentia > Cricetidae > Microtus > Microtus pennsylvanicus. Next base: position 177,064,157 of record NC_134579.1, on the reverse strand, counting down.
ACCTGACAGGCTGACTTGCAAGCTCACCCTAAGGAAGCAGTGACTCATTGAATGGCCACGACTGCAGCAGTTGCTCACAGAGGAAGAGCAACTCAGAGAAACAGGAAACAGATGGCCCACTTTCAGAAACAGCCTAAGCGTTCATCGGACCAGGCAAGATCTGCCTCCACTAAAGAAGTTACAGTCGGAGCATCTACCATTGACGTATGCCTCAGCTCGCCACACTCATGCAGAATTGCTTCACTAATTCTTCTAAGCATAAATCAAACCGTATAGGTACTAAGATTGCAAAGTCTTAATATCCAAACAGTGACGTGATCAGCAGTCAAGCTGAAATGCTTCAGAACCCTCCAGCTGCTGATTACTGGAAACACAGCGGTTATGTTGGCGAGAGGTCACACGCACACACATGCACCTTCCTGTCTCTGATTTGCTCCTGTCGTAAGTCCACGTCAGGGTTTTCCTGAATTGCTGAATGGAGATGTAGCTTCAAAACCATACACCCTGTGCTTTATGGATAAATGAAAGGATTTTCTTAAGGAACGAGGAACTCTATTACCAGACACACATGAAGATCCTCGCAGATATATCACAAACAAGTCTCACCACCTGGCAATTGGGGAGACTTGTTTGTGAGTATATCTACGAGGATTTCCAGAAGTTCCTATGGAGATGGGCTGGAGAAATGGCTCAGTCCTTAGGAGTGCATACTGCTCTCATAGAGGGAGAGGGACTGAGTTTGTTTCTAGTCTCACGTGGTGGCTCATGGTCATCTATAATCCAGTTCAAAGGGATTGGATGATCTCTTCTGACCTTCATAGTTCCTTCATTAATGGATGAACATACATACTTGCAGGCTAAACACTCATATGCATAAAATAAAATGAATAAATCTGGGGAAAAATAACTCAAAAGATTCACTACAATGAGTCAACATTTAGAAATATTACTCCCCGGAAAATACATTCATAAGCTTCAATATTGCTTTAAGAGTAATTATCAGCTTTTGCATTACATCTATTAATGATGCCGACAGACTTACATGTTAGATGTTCTAAAATCTGAGATGCGTGCAACTAGTAAATATAGCCTTAATTTAAAACACGTCTTTTGATCCTAAAATTCTGTACTTAGGAAATTCTGCTTTCAATACCTGCCAGGAGGGAAAATACAAATCATTTTCACAATTGATTCTGTCTTCTGGCTAACAAAATTGAATGCTTTCCTAACTCACAATATGAGGAGAATTAGATGTCAGAGTTCTTTCTTTGACTCTACCACAACAGCTAATTTTCTAACCATCTTTATTTACTCATTCTCCGTGTATTGAGCACCAAGCCCCGATCAGTTATTGTGTTTCCAGTCAAAGGATTCAGAAATAAAGGTCTCTGTGCACTAGGAGTAGAAGGAAGGAAATCCTTTCAGCATAAATGGAAAAGCACCGCACACTAAGCCCGGGTTTTGAAATAAACTCATAAGAAAAACAATAAACCAAACCGAATATTTCTCTGAGGACCTGATGCCCAGGCGAAGGGTCGAAGAAGGTACAGAGGCTCCACCAGGCAGTGAACAGAATACGCAAAGACACAGAGGGAGGAAAGGGCCAACCCTTGCACCAGCTCAACTCGATTTCATGCAGTCTTCAGGGAATAAGTGGCAGAATATAATAAGAGTGGAGTACAGCTAAGTGAACTTTCTCTAAGTGTCAAATGACTAAGAGTAGGTTTGTTTCCTCCTTTTTAGATTCATATTTTATACTGTGTATATGAATAGTTTGTCTGTATGTGCATGTGTGCCTAGCACCCAAAGAAGTAAATAGATGTCTTATTCTCGGGAACTGAGTTATGGGCAGTTCTGAGCTACTGCGTGGATGCTGGGAACCAAATGCCGGTCCTTTGCAAAAGCAAAACATGCTCTTAACCACAAAACCACCTCTCCAACCCTATGTCAAAGTTTATCTTAAAAGACAATAAAGGGCTATTGACAGTGTACACTGGAAACTTAGCAGCATTACCTGGTATTTTAGAAAAGTTATGTATTTGTGTGTGTGTGTGTGTGTGTGTGTGTGTGTGTGTGTGTGTGTGTGCGTGTACTCACGTGTGTGTGTGTGTGATGGAGGAGGGTCATCTTTCTATCTGTTGATTTCATTGGTTAAGCAATAAAGAAACTGCTTGGCCCTCATAGGTGGGAGGAGTAAACAGAACAGAAGGCTGGGAGAAAGAAGCTGAGTCAAGGAGTCACCATGATTCTCCCACTCCAGACAGACGTAGGTTAAGATCATTCCTGGTAAGCCACCTCGTGGGCTACACAGATTAATAGAAATGGGTTAGATCGATATGTAAGAGCTATCCAATAATAAACTGAAACTAATGGGTCAGGCAGTGTTTACAAGAATACAGTTTCCGTGTAATTATTTCGGGTAAAGCTAGCCGGGCAGGCGGCCGGGTGCCGGGGACGCAGCCCGCCGCTCATATTTCAACATGTGTGTGTGTGTTCAGGGTGTGGGGTGCATGTGTAATGCCTTCCTTTGATTGTCAACTTTGATCTAATCTAGAATCCCCTGGGCAGAGTGTCTCCATGAGAGATTGTCTACATTGGTTTGTTCTGTGTGGTAGTCTTGATTGCTTAAATTGAGGTGGGGAGATAAGGCCACTGTGGGCAGCACCATTTCCTGGCAAGGGTTCCTGAATTGTATATAACTGGAGAAATCGAACTAGTGCAAGCAACTAAGTGAGCATCTATGCATCTCTCTCTCTCTCTCTCTCTCTCTCTCTCTCTCTCTCCCTCTCCCTCTCCCTCTCCCTCTCCCTCTCCCTCTCCCTCTCTCTCTCTCTCTCTCTCTCTCTCTCTCTCTCTCTCTCTCTCTGCTCTTAATTGTGGATGCAATATGATCTGCTGAAACTCTTGGCAGATCCATGATGAAGGTCTCAAACCTGGAACTATATGCTTACATAAACTCTTTTGCCTAAGTCACTTTTTATCACAGTATTTCATCACAGCGACAGGAACAAAACTAAGACAGCTTAGGGAAGGGGGAGCATATGTGTGTTTTTGTGTGCTGGCACCTGTACACCATGGTTGTCATTTCTTAGGTATCCTCTACAATGAGTTTTGAGACACACTCTCTCAGTAGCCAAAAGGTCACGAAAAATGTGACTAGCCAGCAAGTTTCAAGGATCTCCCTGTCTCTGTCTTTCCTGTTCTGGGATTGCAAGTGTATGTCACCACACCCAGTTTTTCTACACAAGTTCTGGGGATCAAACTTGGCTTCTCACACTTCCAAGGCCCGGTCTTAACTAAGCTAGCTCTTCAGCCCCAGTTAAGACCTGCTAGGGTGAAGAATGTGTTTGGGGAGATCAGGTCTGGTGAAAACAGTAATAGAATGCTTGTAATTGAGCAAATGACCAGAGAAGGGAATGGATTGATAAGTTATTAAAGATAGAAGGAGTTGGGAAAGGGCATTGACCAGACCAAATGTGAAGGCAGAAACGGAAGTTCAGGACTGACAGGTACATTGAACTAGAGAGCACACAGAAGATGATCAGGATCGCTGGGGACTCCAATCTGGGCAAGCTGAGCCTGACATACCTGAGATGCAGTCAAGGGCAAAGTCCGGGAGGCAGAGCTGAGATTTAAATGTACATTTGAGCTGCACCGGCATGCAGGACTCACCTGAAGCCATCAAAATAAATTAGGCCGTTCACAGGAAGTTGAACATTGCAAGTAGAGGGTTTAGTACAGACTGCCAATCACTCAGAAGACAGGGGAAGGAGGAAGAAGCCAAACAACACTCTGAAAACCACAAAGTTTATCCAGTGAAATAGAGATGACAAGCGTGTTTCCTAGACAAAATGGCCAATCATGCCACACAAGGAGAAAAATGCCCTAAGAACAAAAGCTGAAAACCATCTTACTTAGCCAAGATGACCTTAATGGTTTGGAAAGAAAGAATTTACTGTGTTAAAGAATGAAAGTATGATAGCTTAGTTGATAGATCTCAGTCCAGAGAGCTCTCAGTTAGGCTTGGTAAGTTAGAATGAGAGCTTTTCAGTTAGGCACAGTGACGCATGTCTGAAATCCCAGCACTGAGAAAGCGGAGGATTCATGTGTTGCCGAACAGCCTGAGCTGCATAGCTAGACCCTATATCAAGGAGACCAGAAAGAGAGATAGATGGACTGAGAGGAAGAGATGTATAAGGGAGAGAGGAAGGAAGAGCTCCAGTGATATTATAGACAAGTAAAGGCTTCAAGAAAGTAAAAACAAAACAACAAGAAAACATGTTCGGCCACTTCAAAGTGGCCCAGCAGTGTAGTGGTGCACATTTATAATCTCAGTCACCTGGGAAGCTATGTGGGGAAGAGCACTGGAAGTCGGGTGTTTAAGACAAGCCAGGGCAACAGTCTATGCAACATAACACTGACATAAAGAAGAGAACAATTACTGTCTCGGGAAAATGGGGAAACAGAAAAGGAACTTAGTAGTCAACACAGATTTCAGTTACCTTTTCTGTGCAAGGATTAATGCTTGCAGAGCATCTGTGTCGCGTCCATTAAAACAAATCTGCTGGCTGCTACTAGATCTCGGCAGTTGACGTCTCAGGCCAGGTCAGGAGGCTGCTGGACTTCAGCTGAGTTAGCTCTGTTTTGAGGCTTAGCCTGGTCATCTGGGGTCCAGTGGTGGACCTTAGCCCAAAACAGTGATTTCTGTAATTTCAGCCTAATGGGTTATATGATGACAACAGATGGCAATAAGTTCCGATGACAAAAAAAAACAGCAGATAAATGTCTCCTTGGCAGAACTTCGAGTTTAAACGAGTTAGAAAAATAGAGTAGTGGACAGAAAGGGCTGAAGTCTGTGAAGTCCGTGCATTTGGAGAAGGGAAGGGAAAGGACCGAGGTCCCAGACACTGAGACTATCAGTGGCACGCAATACTCGGCACACAGCTCACATACCTGCCTTGTGTTTTCTTTTAGCATACACTGCACTGTTTTCCAAGACAATGTAATTCTTTAAAAACACTAGAGGTAGAAGACAGGCCCAAGGCCCTAAACAAGAAAACTATACATTTGATTTTTATACTGAAGGCAGTGTAATATAACCACAGAACCCACGTCCTTAACGAAGACCTGCATTACAACACACTTCTACTTGTCTTTTTCGCTTGACTTTTTTTGTTGTTGTTGTTTAATTCTTTGGTTGAATTTTGGTTCTGTGAAAAAGAATAGTAAAATAAAAGACGACACAATGATTCAGATGCAACAGCCGTGTAGCCTGGTGTACAGGTGACTGTAGTACACTACATGATGATATGGTTTTTTTTTCATAGTTTATTTAAATTCATTTCATGTGCATTGGTGTGAAGGTGTCAGGTACCCTGGAACTGGAGTTACAGACAGTTGTTACCTGCCATGTGGGTGCTGGAAATTGAACCTGGGTCCTCTGGAAGAGCAGCCAGTGCTCTTAGCTGCTGAGCCATCTCTCCAGCCCTGGTGATATGTTTTTAAGAGAAAAAAAAAGACTACTTTGTATTTTCTCCATGTCTGTTGTTGGGTTCCTAGGCAACCACATTCCTCAGTGAAAACAATGTTCTAAATAAGAGAAAAAACTTTGGGTGAAACTCTCCAAATAAGTCATTGAAAATAGAATGCAATAAACTGCAAATTAATTTTGCCTACAAAAAATGAAATTGGGTATCTCACTAAGAGATAAACTTGCTCATTATATTTTTAATGCTTTCTTTTGTAAATCACATGTGGTTACTTCAACTGGCAAAAGATTAGTCAATCAGAGAAATACTGGTACAAAATAATAGAGGCATGCCAATTAGACCTGCTATTAAGCATTACCATCTTGAAGCTGGTACCTTTTTTCCAAAGCACTTCTACAACTGGGCTATTTCAAGCTTGGATCCAAACCATTTCCCTTTGTACAACAGTCAAGAATTAGTCTCAGAGAAAAATTTCTCAACATTTAGCCTAATACCTCTCTCTAGTGTTTACAAGGACTGTACCAGATTCATGAACAGAAAGCCTACACACATCTCCTAATTACAGTGTAGTCCCTGGTAATAGAAAAAGGACCAGTAATTGTAAAATAGACAATCTACTGATGAACTTTACCCTCTAACAACTAATGCCCACTTTAAGGAAAATATTTAGTTACACCTAAAATTCCCTTTTACAAGAGTGAAAGGAGAATGGGGTATTTGTCATCTGATATTTTCTTAAGATGCTTAAATGGCTATGTTTTGATATGAAGCACTAACTGTGTACCGTTTAGTTAAAATGTGCAGTCCTTTATAACCACATGCTGGCTACACTCTCAGCACCGTAACAATGTCATGAATCATTGGACAAGCATTCAAGGAAGAGCTGGCCAGCCTAAGGGATGAAGGAACAGACACGTCACAGATGAAAACAGAGACTCAAAGAAAGACAATCTCTCTCTCTTCCTCTCTCTGTCTGTATGTCTCTCTCTCTGTCTGTCTCTCTCTCTCTGTCTCTCTCTCTCCTCCATGCACACACATAAGCTATGGCTCTCTTGTGGAGGTCAGAGAACAATCTTGACTTCCATTTTGCTCAAAGCGGGTCCTCTGAGTTTTCTTTATGCACCAGGTGAGCTGGACTGAAAGCTTCAGTGATTCTCCTATCACTGTCTCCCATCTGGCCATGGGGCTACTGGATTACCAATGTGTGCTACAGCAGCTGGCTGTATTTGGGTCCTCATGCTTATGCAGAAAGTACTTTATCTCCCAAGTCACCTCCTCAGTCTGGGCCTAAACTTTCCTTGGCTGCTCTAAATCACCAACCTAAGCAGGCTAAGCAAACACTAAGCATATACTATTTACTTTTTCATTTGTTGAATTACAGCGAAAGGTGTAAACATTAACCCTGGCACCTCAGCCATCGTAAGGAGTTCAGTTTAGAAGCATCAACTACACTTTCATCGCTCTATAACAGCCCTGTAGAACCCACCTCATCTTACAAAATTACAGTTCTGTTGTACCTAGCGAACAAACACTGCCTTTGCTGAGATCCCCATCCCTGAAAACTATTCTACCTTCTGTTTCATGAGCACATCTCACATGAGTGAAACCCTACAGCCTTTGGGGGTTTTTTGTTTGTTTGCTTGCTTGGTTTGGTTTGGTTTTGTCATTTAATATTATGTCCTAAAGTTTACCCATAGTGCACCACGTAGCCTCTCTACAGCTGGATAGGACTCCATTGCATGGAGCCTACTGCAGTGGCACAAGCTTATCATCCCACACATAGGAAATAGGGGCTGACGGACCATAGATCTACAACCTTGGCTACATAGTAATTTCAAGAGTAGGTTGGGATACATCAGACCACATCTCAAAAACCAACCAACAATCAAATGTGTGAGCTGCTGGGGAGGGATGGTATCATGCTTTCTGAGCATTCAACCGTAGATGAATCCAGCACTCTTCCTTCCTGCTCTGGACAATGCTCAGATGGCTACGGTAGTACAGACTCCTCTTAAGACCAAACAAGGAATGACGGTTTTCGCCAAATGATTACTAACAACATCAAATCTGTTTACAGGGAATGTCAACTTTTACTCTATCATCATCAAACAGATGTTTTATAGAGAATTAGACCTAAACTAAGTTAGGAATGAGTACGCGCACAAACCATTTCACAATTACTCTTCAACCACACTGAAAGCCGATGAAAAGTACGTCCCTGCCCTGGGAGGGGTTTTGTTTCTTTTCATCTTTTACACCCTTTTCCCTGTTGCTTGACTCGCTTTAACAATTAAGGAAATTATTACAGTTTAGTTTATTATCTCAGGGCAGAACATTTGTCTGAAGCCCACTCTTAGAGAGGCTGGGTGAAATTCAGGCTCAGGCTGATCAGCAGCACCAGAATTGAGCAACTGAATTATCACCGGAAGCCTGGAAGCAAAGAAACCAGGAGGGGAATGCAGAGGGATGAGAGGCAGCTTACAGGAAATCAGTTATATTATTTATCTCTTGAGTAAGACTTAGGTGGTTCTCTTCACTCTCTAAAAACTTACTAATATAAACTGTATTTAGTTATCAAAGGCAATCAGATTTTGAAGTTAAAAAAATCTTATTTAATAAAAACCAAACTTTGTCTCAAAATGTTTTCATTTTAAACCTAGACCCATGTAATGAAAGGAAGTCAACAGAAGCCAATTTTCCAAGCCGTGGTATTGCTAATTAACTTCCAGGAAACTCTCTGTACGTTTGAATGCAATGAACACAGTTATTCACTCCGAGTCAGGATGTGTTATTTGTCCCATCACACAGGCTTCCCTCCACCTTGAATTTCAGAAAGGGGAAATACACAATCATTGTTTTTAGGCATACAAACAAAAGCAGAAAACCATGGGAAAAAGTGTGTTGAACAAAGAGATCTGAAAACATTGGTTTAAAGATATGTAGAGGGCACCAAGCGAACTTTTTCAAAAAGAAGGAAACATCATGCTTTGACATCAAAAAGTGGCCTAACCAGGCAGGTCAGGGGCTTTCAGGACCAGGAGTGCTTTCTTGCTCCTGGTGACAATGTGATATTCACTGTGTGAAACTTGGGTCCTTCTGATGCTCTATCACTATTTACTCAGATTAAACATTTAATGGTACAATCTTAGAGTAGCTAATACTAGTTACTTTATTTTCACAGAAACACACACACACACACCTGCCCTCAGTCCAGCATGGATCTCCAGAACAGATACTTGCTTGACTTTGTGGCCTTCCAGAGCCAGGCTCAGAGCTGTAATGAAGCCTCCTAGACACGGGTATTCTTTCCTGTCTAGGTTCTAGTTTGGAATAAAACCAAGACACTGTGTCTGTCTGCAGGACTGTCAAGGACTCTTCTTAAAAACCTTACAGAAATGCACAAATCATCGTTTCTGACTTTCCAGGTTGTGGAGTTCTTTTCAGAAGAATTTTATTTGCCTTTTAAAGTTAACCAAGAACAGATACTTGCCTGGCTTCATGGCAAACGAAGTCAATATAAACAAAGATGTAGCGACTGAAGCAAGCTAGATGCCAAAAGTGTAAGAATCCTCAACTGATCAACTTAAGCTTATTTCTGAATATTAACCTTGGCAATAAGAAAAGCCCTAATGGCTTTTCCACGTAAAGCATTCTTAGTGACTCTTCTTTTTTTTTTCTTTTTTTTCTTTTTTTTCTTTTTTTTATTGATAAAAGGAGAATAAAGAAAAGAAAGAAAAAAAAAACAAATTTCCACCTCCTCCCAGCCTCCCATTTCCCTCCCCCTCCTCCCATTCTTCTCCCCCTCCTCCCACCCCTCTTCTTACCTCCCCTGAACATACACTTGAGACCAAAGCCAAGATTTCTGTTTTAAATCTTTCATCAAAAAAAGACGTCAAAACACTCGATATGATAGCACTCCATCCCAGGGTTCTCAAGTTCTGCAAACTGCATGAAAATTGATGGCTTGTTTTTTTTTTTTTTTTTAGAATGCTGATTCACAGGGGCTAACCCTCGGGATCTAATGCAAAAGAAATCCAATATACATCAGTGCACCAAGTCATTCCGAGGCAAACATCTGGGAAACAGAACTGGTGTCACAAGCTGCAGAAAACAAGAAGGTAGGCAAGAATTTCACAGTGGTGACAGCAGAACATAGAATGACACACTTCAAACGTGAGGTCCTATGTGACAGCGTATGGCACATGCCTGTAAATCCTGCTGTCCTGGGTGGTTTAGTGTAGTTGGTATTTTCTTTGGGCCATCAACCAGCACCAAAATAAAGATGCAAAGACTTATTATTAATTATAAATGCTCAGCCTCAGCTTGGACTTATTTTAGCTAGCTTTTTCCTTTAACTTAAATTAACCCATTTCTATTAATCTATGTGCTATCCCAAGGCACATTTACCCCATCCATGTAATGTCAACTCTGTTTTTCTGCTTCATCCTTATCTGGTAGTCTGGGCCCTGGCTAGATGGTGGAAATATGGCTGGACCCCAGCAGTCTGGCCCATGATTGGCTTGTCGAAGGCTGGCTAACTCCCCTTTTCTCTTTGACAGCCAGCCCCACCTATCCCTCCTCTGCCTAACTATTGGCCATTCCGTTTTTTATTAGACCCATCAAGTGCCTTAGCCAGGCAAGGTGAAGCAGCAACACATCTTTACATAGTTAAACAAGTATTCTGAAACACAAACAAACGTAACTCATCTTTACTCTATTCTACAGCAGTTTAGAAATGCCATTCCAGGTAAGGTGAAATTTAAACATCCCTAGAGGCTTTGAGAGCTGTTTGACACCACAAGAGGAAGTTCCAAAAAGTCCTAAGCACCTTTATCTGTCCAGAGAGAAAATCCCAGCCTGCTGTTCTTTCTGATGAATTTTTGAAGGACGGTATCTTAAGATCCTCTTTTAGATAGGAATAGAAAATTCTTCCTTCATTATTTACTTAATTAAATTTTAAAAGTTGTACAAAATAATGGGTTTCAGTATGGTATTGTCCATATGTATATAATTTACTATGATCTTATCTGCATCCTTTCTGTCCTTTGATAGCCAAAGAGTCCCTCTCAAGGATACCTTTGAAAAGCCATTAGAGGCCCTGGAGCGATGATGGCACAATAGGAAATGTTGTTCTGCACAAATGTGAGGATCTAAGTTTGGACCCCAGAACCCATGAAAAAAACCAGGTGTCATGCATGGGAGAGGACACAGAGTTCAAGGTTAAGAGTCCTTCCTGCTCTCCCAGGGTATGTTGGGGTTCCCAGGACTCATATCAGACAATTAACTGCCTGTAACTGCAGCTCTAGAGACAGGCCTCTGAGGCCACCTGTGCATTCATAAACTCATACAAGCACAGACCGACCCAGACATATAAATAAAAATACATTAGTTTGATGGTATTGACCATTTGCCTGCACACACACACGCACCCTACACATACATATCATACATAAACACACACACATTCACAAAAAATATTTGGAAAAATTCAGTGAAGAGCAGTCCATCAGCAGGCAAAGGCTAAGCTGTGTCTATGGATGCTCACTTTTCTGTGTGCTAGGGATTCTGTAGTTCTGCCTCATAAATGAGACATTACAAAATGTAAAGAGGAGACAGAGAATTGAAGAATTATGTGCTGTGAAGTTTTTGTCTACCCACACACAGCCTTAGCTATAAACTCACACAGTTAAATCCTCCTTGCCATATGTGAAAGGGTAGGCAGGCCTGGAAATGGCTAAGTGGAATGGCCATGTTTCCTCAAGGACAGTCCATCTGGTGACATTGCAAGACACATTAGGATAAAATCGGACAGTCCACACTAAGATGGAAGAATTTGTCAGCTGAATCAAGCAGTCTAAACTGCAGTGATGATGTGAACATCATATGACTAGACAAGTCACCAAAGCCTTAGACCAAGAGGCCTTAGGCTAGAGTCTGCGCACACAGAGAATATTCTTATTTAGGTTACACAGCTCAACACAAAATAAGTGTGAGCAAAAGAACAAGAGTGAGCAAAATTAAACTCAGCACAAGCCCCCCCCCCCCCCCAGGTCCTTGAACACAGAATTTAGAATTTGTCTCTGGCAAAGAAACAGATCATTGTACTAAACCAGCCATGAAGGCAAAAAGCTATGAGATGAACTCAAACTTTATGTCAATGGTGATGAATGGGTGGGAATCAGAAAAAAATAAAGGAGGTTACATGACGGAACTAACCTTTAGTTACAGAATGAGAAAGTAGGAGAACAAATAACGAGAATGGGGTATAAAAAGATAGACTGTAAAAAGGAAAAAGGAAATTAAGGAGAAAGGGTACAGAAGGGGAAAAGCAGGAAGTACATAAATACTTACAAACATATAAACTTATATGCATACATATGTTATTTGTCTTGAGATAATAAATAAGGCATTTTTTCCATACTATTTCTCAAATACTTTCTTTCATTTTCTAACTCCTTGACTATGAAAGGTTTGGTACCTTTTCTCAGTGAGACATTTTTATCTTGTTTCCTCTGCCTCTGGCTGATGACTGTGTCTCTGCCTTTCTTCTTCCCAGAATTCTCCTAGTCTGATTTCCCTGCCTATACTTCCTATTTTGTTATTGATGAATCAGTGTTTTATTAAACCAATATGAGTGATAAATCTTTACAAGAACATTATCCCACAGCATTTCCCTTTTTTTCTTTTCAAAACAAAAACCCTAAATCTAATCTCCTTTGTTTAGCTTTTTTCTTGACCATTATCCATAACAACTTGTAACCAAGATGCTAAACAAAGACAAACATCTATAATTCATTTTGGGGGAATGTAGGCATAGTTTTCAAGGCTACTTCCTGCTGAATGGGGATGCTAGTAATCTCATGAGGACACAAATAAAGTTTAAGATTATGGTCAAGTCCTGACCGGAGTATTCTGTGCGGCTTGCTCATCTCAGCCAGAAACCTTGAAACTGTTCTGGATGCATAACTCAGAAGAAACTACAATAGAGGTACTCTGAAACATTGGATCACCTGGTCCATTAGTTCTCATTGGAGATGTTTCTGGTAGTCTTCCTCAATTAAACCTTATCTTTTTTCACCAACAATGAATCCACAACCTCTCATTTCCTGTGGAAACAAAATCAAAACCTCTTATAGTAGGAGGCTGCTTATTAATTTCCCAGCCACCCAGACTCCCAAAATAACCACACAGAAACTGTACTAATTAAATCACTGCTTGGCCCATTAGCTCTATCTTCTTATTGGTGACCTCTTACATATTAATTTAACCCATCTCCACTAATCTGTGGATCGCCATGTGGCAGTGGCTTACTAGCAAAGTTTCAGCATATCTGTCTCTGGCAGCAGCTCCATGGCTTCTCTTTGACACCACCCTTCTTTTTCCAAACATTCAGTTTAGTTTTCCCCACCGAGTTATGTTCTACCCTATAATACCAAGCCAGTTTCTTTTTTTTTTAGTTTTTTTTATTGAGAAAATGAGAAAAAAAAAACAAGTTTCCACCTCCTCCCAGACTCCCATTTCCCTCCCCCTCCTCCCACCCTTCTCCCCCTCCTCCCACCCTTCTCCCCCTCCTCCCACCCTTCTCCCCCTCCTCCCACCCTTCTCCCCCTCCCCCCACTCCTTTACCACTCCCTCTCCAGTCCAAAGAGCTGTCAGGGTTCCCTGCCCTGTGGTAAGTCCTAGGTCCTCCCCCCTCCGTCCATATCTAGGAAGGTGAACATCCAAACTGGCTAGGCTCCCACAAAGCCAGCACATTACATAGGATTAAAACCCCTTGCCATTGTCCTTGGCGTCTCATCAGCTCTCATTGTTCGCCATGTTCATAGAGTCCAGTTTTATCCCATGCTTTTTCAGTCACAGTCCAGCTGGCCTTGGTGAGCTCCCAATACATCAGCTCCACTGTCTCAGTGGGTGGGTGCACCCCTCGTGGTCCCGACTTCTTTGCTCTAGTTCTCCCTCCTTCTGCTCCTCATTGGGACCTTGGGAGCTCAGTCCAGTGCTCCAGTGTGGGTCTCTGTCTCTATCTCCATCCATCACCAGATGAAGGTTCTATGATGATATGCAAGATATTCGTCAGTATTGCTATAGGATAGGGTCATTTCAGGTTCCCTATCCCCAGCTGCCCAAGGAATTAACTGGGGACCTCGGCTTGGGCACCTGGGAGCCATTCTAGGTTCAAATCTCTTGCCAACCCTAAGGTGGCTCCCTTAACTAAGAATTGTGCTTCCGTGCTCCCCTATTCAACCTTCCTTTATCCCAATCCTCCTTTTTCTCCAAGTTCCCCCCTTCCTCCCCTTCTCCCTTTTCTCTCCCCATCTCCCCTTACCCCCATCCCACCCCACCCCCAAGATCTCAATTTTCTCCCCGGCAACTTTGTCTACTTCCCATAGACAAGAGGATAACTATATGTTTTTCCTTTGGTTCACCTTCTTACTTAGCTTCTTTAGGATCACCAATTGTAGGCTCCGTGTCCCTTATTTATGGCTAGAAACCAATTATGAGTGAGTACATCCCATTTTCATCTTTTTGGGTCTGGGTTACCTCACTCAGGATAGTGTTTTCTATTTCCATCAATTTGCATGCAAAATTCAAGAAGCCATTGTTTTTTACCGCAGCATAGTACTCTAATGTGTAGATATTCCACACTTTCTTCATCCATTCTTCCATTGAAGGGCATCTAGGTTGTTTCCAGGTTCTGGCTATTACAAATAATACTGCTATGAAATAGTTGAACAAATGCTCTTGTCATATGATAGGGCATCTCTTGGGTATATTCCCAGGAGTGGTATTGCTGGGTCCAGGGGTAGGGTGATCCCAAATTTCCTGAGAAACCGAAACACTGATTTCCAAAGTGGTTGCACAAGAGTGCATTCCCACCAGCAATGGATGAGGGTACCCCGTCCTCCACAGCCTCTCCAGCAAAGGCTATCATTGGAGTTTTTTATTTTAGCCATTCTGACAGGTGTAAGATGATATCTCAAAGTTGTTTTGATTTGCATTTCCCTGATTGCTAAGGAGGTTGAGCATGACCTTAAGTGTCTTTTGGCCATTTGAACTTCCTCTGCTGAGAATTCTCTGTTCAGTTCAGTGCCCCATTTTTTAATTGGGTTAATTAGCATTTTAAAGTCTAGTTTCCTGAGTTCTCTATATATTTTGGAGATCAGACCTTTGTCTGTTGTGGGGTTGGTGAAGATCTTCTCCCAGTCAGTAGGTTGCCTTTTTGTCTTGGTGACACTGTCCTTTGCTTTACAGAAGCTTCTCAGTTTTAGTAGGTCCCATTTATTCAATGTTGCCCTTAATGTCTGAGCTGTTGGGGTTACACATAGGAAGCGATCTCCTGTGCCCATCTGATGTAGGGTACTTCCCACTTTCTCTTCTATCAGGTTCAATGTGTTCTGACTGATAGTGAGGTCTTTAATCCATTTGGACTTGAGTTTTGTGCATGGTGATAGATATGGGTCTATTTTCATTCTTCTACAGGTTGACGTCCAGTTATGCCAGCACCATTTGTTGAAGATGTTTTCTTTCTTCCATTGTATACTTTTGCCTCCTTTATCAAAAATGAGGTGTTCATAGGTTTGTGGGTTAAAATTCGGGTCTTCTATACGATTCCATTGGTCGACTTCTCTGTTTTTATGCCAGTACCACACTGTTTTCATCACTGTAGCTCTGTAATAGAGTTTGAAGTCAGGGACAGTTTGAAGCCTCCAGACAATCCTTTATTGTATAGGATTGTTTTGGCTATCCTGGGTTTTTTGTTTTTCCATATAAAGTTGGTTATTGTCCTCTCAAGATCTGTGAAGAATTTTGATGGGACCTTGATGGGGATTGCATTGAATCTATAAATTGCCTTTGGTAGAATTGCCATTTTTACTATGTTGATCCTCCCAATCCAAGAGCAAGGGAGGTCCTTCCATTTTCTGGTATACTCCTCAGTTTCTTTCTTCAATGCCTTAAAGTTCTTGTCAAATAGATCTTTCACTTCCTTGGTTAGAGTTACCCCAAGATATTTTATGCTGTTTGTGGCTATTGTGAAAGGTGAAGCTTCTCTGATTTCCCTCTCTGCTTCCATACCTTTGTGTATAAGAGTGCGACTGATTTTTTGGAGTTGATCTTGTATCCTGCCACATTACTAAAGCTGTTTATCAGCTGTAAAAGTTCTTTGGTGGAGTTTTGGGGGTCATTTATGTACACTATCATATCATCTGCAAATAACGAAAGTTTCACTTCTTCCTTTCCAATTCGAATCCCCTTGATCCCATTATGTTGTCTTATTGCTATTGCTAGAACTTCAAGCACTATATTGAAGAGGTATGGCGAGAGTGGACAGCCTTGTCGTGTTCCTGAGTTTAATGGGATGGCTTTGAGTTTCTCTCCATTTAATTTGATGTTAGCTGTCGGCTTGCTGTATATAGCTTTTATTATATTTAGGTATGACCCTTGTATCCCTAATCTCTCCAATACTTTTATCATAAAAGGATGTTGAATTTTGTCAAATGCTTTTTCAGCATCTAATGAGATGATCATATGGTCTTTTTCTTTCAGTTTATTTATATGATGGATTACATTGATAGATTTTCGTATGTTGAACCAGCCCTGCATCCCTGGGATGAAGCCTACTTGATCATAATGGATCATTTTTCTAATGTGTTCTTGGATTCGGTTTGCCAGTATTTTGTTGAGGATTTTTGCATCGATGTTCATGAGTGAGATTGGTCTATAATTCTCTTTCTTGGTTGAGTCTTTGTGCAGTTTTGGTATCAGAGTAACTGTAGCTTCATAAAAGGAATTTGGCAGTGCCTCTTCTGTTTCTATATTGTGAAATACATTAAGGAGTATAGGTATTAGGTCTTCTTGGAAGTTCTGGTAGAATTCCGCATTGAAACCATCTGGTCCTGGGCTTTTTTTGGTAGGGAGGTTTTTGATAACCTCTTCTAATTCTTCGTGACTAACAGGACTATTTAGATTGTTCACCTGGTCCTGATTTAACTTTGGTAAATGATATTTATCTAAGAAAGTATCCATTTCCTTTACATTTTCCAGTTTTGTGGCATATAGGCTTTTGTAGTAAGATCTAAGGATTCTCTGAATTTCCTCTGTGTCTGTGGTTATGTCCCCCTTTTCATTTCTGATCTTATTAATTTGCAAATTCTCTCTCTGCCGTTTGATTAGTTTGGATAGGGGTTTGTCCATCTTGTTGATTTTCTCCAGGAACCAGCTTTTTGTTTCATTGATTCTTTGGATTGTTCTCTGTGTTTCTATTTTATTGATTTCAGCCCTCAGTTTGATTATTTCCAGTCTCCTACTCCTCCTAGGTGAGTCTGCTTCTTTTTTTTCTAGAGCTTTCAGGTGGGCTGTTAAGTCTCCAATGTGAGCTTTCTCTGTTTTCTTTAAGTGGGCACTTAGTGCTATGAACTTTCCTCTTAGGACTGCTTTCATAGTGTCCCATAAGTTTGAGTATGTTGTTTCTTTATTTTCATTGAATTCCAGGAAGACTTTAATTTCTTTCTTTATTTCTTCCTTAATCCAGGTATGGTTCAGTAGTTGGCTGTTCAATTTCCATGACTTTATAGGCTTTCCTGGGGTAGCATTGTTGTTGAATTCTAACTTTAATCCATGGTGATCTGATAAGACACAGGTGGTTACTAATATTTTTTTGTAACTGTGGATGTTTGCTTTGTTACCGACTATGTGGTCGATTTTCGAGAAGGTTCCATGAGCTGCAGAGAAGAAGGTATATTCTTTCCTATTTGGGTGGAATGTTCTATAGATGTCTGTTAAGTCCATTTGCTTCATTACCTCCATTAATTCTCTTATTTGTCTGTTAGGTTTCTGTCTGATTGACCTGTCCATTGGTGAGAGAGGAGTGTTGAAGTCTCCTACTATTAGTGTGTGCGGTTTGATGGCTGCCTTGAATTTTAGCAATGTTTCTTTTATGTACGTGGTACTTTTATATTAGGGGCATAGATGTTCAGGATTGAGACTTCATCCTGATGAACTGTTCCTGTTATGAATATAAAATGCCCCTCTCCATCTCTTCTGATTGATTTAAGTTTGAAGTCAACTTTGTTAGAGATTAGTATGGCCACACCTGCTTGTTTCTTAGGTCCATTTGCTTGATAGGCCTTTCCCCAACCCTTTACTCTGAGTAGGTGCCTGTCTTTGTGGTTGAGGTGTGTTTCTTGTAAACAGCAGAATGTTGGATCCTGTTTTCTTATCCAATCTCTTAGCCTGTGCCTTTTTATAGGTGAGTTGAGTCCATTGACATTAAGTGATATTAATGACCAGTGGTTGTTAACTCAGGTCATTTTTTTTTTAGTCGTAGAGTTTGTGTTGATGAAGGGTCTCTAGATGTCTGAGTTATTGTGGTCATTGTTGGACTCCTTGGTTAGTGATTTTCCTTCTATTACTTTCTGTTATGCTGGATTTGTGGCTGCATATTGTTTGAATTTGTTTTTATCCTGGAAAATTTTGTTTTCTCCATTTATAGTGAACGAAAGTTTGGCTGGGTATAGTAATCTGGGCTTGCATCCATGGTCTCTCAGTTTCTGCAGTACATCTGTCCAGGACCTTCTGGCTTTCATGGTTTCCATGGAAAAGTCAGGTGTAAGTCTGATAGGTTTACCTTTGTAAGTAATTTGGCCTTTTTCCTTTGCCGCTCTTAATATTTTTTCCTTATTCTGTATGCTTTGTGTTTTGATAATTATATGGCGAGGGGATGTTTTTTTTTTGATCCAGCCTATTCGGTGTTCTGTATGCTTCTTGCACCTTCATAGGTATATCTTTCTTTAGGTTGGGAAAGTTTTCTTCTATAATTTTATTAAATATATTTTCTGGACCATTGAGCTGCACTTCTTCTCCTTCTTCTACTCCTATTATTCTTAGGTTTGGTCTTTTTATTGTGTTCCATATTTCCTGAATGTTTTGTGATGAGAGTTTGTTGGACTTGCTGTTTTCTTTGATCAGTGTGTTTATTTTCTCTATGGTATCTTCAGAATCTGAGAGTCTTTCTTCTATCTCTTGTATTCTGCTGGTTATGCTTGTTTCTGTAGTCTCTATTCGTTTACCTAGATTTTCCATGTCCAGCCGGCCCTCTGTTTGTGTTTTCTTCTTTGCCTCCATTTCAGTTTTCAAGTCTTGAACTGTTTCCATTATCTGTTTGATTGTTTTTCCTTGGTTTTCTAGGGTATCATTCACTGATTTATTCAATTCTTCAAACTTTCTGTTATATTTCTCATCCATTTCTATAAGGGCGTTTTTTACATGCTGTTTAAGGGCGTCAATTGCTTTCATGAAGTCAATCTTTTCTCCTTCTTGATTAAGGTGTTGATGTCCTTCCGTTGTGAGGTCGCTGGTTTCTGGTGGCTTCATGTTGCTTTTCAGTTTGTTGGGCGAATTCTTGCCTTGGCGTCTGCCCATCTCTTCTTCCAAATGCTCCCTTATGGATCTTCTTTTACCGGATCAGGTCTCCTTGCCTACCCAACGCGGCCTCCCCAATGTTGGCTCTCCTGGCACCAAGGGATCAGGTCTCTGTGCCCAACACTGGCTCTTCTGGCGCGGAGAGATCAGGCCTCCGTGCTGGTTGGGCAGCTCGCAAACAAAGCGCCTACCCTGCTTGGTGCTGGCAGGCCACAGAAACAAAGGAACTGCAGTCCGCCGGGGCTCTCCGAGGACTCGGACCCAGCGCCCAGACAGGCTGGGCAGGGCGATGCCACGCACCGAAAGAGGGCGGTGGGGCCGAAGTGGGGAGGCCTCTGGACGGAAGCTGGGTGGGCCAGGAAGAAAGAGGCAGCACCCAGGGAGTAGAGGCCCTGCAGAGAGCCCAAGAAGGACAGGGGGCCGAGGAACCCCCGAGCTCCCCGTCCCAGGCTGGCGCCGCGGGCCAGAAACTCACCCCAATGCTGGTTCTCCTGGGGCCGAGAGATCAGGCCTCTGTGCTGGTTGGGCAGCTTGCAAACAAAGCGCCTACCCTGCTTGGTGCAGGCAGGCCACAGAAACAAAGGAACTGCAGGCCGCCCGGGCGCCCCAGGACTCTTCTTTTTAGTTTTTATTTTATTTATTTATTTATTTATTAAGGATTTCTGCCTCCTCCCCGCAACCGCCTCCCATTTCCCTCCCCCTCCCCCGATCAAGTCCCCTTCCCTCATGTGCTCGAAGAGCAATCAGGGTTCCCTGACCTGTGGGAAGCCCAAGGACCGCCCACCTCTATCCAGGTCTCCTAAGGTGAGCATCCAAACTGCCTAGGCTCTCCCAAAGCCAGTACTTGCAGTAGTTTCTTTATTAACCAATGGTATTCACAACATACAGAGGGGAATCCCACATCAACCTCTTATTCAATGTAACATATTTTTTTACTTAAATTTTTAAGTCAAGGCATTTTCAAGCTAAGTAGGTTTGATTAACCCAGCATCATTTATAATCAAATGTCTTTTAACAGCTGTTGTTCCTTCCTCAAAGATAACACAATAACAAATAGCATTCAGATTCTTTGGGTATTTTGGTGTAA
Source organism: Microtus pennsylvanicus (assembly GCF_037038515.1). NCBI lineage: Eukaryota > Metazoa > Chordata > Mammalia > Rodentia > Cricetidae > Microtus > Microtus pennsylvanicus. Next base: position 177,044,162 of record NC_134579.1, on the reverse strand, counting down.
GAGATCCTTCTGTCTATGTGTTACTTTGATTGGTTAATGACTAAAGGAACTGCTTTGGGCCTATAGCAGAGGTATAGGGGAACAGAGCTAGGTAGGAAAAACTAAACAGAAGGCTGGGAAGAAGAGGCAGAGAGAGAAGCCATGAATCCTCTGCCTGAGACAGACACCAGTTAGGATCTTGCCAGTAAGCTACAGCCACGTGGCGATACACAAATTAATAAAGATGGGTTAAATTAAAATGTAAGAGTTAGCCAATAAGAAGTTAGAGCCAATGGGCCAAGCAGTGATTTAATTAATGCAGTTTCTGTTTGATTATTTTGGTTCTGGGTGGGTGGCCAGGACAAACAAGCGGTTCCCTGCAACAGTATTTTCCATCTTTACATGGCTATTTTTTTTTTTACTCTATTTCTTTTAATTTTATTTTTTAAATTTTGAGGCAGGGTTTCTCTGTGTCTCTTTGGCTGCCCTAAATCTCACTCTGTAAACCAGGATGGCCTCACCCTCACAGAGATCTACCAGCCTCTGCCTCTCAAGTGCTGGGATGAAAGGTGTATGGCACCATGCTCAACTACACTATTTCTTTTATTTTAAGGACTTTATTCTTTTTCTTTTCTCTCCCAAGCCTACCTATATTTTTAAATACACGGTAAACCTTTTTTTCATCTGAATCTGTCTTCACTTATATCACTATCTTTGTCTGACCACATGAGTCTTTAATCTGCTAAGTGACATGGCTAGGATAGAATCTGCAGGTTTGACTGCTGTCTTTACCCCATTCCTTAGCTTTCTGAGAGTTTGGCTTCATGGTAGAGGTACTGGCAGAAGCCAGATTTATTGTGACAACTCTGTGGAGTTTCTAGGTATATGCTACCACCAAAAAGCATGCTGCTGTCTGCTCATAAACACCATTTAAGTATTTGGTGACAAAGCCTCTTATAAGAGCTGCAAGTTTTTTGCCACTAGTGCTGAGTCAGAAAGCCTCTCTTAAAGGAGCTGTGCCTCTGCTTGCTGCCAGCAAACAGAGACTACTGGAGAAAAGACAATTACCAAGAAGCTGCATATGACTCTGTTTTTGTCTGTCTGGAATCCTTTTTTTAAAAAAAAAAAACTGTCTCAGGTTTTATGTGGAAATTCTTGCTCTTTGTTGGACCAACATCAAGTGTTGCTCTGATTGGACACCAAGCTGCTTTCTTTTGTAAATGGTATAAATATAGGACATTTCAACTGAGGTTTAGCAAAACAAATCTTTGAAATGTTGGTGAAGTAATCTGAATGCAGTATCAATTTCAGAAACGCAGAAAAGTACTATAGTTACCTTGGAGTATGAAAGGAAAAAGAATTATGACAGAAACAAACCTGTATTAGTCTTCCTGAAGTATTAGCTTCAAAGCACTTGCTTATTTCTGCTTGTTAGCAGCAACTATTGGAGGTTTCTGTGTGACCATGGTCAGGTTAGGTCATCTCTGAACTTTTGTCTCACTTCTGGGCCTTTGTAGAGGCCCAAAAATGTTAGCCTATTTCCACACTGACCAAAAGTCAGAGAGTTGGAACTTGCCTTTATTTCCTTCAAGGTTATTGTGCTTCTACCTCAAACAAAGGTCCAACCTAGAGGTTGATCAGAGAGTTCTGTTCTCTCAAGGTTATTGTCAACAAGTGTGGCTAATAGCCAGGCCTTGTGCTCCAGGAATAGAGAAGTAGATTGTTCTACCCCAAACAAGAGTTTAAGGATCTAACTAAATTCCAGTTCCCTTTATGGACATAACTTAGGATTCCACTCAGGGAGTGGTTTGCCTACAGAATGTTTTGGTCTAATGTGTGAGCATGACTTTTTTTGTTCTAGCAACAGAATGTTTAAATATGAATGCAGTCCATGACCTTCAATTGGTATGTTCATTTCCTTGTATCGTGTTAATGCAGTCTTTTATCTTACTCCTACCTGTTGGGGTCAGAGGTATTTTAAGCAGTTGGAAATTAAACTTGGTGAATTTTCAGTCCTCATTGGAATTCCCTCCTGATACTATTTTGTATGTTTCTCCATTTTATTATTTTCATTCACATCTTCATATTCTTTACTATATTTCTAAATTCCCACACCTCTACCCTGGAAAGAGGTACTTTTGTTGAGGCTGGTCCCCAATAATCCTTAATATAATGGGAATAACTATGTGACATTATTAAGATTATATTAAATACTATGATTTCTTTGGTCTTTTGGGCTGCCAAGGAAAAGAGGATACTCCTGATCAGTTTTCTCTTAACAACTACAGTGTAAGCCTCATAAATGAAAAAGCAACCAAACCCTATGAAGACTACAGCTCCCTGCCTAACAACCCTGATAGTACTAGTTTCAGTGGGTCTCACAAGCCTCATTTTTCTCATCCCCCTCCTCCTCCCTCCATGCTTCCTCTTTTGCACTCCTGTGTTCCAAACCCCTCTGATCACCTAGGTGCCCTACATTCAATTTCTCCAGAGACAGGTTCTTGCTTGGGGATCATTAGAACCCACTGAAAAAGAGTATTTCTGTCAAGTGGCACCCCACCCAAGGTCAGTGGTCAGTTTGTAGATGGTACCTTCAGGTCAGACCTTCATCCAAGTATTTATTGGATAAATCATGAGTTACAATAATGTTCACAGGGAGAGACAGTAGTTGGGCAAGGATTGGTACACCCTGCCTCCTGAACCTACAGAATGGGTAAGCTGTTAGCTCAGGAAAGAAGAGCTAATGAAAATTTTAGTTCTGAGCTTTGCAATAGAACAAATTACAGGAATAATGCTGAGAACTAGACATTCTCAGCTCTCCATCTTTTTTTTTAATCAATCTTTTTTTATTTTACATACCAATCCCAGTTTCCCCTCCCCCTCCTCCTGCTCTTTCCCCACATTCTCCCCACCCCACCCCACATCAACTCCTCAGAGAGGGTAAGGCCTCCCATGGGGAGTTAACAAAGTCTGTCATGTCACTTTGAGGCAGAACCATCCCTCCCAACACTGTATCTAGCCTGAACAAGGTACCCCTCCATAGGGAATGAGCTCCAAAATGTCAGTTCAAGCACTAGGGATAATTCCTGATCCCACTGCCAGTGACCCCACAAACTGCCCAAGCCACACAACTGTCACCCACATTCAGAGGACCTACTTGGGTCTTATGCAGGTTCCCCAGCTGTCAGTCCTGAGTCAGTGAGCTCCCATTAGCTTGAGTCAGCTGTTTCTGTGGGTTTTTCCATTATGGTCTTGACCCCTTTGTTCATATTATCACCCCTCTTTCTCTTTGACTGGGCTCTGAGAGATCGGCCCAATGCTTATCAGCTCACCATTTTTAAATTGTGCACAAACTCCTGAGGTTTATCAGCCTTAGTGAATAATGTAAAGCAAAATACAAAAAAAAATTATGTGAATGACCTTCAGGGGGTGTAAGAACATATAAACAATTGGCAAAATAAAATGTGATCAAATAAATGCAAAACTGGACCAAGGTAAAAATTTCCCAGGGAAAGAAATATGAACAGAACCCTACAGTCAAGGAAGGATGCATTAGGCCAAATTCGCAGACACCAGGAGCCTTGCTTTCACCTTTGTCCCATTCACAGATGAGTGGAGTAAAGAGCAGACAGGAATCTCTCCTGTCACATTCCCTGCCCTCCTTTGTTCTTGCCTCTCAAGCCGCCTTACTCTTCTCAGCTGAGTATTTCTCTGACAGAAGAAAGACCTCATCTATCAATAGTTAATCAGGCAGAAACGTATTAGCTTCTTGCTTCTGGTACACGTGGGAATTCAGACTATGATAAAGAGACAGTTTAGAGAATAGGAAAGGTAAAGAAAAAAAGGCTGAGTCTCTCAGCCTTTCTTTCTGCCTCAGCCCACACACCTACCTCAGCCCTTCACACTTAAGGGACGTTGGTATGGAGAGATGCATTGGCCAGCTCCTAAGTGGAGTTGTCCCAATACCACTAGAACAGGACAGTGACTAATTGGAATAAGGCTAGGGCATTTGTCATCTTGCTTTATTTAAGGAAAATTTTTATACAGTATCCCATTTGTATTAGTCAGGGTTCCTCTAAAGATACAGAACTGATTGAATATATATGTATATTCCTTAGAGTGGCTTACAGGTTGTGACTGAACTATTCTAACAATGGCTATCTCCTAAGAGAAAGTCCATGAATTTAATAGTTGGTCATTCCACAAGGCTGGATGTCTCCGATGGACTTTGGTGTATAACAGAAGCTTGAAGAGGTGTGCTCTAACACTCGTGAAGGAATGAAGCTAAAAGCAAGAACATGGGCAAGCAGGTAAGAGCAAGAACTTCCTTCTTCTCTGATCCATGCTCTTTATATAGGCTTCCACCAGGCAGAAGTGTGGGGATGCAGCAGATTTACGATAGATCTTCCCACGCCACAAGGTTTGGATTTAAGGTGGGACTTTCCATGTCCAATGATCCATCAAGGAAATTCCCTCACAAGTGTCTTCTGAAGCTTGGGTTTTAGTTAATTCCAGGTGAAGTCAAGTTGGCCACCAAGAATAGCCATCACACCATTCAAAAGATGCAGCCTCTAAAAGTAAGTGGAATCAATTAACTTAACATGTTGAATAGTTTCTTAAAGAGCCTGCATCACTCCATCTATGATACATGGCACAGCTGGAGACTCTCTACCACATCTTTCTCAGTGGTCCTCCAGGCATACATAGCTCACCCGTTCATCTGGCCCCAATAGTCCTATAAAAACTTCCCCTAAAAATTAGCCCTTACTGAATCTCCTTTTCCATCTTTCCCTAGATTTAGCCTTTGTTCCTTCTGAAGAACCATTCTGCTCTAGTCAACATAAATCACTCAAATCTACATAAACTCTGCTTTAGGTAAAGTTTCCCTGGCTGTATACAATGGAGGCTCAGAGATGACCTAGCCAAGGCTGGAAGGAGGGTTGTGAGAAATTAAGGGCCACTCACACATCCATCATTTTATACAAGCCATCATATCCACCCCATTTCTAAGTTGGGACTTAGATGACCTTGGACATAGGAAAATAAAGGCCCAAGGAGCAAAAGTTCCCTAGAACTTTAGGAAGTAGGCTTATAGTATCTTCTTCAGGCTCTTGGTTGGTGACCAAAAAATTTTGTTTCCCTTCTTACTTCAAGAGTGCACACCCAGTCAATCTCAAGATACAAACTTTGCTCTGGTATTATGTTTGAGAAACCATCCTATACAAGGAGTTAATTTGAAGTAATGCCTTCAGCCTTCTTTCTAGAAACGCAGACTCATGCACACATGCATACACACAGATATCCATTCTACAGAAGTGAAATAGGAGGATTTGTCTGGTACCTTCCATGAGAAGAAATAGAAATATGCAAAGAATAGTGATGTAGCCATTCACATCCAGCATGTGGTGAGCCCACAAGTATTATACAGTCAACGTTCATCTGACAGATCTACTGGACTAGCCACAGTACATGTATATGTACACTCCACCTGGAGAACCCATTTTGCAGAGCTGTGGGGGACACCTGTTCTTTGAATAAGTCACTGTCAATTCTGTAAAAAAAAATCTTGTGAAATCATGGCATTTCTATTTACTATAGTGTCCTAGGAGTGTATAAACCTGAGTTTTCCCGTAGGGCAACTGGATACCTCCCCCTACATCATGAGGCCGTGGTGTAAAAAGGATTCAGGTAAGTCTTCTTTCTCATAGCTAAAATCTACATAAAAATAGTCCCCACAACTTTCTTTATTGGCAATAGTCACTGATAAGAAAGGGACCTCATACAGGAGTATGCCTGCTCTAACAGCAGATTCAGGAAGGTGCAATCTACTGGTCTTCTGCTCTGACTAATCAGGCTACTAATATTCTATATTTACTTTCAGCTAACATAGGACCATAACCCAGGAAATTAACTGTTTGTACAGGAAAAAGGCCTGAGTCACTAAAACTAGCTTCAGAGAGGAAAATTCTCACCTGGGCACCCTGCTGGAGTCAAAAGCAAGGTCCCCAGAAGAGATTCCTTTTAACTCAACCAGATAGATGCTAATGCGTTCCCAGCTTCAGGGGACCTTCACAGCATGCCTCTCTGAGATGCAAAGCACCTCCTTGCCAGATCCACCAGTTTCTCATGACGGGAAGATTCATGCTTGATACTCTTGTTACTGCATATGGGATTATTAACTTGTCTGTACACCTATACAGACTAAAAGCTTTGTGGAGATCGCCCCCTTTATGCCTTATGCCTGATGCTCTTATGCTCTCATTTAACCTTATACCTTATGCATTATACCTTACCCTTAGCCTTATCCCTTATGCCTTCCTTACCCTTATATGCCTTACGCCTTATGCCCCTGTGCTCACCTTCCTCTAAGGAATAAAGAAACTTGTAGAAAGTCAGTCGGTTTGTTTTGCTCCTCAGATCCCACTCACAAACCAGTCCTATTCTGAAACCTGAGAGAATGCTGATGCTGGAACTCATTCCTCCCAATATTAGCAAGCTCATCAGTGAACCAGCTGCCTCAACCAACATTCTCATCCAATTTTAAGGAAAAACAAACAAACAATCAAACAAAAGCAAGCAGACAACACAAACTAAGCAGTCAGATTTACTGTCATGATTTACAGAGAATCATGAAGTCTTTATGTAACTTTTTTATTTTACAGAAATGAATCTATGTCTAAATATTTCAACTTAAATGTATTGAAACAATCATTTTACGAATATAGTTCTTGATTTTTTTTAATAAAAGAAAGCCCTTCCTTTCTGTTCTGTTTGAGACAAGGCTTCTATGTGTATTTTAATCTGCCTTTTAACTAACAGCAATCCTCCTGCATCTGAGATCTGCAGTTACATAAGCCATTATGCCAGACAAGAAGTGCCCATTTTGTTCTTGTATTCCACAATTGATTAGATGTAATGCTAATAAAAGCACATCCATTTCCGTGGAAGAGCATGTTGGTGCACAGCTTCATCAAGGTGCTGTACTTTGAACCTGATTAATAACCTCTGAAATGGCTCTCAGAGCTTGATACCCTGTGGGAAGAATGAAAAGGCTGGAATTGTAATCTTATTATGGCATTTAAAGATGGAGGTCTAGGAGGTGGCTGGAATTAGCTGGGGTTGTCAGGTGAGGCTACAAGACGAAATCCTGGTGGCCTTATAGGAAGGAGAGGCTTAGGAGCATCTCTGTGATAGGACGTTGGTCTAGCACGCATGACTGGTTCAACCTTCCATACAGGTTCCTGTCTCACCAGGAAATAGCATGTGCTAGCCTTAGGACTGCAGAAAAGGAAGCCCACCACCAATCCTGGCTTTCTTGACTTTAAAAGTTAATTTTAAAAGAAGTCCTAAGAATGGAGCCCTGTTTTAATATGATCAGTGTCCATATAAGAATTCTCTCATTATCTACCCACCTTTCTCCCAGGGAGCAAGAAGGCAGCCATTCACAAGCCAGAAACAAAGTTATCACCAGGAACCAAACTTACCACCACCCTGGACCTTCAAGTCTACAGAATTATAAGAGAAATTACTATGTTTAATAATGCGTGTCCACAAGTCTATGGTGGTTTGTAGCCTCAGGTGACAGATATAGTAGCCTGAAGTGGAACAGTTTTATAACAAACACGGAAACACAGAGGTGGCTCTGCAGCTGGGTAATGCTTAGCCTAGGATTGATGTTCGTGCTTAGATGATAGATATTCCGAGGTTCATGATTAGAAGCTAGGCACTCAGAGGTACATGGTTCAAGGCCAGGAGCTCTGAGATGTGGTAGAGAGAGGGCTGAGGGTGCCATTGAAGGTGCTGTTGATATAAAGATATTAAAGGTGGTCTTGCTTAGAGTTTAGAAAGAGAGGATTATGTACAAAGCCTTGTGAGCAGAACATTGGTAGGAATATGGATGGCCAAGGCATTGTGCTGAGTTCTCATGAAGACAAACAGATAGATTTGAATTTTTGAATTGATTCAGGTATGTCCAACTCATAGCCCAGGATCATAGGCAGAAGATGAAAGAATGAACTCACCCTAACACCAAAACAATATAAAGTTTTCATGATTATTTTGTAACTCAATCGCATTGCACAGTTCTTGACTGTGGATTTTGTAGGTTAGAATGTTGTTTCTCAATGTCAAAAGATTGGACACACCTTGGAACTCAAAACTTTACATATTCATGAGGTACAATGTGATGTTGAAACACAATGATACAGTGTATAATGTTCATAATATAGTAAACCTATTTGTCTCCTCAAGTATGTATTCCTTCCCTATGGCAAAACATCCAAAATCTTTTCTTCTAGCTTCAAAAATAATAATACATTGTCTATAGTCGCGTTGCTGTATGGTAGCACACCAGAGTGTCTCTTTTCTAACATATTCTCTATCCTTTCTCCCTAACTTCTCCTTTCCCCCTACTCTCCCAGCCTCTGGCAACTGCTCCTCCACTTTGATCTTCTGTGAGACCAACCTTTTTTGAGTCTGCATATGAGTGCAACCATGTGTATGTGAAGCTTATTTCACATAACTGAATGACCTATCATATATTTATATTGATATTATAATAGGATTGAATCTTTTTAGTGGCTGAATTATAGTCTTTTGTGCACATGCACACTCAACCATGATAGGAACTTGTATTGTTCTCATTTGGGAACTATTATCAATAGCGCCACCATGAGCATGTGATCTCTATGGGATACACTGATTTCACTTCCTTTTGATTTAATTTATATCTATAGATAGAATTTCTGGATTAAGGGTAGTTATTCTAAAAATTTTTACATGAAAATGACTTTATTTTTCTTTGACAATTCCATACACGCATATAATGCATATTAATTACACTCATCTCCTACACGCTCTTAATTCCTTTCTACCTCAGTGCACTTTGTCCTTCCTTCCTAGCAATATCTTGCTATCATTCCTGTCTCTTTGTTTTGTTTTGTGATCTAGTGAGTTCAGCCAGAGCCATCTGTGCTGCCTTGGGTTTGGGGCTATCTGCTGGAGCCTGATGGGCTGATTCATCAGTATGCATACAACTGAAGAAAATCACTCACCCTTTCCCAGAACCCAATAGCCAACGCATTCTCATTAAGAGGTAAAGGCCTGTGAGTCCCGCCCACATCAATGACTAATTGTTGGCAGTGCTTGTTTGTGCGGTAACCTCAGCTTCTGGGAGTTCATGGCTGCAATAGTGTCCCACCTAAAGGATGGCGTTTCATAGAAGTTCTCCCCTGCTCATATGCTTCCTGCTCCTTCTTCTACAATGTCTTAGAGGGGTAGTGTTATACAGTGAGTGTGCGTGTGAGTGTGTGTGTGTGTGTGTGTGTGTGTGTGTGTGTGTGTGTGAGTGTGTGTGTGAGTGTGTGTGTGTGTGTGTGTGTGTGTGTGTGTGTGACTGTATGTACTCACATGCCACAACACGTGCATGGGGGTTAGAGGACAACTTCTGGAAGTGGTCCTCTCCTTTCACTATGTGTATCCTAGGGATTGACCTTGTACTCTACCACTTTTGGTAAAGCATCCTTATCTACTGAGCCATGGCATCAGCTCATTGCTTGTAGTTCTGTATGTATTCATGTTTTGGTTTTACAATACTGCAATTCAAGCTCAGGTATTTGTGTATACTATGAAAGCGCTCTACCACTAGTTACATCCCCACTCTATCTTAAATTCTTGAGGAACATCTTCACCAACAATGTGGAAGATTTCTTCCTTCTCTGTCTTTGCTGGGGCTTATCTTTTGCCATTTTGCCATCACCATTCTTAGCTGGAGTGAAACGATACACCATTGTAGTTTGGACTTGACATTTCCTGATGATTAATATGCTGTTTTTCATAACCTGTGGGCCATTCGTATATCTTCGTATATCTTCCTTGGAAAAAGTATGTACTTAAAGACAGTGGCCATTTCTTCGTTTTGTGGAATTTTGTACTACTGAAAGGGGTTTTTAAACAGCAAGGTGCTCAGTGTGCAAACAAGAGGACCTGAGTTCAGAGATTCAGCATCCAAGTCAAAAGCTGAGCGTGGCAGTACAAGTCTGCAATTCCCGCACTGAGGGGAAGGAGACAGAAAGATTCCTGAAGTTTGCTGATCAGCCACTGAAGCTGGAACAGTCAGCGCTCGTCCCAGTGAGCGAGCCTGCCTCCAAAAATTTGGCCACGAATGAACAAGATACCTGAAACTGATCTTTGGCATTCGGCTGAGTTGGCCGCCTGTGACTCTGGGCTGTGAGTTGGACACACCTGAATCAATTCAAAGTTACATTCACTGAAAGAGAAGATAGTTTCAAAGCACTGGACTCTACAGTGAGGTGTGCTCCCACTACAGTCCAGAACTGCCTAAGGAATTTGTTCTGCGGGACCCCTAATTCCATCTCTTGATGGTCTTGCTTTCCATGTAAATCTAGAACGAGAACAGAGCTACACCAAGTTCTTTGCTGCTGTAATGATAATCATCTTCTCTCCATCTGAGAATGCAACACAATGACTTCGACTTCCCTCCTTCTTTCCCTCTTTCTGTCCATAAGGCCATATATACAGTATTTCTTTCTAAACTCTTAATAAATAAATTATATTATAAATATAATTATAAATTATTAATAATAAAGAAAGAAAGAATAAATAAATATGTAAGTAAATAAATAAATAAAGCACCCTTACCAGAAACCTAAATTCTGCCAGAATTTGACCTTTGTCTTCTCAGCATATGGTACTATGAGAAATATGTTTCTTATGTTGTCGGTATCCAGTCTGTGGCATTTTTTTACAGCAAACCCAATTGGTCAAAACACTGAAAAAAAAATGCTTTTTTTCCATTTTTAGGTGATAAGATTGGCAAAATTATTTTTATATAATATATATTTGTAATGTGTACTTATCAATGATATATTTATATCTTGGAATATAAATACTACATGGCCATGATATGTTATTATTTTTAAAAGTTGAGTATCAGCTAAAATTTTGCTAAGAATATTTCCATTAATTTTCATGATGGATAATATTGGTCTATAATTTTCTTCTTTTATGTCTAATTTTGGCACCATATAAAAGAGCATCTCAGGGAATGAGAGAATAATTCCTTCCTCAGCCACTTTCCAGAAGTGCTAATGAAGAAATTACATGGTTATTTTGTTAAGTGTATGATAAAATGCATTAATGAAAGCATCTTGGAATGGAATTTTCCTTGAGGAAAGTTGCAAACTACAAATTCCCCTCTAAAATGCATTTCTATGAGCTCAGACTGGCTATATTTTCCTGGCTAATCTGCCATGGTTGGGATTGTTTCAGGAATTTGAAGATCTCAACTGTGGTCAACTGTGTTAACGTAAGGTTGGCTTTACAATCACAACCCATTTAGCTCATGTCACCGCTGTGTGTTATTTCCTTTTTCCTTAATGAGTGGCCTTTGAAGAGTGTCAGGTGTTTTATTTTGTTTCTATTTCAGAGACCTGCTTTGGATTACGATGGGTTTTGCTGTTCATTTTTATAATTTTTAACTCATTTTTTCTTTGATTTTTTTTTCCCATTTAAAAAAAACTAATTTTGTCTTTTATATATTCTTGAGGTCATTAATTTCAGGCTTTTTTATCTATCATAAAAATTTATGCTAGACATGTCTCTGGAAATCACATTAGTACCTACCATAATTTTTCTTTGGTTCAAGAACACTTTTTTCTCCTCTTTTCCTCCTTCCTGCTTTCCATCCATCCTCCCCCGTCCCTCCTTCTCCTCCTCCTCCTTTCATCTGTTTAGAGGAGTGCTACTCAGTTTTTAAATATTTAAGAATTGCCATATATTTTTCTAATATTAAATTAATTAGTGCTCTGGGAATCATAAAATATACTTTGAGACTAGGATGTGGCTCGGGTGGCAGAGTCCTGGTCCAGGCTGCACAAGACCCTACATTCTGTTTCCAGCACAAGACAAAGTGAGCAAGCGTGGTGGCAAGGCCTGGGATCCCAGACCTTTAGCGGTGCAGGAGGGCATCAGACATTCATGGTAGTGATCACCCACGGTCCAACAAATCCATCCCCCAAAAGAACTTGTACTTTGCAACTTTCACAAGGGAAATTCTGTTCAGAGACACTCTCACTCTCGCTGATGAATTTTTCCGCACACATAAGAAAACAACAATTTATCTCATTTACTGGGTGTTCCAGAAAATTGCTGAGGATGAAATTTTTTTTTATTTTCTGAGATAATTAGAATAGGAGACCCAAAATCAGACCATTAAGAGATAAAAATTATATACCAGTATTATCCATCATGAAGTATTATTAGTAAAACGTAGTTAACATTTTCAACAATTTATAAGAATGATAATATATTCTGATATTTATTTTGTATATGAGTGTTTTACATTTGTGTGTGTGTTCGTGTGTGTATGCATGTGTGTTCATATGTGCGTGCGTGCACACATGCACGTGTGTGTGTGTGTGCCATGTGTAGGCCTGGTACCTATAGAGGCCAGAATAGGGTGTCATATTCGTATTCCCTGGAACTGGAGTCAGGGATGGGTGCTGAGAACAGAATGTGGGTTTTCTGCAAGGGAAGTGTTCTTGCCAATGGCCTATCTCTCTAGCCCTTAAGAGTTCATTCTGTACAACAAACTCAGATGTGTAGTGAGTTGGAGGCCATCCTGAGATTACACGAGAGCCTGTCTCAAAACCACATGATACTCTGCATCATTATTATCTGTGTCTTTTAGTATCCCTTGCCCCCAAATCTACTCTATCTGAAGTAATGTAACCAAACCAAGCTTTTTAAATTAGTGCTACTGTATTCTATCTTTTCCCCCAACTTTCCTTCCAATCTCTTTGTGCCTTTAGATATAACATTAAGTGTTTTTATAAGTCAAACATAATAGGGTCTTCTTTATTTTTCGTCATATCATGGATTTCTTTTTTTTAACTTGGATAATCAAACCATTTACATTTACTGGCTGTTGATGTGGCTGGTTTTAAACCTATCACACTGTTATTTGTTGTTTTCAATTTCCCGCCATCATCTGTCCCCCATCTTTTTTTCTTTCTCTTCTTTTGTATTTATTAAGTTTATCTGGTTCCACTTTTCTCTCTTTTGTTGATTTATCAACCTAAATTTTTGTTTTACTTTACTAGTTGCTTATGTTTTATAGGATATAGCTCTAATTTATCGCCTCAAATATTTCTCTTTTTTAAAATTTTTTAAAATTTATTTATTTATTAAAGATTTCTGCCTCCTCCCTGCCACCGCCTCCCATTTCCCTCCCCCTCCCCCCATCAAGTCCCCCCCCCCATCAGCCCGAAGAGCAATCAGGGTTCCCTGCCCTGTGGGAAGTCCAAGGACCACCCACCTCCATCCAGGTCTAGTAAGGTGAGCATCCAAACTGCCTAGGCTCCCCAAAGCCAGTACGTGCAGTAGGATCAAAAACCCATTGCCATTGTTCTTGAGTTCTCAGTAGTCCTCATTGTCCACTATGTTCAGCAGGTCCGGTTTTATCCCATGTTTTTTCAGACCCAGGCCAGCTGGCCTTGGTGAGTTCCCGATAGAACATCCCCATTGTCTCAGTGTGTGGGTGTACCCCTCGCGGTCCTGAGTTCCTTGCTTGTGCTCTCTCTCCTTCTGCTCCCGATTTGGACCTTGAGATTTCAGTCCGGTGCTCCAATGTGGGTATCTGTCTCTGTCTCCTTTCATCGCCTGATAAAGGTTAATATTCAGGAGGATGCCTATATGTTTTTCTTTGGGTTCACCTTCTTATTTAGCTTCTCTAGGATTATCGCTTCAAATATTTCAATGTCATCCGACCACACATGTCCTGATAATGTTGTGTACTTCCACGTCTTTTCTCCCTGGCTGCCTTTTGTTTCTGTCTATGCCATATGCCCTACAGTGTAGAGCTACATTTGCTTTCTACATTCAGTTGTCCAGACAATTTATAGAGAAAAGTAGAAAATAAAGGTATTTTGTTTGGGGTAGATTACTTTATTTGGTTTCAAAAGAAGTTTTATTTTGTTTGATCTCATTTAGTTTTCTGAGACAGAGCCTTCTCATCTAGGCCTGGCTGGCCTTGAACTCACAAGTCTTTTGCCTCAGCTTTTCCAGTGCTAGAATTATAGGAGTGTGCCATTTAACCAAGGGTTTTTCATTTAGCATCATAGCTGGCATTTCAGAGTTCTCCCTTATCATGTGATGCAAATTTTTATACAGTTCATTTTCTTTTTCTGCCAGTAAGATTCTTTTACAAATGCGTATGTTATTCTTCTACAATAGCTCTTCAGCGAACATCAATAACAGCGTAAGATGCAGAATTCTAACTCATTACTTGCTAGACATGTGTAAGTGCAGATTCCAAGATTCCCTTTGACTTAATTCCTCCCTTTATTCACACCTCAGCTCTGCTTTGGTCACACTGACTTCCTGCCGTGCCAGCTCCCGCCAAAGTCTGTACTCGATCTGTGACTCTTTGCAGTCCTTTCCCCAGAGCGCTGTTGATCTTGCTTTCTCATTTCGTAGATTTCTCTGCTCTAGCATCACCTGATGCGTACACACAGACATGTGCACACACACTCAAACACACATGTACACACACATACACACACATATAAACTTTTATATTTAATTTTGTTTTCTTTCTGTTCGGAGAACTTAAGGCTACTTGAAATCGTATTATGTGTTTATTGATGATCTGTCATAATTTTTATGTTTTATCTTGCTTTGCTTCCTGTCAGAGCACTTAAGGCTCCTTGAAATCACATTATGCTTTTATTGTATTTATCATTAGAATGAGACTCCAGAAAACATACGGGCTTTTTGTTGTTTTTACTCAGCTATTTCACATGCCCTATGTGCAGGACTAGTTTAAAACAAAAGTTTCTAATAATTATCTAGGTTTGTTCTGATAGCCAGCATTATCTTATTTTAGACGAATTTTGAAATAAGAAGACAAAATGTAAATTATGTTCTTGATATGATTTAAGAATGATTTCAGTTGTGCTTATTCTAAAATAGCAGTTCTTTTCCACCAATCTAAATCAAAAGTCTAATTAAGGCTCCACCTTTGGGACTCTCTAGGGCAAAGAACAAAGGCCAGGAGAGGTTCTTTTCCATTGGACTCTTCCTTCATCCTTCAAGCTCCACGCGTCTCTAGCACCCAGAGGCTCCAGGAAGGCAGAAGGGGAAGAACAGAGGGAGGGCAAAATCTCATTAGCAGAAGAAAGAACCTCTTTGTCCCTCTTCAGGCCTCATGACCCAACGGTTCAACCAGATTTTAGAGACCAGTGAGTCTAGGACAAGCAAATCTGTGGAGTAGGCAATAGCTCCATCCTTTCCATCTTTGCTAGTGTCGAGAGGAAGTAAGTGGCAGATGGAAGCCTAGCTTATTGGAAAGACTGCTGAAGCCTGTGGTACCTCTGCACCTCTGCTGATCTTCCCTGTGGTTTGCTACCTTGATAAGGCAAATGATTGGATCCTGGTTTAGAGTTAATTCTTTTGGGGTAGGAGACGACAGGGTTTCTTTGTAGCTTTGGTGCCTGTCCTGGAACTTGCTCTTGTAGACCAGACTGGCCTCGAGCTCAAAGAGATCCACCTACCTCTGCCTCCCAAGTGCTGGAATTAAAGTCCTGTGCCACCACTGCCCGAGCTACAGTTAATACTTTTAGTTTACATCACTTTCAGTTGTCATTTTCTTTGACTTTTGGAGGTGACTTTATGCTATGTAAATTCCATCTAATGAAAATGATTTCCTCTTTGATATTGTTTATCCACAAAATATTCATTTTTACAACCGACAGAAAACCCATTATAAACCGTTACAGCTGTGGGACAAAGTAAGCAAGAACTATTGTCAAAATTCCTTTTGCAACATTGCATTTTCATAATTTATATATCTCAGCAATAATATAAAAATTAACTACAAGAAATGAAGATACCGATGACATATAATGCTTTATTTTTGAGATGAGGTCTCATTACATTGCCCAGGCTGACTACAAACTCATGATCATCATGCCTTCAGCCTCCAAAGTAGCTAGGATCACAGGGTGTTCAATACATGCTTAAAATACATTTTTATGACACAGGTCTATTCATTATAATAGGAAGTTAGATAAGTTTACCATCCTAATTTGTACTTGCACATAAGTTACTCCCCAAAATTCAAATTCAATCCATAGTTTACTCGAAATTGCTTTGAAAATAAAAACAAGATTTATCTAAAGTATTTAACATATAATATGTACTTAATGCATGATAAACATTTAATAACTATTAAATATCATTATTGATCAGTTTTCATAGTCAACCTACATAGACTTAAGAATATTGCAGTGTGAATTCTCCAGATACTCCCTACAGCTTTTACAAACTTAAATTGGTTTACCAAAACAATCCATGCTGGAAGACATGAAATGATAGGCCTTTCTTTAGTAGCAACAATAATTTTAATATTCAAAGTACTTTTATTCCACCAACAATTATGAATTGAGAATCTGTTAAAAACCAGGTGCAAGGACATAGACAAGGACCCTGGCAGGTTTTCAATCCCTACTGAGTTTTCTTACCATGAAGAGGTATAAGTGGTTGCTTTGGAACTTTGGTGAATACAGAGGAATGCAAGCAACAGGCCTCTGGACTCGGTGGCAATCTGTGCTTCAGTGAGGAAAAAAAGGTATGACTTTGTATTTTGTCAAGTTATATAAAAATGGAATTCTTTTAAAGATTTGAAATATTAACAAGGAAATTTGCAAACATTATATTGTCACAGTAATTATAATACTGACATCTTGAACAGAACGTAGATTCTAAAGTTCTTGATTTTTATACATAGTTAAAATTGCCTTGGGGAAAAAAATTTAAGTTTACAAAAGCTGAACAGTCAACATAGTAATATTTATATAATATCAACAACGTTGAACTTTAGTTGGGACCTGTGCTTCGGGAGAACAGTGTAGGTTACAAAGTCACATTCCCCTTGTGCCCTAGGAAATGAATGTCCTTTCCCGTCTGACTTTGGTTAAGACTTTCAATTTCCCTTATTCTCCTTGTGCAGAAATGGACACAGGCTTGCTGGATTCTTTCTTCACCTCGTAAATGATCAGCAAAACTGTTCACCCCATTGATAAGTGGGAACAAAACGTTAGCTGACCAGAGTTTGGATACCAAAGTCCCTAGGCTCCTTGAACTTTGGCTTGCTTCAACCAGGGCCAGCACACAGGCCCTTCAAAAAGCCTCACAAGCTGGGTTGTGGTGGGGCACACCTTTAATCCCAGCACTTGGGAGAGAGAGGCAGGTAGATCTCTGTGAGTTCTAGGCCAGCCTGGGTCTACAGAGCAGGTGCCAGGACAGGATCCAAAGCTACACTGAGAAACCTTGTCTCGAAAAACAACAACAACAACAACAAGCCTTACAAGAGGACAGACTAGTCTGCGGGTAAAAGCATCTCTGATTCACTGTCAAGCCCTGATACCTTTTCATTCCTCGTCCCTCAGCCCACAGCCACCCAGTTTGTTCTAATTTCCTCTCTTCGAGAAAAATCACTGCTTCTTGCCAAATCTTTTCCTCACATTGTGATAATTCCTCCAGTAGCTACCCTCTCCACCACACTGCAATTTGTTTTCATACCATTTACCATATTATCCTTCAGTAAGACAACGCACAACTTGTCCCCTTCTGCATGTTGTTTTGTCTTAGATTGAAGGGAAAGAGAGAATAGACATTCCTATTAGTTCAGACTCATTTGAAAGTATGTATCCCCAGGGAGAGGATGCCAGAATCTTTTTCACATAGTTCATACACTTTACTCTGATCTTCTTGTTCCTCCATTAAACGTCTATAGATCTCTAGTGAGAGCTATAGTGAGGGGAGTACATACTGAGAAAAATATGGTTAGGTAATTTTCTTGTGCAAATGTTACAGAATGTATTTATATAAACTTGAGGGGTACAGGTCGGCCATTCAAGATGCATTCATAGTATAATTTCAATATAAGATGCATGAGGTTAGTGCTCACAGTGGTGCATATCTGTAATCCCAGCACTCAGGAGGCCGAAGCAGGGATATAAAGAGTTCAAAATATCCGAGGCTATGTAGAGAGAACCTATATCAGACAACAAAACACAAGAAAAGATGCACGAGGCTGCTGCTAGGGCAATACGGCATATGTTTGATTTGCTAATATTTCTTTTTATATAAGAACATACTTTAAAAAATAACACATATTATATTTAATATATAGTAAACACAAAGACCAGTAACATAGCTGTCATTTATCACTCCCAAATATTACACATAAACTTAAATATAAGTACTGCGCTCTGCTGATTCTACAAGACCTAGACGTCTGTTTGCATCAGCATCCTTACAAAGACATAAATAATGAGCTATGTGAAGACATTTGATAGCTACCGTGACATCACCCGACAACAGAAGTTCTTCAGTTCCCTTATAGTCTTATGTGACATTGCTATTTTTTTTCTGTCCTTTTTTGTCTTTAACTGTGTTTCAAAATGATCATCTTGGAAGAGGATGATATAGTGTTAAAGATGAAGGCCACCTTTAGGGAGTTGGAAGGATTAGGCTGTCAAGCAACGTATAAAGATTTTATTAGAAAGATCAGCTCTCTCACATAACACAATTTCCCCGACTGCTGCATTTGTGACTAAGTAATGAGATCCGCAAAAGTTTCTTAATGAAACTGACACTGGAGTTTGAAACAAAGTACTTGATTCCTAAGACGGGGAACGAATTAGCTGTATGACCTTGAATAGGTGATTGAAATGTATATACTAGTTTTTGATTTCTCACTATCAACTGGAAGTAAGAATTCTTCTGTGTACCTAACACAGTTGACATTAAAGAAAATGATACAGTGTAGGAGAGGCAGATAAACCTTCCAAGTTGATCATGAGCAGACTGCCTCAACATCATATCTCTGCCATGTGCAGAGTATCTGTTTACAAGTGTTCAACTTCTAAATAAAAATTGTATATGTTTAAAGCTGGGTGGTGGTGACACATGCCTTTAATTCCAGCACTTGGGAGGCAGAGGCAGGTGGATCTCTGTGAGTTCCAGGGCAGCCTGGTCTATAAGAGCTAGTTTCCAGGACAGGCTCCAAAAGCTACAGAGAAACCCTGTCTCAAAAAACAAAAATACAAAAAATAATTATATATATTTAGCCATAGAATATGATGTCTGACTATCTCACAGTACTGAGATGACATTGTCGTTAAGCAATTTAAGTTACCCATCTCATACACTGGCAGTTCATACTCTCCTAGAAATCTCCAGCACATTAGAGTGTTTTAACATCAGTTATCATTGCTACACCTCCGGTCCCTCTAGTTATTCACCCCACATTATTTAACTGTGAGCTCTTGGACTGACATGTTCCTATTTGTACCAATTCTTTTTCTCTGTTCCAGCTTTTAAAGATTTTTTTCAGACATAATTGCAATCACACATCCTCTTCTTTGTGTGTCTATCTTATTTCATTTAAAATAAAGTTTTTCAGGCCCATCCATTACTTTATAAATGGCAAGATCTCCTTTTGAAAGACCGAATACTAGTGTGTTTAATCTTTATCGTAATTCTCCCATCTTATCTGTTGACCGACACTTGTTTCTGTATGTTGGGTATAATGTCATAATAAACACAAGAGGCAAGATGTCTTCATGAGATACTGTCTTTTGAATATATGTATGTATGTGTGTATACATACACAGAGAGAGAGACACACACACATGCACACACATATATAACTGAATCACATGGAAACCCCACTCACACATTTTTGAGGAACTTCCATGTTGGGTACCATAAAGGCTGCTCCCATGTGCATTTCCAACAACAGCACACACTGTTGGTTTTGCTCCATGCTCTCCTCCATGCTCTCCTCCACGCTCTCCTCCACGCTATTGTGGTCTTTTTCATGCTAGCCATCACGCCATGTTTAAAGTACAGTCTCATTGTGTTACAATTTTTATTTCACTGATGTTCAGTGGCCTTATAGTCTTTTCCCCTGTGCTTTCTGGTTATTTACTTGCCTTCCCTAAATAAATGTCTTTTCAAGGAGCATCCTTGAAATTTTCTCCAAGCTATTGGAGAACGTCAGAGTCACATAGCCAGAAAGACAACGAGCTATGAAGAGCTGGAGAGCAAGGGAGAAAGGGAGGGAAGGAGAAAAGACAAGGGGATGGGGGTTAAGTCTTCCTCTCATTTTAAGATCAGACTAGTTGCTGTTTTCTAGTCTCAAACTTTGGCTAATAAACCTTTATTATGGTTTGCGTGTGAAACGCCCCCAGAGGCTATGTTTGAATAGCAGTCCACATATGTTGTTTAGAGAGATTTTGTAACCTTTAAGAGTAACCCAGCTGAAAGATGTTAATGACTTTGCAGAGATGGGCTTGGAGGGTTTAGTCCAGCCCTACCTTAAGTTGAGATCTCTGCTTCTTGGTGAGCTCTGGGTCAGGGTCCTCATTCTGCCTTCCCCACCATGTTGACCCTTAACAGCTTGAACCGTGGACTTCTGTCCTTGCAGAAGTGACTTCTGTCAGGTATTTAGTCACAAGACGAGGACAGGAAGCTGTACATCACTCATCAGCAGCAAACATTTCCTCCCAGCCGGTCAACAGTCTTTTCATTTTGTAGCCACAAGTTCCCTGCAACTCTCATCCAGCACATCATCGAGGCAGTACAGCATCTGTACATTTCCTGACGCAAACACCTAGGGACGGAGCTTCTTGAACACTAATTAGCACAGAATGGAGCTGAAACACTTTGCTAACCATAAACTCTGACTCAGGAGGCAGGCCTATGGAGAAGTGTCCGCACCGTGCTCAGGTTCTTCAACAGGCACTCTGTTGCGACAGGTAGGGCAGCTTGCTAGAAATGAAAACCAGTATCTCCCAGAAGTCCAGAACCAGGATCAGTGTCTAAACTAGGAACCAACACGACAGATCCACATTCATGTTACAGTTTAAGAAGCATACGCATAGCCCAGAAACAGTGGTTCTCCAGGTTAGTAATGCAAAGTCGGGAAGGCCACAGAGAGACTTGCTGAACTGAAACTGGAGGAGAGAGGGGAACAGCTTTCTGCTTTCCCCTTCCCTGCTTTAGTGACGACTTCTCACCCCTTCTCATCTCGCCCCCCCCATCGCCCCTCCCCCACCCAGCAGATACTATTTGAGAACCACTGACCTAGAGTATTATGTACAGATTTCCTGGTCATGTCTCTGGGAATTTTGACTTCGTAGATCTGGGTCCAGACTCAGAAACCTATGACAATAATCATGCATTCCTTCTAAATCTTATGTCCATGAAAATTTAGGAAATACTGCAATGGCCTTAAGGCCTCACCTTCTAGAAGCTTCCGCATTGCTTTTTGGGGTCCCTGCTGAGAACTACCTGTTCCCCTTGGCAAGCCTCTAAGTATTCGCTGAGCATCTCTGTGTGGGGGGCAGAAAGTCCTTGATTCTTCAGTGCCAGTCCTAGAACCCAGCAGCCCTGCGCTCACCTGAAGAAAATCCCTTCCCATTGAGGCCTTGTCATGTTCAAGGTCTTTAGCAGTGCTTCATCGGGACATTTGACGCCGCAAGGAGGCCCACATTTATGCCCCGGGGACAGCCTATTTGTAAGTGAAAAAGAAAAATTTGCTCTCGTTCAGCTGACTACAGACTACCTTTCCTTTTAATGCCAGAAGAATGAAATTAATCTGCTCTCTTCCTCAGACTATCCACTGGGCTGAAGAGCATTCACTGATCTCTGTGTCCACTGGCCATCTTTCACACAGGTGTTGAGCAGCTGCTAACATCTGCTGGGCACTTGGAAAAGGCCAATGGCTTTTAAGGCTCTAGCATGAATTAGATGGGGGCTACAAACATTCAGGTTCACCCCGTGTATGTTTTGTCCTCCTAACCAGGAACTACCTCATCCTGTTCCACGGAGGGTCGGCTAACATACCCTCAAAAATGTCACAGTTAGAACGAACTAGAAGAAGAGCTTGCGTCGTGTTCATGACCACGCACACGCCCTCATGTATCTCAGACAGAGGTCTTTGCAAATTAGTGTGATGATGGAGAAAATAATTTTCTCTGGCAACATTAGTAACTCTTCACTTAGCATAATGGATATTTCAAATGGACATAAATGAGTGAAATTTGCAGTGTGTGATGGGACTGGGATGTTCTTGCAGAGCCCTCCAGCATCCCACTTCCATGTCAGCATGAACAAAGCACACGGATGTGGCAAACAGCGCATCTTGACCCTTCTGTCACTTTTAGAAATGAAGGCTCCATGTCTAGTTGCACTTGAAGCTACACGTTGCTTCTGACTATGCTGACATCTGACACCAACCATAGAGCTAAGCGAAACTCCACTCTGAATTGATGCTGACTCTTGTTTCAGAGAAAATGTCTTTCTGAGATGTAAATAGAGCACATGAGAAATCTGAGAACTGAGAGTTCCATGCAGTTTACCAGAATGGGTCATCGACACTGAGTTTTACCATATTTGTTTCAATATTACTATTTGGATGGTAATTTTTGTTTAAGATAAGCTGTCATTATTATGTAGAAGAGAGATTGGGGGGGCCCACAACCATCTCATTCTAGCTATTGGTAGCTTCTCTTATAGTAAAATATGAGTTAACCACTGTGCTTCTCCAGATTGGTTTAGAGCATTCTTACCAGGGAACATCTGCTAGCAAAGCTAAAGAAGGGCCTGTCCACATGCAATCTACTCTCTGAGAAACAAGACATTAATCACACATTAGGCAAGCAAATGTTAAATGTGGCCATGACCAGCACAGATAGCCCCCGGTTTCTAATGGTTTCCACTTGAGAATTGTCTACTTTTGAAAAGTGTCAACAGAGACACATTCATTAGGAACTAGAACTTGAGATTTGATCTCAGATTAAGTAAGAGAACATCTCTATGTGCTTGTATAATGCTGGCTACCTATGAGCCACAGTTCTCAATCACCTGACCATGAATATAGCCAACATGTATCTAACAACGCACTGAGTGGCTAAGCTTGGCTATTTCGTCACTTAGGTATAGCAAATGAATTTTTTTTACACACAATGTCATTTAAGTATGTGTACTGACAAAGTACCTTCACAATAGGGCTAAGAACACAGATGAGGATATTGTAAGAACATGTAATAGGGATTCTAAACCTTTCTGGAGTTTAGTTTGGAAATTATTAATGGATTACATTGCATCCCCTCTAAAATTCTTAGTTTAAGTCTTAAACCTCAGTGTGACTATATTTGGAGAGTACTGGGGTTAAATAAAGCCTTGTGAATTAGGCTCTAACCCTACAGGATTGGAGGCTTTTTTTTAAAAAAAAAAAAAAAGTAAGGCCTCTCCCCTTTTCTTTCTTCTTTCCCTACATCCTGTCTTTTTTAAGCATCACTAGAGAAAGATACAGCTACACCAAGGCACAATGAGAAGCCGACCACATACAAGCCAGACGACAGGCATCACCAAAAATAAAATTACAAGTTTTCTTCCAGTGTCTAAAACTATGAGAAATAAATTTGTACTATTTTACCATTTTAACTCTGAAATTAAATTTTTCTTTCATTTTTATTGTATGCATATGGTTTTTTTTTTTTTATGTCTAGAAGAGAGCCCAGATTCCCTGGCACTGAAGTGGCAGACAGTTCTGAGTTGAGTGTGTACTGAGAATAAAACCTGGGTATTCTGGAAAAGCAGCCAGTCCTCTTAACTATAAGGCCCTGTGATTTTAAATATGTATTTATAAATTTGTGTGTGTGTGTGCATGATGTGTTTTGCAGATCTACATGCCAGAATACATGCTATCTCACTGGTTCTTCAAAGTTATTTCCAACAGGGATGCAAATCCACTTATATAGAGCACAGTGTATCAGCAGCGGTCTATCCCCTTTGCCTCTTGGCCATCTTGTCCTTGTGGGCTAGCATGGTCACTTGGACCAGATAGCTGGTGCTGATGCTGCCAGAGAAGTAGACAGGCTCAAGCAATACTTATGAGGGAAGTCATTCAAACAATGAATTAGATTCCAGCAAAAACAGCGTTGTTAATGACATAGTCTGGACTTTTGACTAGATGAATTATTTCACTATTGACAGAGACAGAAGGTTTCAAATGAGGGCCAGAATTAGGGGTTGGCTTTAAATCCCATGTCCATTAGGTTGTGAGTAATATAAATTACCTCTAAATATCTAAAAGTAAGGAAGTGCAAGTAAAAGACAGTCAAGAGCAAATCAATCAACTCTGGAGCATAAGGGCTGGGCCAGTAAAATTCAGAAATCTAGCAAGCAGAAAGCATGGGAAATGCAGAACACTGGTCCTATAAAAACCATCCCACCAAAGATTAGACCCAGTCCAACCTTCATCTTTATGTTCCCTAGTCAAGTTTACTGCCCCTCACAATAGTCATGATAGGCTCACTCCTCCGCTCCAAGAGACAGGGAGAGAGATGCTCTGACATCTTCAATTTTAGCAGTGAGACATGGGGCTTGTATCACCCACCTGACTATATTCACTGAACAGTGCCACTAAATAGAAATGGGTGTAAATGCTGGATTGATGAAAACATTGAATGTCAAATGTATGCTACCCTTTTGACAAGCCAGAATACACACTCTCACAGGTGTCTTCTCAAAAACCACAGTCCTACAAAGATGTTTCCACAACAGAATGCACATGTTGGTTGTATTAGGAAATGCAATCCTTTCGTGAGTGAGATGTCCTGAATCCTATGGGCTACTACCTCTGGTCATAAATTTGCTCCCACCCCTCCCTCCGCAGGGGTCTTGGTGTTCTAGCTACACTGCTGTCATTGTATAGTCACTAAACGGTTTGAATTCTTCACCTGTGGCAAAATTAACTCCCAGACCATGAGTAGAAATTCATTCCTTTGCTGGTATTAAAAATTAGAGAGATTATCAAATTAAATGACTTAAATTATAATTCACACTATTAGTTAAAACATTAAACTTTGAGATGTTTTGCTCAAATCCAGACTAGATTTTCATATTATACCCCCTGCGCCCCCTCCTCCTATTCCTGTCGCTCAGGTAAGATCATCTGACACAAACAAGGGAAGGGAGACAGTATCTATCCTTTGACTCACCATTTGGAAGCACAGCGCAGTCCCAAAGGCAGGAACTTGGGGGCATTAGTTACATTATATGCACAGATGAGAAGTGTAGAGAAACAAATGTCTGCACTCAGCTCAACTTCTCCCTCCATACAATCCCCCATCCCAGTGCACAGAAACCCTGCCAGCCACAGTGGGCAAATCTTCCTACTCCAAAGGCCTAACCAATATAATCTCCCACAGGCTTACCCAGGAGCCACCTCCCAGGCGATTCTTTCTGTATTCTGTCAAGTTGACAAGGGCATCATGCCCCATAGTCACCTGTTTGGAGGTTGACACATTTAAATATCAGTTTAAATAGTTTTTGAATGAAAATGAGTTGATTGTGGAAGAGTTGTTGCCAAAGAATTTAGATGAGGGATGGGAAGAGGCCCCTTCTGTAGAAGCACCCCACAGAGAAACCATAAACACCTCCTTACCTTGGTGAAGCTGAAAAACCATTGTGACCACCTAAACTTGGGATGAATGCTCAACAGTTCCCTACCTTGGATCACTTGCTCAAGAATCAGAGAAACAATGAGAAAGGCCCCAGTCCTGTGTTGTCACCTGGCTATGTTGACCCTGGGGGAAATGACACAAGATTGTTCTCATCTGAACAGCAAACAACTATGAACTCCCTCTTACATGGACCGTAGAATGTTCCCTACTTGGAAAGGAAATAAAAAGAGAATGATCAAAGATGAAGCAGATGTCAAGAGACACATGCTGAGACTTTGATGTTCGGACATACTTACAAACACTAAGGTGACTAGATGTCTAGACCTGAAACCAGAACACTGAAGCAGAAAAGCTCATATGAAAATGAAAACATTTTGCATCTATAAAGCAATGGGTATAAATAGTACTGGTTAGGAAGAGAATGAAAACGGGGGAGATGTAAATCTCTAGGAGAGAGTCTTAAGGAAGTGCACCCATTTAATGGGAGCATCCCGAGGGTGGCTCACTCCACAGGAAACATGGGAACCAGCAAGAGGGTTTTGAAAACCAAGAGGTCTCTGCAATTAAGGGAAGATTGTTTCAGAGAGCAGGGTGTGACCAATATCATTAAAAGCTGAAGTCTAGTTAAGCACTTCCAACCTGGAAGGGCAATGGGGACTTGATTAGAGTGGTTTCAATAGGGTGAGAAGGCCAGAAGTTGGACTGGAGTTAAGCTGAGTTTGAGGGAGAAGTGAGGGATTGCAGACAGTTGTCATTAGTAACAAATGTTTGGAGAAAGATCTGTAAAAGAGGACAAGGCAGGACCTGGAGGGAAAGATATTTGTCTTGTTTTCAGTCTAAAGCTTGCTATGTTGAAAATCAAAAGGCAAGAGAGAATATCAACAGAAAATGAATAATACATAGGATAGCTTTACAGAGAAGTGAGGCCGCTGTGAAAGCGTCCGCACAGGTGGCAGGCTTGGCCTTGGCTTCAAGTGCACAGCCCAGCTCTCCTAAGAGGAAGTGATACCGAGTGCAGAAATAAGTAAGTGTTTTGTATTTCAAACAGAGAAGATGAGGCTGTTGTTTGCTCTGTTCAGGAAGGCAGGCATATGGTAAGTATGAAGAGCCAAGGTGGGTGGGGTGTCAGAACCTTGGCCTACTGACACCTTTAACAGGACAGTTCTATATTGCATGGGGCTAGCCTGACCTTTACCCACCAGCTATCAGATCTCCAACTGTCTTTTGACATTATCAAATGACCGCTGGGTGTTGGGGCATAATTGTACCCAGCTCACTAGAACACAGACTAGAGGAGAACGGCGAAGCACTGATGTAGCATTTTCCAGGGTAGAAAAATAACCGGGCGGCACGGCCACAGACTGATTGGAACTGATTTTGTTTCATTTTTAGTATGTGCGTGCACATAGGTGTGTCAGCGGGAGGTGCGTGCAGCCAAAGGGCAACTTTGCGCGACTTCCTCAGCAACACCACACCCCTCCTTTAAGACAGGGCCTCTCATTGACCTTGAGTTTCCCAGTTAGGCCAGACAGACTGGCCAGCGGTCCTCAGGGACTTGCCGATCCCCAGTTTTCCAGTACTGGGATTTCAAGCATGTGCCACCAAGGCCAGCATGTATGGATGAGTTCTGGGGAGGCTTTGGAGGCAAGCACGTTCCTGGCTGCCATCTTCCCGGCCCCCAACTGAGGCTGACTTGAGGTTGTAGGGGAATCAGCCTTTTCTACTAAGGTCAGGATCCCAGGTTGCAAATACTGAAAAAGTAGACGCTTGGGTTCCCCAGGAATGGAAAATTTGCCTCATAAATGTGATGAAAAGGCAAAGGAACAAAAATTTGTAGCAATGGAAATATGTTTATTGAAATTGGCAAGGCATTTATTGAAATTATGAAATACAGAATCTAAAAAGGTTGGAGGGCAGATATAAAATCTTTTCAAAACAGGATAGTTAGATAAGTCGGAGGACTTGGGATGAAGCTGTGCTCCAGACATCTCTGAGACACTCAGGCATAAACAGACAAAAACATTTTTCCCCAGACAGCTTATAACACTACTCTTTTCCTTTTGCTCTAAATGAAGATGAGAAAGAGAAAACAATGTGTTCTGTTTATTTTGTAGACTAATTCAGACTCACTGTTTTGGTAGTATGCAGTTTCTCATTAAGTTTAAAAACCTTTGCAACGATTGTTATCCTTGCTCTTCAGAACTCTGCTTCTCCCAGTGACTGGGAGAGTGGTTTATGAACAGTGAGGTACTTACTTTGGTTTTGCTAAAATATAGGTCAACTTAAATGTCCTATAGGACTCCCAGAAGGCGGTGTCTAGAAGTACGAAATCTTTTTTTGTCTTGAAACTGGGTCTCACATAGTCCAGGCTGCCTTGAAACTTGCCTCATAATTAAGGATGACCTTGAACACGTGATCCTCCCTACCTCCACCTCTAAACTGGTGGGATTATAGGCATGCATCGCCACGCCCAAATTATAGGGTGTGGGGAATCAAACTTCACGCTTCTATGCATGCTGGGTAAACACTCTATTGAGCTACATCCCCCAGTCCTAAGTCATTGTCTTTTAGAAAAGGCAGTGACAGAGGGAGAAGTTAACAAGGAATCTATTCTGAGAAAGGGGAGAACTAATGATCCAGTGTTTCCTATCTGGATATAGTATGTGGAGGGTAAGACAAAACAATATGAAAAAGTACATAATAATAAAAATACATTCTTAATTGAATTGAAACTGCCGGACAAGGGGAAAACAAACCATAACAACAATGAGGGGGGGGGGAGAGAGAGAGAGAGAGAGAGAGAGAGAGAGAGAGAGAGAGAGAGAGAGAGAATGAAATTCAGCTACATCATTTTGGCCACCAAAGCTTGTGAAATTTAAATCTGCCGTGGAGAGCCGAATAGGCAAGGAGAAAGAAAGCAGCCCTGAAGGGGCAAACTTCTTTTGACTAGTTCTGATGATTAGTGCGTCAGGTCCCTGTGGTTTGAACGAGAATGATACCAGGTTATTTAACAACTTTATACTCATGTGTTTCAGTGTGTTTTTAGTGCAGACTATCTTGAGAGAAAAGCAAGAATAAATAAATGGCTTCGTTTCCCTGTCCCTACTGTTTTTATTTATTCCATTTTTTTTTACAACGACTGTACTAAGTAGAAAAGAGTTACTCCCTTTCTATGACCTAGCACCAAGGGGAAGTAAAGAAAGAGAAGGTTAAAATAAACAGAAGCATATTTGGTTAGAAAAAGGAGATCTGAGCTAGAGAGTCTCCTTCCCCACTGGTGATCACTGTGTAAAAATGAGAACATTACTTTTAGGAAAAGCATTACACATCCCATCTGCCTTCAAGGTCAGGGAGGGAAAAGAGCTATTACTCATTACAAATACTTCTTTTTTTTCTTTAAGAAGCAGAGAACCAGAAGGAGAATTCTAGAAAAAAAAAAGAAAAAGAAATATTCCTTTGAGCACACTGAAAACGTAACAACACTGCTTTGAAAGGCAAGCACAAACAATAGTCTAAGAATTTTAAGCAGTTTCCTTCTTAAAGGCCAAAGTATTTTGGATTTTCTATGATAAATACAGATGGTACATTTATGATAAGAATATGAAACAATTAAGAGGCAAAAGGTACACAAACACCTATTTAAGGAAGAAGAAATGTCATTTTCACGAAGTGTGAATACTATACACACACAGACTCAAAACACAGGATGCTCTGGTATTGATATCACCAAAGAATCACAAGATGGCGTTTTCTGTTTTGACAAAACCAGTTGAACAAAGAAGATTCAGATACAGAGGTTTTGCTAGAGAGGTGATATTAGGTTCTATGAAATATTTATATTCCTCTTAAAAATATACTAGTAAAATTTAAAAAATATTTTAACCTTTTGATTTAAGGATGTTGAAGACACACTTTATCCACTTGGCCTATCATTATGGCCCGGGATTCTGATGGTAGGTTCCTCCATGTGTTTAATAAGAATAATAATATCATATAACATTTAATGTTTTATCATGGTCAAACAACTATTCATTGTGATATCTCGCTGCTATACAGTCCCCAAGTATACATAGATATTTATTTTGATTTTCATAACTGTTTCAGTTGAAAGAAATCCCAAGTAATTCCAGAAGAAACTAATGTATTTCTGACTGCTCATGTACCTCCTGTCTCTGCATGGTTTTGCTTACAAGCCACAGACCACAAGCAAGCTGGAGACATCTTGCTCACCACGGTGTGGAGAGGTACAGCTGGCCGTAGGTCTCCATGCATCAAAAATGCGAATAGTATTGCTTGACTAGGCTTTATTTAATAAAGATAAGTGTACAGCGTGGAAGAAGTGACTCATTACTTTTTAAAACAGTCCCTTGGTTTGGCTAGTCCAAAAAGGTACATATTTCTCAAATTGAGAAACTGGTGACTCGTTCTGTTTGGGGAAATGATTCTTTACTTATTAGCTCTTGGACTGAAATATATAGTGTTGTTATTTAGTATGTCAGCTTCATCTCATTACTAGGTATGTCGTGATTCTAAAGATTCTTATCAGCCGGTCCTGAAAGGAAAACATTTTGAATACTCACTGAACTGTAATTCACATATATTTTTTAAAATCCTAAAATTGAATAGATATATTTGAATACATTCACTGTCGGGCAGCCATCCCTGTTCACAAACTCTTTCTTCCTTTAATGCTGACCCTCCACCTTTCTATCCCTTCTGCCCCTGACAACCAGTCATCCACTCACCATGTCCACGCCTGGCCCTCTTCTAGACGTTTCCTGCAGTCTTTGCGAATGGCACCTGAGGGTAGTGTGGTCAAAGAGCAATCTTGGAACGTGTGTCACTGCTGCAGTCTGTTTTTGCTGAATGCTTTCTCTTGTATGGATTTACATTTGTTTATCCGTTCATCAGTTAGGGGACATTTGTGCTGTTTCCATATTTTCCTATAATTTATAAGGTTTCAATGAGCTTTCGCACAGACTTTTGTGTGCACGTATATTTGCAGTTCTTTTTGGCTGTGTACCTAGGAGTAAAGTTGCCAGATCATATGGTAACTCTATATTTATCCTTTTGAGGTGCTGCCAGACTGTTTCCCACAGCAGCTGGGCCATTTTACATTCCTAAAACATTTTTTAAAAGAAATGGAAATGAAGAAACCACATACAATTAATAGAAGCCACTTAATGATACACTATATGTAACTTTGTAGTAACTAAACAACCTTTACAAATTTTCCTTGTTTTCAACCATAATTTATTCTGCTCTATAGTACCTATGCAATGAATGAAATTAGTACTAAGTTTAGTAAATTCTTTATGTATGTTAAATTAATTTCTTGCTAGGCATATACGCAGATTTTAACATTAAAAATGTGAAATGAATGGCATTTAGGGGCACTTGATTATTTTCTTTTTGTGTTAATTACTATTGAGGGCACCACAGTAATATAATAATAGAATGTAACATATCCATTTAATATTTGGGATACCTTGAGTATCTAATGAGATAATGAATTGCATTTGTACTCCTGTGATTTTTTTTTCTTAACTATGAGACCCGATCATTTCAAGTCAATTAAGTCTATAAGACATATGGACCAGTGATTTGAACTTCTTTCCTTTGGTTTCCTATGGTAATTTCTATACATATATCAATATATCATCACCATAATCTAGAAAATTCTTCAATCTACCAAATGAATAGTCTGCCAGTCACAAATTCAGCGAATACAATTTGCTCAGGCTCAGCCTGCAACACAAATGCACTTTTACCTCATCTTTAAGTGAATCTATATGTTGCAGAAGACATGAATACCAAATAAACATGAAAAAAATAAGTTATATAGGCAAAGAACCTCAAGTGAATTCCTAGTCGCAGAGACCCAGGGTGAAGTCAAGATTCTGTCTTCAAGGACAATAAGAGAGACTGAGCATGCTGTAGAAACAGCATGTTTGTTTCGCAATGAAAGGGAAAAGCCAAGTGCTCTTGGGTCATGCCTGAAGATAGCTTCTCCAAAATAGGAATGGGCACATGTGGTTTCATTTCACTCTATTTCATGAAAATATTTCAATTGGACAGAATAATATATCAAAAATATTTTATTTCTGAGTTTGTTTTCTTTTTTTTCCTGGAAGAACATGTGATCTTTTTGTAACAGAGAATGAAGTAAATGTTATTTTTAAAGGAAAAATTATTTTAAACTATATCTAGTGTATTAAACACTAAAAACAGAAAAATTGTCTTTTTTATAGTCTTGGAGGGTTGTTCTTTGTTTCACTCTGTCAAAATAGTATCTTGTTAAGTCATAAAATGCAAACATTTCCTATACAAGGGTCGTAATGGTTGAGGCTAACGTCCCCATATGAAGATTTTCTGCCCTGAGCCCCAAGCACTGTCCTGAACGTCATTCTGCTCCTTTTGGACTTTGCCATCACTCATGTTTTCTCAAGGCTTTGGGAACCTCACAAAGAGTGGGAAAACATCATACAATGCTTTCCCAGTTAGGTCTGAGTGGAAGTGCCCATGTAGCCCTTCATCGCTGGGGGAAATTGTTCAGAGGATAAGAGCTGAAGAATTGGGACATCCATAGTATCTTTATGCCCTCTCCTTAGGCCTCTCCAGGTGAGAAGCCCACACACTTCATTCTTTCACCACGCTTAGCATTGAACTCCCTTACGAAGGAAAGGGAGAGATTTACTTACAACCTTGAATGCCTACTGTGCCAAACATTATTTCATTTTTGACATTTTCCTTAAATCCACCACATTGCTGTAGATAAAACATGAGAGTCACAGGACACCGGTAACTCATGTGACACGGTTGCACAACTAAGGGCATATGACATCTTCAATAATAAACTCTTCATTTAAACCTTTATCCAGTTACTTTATGGGTTTATTTCTCTGAGACTCTTTGCTAATCTCATAAATATGATGTCTGAGTATTTCCATACATCATTCCCACCCTGAAAGTTGGTTTAAAACTTCTTTGAGACTATTATTACATCTCTTCTTTCAAATAAGCTTTAGCTTCAGGCAATAATCTTCAACATAAATGAAAACCTCTAATTTAGTGCTACATTGATTATTGGCATTGCAAGAGCATTTTGCCCCAACGCTGTAGACTTCTGCAGGGTCCTATATGTTCATGAAGGAGACTGGCAAGATGAAGCGCCATTTACAACTTCCATTCCATGGACAGTTCCACAGAAAATTCCTCAAAACCAACTGGCAAATATTTGCGTTATACAATGTCTTAAAACTAGGGACTGCAGATATCTATAACTAAGTTTTCAAAACAAAAACAGAAGTCTCAACATGGCCTTGCAGTGTCAAGATGAACATGAGGATTCAGCCCTGCACAGCTACTCCTTCCGTTCTTGTTTCCAATGGTAACCGGATGTTTATGAAAGCATTCTATTACGGTACCTAGTCATTCCAAAGTAACTTTAGGGGAGGAAAAAAGCGTGGCATCACAAATAGACTATAGACTCCAATTTAAATACCAATATTACTGATCATTCCTTTAAAACCTTTAATTAATTCCCTTGTTATAATTAATGTACTTTTCAGAGTTGTCCAATGAAGTACTAAAATGTCAGGATTAACATTTACAATAATGCATTTTTTTATATTAAATTTACTTTTGAAATAAGATCCAAGACCTGTTCTGACCTGAAATTTGATGTGAATTAGAAACTCCATTAATCAGGATGTAACTTGTTAGAAATATTCAGTGATTGTTATATAGATTAAATTTACTTACTTCATTGGGCTGCATTTTATTTTGAACCCAAAACAAATATTAGTATCTTCAAAAGAATTAGTTCCTAGAATTCTAACTTGAAGACTGTAGAAAATTCCCAGGAAAGACTTTTGTGATTTAGTCTGCAAGAATTCACTGATTTTTACAAAATTATAAAATTATCAGTCATTAAAATATTGCCAGTTTGACCTTCATATAAATATGCTCATGGTTATCATACTGTAAATGTTTAATCTACCTTTCATTAATTTATTTAAAAAAAACCAAACCTGATATTCAAGCACTCACATTAATCAGAGGTTTCTTTGGGTTTACCTCTTACTACATCCAAGTTTTTTTTTTAAATGATATTATTCTAAAGTGCATTTAAAATTTCAAAACACAAGTATCTACAAATTGTTAAAGACAAACACAGAGGCAGAGTGAGAACGACATTTCTAAGCAAGTTGTGAACTGTACATGGGAGCTCTCTATCAGAAGGGTTAGTTCATCGAATTTTAAAAAAAGAAAGAGAAAGCAAGCAAACAGGAGGAAGGCAATCCTCCCCAAATGTTAAGGTTGCCAAGTTTATACTGGCTGGCTTACAATGAGTAAACAGCAGACCTGTCAAAAACACTGCATCCACAAAGACCAAGGCATTCCTTCAGGTAGGTAAGCTGGAGATTGCCTTGGAGGATCAGCAAGATTCATGGCTTGAGAAACCAGAACTGTTCACACTCGTTTCCCATTTGCACGTTTTTCTGAAGGAGACTGTGGCAAGCTTTGAGCACCTGAGCACCGTGATGAAGGCACAGTGCCAGCCCGGCTTATATACCATGTAGTTCCTTCCTCCTGTCTGTCCTCCCTGCTTACCATACATACCCGGGACCTCGGTGGCTATTCAAAGAAGGTGGTGGGGCACATTTGATAAGCATATGTCTTAAAATAACTTCTCTGTGAGTTTGTTTCAAACTTGCTCTAGCCCAAGCATGGGCATTCCCATCACATTCTCAACCTGCCTCACACAGATGGGCATCCTTGAATGTAGACTTATATTCCACCACACAAATCAACTTTTCATTTAGTAAATTACCAAAACTAAACTTTGATCACAATAAACCTGTGTATAAGAATAAACCAGAAAAAAAACCACTACCTTGAAGCAAGCTTCATAAAAATGAATCAAAATAAAAAGAACAGTCACCTTAAAAATTTAGGAAAAAATATATAAATGTTTCTATAATATATATATATATATTATAATTTAAATTTCTAAGGGGAAAATCAACCTTAAATCCATGTGCTAACTTTTTCAATGCTTCCACTACAGACAGACACTATCCTAAACGTCCAAACTGGTTTAGCAGCAAGAATAAAAAATTTGGAAACAGAATTAGGTATGATTTCACCAGTACATGTACTTAAAGGTGGGTTTTATTATTTTTTGGAATATATACTTATAGCAATTTGGAATGAATGTTCATAGGTATTTTTGTCTCTGTAAATGTAATCCCATTCTTAAAACATTCTTGGAAAAATAATGACCCAAATGACCAGGATGCAAGCATTTGGCTTCCTCAGCAGTTTGTCCCAGTTTCTAGAGATCTGCCTTCTCTTCTGCGAGCTAGCTCAGTTTCAAGGGTCTTGCTGGGAATAAACACTGTTATTTCACAGTGATTAAGTTTTCAGGCTACCCACTTCCTACAAATATAATTTGAAATAAATTTACCTTTCCATCATTAAAAGAAAGCATTGTTGCTTTTGTTTTTAAAGCTAAATCTATTACCCTGCTTGGGTATGCTGCACTCTTCTGGGCATAGAATTTCATAGCAAGTATCAACATAATCAAGCCATGAAGTCGGATGCATCAAGCCATTATTTCTTATTAACCAGAACTTTCGAATGCATACCTGGCGCATTTTACATAAAACCAGCACACAACAAATAAGGATGCCTGAACCTTAAACATAAACAGCCATAGGATTTCTGACTGGGTTTTCTATTTTTGCACACAGCCCAACACCTGGAAACAACTGTACCGTGGGCACTCTCCTCGAAAGCGCCAGGTGTTTTCCTTTGGTCTAAGCCAACAAGTAGAGGGTAAACTAAAATCACTGTTTCGGAGAAGGTTGATGGGGAACGATGCTGCTACAAAACAGCTTCCAGGAGTGGGAAGTATGTCCAGTTTTCCTTTCTGGCAACTGTTTCTTGTTGGGGAGACAGGGAATTCATGACACGGTTTGGAACATGTTCTCTTGTCCCTTCACCCGGAGGCAGGGGGTTCCCAATCAAGTCAAAATGTAGATCTATGCAATATCAGCAGGGCATTCCAAGCGATGTCATGGGAGGTGGAGCCAGTCTCCATGACATTCCATGAGACTGAATACTGCAAGGCTGTCTTGAAAACAATCTCTATTGGACCAAGTCTTTCCTTCGCTGGGAGTTGTCGCATCCAAGACTTAATTTCAACAGGGTTCAATTTATTGCTTGGAGCTCTGGCAGCATAAAACTGTCTTCTTTGAATGGAAAATTTGACCAACTGCGATGAGGTAAATGAATTTCGAAAGTGGGGGAGTGTGGGGGAGGCATACAACTTTGTTTTTGGAAGGGGAACAGGGTGCATTCTTAAAGCACCAAGCAATCCCCAAACCCCAAGTCTCAGTGGATTTTTGTGTTAGTGAGGCAGAGCAGAGGGCTCAGAAGCCCTGTGTGGAGCCTAGGGACTGGGTTTGAGAGTTACCGGGCTCCGGGAATCCCTATCTTGGGTAAAAAGAGGTGACTGGAGAAAAGACGCGCTTCAAAATCATCCATTGCCTCGCAATCCCCCGCGTTCTCCTCGGGATCACTAAGTGGCGAGCGCAGGAGCATGCAAGCGCTACCGCATTAGCCGCGGTCACTCGAAGATCCTCCAGCTTTGGGGCTCCGGGCTGAGTGGGCTTGGGGCCGTTTAAGCTCGGACCAGCTCCGGCTCTGCGTCTCTGGACGGGTTTGACCGGGCTCCGGGGCTCAGCTCCCGCCCTCGCGCTCTGTGGGGAGCTGCGACCTCCGCGCCTCGGCCCGGCCCCCGCGAGGCTGCGCTTCCCGTAAACTCCCCGCCCTGCGCGGCCCCCTCCCCGCCTCGGCTCCACCCCCGCGGGACCCTGGGAGGCGTGAGATTGGCCCGGACGCGCTGTCACTCTCCGGACGCGTCACCGCCCTCATTTCCGACCGCCTGGAGACCGGCAGTGCTATTAGTGCACGGCGGGGCCGAGGCTGAGGGCAGCACAGTGCCTGGCTCGCTCGCACTCGCCGGCAGGTCGGCGCGCTCGCTCACCTGAGCCGTGTCCCGGGGCCGCAGGGCCACCGGGCTGCACGCGCGCCCCCGCCCGCCGGGACACGCACGGAGATGGGCAGCGGGAGAAGTTGACGAGCCCCCCACGCACGCGGCGCCCTTGCTGCCCAGAGGTGCGCCGCCCCTGCCACCGAGGTGTCTGCCGCCCTGCCTCAGATGTGCGCGGGACACCCTGCCTCCCCTACTGGAAAACTTCACCCCAAGTCCAAAGTGGGCTCCGAGGGCGGTGTCCGCAGCTGGACCGCGGGGCTGCCTGCGAGGGAACTGTCCTGTGGCTCCGGGGCGAGGGGAGGGCGGGGACCCGCTGGAAACTTTCTGACCATCTTCCTAACCACTGCGTTCTACTGTCTCCTCTCCCCGCAGGGGCTGCAGCCAGCGCTCTGTCGCGCGTGCCTGTTTGCCAAAGGAGCCGCCCCGGCGAGGAGAGCCGGAGGGAAGCCGCTTCCAAAGGGGAGACCGGCTGCTCAGACACGCGCTCTGGGCGGCCTGGATGCGCAAGAACCGGCCCCGCAGCCGCTGACGGCCGGCGGCAGCGAAGTTTGGCTGATAAGCGGCTCGGCGCCTGGCCCCTGGACAGACTGCCAACCGGCGGCTGCAGCGACCGAAGCGATGCCCGTGGGGGGCCTGTTGCCGCTCTTCAGTAGCTCCGGGGGCGGCGGCCTGGGTGGTGGCCTGGGCGGGGGGCTTGGTGGCAGTAGGAAGGGGTCTGGCCCCGCCGCCTTCCGCCTCACCGAGAAGTTCGTGCTGCTGCTGGTGTTCAGCGCCTTCATCACGCTCTGCTTCGGGGCAATCTTCTTCCTGCCTGACTCCTCCAAGCTGCTCAGCGGGGTCCTGTTCCACTCCAACCCCGCCTTGCAGCCGCCAGTAGAGCACAAGCCCGGGCCCGGGGCGCATGCCGAGGACGCCGCCGCGGGGCGAGTATGGCACCGCGAGGAAGGCGTGCCCGGGGACCCTGGGGCTATCCTGGAAGACAACTTAGCCAGGATCCGTGAAAACCACGAGCGGGCTCTCAGGGAAGCCAAGGAGACCCTGCAGAAGCTGCCCGAGGAGATCCAAAGAGACATTCTGCTGGAGAAGGAGAAGGTGGCCCAAGACCAGCTTCGTGACAAGGAGCTGTTTGGGGGCCTGCCCAAGGTGGACTTCCAGCCTCCCATCGGGGTAGAGAACCGGGAACCAGCTGATGCCACCATCCGCGAGAAGAGAGCAAAGATCAAAGAGGTGAGTGCGTAAACCCTGCCAGAAATCCCACTCACGCTGCTGTTTTCCAGGGAGGGATGATAAACGGTAGGAACTTAGGGCTTCAACGTTACCACGCAGAGGCAAGGGAGATCTGCGCTCCCACTGTTTGCCAAAGGCTGCACGTTTTCCTCTTACTACCTTAGGAGATGTGGCCGTTTAGGATGTGAGGCTGAATCTGGTTGAAGTTACATGCGGTGCTGAGCTTAAGCTATAAGAGGCAGGTGTGAGGGACTACCCGGGCAGGTGATGCACTGCCTCCCCGCCTGCTGCAGTTAGTCCACCCTGAGAAGAGTCACTGCACTGGGCTTGCAGCCCCCCTCACGAAGGCTTGCAGGTGGTTTCAAATTGAAGCTGTCGATCAACGCAGGGCATCAATCACGCGTGGTACAAAGGTTATAGCAGTGAGCCAATACGCCCAGTGTTCAGTCATATGACCTTCTCCTGCCAGGTGGCATTCTGTGTGTATATAACAGGCTGTAAACGTGAAACTTGAGACCTCCTGTCAGTGGGCCACTTACTATCCATTACCGATTTAAAACCCGAGAACTACACACACACACACACACACACACACACACACACACACACACACGGGGGGGGGGGAGACCTACTGCTTTTTGTATTACTGGAACATTTTCAGAAAAGGGGTATTCTCGGTGACGCAACAGGTCCGCCTCCACAGCAGCTCAGTAACAAACTCATCCTAGAGCAAACGTGGACTTTGGTTAAGTCCTGTGTCATTTCTTTCTGGTTGTTTTCACTTGCAGCCTGTGAGTGGCTTTTGTCAAGTTTAAAGGTGAAGGAAATCCTCTTTCAGGCTGTCATTTCAAAGGTGAAAACAGAGGACTTACAGCTCAGGAAGCAGTTAGTGACCAAGTTGAGACCCGAAAGAGGGAGCAGAGGCTTCCTTCCCATTCACCATGCTCTGGGGACAGGTCTCCTTCCAGGCTGCTTCCCTGTGTTTTCCTGGGACTCCAGACCTGCAGGGCTATGGTAAAAGCATGACATCCCAACTTTGGCTAATCCTCTAAAACGCATTTTAAGGGGATTTATTCTTTTTGGAGTTTTTGTTTTAATATTGGTTCACTTATCAGGAAAGGGTCATGATAGCATTTTCAGGAAGTGAACACAATCTGGAGGCTGTTGAGAAATTTAAGGTAACTGCAGAATGGAGGCAGATTGATTGCCATTAGATGTGCCTACGACCAGCTGGAACTGGATAAAGTGCCATTGAGCAAGTTCAAGTGGACTTGGGTCCCTTTTAGACGTTTCTGAGAATCCTGCCTTTTAACCCTCCAGGCCCGCGACTTTGTTTAATCATCCTTCCGGCTTTCCGCTTTACAGCCAGCCCTCTTCAGGCACAGTGGGGGAATGGGGTCTGCTATCCTGAGCAACTTTTCCCAACCATTTTCCTTCTCTGTGAAATCCGGACAGAACTACCCTTCCTGGAGAACAGAACACGCGTCTGCCTCTTCCTAAACATCTCCCCATCCTTACCTCTTGGACTTCTTAACCAATATAGCCCATTAAAGTTTACCCTCAAATGGTCAGTATCTGCTACTGTCGATGTTTGAAGAAACTCGTTTACGCATGGTATGCTTCTGAATTCATGTGAGTGGCCAGTTAATCTGGGGTATAGTTGTAGGAACCAGAAATATTAAACACTAAAGCATTAAGAAGCTGACCATTAACGATTGAAAAGTGGATTTAGAAGAGACACAGTGTCTACTAGCAGTCCATGAGGGCAGCATTTTAGCAGTATGTATATCCGCTGGCTTGTAGACCCTTCTTATCTGTGTCTCTAAATCAAAAAAAAAACCTAATATACCATGTCAAGGAAATTTATGAAGCCCTCTGTCATGTGGTGCCAACATCTTAGAACCTAGTTCAGACTGCCCAGTTTTACATAAAATGTTAGAACTAAATGCGTTCTTTAAAATCCCAAGCTGTCACAAAAACCCCAAGCAGTCAGCATGATTTGCTTCAGAGTTTAGTTGAAGGCCAACAGGAAGAGGGGAGAAATGAATTATGATTTTCCGTTAGAATAGTTCAAGCAGACACAGTCCTTTGTAAACCATACCTCATGCTAGTCTCTTTTTTCATTGTTATTATTACTCTTTGACAGCTTCGTGCGAGTGTGTAATTAGTTGTAGTACCCCCCCCCCATACACACACAAACACACATACACATACCCTTACCCTCAACTCAAGCAATTCTACAGGACCTGGTGTTTGACCACGGGGAGGAAAAGTAGTACCCCCCCCCACACACACACACAAACACACATACACATACCCTTACCCTCAACTCAAGCAATTCTACAGGACCTGGTGTTTGACCACGGGGAGGAAAAGTGCTTGTCAGCTGAGGGTGACACATTATACTCCACTTTTATATATTAGCTTCTATTTCCTGCATTATA
Organism: Microtus pennsylvanicus; assembly: GCF_037038515.1. Taxonomy (NCBI): domain Eukaryota; kingdom Metazoa; phylum Chordata; class Mammalia; order Rodentia; family Cricetidae; genus Microtus; species Microtus pennsylvanicus. Next base: position 177,003,885 of record NC_134579.1, on the reverse strand, counting down.
GGCAGCTTGCCGTGGTCTCGTAGCTTTTACCTTGGTTCTGTTCTTGTTTCTGTATGTTCTAGTTGTTTTCATACTTAAGTTCCTTATTGTGCTTGAATATGCTAAAACTTTTATAGTTAAAGTTTAGAAGCTATAGAGTTGAATTTTAGTCAAGCTTTTATTTTGTAAGTTTGGTTCGGAGGCAGTTCACACTGTTTTTATATTGCTGACGTAATTGTGTTGTTGGTACCACACTGGATTTTTAATAAGTTTGTGTCTTAGGGGAGGTAGGCTGTTAATTTGAAACAGGACATTGCCTCAGCCAAAAGGTATTGAATGAATTCTACTAATTCCAATAATGATGGATTTGATGTAAACTCTCATTTTCCCACCCATGTGAAAACCTTGTAAAAACATTTGTCCTAGAATTTCCCTGATTTCTGTTACATGCCAAATGTGTTTTAATTGTCGTGAATTTGATCTCCACAAAATTTTACTCAAGTTATCCTGTACTTTTAAAAAAAAGGTTAAAAGTTAAAGAACTTCATAGAATTACTAGGAACGGGCTCTATTTTCCTTTCTACTGCACCTTTTTTTAATAAATCATCAAGGCTTTTCAAGTTTTTTTGTGGGGCAGTCACAACAGTGAACCTACACTGTACCTTAGGATGAAGGCCCTTACCTACTTTAACAACGAACATACTTTTTATTTTCTGGAGTTGGGGAGTATTCTGAGTGATAGAAAAAAACAAGTCACCCTTCTCGGACTGGAGTCCCCATAGCATAAGAGGGGCGTGGAGTTCTGCAGGCTGGCAGACTTGGGTCTGTCACATGAGGCTTTAAGACCTGGCAGCTATAGTCACAGCTGCCTTCTCTTTTCATTCCAGGCCTATTTGTATACTCAGACACATAAGAAAGGTGACTAATAAGTAAAACACACTTTGTTACATCTTACAGTAGCACTAGTGGGGTGTGTGTGTGTGTGTGTGTGTGTGTGTGTGTGTGTGTGTGTGCGTGCGTGTGTGTATGTGTGTGTGTGCCCATGTGTACTGAGCACAGTTTACAGCTTATGTTAAACATTAACTATCTGCCCTTTGGCTCAGATGGGAGGATAAGTTACCTTGACAAACTGAAACAAAACCACTTTTATTTTGAAACTTAGCTTTCCAGGTGACTTTTATGGGTTTCAGTGTGGAAAAGCACATTTAGAGCATAATGAAGCTCTCCTTTGAAGTCCTGTGCCAAGGGGCGAGGACACTTTTGGGTTGTTTGCCAGTCCCTCGGCCCCTTAAGCCCTGCTACTTGATGCTCCTTATAAAACAGATACTAACTAGTATGAGCCCGTGCCACACAGGGATCCCACAACAAGGGAACTGTTGAGATTTGTGAAGGGTTCTGTCTTCACCAAGAAGATGAAGTCAGGAATTCGAGAGTGTAAAGACTAGAGTAGGTGCTAGCTGTTGAAGTTACATAAGCACTAAAGACTGGGAGTGGAAGTGAATTGTCTTCAGTTTCATTTTCTGCAAGCCATGCCTCAAGTCCTAGAAAGGAGATACCTTGATTCCCTTCCATCAGGCAGCTAAGATTCACGTAAAGGAGCTGTGCATAGGACTTAGAACCTGGTAAAAGTGGTAAAAGGCAGCTTAAAAATATCCACCCCGTATTGAAACTTTTTAGCAGTCCTCAGGTGAGCTAATCAGCTAAACCATCTTGAGAACCTGAAAAAATGCCTGTCTGAGAGATCTTAGTTTCTTGGGATTTACCGCAGAACTTACATACTTGAATTATAATGTTTTCAAAGCTTTGATACATAACTTCGGTACTAACAGGGGCTTTCAAGGTATGTGTCAAGGTCACAAGGGAAGAATATGGACAGATGCCTATGAAGGATGAAGGCTCAAATGCAGTGGGGATGTGAAGTGCCCAGGACCTAACTTCACACCCTAGTTCAATAGGCTTTTAATGTCTTTTATACCATATAGGAAACCATAAACATAATATGTTTTAATTAGCCACAATAAGATAACAGAGGTAAAGGAAATGATTGGCAAAATTACCTGAATAAATAAGAAAGGAAAAGGCTAATTTAAGGGAGATGGTATGTTATTTGGAGGGGAAATGGCTTTTCCCTTTGTTGATAGCCCGCTGCCTTGCCTGATGGTCAGTATCTGAGCTCCCTAAAATCACCTCCATGCCTCATGCTCTCTTAAAAATCCCTTATACTAACGCTGAAAGTTAGTTTTTGGTTACCAACAATACACCAGGAAAACACTAGCCTTAAGGTTTTTTTTTATTTTAAAAATTAAACGTATGAGTTAGATCATAAAAGATTACAGCTGCATGAGACCCATTTGGCACCTTGGCTCATCATGTGCACTGTGGTGGAGTATCCAAAACACCAAGGTTTTTCTGGAAATCACCAGTTAGTGGCAGAGTTGGATTGAGAATAGAAGTCCTGAGTACAGTTCACTGTCCCTCTTATACTTAAATTCCTAAATGGATTCCCAAAATGAGTATTAGCAGGATGGTCATATTTGTTCTCTACAGACCCCAATATAGAACGAGCATAAAACACACGAGACCCAACTCTGTCTTATTGTAAAGTTTACTTGATGGGTTTTAAGTAAGCCATAGTAAGCTTAAAAATATAGTACTGTGGACGTGACTCACAAGATTGTTTTTAAGATTACACATCTAAGTGTGATGTGATGTGTTTGCTCTGTTTATAAAGTTCTCTACAGGAGTAGAAGCGTTTGTAACCGCCACACTCTATATGTTTGTGTAGAGAAGTGGTGAAGAAGAAAGGGAGAAACAGGGTTACAATATAGAAAAAGATGTGGGTGCCCAAAGACAGAGAGGTACAATGACTGGGGGAGCTCTTCAGACTGTAAATGCATGTGCTCTCCACCCATTGCTTTAGATAGTAGAATTCATAGTTAACCTGAGAGGATGCTATAGGCTTTTGTTGGTATATATACATTAAAACACACACACACACACACACACAAAACAATCCATGGGCCTCTCTGTCTCCTTTAGGTCCTGGAAAGGCTGTCTGAGTGCACTGTGCAATCCCCTCTTCTGCCTTGCCCACTTGCAGCCAAATGAGAGTTAGAACTATGGCTCTGGACCCAGACTACCTGGATCTGAGTTGGGCCTCATCACACACTAGCTCTGTGACCTTCATCAAGTTGCTGAATGTCTCAGAAGGTCATTTTCCTTATTTATCACATGAGGGTTATGTTAGCACCTACTTTGGACCATAAGGTGTAGAAGTGATCTTGCGCAAAGAGCTTACATGGTAACTGGTGTGCATCTGGTGTACAGCAAATGCTACTTGCTGTTATGTCACTCTGTTACTTCCCAGGGGACTTTATTTCCTACGCTGATTAATAAGCCAAGGATATAGTGATAGAATTTCAAAAGACAGTTATAATAATTAAAATTGGGTTTTGATGATGAAAGAGATTCATGTGCAGTTCCAAATGATCTTACCAGATAGGTGTGGTTTTTAATTGTACTATGATCGACTCTAATTCCCTTACATTGCTAAATTCCAACAAGCCTCAGTATCTTAAACTACCTTTAAACTTAACTACTCCCAGTGTACGCTTCATGTTTCTGTAGTCGGGAGCATGGGTGAAAGAGGAACTCGTTTCTACAGTCAGAGAGGCTTTCTCTGAAGTTCTCAGGGTTTTCACAGTCAAGCTGCCCCCTTAAGTACTGACATCAGTCCTCAGAATAGACTGAGCAAAGTGAGTTTTAACTTGTTTTGTTCGTGGAGGGATGTAAAGAAGTAAGAAGAAAATTATAGTTTAGATTTGGCAAAAATTGTGTAACTATGATAAACTCTATAACAAGAGCTAAGCACCTGATGCTCAGTTTGTGAAAATTAGTTATATTTTATATAATAAAAACTCTTGGCTTTTTTTTTTGAGAGTTTCATATTGAATTTAACTGTATCATGTTTCATATTAAAAAAGACCCTCGGATATCTTGAAGCTTCATACTCACCTCACCTATTGGCCATGGGGCTCAAATGGACTTCATGAATGCCCTCGGTGCCCTAAGGATGCTCCAATGGACTTCATGAATGCCCTCGGTGCCCTAAGGATGCTCCAATGGACTTCATGAATGCCCTCAATCCCTGAAGGGTGGGCTGCAGTAGACCAGTTCCCAGGGTGACTCTAATGGGCACCTGCGCCTGGGAGGCAGGCTGGCCCTGCTTTGGCCCTCCTGCCTCCTCAGCCCTGCTGAGAACAGCTTGGAGAGAGACAGAGCAGCTTCAGACAGTCCCTGAAAAAGCAATGCTGGCTGATATTTGCTCTTAAGATAACAGAGGCCACCCCACCCCACCTCCACAGGGTCCTGATAAAGATTTCTGTGATCATCAGGAACTTGAAAGAACAGCAAATGAGATTACGGCTTAAGAGCATTTAAGAATCAGTGCTTGCCTCTTGTGAATCAGAGAGTTAGGTAAATCAGAGCCCAGCAGTCCTGCACGTAATGCAGATAGATAAAATAGAAAAACCCAATGGCCTTTGTGTTTCTGTGGGTTTTTTTTTTTTTTTTGGTAAGCCTGATGCTCTCACTCTCTGCTTCTCTCTTTCCCTCTCTCCCTCCCTCTCTTTCTCTACCCCCCTCTCTACCCCCCCTCTGAAGTCTGTCTTCCCAGATCATACTTAAGCAAGTACTCAGCCCCCAAGTTGCTACACTCTTCTCTGATCTGAGCAATACGATACTAACTTTTATCTGCATTTTTATGTATTTCTGTGTAGGTTTTTTTTTTTTTTTAAATTAGATTGCCTAGAGTCCAGGCCCTCCCATGACTGTTTATCATGAGAACTTGATGTGAAGGTAGGTTTGAAAATGAGGTGGAAACCAAATGAATAACACCCGGTTGTGAAAGAATAGAGTTTAATAATACAGTACAACATAACTCTAAGACATTTTTTGTTGCCACACTCCTGGGGAAGCCTGTTTGTATATGCCAAGGGTTTATGGGAACGGGTGTGGCAGTGATTGTTACACCAGCCTATGAGTGACTGTGGTTGAGACACAAAATCAGGGCCTGCAAGCCCCACCGCTCTTGACGGAGTCTCTGTTCTTGTCAGATCCTTTCTAGTGAATGGCCTTTTCCGGATCTCGCAAGGAACACTAACCTAAGGGACAAGAACTTCAGAGATAAACACTTCTGGCCCTTTCTGAGGGTGACAGTCTAGATTCCTGAGCTGAACCTGAGGCTGTGATGGTCTGAAGTTCATTTTCCTTTCAGGGGAATATATCTGCTCAAGCCGCTAAAAACCTGTGCTTGGTCATCTTATCTTTGTCAGGGCATAAGTGAAAAAGACACGTGTGGATGCTTAAGGTAGCGCATGGGTGCGTGCCTGTCTCAGCCTTGTTTTTAGCTGTTAGGACTTTACCTTTCTTGGATGTGGAGCATGTAAAATGCTACGGCATTGAATGTGCTCGGTCGAAATTGTTGTTCTTTGCTTTAGCAAGGGAGAAAGTAAATCTTAGAAGCAACTCATGCCTTTCCTGTGCTGTTTTCATTGTAAGCCAAGGCCTGTTTTTGCAAAGACAGCTGAAGTGTAGGTGAAGGTTGCAAGTAGATTTAGCACTCTGTGTCTGTCTAATATGCTAACTCACTCACGGTTGCGACCATACTACCGAGGCATGCTTTTATTGCTTAAATTATCTTCTGTTGCTTTCTGAAAGCATAGTTGATCACATAAAAGCATCATGATTTACCATTTCTTTGAACCTGAGCATTAATTATTTTTAATATAAAAACTGCTAAGATAAGCCTTTGTCTGGTAACTTCATCTCATTTTTCCTGTAAGTAGGTTGGACTGAAAGATCACAGTAGCCGGAGTGTTCCTCAAAGCATCTCTGTTTTCATCAGTGTCATATTGAAGGTAGTCTACTAAATCTTTATGGATTTTGTTGGCCATGAGACAGTGTTTTGAGTTGGATTGCTCCACTCTCCAGAAGCTCAACCCCACTCAGTTTAGCAGTTGGTCTTCATTTTGAAATTGAAGTTAGTATTTTCTCCTTGAGTCCCTGAGTGCTGCGTGTCTGCCGATCTGTGGGTGGTGGGAGAGATCTTCCTTGGTTCAGATTCATTTGGCATGTTAATATTTAAAATAAAAGTTGAAGGTTAAAAATAGTCCAAACACCCTTCAGAATGACTTTTTTGATGCCAAAAATGGAAGTCCTTGCAGAGTTGAATTCTTAAAAAACTTACCCATAGTTCACCATTTACACCTTGTAACCACTCACCTTCTTATGTTTGAAAGAGCAGGCTAATCTTTTGTGGGTTAAAGACCTTTGGTGGTGTAAACAAGCATGCTTTTTATTTAAGTTATTTCTAAATAGAAGGAAAGCCTGGTGTTAATGAAGTTAGAGATCTCTCTCTTTGTTCTGAATTTGGGCTAATTCCTTCAAATCAAATGTTTGTAGTTGCAGTATATAGGATGTTTAAGAGCTACCTATTTGAAAACGTATCAGTATTCATCCAGACCTTGAATAGTTCATACAATCCTGCTAGACACCAGAACTATTCAGATTTGGCTTTGAGACTGTGTTGACATGATGAATAACGATTAACATGAATCTAATATATTATTTTTATAAACAGTGGTTTGAGAGGATGGCAGTTTTAGAATATTTAAGATGCTGATTCCGGAAACATGTTATTTTTGTAGTCAACTGGCAGTGTTGAAGGTTGTATCTCGTCAGCTAAAGATTTTCAGTTCACAATTAGAATGCCTGAGGAGTGCGTATTCTGATTTAAGGAGTTATTAGCACGAGTCAGCAATTTTATACGGGATTCTTATTAAGAAACATAAGGGGACGCTTATGTACTGTAAAGGACGCTTTCTTTGATGGTCACCTGAGTGTTAATAAATTGTACAATTCACTCCTATGAAGCACTTTGGCTAGTCTTCATTATGTAATCCTCCTGGGGTTACTCAACATAGAATGCGTTTAGAAGAATTCAGTAGCTTCAAATGGGAAGGTCAGTGGATTCGAGGAGCATAGGGGATGAAGATGATTTATTAACTGCTATTGAGAACTACATTAGCAGATAGAGTGAATAAAATTATGATGTATTAGCTATTGTCTGAGTAATAAGAAAAAGTCAGTACAGCTTAGAATTCCTTGTCTTTGTCTTACTTTAAGAATCCAGAATTTCTGTGGCATAGGCTCTTTATGGTCATTAATATATTCCAGAACTCATGCCAGGAGAAGGAGAAAATCCGTTACTTATTCTACCGAATGACAGCCGATCGCCAGCTCCGGGCCTTGCCCTAAATAGGACCCATCAGATGTGTGCTAGATGAACACACATTTTCAAACGGACGAGCAGCAGGAGGAACTCTGGCTAATTGACCTCCTTTTAAGTAATCACGCGAGTACTCCTGGGCTGCCAGCCACTGGGCGTTGACGAGGACTTGAGTTCTGTTTTGTTTTTTTTTCCCCCAGTCAAAAGTCATAACAATCATATCTAGTAGCTGAGGAGAATAATGAATATAGAAAATGACCTTTTCCAGTTTTAAATCTATTTCTTAGAATGATTTATACAATGAAAACAGTATTTGTTCTATTATGTGACTTGTAAACTGGCTGAAAAAGTGGTTCATAAAAAAATAATCCTTGGAGCAAATGTAGCATAAATAAATGTGACATGACTGTTTGGAATATGGAAAAAGCGTAAATGACTGCAGGATGCTGTTAAAGGTCAAGACGTTTTCAGAGTCAAAAAGCTGCGGCCACTTGAAAAGTCACTCTGCCTCTGTTTTACAGTCAACATTTTGTTTCTCAGGTCTGTGGTTCTTAAAGAGTCCTCAGTTATTTCTGTTGATTATGTTCTTGGGTCATGACTATATTTCGTAAGAGCCGTCCTTGTATTGTGATCTTGTTGTATATGATACATCCAATTAAATTTCCCTTTTCCATTCCTAAGAAAGTTTTTGAAATAAAAGTATTTTAATAAGCCGTGCTGATAGTGCCACAGCGGGACTGTAAAAATCTTGGCTTTTCCGTTCTCACTTTCAAAAGATAAAAGTTATGGGGGAAGTATTTTTTTCTTAACCAGAGAAATCAGAATTTCCTCAGTGTCTTCTTCCTGTAAGAAAAGTGTTGAAAGAGAAACTTAGTGTCTTCCTACCAGATTAATGTCGTACTTCCTAAAAACACGCTGTCTCATTTTACCAGAGCGTGGCAGAGTTCTGTGGAGAACACACATTTGCAAATGGTCTCTTTTCTAATCCGTTCTGCAAGTTCATCTTTTCAAAATAGCATTTCTCTCCTCTTGCCCCACTAAGTGTCCTAACAGTTCCCCATTTCTCCTCAGAAGTGATTTAAGCTGACATCCATCAGAATTCCCTTGAGAATCCAAGAAAACCAGATAGATGACCAGGCTCTGTCTGCTGAGCTTATTATTTCGTGGGACTGGGTGGGTATTTTTAGCATGACTCCAGGTAATGCTGAAGCTTCTGGTGAAATGGCTTGAGTCGAAGAACAGTGTTCTGGAATGTTGCTCTCTTTGCCTGGGTAGCATGGTGACATTGCTTTGTTCCCCTCTTCGCTCACTGGGAAAGACTCTGTTTTCATTGAACTTGTATAGTTACTGTCTCCGAAACGCAGCTCATTTAGGGTTTTTCTTTATCTCATTCTCTTGCAAAAAGGGCATCCTCTTGCTTGCTCAGTCTGTGTTTTTAGCAAGTCCTTGCTCCATTTTCTTTAAAAGCTCTCCTGTCTCTAAGTGCCCATGTCATTTATTATTTCTCTCCTTGAGCCTATAGGTGACAATGTCACTGCTTTATCGATCACCTTCCTATGGACATCAGAACCCTTACAGGAGGAGACACCTTTTTCTGTCCAGTAGGTTTCTGGCCCAACAGTGGATGGCAGAAAATAGTTCATCATAAATGTAACCAAAATGAGGATCAACTTAAGCACAGGGCCAAACATCTTTCCGACCTAGTGAGGCTGTATGCCAGAGAGGAAACTTTTCATAGCCTTCCTTCCCACACCTGTGAAATGAGGCCACTAATTCTCTTTTTCAGAATGGTTACAAGCATTAAAATAGAAAAAGCATATGAATCTCTCAGCATGATGCTTGACAAGTGATATAATTTAATAAACAGCAAATTTTTTTTTGGTAGCAAGTAGAAATTGGTGGGAGTAATAAGTGTGGACTTTCATTAAGAAAAACATTTTGAAACCAGGTGGTGGTGGCGCACACCTTTAATCCCAGTATTTGGGAGGCAGAGGCAGGTGGATCTCTGTGAGTCAGAGGCCAGCCTGGTCTACAGGAGCGAGTTCTAGGACAGGTTCCAAAGCTACAGAGAAACTTTGTCTCAAAAAACAAAAAAAAAACAAAACAAAAAAACAAACAAAAACAAAAAAGAAAGAAAGAAAAGAAAAAAGCATTTCTAACCTAGGATCATGTTGGGAATTTGAGGGGACCCTGGAATGCAAAGTGATACCTTCTCAACACACACATTTCACACACACACACACACACACACACACACACAGATACAAGCAAATACACACACCAAATATACATATAGGAACATACACATACACAAGTATAGACACACTCATACACATACCACACATATACTCACACACATAAGACACACTGAAGTGCTGAAATGCACACACAAATGCTACACACACACAGACACACACAAATCTACATAGTAAGTAAATTGAGTATAAGAAGTTATTTACAGGATATAAATGCAAGTATTTGCTATAGTGTATTAACCAAAACCTTCAATTTTTTTTTGTTTTCACTTTCATTTTAGTTGTGTTTGCCCAAACACTTGCTCCCCATGGCAGGAAAAAAAAAACGCACCGTTTGCCCCAGTCAGGTGCCATCCTACAGAAACAGTGGTCATCCTTAGGAAGGCCACCCAGGGCGCTAACTCAGTTTTCATCCGCTCATCAGTGTCCAGTCTCCTTTGGTCCTTAGCCTGATGCTCATTTCTGGAGGCAGGAAAGAAGGCCAGGACACTGCTGAGTCTGGATGACACTATGCGAGCATTGGAAGAAATACTTTGTGAACTGAAATGCTGTGAGTGTTTTAGCCCTGTGCATAAATTTGGCTCGATACTTAGGTCTGTGTGCTTTCCGTTTAGAGTGCATCTACAGCCTTGGTGACAATACATGCTCACTATGAGTTCTGCTGCAGCTTCCACCGCATCGGCAGCAGACGGTTCTAGTGCATCTAAAATAGGAATTAAAGAGTCAGATGGGAAACAGCATTAATAATTTGGTCAGCTTTAATCTGCTCCTGATTAACCTTGAAGTTTGTACCTAAACGACTGGATTTGAAAACAGGATGTCAACAAACAGCCTCAGAGTTTGCCTCCTCTTGGTGAATGTCACACTTTGAAGACTTTCTGAAGAGCACTTAACTCTTTATAGTCTTAACGAAAGAAGCGGCATATATTCTTCAGATGTAACCTAAAATAATAGCTTTTAATCTATAGCATTACCATTTGCTTTTAAGGATTTTTAATATAAAAATTCAAAGCAGGATTTTTTTTTAAATATGAAAAGTGACACAGAAAAGTCAAAGATGTTCTTTGCTGGTTTCCACATTATTTGGCCTCCCTTTTTCCTAACTGTATTTGACCTCTCCACCCTGAATGTATATTTTGCAGGCTTAGAATTTTGAATGTTTGTCCTCAGTAGTAGGGGAAAGAGTACAAGCTGACATGAAAGTATTTCTCTCGTTCCCTGCCCTTTATAGTAGTCCTGAATTTCATAAGGGAAGAAAACAGTTTGAATTCTAAGATTCAGCTTAGTAAAATGAAGTAAGATGAGGTGGTTTAGAGCGAGCCTGGGGGAGGGAGCAGTGCTATCCCTCTCTTTCTTGATGCTCCTCTCAAAGCCCTTCACAAGAGGCCCATGCCCACAGGTCTGGAAATCTGTAAATTCACTTCTATGGTTGTAGTTCTCCACCCACCTGTGATCTGGAGAATTACACTCCAGGTTTCCTAAGGAGAACAGTAGAGTCAGGGTTCACTAAGGATTTCTTCGAGGACTAGCTGCAAGCATTGTGAACTGGCCTGCCAGGTACTGGTTTGAGTTAACGCTTGTAGAGTCTTCCTTCCGGAAGCCACTCTGGATGTATGCTTCTTAGAAATTTTCAGGGATTCCCCTGCTTGTCGCAGATGGAAGGCGATTAAGGGTTTTGTAGCCCAGCATGCCGCAAGCAATCGGGAATTAATTTCCATGATGCTGTTTGATTCCCTGCTAGCTGCCTTGTTGTCATCCTCCAGCCATACTGTTCATCGCACTCCATCCCCTGCATTCTCTCTCAGAGGGAGACTGTGCACATTACTCTCCTCAGATTGCTAGCCGCCTTAATCGCAAGGCTTGGCTCCAGTTCTCAGGAGAGCAGTGCCTTCCTTTTTGGAAGCCAGAGAGGGAAATTCCAGACGTGCGATTTGTACAAAGACAGATCACCATTCCCTTGACCTGCAGGGCTCTCACTGTGCTTCAGAATTCCTGAGGGAGAAAGCTGTCAAGGTGCATGGTTGGTTAGCATATCTGGGGGCTTTTTCTTTTCCACAGAGTTGCTTGAAGGCCATTTCAGGAAGCAGTGCCTTTGATTGATCCGTGGTCTTACGCATCACCATAGTGTGCCCAGTGTTTCCCACAACACTAGGGGATTTTCACAGATGGACTTTCAAGGGCTGGTGTAAAGGAGGCAAGGAAAGCTGGCAGGCCGGAAAGGTTTTCCTCTGGACCTTCAGGAAGCCTATGCCCTGTACTGCATTCTGGAGCATCTCACAAACCCCAGGGGCTCCGAGTGTATTAGTGGCTGTGTGAGAGAGTTATCTGTACGTTTCCTGCATTCTAAAATTTTCTCATAGCTACATAGCAGGACTCCAAGTTAGATTTATTCATTTTGAATGAGGTTTCTTATATAGTCCAGGCTGGCCTCCCAGTTAGTATGTAGCCAAAGATGACCCTAAATTTCCTGTCCTCCTACTTCCATCCCTGAAGGTTTACCATTCCAGGTGTGTGGTACCAATACCAGATTTATTAGATGCTTGGGGTTTTAACCCAAGGTTTTGCTTATGTTAGGCACTCACTCTACCAACTGGGCTACATCCCTACCACTATGTCCCTTTTAAAAAATGTATTTCTTAATTGTTTTTATTGAGCTATATATTTTTCTCCACTCCCTTCCCTTCCTTTTCCCTCTCCTTCTATCCCTTCCCATGATCCCAATGCTCCCAATTTACTCAGGAGATCTTGTCTTTTTCTCCTTCCCATGTAGATTAAATCCATGTATGTCTCTCTTAGGGCCCTCTTTGTTATCTAGGTTTAAAAATGGATTTTTAATTGAAATAGAGATGCATCATGTCCCTCCTCCCTTTCCTCCCTTCATCTGCTTTCCGCTACCTTCCCTTAAACCCTCACCATGTCCCCCTCAAGTTAATAGCTTCTCCTTCATTATTATGGTTACATACACACATATATATGTACAGCTTGCTGAGTTCGTTTTTGTTGTTTGTGTATATCTGATTTCAAGGCTGACCATTGAGCACTAGACAGGCAAACAGGGGACTCATCCCTAGGAGGGACTAATTCTCCCTCTCCCAGCACTCATTAGTTGTTGTCTGCAGTTCTTTGTCTAAGGGTGAGACCTTGAGAAATTATCAATTTTGATTTAATGTTTTAAAAGTATTTCTTAATTAACTCTTTAAGTATCCACTTTTACATTTCAGGTATATTTGGTTTACGATCACAACAATGGCATTGTCTGATGATGTCGTCTCTGTGCCTAGATTTAAAAGCCAGGTGGCTATTTAGTGCCACACACCTAATAAAAATGGCTTTTCCATTGTGCTCCCCAGCAAGCTCTATTCTTTGAATGGAATGGGTCTGCTGTTCTTGTTTTCTTAACCTGTAAGTCTGTACGTACTTAAAGCAGAGTGTGTAGATTTTAAATCTCATTTTTGCACAGATTTATTTCTTTCCTTTTCTGCCTGAGAAGGGAGAAGTCAGACAGAAGGGATGGCACTGTCTTCATCTCATACTTTAATTACAAAAGAAAAACCTATTTTCAGTTTGTTGTGGAAAGCCTCTCTTGAGAGTAATAGCTTGTTCAACATCAAGCATTTTTATTAGTATGACTATATATGTGCATATTATACTTTAATGATATGGATATGCACAGTATATATGTGCATAGTTATATATGTGTAGGGTGTATATATGCATAGTAAACACATGGGTATGTATATGCATAGTAAACACATGCAGTTTTAACTCTGGATTGGTGAAGAATTACCAGCTAACAACTGTGTCACATTCGTCAAGAATTTATGGAGGTACTATGCAAACCTTTTTACATTTTTTACTGAATTCTTGGAAAGCCCTGTGAGTTTTATATTATGTTCCCCTTTTTACACTTAGGAAATTAAAGCTGAGAAAAGTCATGCAAAATGTGCATGGTTGCATAACTCCTGTGTGCTTCACTATATATATTTGCCTGGTCCCAAGACCCTTTCTTCTCTCCTAAGCCCTATGTCTGTTGACTCCCCTCAGCAGCAGGGCTTGGGTCTCTCCAGAGTATTGTTTACCTTGAGTAAAGAAGCCTTGTGTCACAGTTGCTACCTCCATCCCATACTTCAATTATAAAAGGAAAATCTATGTTCAGTTTGTTTGGAAAAGACTCTCTTGAAGGTCTTTTCAACATCAGGCATGTTTATTACTGTGAATACTTCCATATATATAGATATACATATATATATATACATACATACACACACATATATCATAATGACATAAATATGCAACCCTTAATGATAAGTATATGCATATACATTAATACTATATATACCTAGGGTTCAGAATTTTAAGGGATAGTTTATGAATGTTTAAAGCAATACTTTAAATAATTATATGCATTCATTATATTTAAATATATGTAAGTAAACTTATTTAAGTAATAATTAAAGTAAAATAAAGTATGTATGCATGTAATTATTTAAAGTAATGCTTTAAACTTCATGAAAATAATGAGGTGCTGTGGAGAGTTGTTTATATCAAAGCAAAGAGAAAGACGATAGACACCGGAAGAAACAAATAGGACAACTATGATGCTTGAACTTTAAAAATATATAATAGTTAAATTTTTAGTCAAGGAATCAGTCTATAAAGTATGATCATATTAACACAAACAAAGCTCAAACTTTAAGTTCATGATGAGGTACATTGCCCGCCCCCCCAAACAAAATCTACAAATTTAAGTGATAATGCTACTGACTTGGCGTTGAAGTTTTTGATCCAGAAGGTGGGTGGTAAGCTTAACGGTAGAGCACTTGTCTCTTGTGTGCTGCTTTGGGGCCATCCCTGGCACTTGCAAAGAAGCAACAACAAAGGCCACGTTCAGTTCCTCTTAAGAGACACATCCACACATTATAGCACTTTTCAGAATATGTATACTAACCAATAATAGTAACCATTGCACTCAATTCTTTTCATTTAATAGAACAGATTAGGAATGACTGCCAATACTCATACAAACACTGAGAGTTATCATTCAAAGGCACTGGAAAGTCTGTGGTGATCAAGAGAGATCCAGCATTGCCACCATGGGATAAAGAGGGTAGAGGGCACAAAGGCAGTGTAGGCAATGTTGTGGTGGGGCAGGTAGATGGCGAGGGTCCTTGCCAGGTGTTCAGACCTTACCTGGGGGAGTAAAGGACATGTCCAAAGACTTGGCAGTGATCCAGACGATTGTGGTGACATATAACTGGGTGGTAAAGATTAACAAAGTAGTGTACCTTTCACATATTTAAAAAACAATGTGTAAAACTTGGTGACTGCTAAAATGAGAAAATGAGGGGAGAAATAGAGAAGTGGAAAATTGTAGGTTCTTTTCGCAAGCATGTTGGGTGAAGGAAGGGTGAGTGTGCTCTGTGTGTGTGTTTCTGTGTGTGTGTGTGTGTGTGTGTGTGTGTGTGTGTAGACCTGTGGTCACCATGCTTTGGGAGAATGCTTCAGGCAGGCGGAAGTTACCAAATGAAGACTCTTCTAAGGTGGAATATATAATTCTGGAAAGGTTTAACCCAGAGACGTACATGTTGAGATCATTAAATCCTGAAAGCCAATTGAAGACGTAAGTCATAAACAATGCCACACCAGTTTGGAATTATGATTAATAGGGTGGTATTTATTTAAAGGGGAAAAACTTACAGATCACTGTCAGCCCTCTGCGTAACCAGGAAGGAAGTCAAGTCACCAGCGGAGCAGGAAGTGAAGAGAGAGAGGAGAGGGAAGTGGCCGCTTTTTTAAAGGGAGAGAGACCACGCCCCAAGGGGCTGGTATCTCAGCGGCGATAGGCTGGAGGAGTGGGAGGACCTCCCGTAACAGCCAATAAGAAGTACCAGTACATTTTCCTATTAGAAGAGACAAGGGCCCAGAAGTCTGAATAATATCATATTTTAAAGGATATGCAAGCAAAGAAAAAGAGATGAGAAAAGAAACTTGTAGAGTGTGGCACCCTGGGCCATTTTCCAACTTTTAATATTTTAAAGGAATGACTTTCAGCTGTCTCCAGCGCATCTAAGGGATAGGACCTAGAATTGACCTTTGGAGTTGATAATAGGTAGGATGAACATGACTCCAACTGGGGCAGATTCATATTGCACTAGAGCTAATGACGTTCAAAGTACTCTTAGGGTCACTGTGGATGGTATGGAGAGCTGAGGTGGTAGCGGCAATGTGATGAGTAGCTACAGGAAGACCGAGTAGAGACACAGGCAAAGTTGACATTGTGAAGAACATTGTGGAATTGGAGGGCAGAGGTCTCTTCCCTCAATAGATGGCTTTCTTTTTCATTCCCATCATTTAGTGACGTTATTAGTGACTTTCTTGTTTCTCTGATAAACACCACGACCAAAATCAACTTGGAGGTGGCATTATATCACTTCACAGCTTACAGTCCACCACAAAGGGATGTCTACGGCAAGCACCCAGGGCAGGAACTTAGAGATGGCAGCTGAAGCAGAAGGCATGGAAGAGTTACGTACTTCCAACATATAACAGTAGTGTAGATTCTGTGCCATTAGAAATTGGAAGTACACAATTTTCTCTTTTATTTTACAAAAGGTTACAATTAAGAGATTGCCGTGAGTCTCAGAAGAGATGTTGGACTTTTAAATGGTGTGGAAACTGTGAAAGACTATGGGAACTAAACAGTTTGCATTGTTGTATGAGCCTGTGGGGGTCAGGGAGTGGAATGTGGTGGTTTGAATGAGAAAGTCCCCCATTATCTTGGGCTTTTGAACACGTGTCCCCATTTGGTGGCACTGTTTGGAGAGGTTCAGGAGGTTCAACCTTGCTGAAGGAAGTGTGTCACTACGGGTGGGCTTTGAGAATAAAAAGCCTCACCTATCTCTGCTTTGCTCTCCCTGCTTTGTGTTGGTGATTGAGATGTGAACGCTCAGCTCCCTGCTCCTGCAGCCATGCCTGATGCAAGCTAGCTACCATGCTTCTGGGATGTGATCAGTTCTTAATTCTCCGGAACCGGAAGTGGAACACTCTTCCTGAAGTTACTCCTGGCTGCTGTGCTTTATTATGGCAATAACAAAGTACAGCCATTCTTGCCACTGTGAAGACGGCAGGCAAGCAGGCCAAGGTAGTCTGCCCTCCTAAGTACCTGAAACAAAAGGAAGGCACATGGTCCCAGGGACTTCTAGATAATCTAAAATAAGGGACTGTTTGTTTGTAAAAAACATATATCCGTTCAGCATAGGTAAAGAAGAGGATGGTGATGTATGATATAAGGAAAAGAATGGCTGTCTTGTGAGTTCAGGGCAGCAAGACCTTACAGAGCCTGCCTGGAGCCTGGATTGATCTACAGGTCTGGAATGTGTCACAACCTAAGGTCACCTTTTTCTTATCTGAAATATTCAGTCTTTTGTGACTGGCTACAACTGCTTTAGTCTTCCCTGTGCAAGCAAGCTCTCTATGAACACATCTCAGAGTTTGTACAACCAATGAGTTCAAATGGTCATATTGGAAATATGCAATTTCCTTTTTCATTTTACAGAGGCTCAATTAAAAATTCCTAGAATGGAGAGTTCAGGCCCAGGTTTCCTTAGATGTCTAATCAGTTACGATTGGGGTTGGAGTAATGACTCATAGGACTGGTGGGGTAGCCACAGTATAGCCTCCTGAGTGATGATGGGCACAGGGCTACGGGGCTACACAGAGGCTTCCAAACACCCCTGCTCTATCTAGACACCTGCTTTGTTGGTGTAGACCTGCTTGTAAGAGTCACTTCATCTGGGGTTCTGCAGTAATATGCACTACAGAATGTTCTGAAACTGACTATTGATCAGCGTTAACATCTTACCATTATCCCATTAATAGTAATACAGTGAACCAAAGCTATGTCACGTGCTTCCACTTGCTGTGATAAATAGCATCACCAAAAACAGCTTGCGGAGGAACAGGTTTTAGTTTATTGTAGCCCATCATTAAAGGGAGTGAGACAGGAACTTATGGCAAGAACAGAGGCCGGAACCATGGAGGAGAGCTGTGTGCTGTCTTTGCTCTTAGACTCATAGTCAGCTGTCTTTCTTACATAAGTCAGGTCCACCTCCCAAGGAATAAGACAGTCCACAGTGGCATGGGACCTCCTGTATTAATTGACAGTCCAGAAGTCCCTTCTACATTCATGCCCCCAGGTCGTTCCGATGGAGGAAGTTCCTCATTTGAGTTCCCTCTTTGTAAAGTGTCAAGTTCAAGTTGACAACCATGATGCTAGACTTCACAGCTGGCCACTATTTAACACCTTATCCCCTTGCTGTTTCAAAATGTGATGAAAACTCCAAATTCTAATGGTGGCCAGTTAATGGGAGCATGTGCCATCATTCATGAACATACACAGTGCCATTCCACCTTTACAGAATAATCACGCCTTGTTCCTCCTCTTTTGAAACCCTACCTGTCTATCAGGATTAGATCTCAATCTTATCAATTCCATGTGTTTTCACCTGTGTGTTTTTCCTGACAGCCAGGATTTTTTTCTAAAAAAGTCTTTCTATTTTTAAAATGATAGTTTGTTTAAATGCCTCTATAATCATTTGGCATTTTTACTGTTCCAGGTAGCACACGCACAGAAAGTGAGATACAAAGCTCAAGTTTGGCTTTGTCACTTGTTAGCAGCACAGCCCTGCACTTTTGAATCCAAGTGTCTCATCTGCGACGTCATACTAATAACTAATAACTGTTTCAGGAAATGTAGGAAATGTATTAAGGGTTTGAAAAACCAAGTATCCAAGCCCCAGTCTGCTGTGTTGACCACATCCATGACAAGTCTATTACTCCCTTTCTTGTCTTGAACATGTTGTGTGCTGTGAGTATTCTGTCACTGGGGGAACAAATGATCAAAAAAAAAAAACAAACCTATGCTGGCTTTCAGCAGTATCAGTTACCCCTCAAGGTTCTGTGGAGTACGGCTTGTTTGATTTCTCTAAACTGGTTGTCATAAGGCTCAAAGTAAGGGGTCAGCTGATCTGGATTCTCAGCTGGAAGTTAGAGGAGAGAATCTGCTTAAAAGTGCATTGGGGGGGGCTGGAGAGATGGCTCAGTGGTTAAGAGCATTGTCTGCTCTTCCAGAGGTCCTGAGTTCAATTCCCAGCAACCACATGGTGGCTCACAGCCATCTATAATGAGACCTGGCGCCCCCTTCTGGCTTGTGGGCACATATGGAAGGAATGCTGTACACATAATAAATAAATAAATAAATAAATAACGCACATTGGGGCATGATCTCTAGGTTTTTGTGTTGGGAGCAATTAAAACGTGTTTTAGAAGTTTGTGTGGACAGCACACTTATTGTTATCTGTACTATAAATCCCTTAAAAATATGACACGCTTCACACATTTCTGTGTCTCTGTGTGCAGGGGCTGTGTCACACCTCTGTGCATTATTCCCAGTCATGTGCATGAGGTGCAGTGGTGGGCGTGTCCCTCTGTTTTCAAACATCAGCATCCCATGAAGTCCTTGCTCTGTGCAGCATTGACTTTCCCTTCTGTCGCATCTCTTGCCCCGAGCTGAAGCCTGCTTTCTGTTCTGAAAGGCCCATGTGATTAGATTGGGCTCACCAGCATACTTCCGGATAACCTTCATGTTCAGGTCAGCTAAATTAACCACAGAGAAGTTTGCTCTACTTGCTAATTTCCTCTTTCCTTGTAAAGTAACAGAGAAGTCTAAGGATTGCAGCGTCACACCTTATGGTTACCTGCACTAAGTACTTATAGATGTACAGTATTTGAAGTCAGACATAGTCCCCTGCATACATAAAGCTATTCAAAAGCCATTGCTGACTGACTGTGTAGCCTATGCCTGTGATTTGTGCTCACCCCTAATAAGCTATTACCCAAGAGCTATTTTGTGCCTTTAGTTAGAGGTAGGAGTGACCTGAATCAAAAGAAACTCACTCTGAAGTAGTACCTTTCTATTGCCAGCAGCCACTGCTGTGTGTGCAGATACCCAGAAAGGAAAACAAAGATGTTGTCCACATATAAAGAAGATGAGCAAATGAACAGAAGATTCTGTGACTTCTTTGATTTTTTGATGAAGCCCTCCCAAGTGCCTTTGATAAAGTATCTTGATTTATTCCTATTCTTCATATGTTACAGATAGGTGTTCTGAACTCGGTAGAGCTCCTGAAGGTGCCACAATGGAACGGCAATTCTGATCTCTGGTCCTTGTCCTCCCTGCCTAACACCTAATGTTAGGAGCATAAATTCCAGAGCCAGACTCACTGAGTTTGGTTTTCTCTCTGCTACTTTTGTATCCAATAATCTGTGTTCTTGACTGTAAAACAGAAGAAAATATAGGCCCTATTGAATGCAGCTACTGTTAAGGATGAATCGTGTGTGCATGCACACACAGTACTTAGGCGTGCTGAGAACTGAGGCTAGTGTTATGTATTGGGGTTATTATTAGAGTTGAACAATTTGCTTTGTCTCTCAACAAGGGCTATTTTGACCCCCATATTACATTTGACAATGACTGTACATAACAGTTGTCCACATGACGGGATGGGATACAGGCATCTATCGTGGAGAGGTCAGGGAGGCAGCTAATCAAATCATATGGCATTACGTAAGCCTCCTGCTTACCCCCGCCACTGACTACGCATACAAAGAAAGCAAAACAAAGAATACCCACTTCAAATCAAATGTCAGTAATGGTGAGATTGAGAAAGCCTGTTTTAAACTAGCAGATTATTCTCCTTTAGTTATTAAATGTATTTTATCTGCAAACACTATGTTTAGGTGTCCTGAGTGATTTAAAATAGTGAAGATGTTCAAAACTAAAGTCACAAGTAACTGAGTCCTATAATAAAATAAAAAAGTAGAAAAAGCCTCTTTTTGGTGGTTAAGAAAATAATTTCCTTCATGTAGCTAGTTTTATATGTAACATTGTATATATTATATATAACAGAAAGCATAAGACAAGAATATATTTCATCTCTTGAATGCATATATAGGGGTTAGAACTCTCTGATAAATAGAGTGGAATGTCTATTTTTCTTAATTTCTTTATCTAGTGAGCTTTCTTCTGAGGACCATAAGGAAGGAAATTGCTTGGATTTGGGAACTTGCTGTTACTCTGTGTTTTGTGCTATAGTCCAGGTAACGATCATCGCTTAGAGTACATGCCTTCCAAGGCCTGAAGCATAAGGCTTGTGTTTACTGTCTTCATGCCCTCTCAAACCGTAGGCTTATCCAATGAGTTACAGCCATCTTCAGCTATGCCTTTCTCCACCCGCTACCTCTGACCCCTGTCCTCTGTACCGACTGCTTTCATCTGCCTCAGTTTAGCTCTCTGTGCTACTCCACAAACTCCAACTCTTCATCCATTCTTGTGCTCACAGCATTGTCCTCTAGATGCCTGGTCAGTTAGTCATCAGCTCATCAACACCTGCCATGGCATAGAGTGCAGAGAACTGGTCCAGGCCTGTCCATGCTGCCACCTGCGATTGCATAACTTTTTTATTTTTAAGTTGTGAAGTTTTTGAGTGTTCATTTGTAAAGTGTAATGGATTGGCTGTGTCGCTGTGCCCAAAGAGAGGAAAAACCTAGCACATAGCATCATCTTCCATTCTGCTGTCTACTCAAGGAAACTGAGAACCACAGACACAAACACAACAGTAACCTGTGCTTCCATATGGGTCCAAATGAACCCGGATGTGCTAGACATCAGGTGGATGCCCAGACATGCCCAATATGATAGCTGTGAACTATCAATATATAAAATAATAGAAGGACTTTTTTATTATGGTATTTAGCAAATTCTTGACTTACATAGAGGAAGCTGTTGTGACAGTTAATATCAGCATGCAGTGCTTTGTGGAACAATATTCAGTTTTGAATTTAAGGGCATAAAGGGCATATAGGTCACCCACTCAACTTACAAAGGATAAAACATTTCTATTTAAATAATGTCTACTATATTTTAATATCATGATTAACCAAGGAAAATGCTTATCACTTCATTTCGTAAGGTGATCCTTGCTAGCTTGGTTTTGTGACTCCCCAAAATGCTAATGAATTGGGAACTACTTCCTCATTGACTGTGTGATTAAGAAGGTTCAGATATAAGTGTGTCGAGCGTCTTCCAAGGATTTGTGCCAAGTCTAACTTGTTCCCCGGGTCTCGGACTAGTAGAAGAGAGAGCTTCTTCTGTCGACTGCCACCATGCTACAGACTCAGCTGTACGCTTGCTGATCATCAGAGATCCGGACACTCAGAAGCTGAAAAGCTAGGCCAGGCCTTCCTACAACTGCAATAGAACTGTGATCCAGCCTTTCTTCAGTATTCAGTACACCATCATTCAGCATGGCGTGAAAAGACCTCCGCTTCAGCAACAAACTTCAGGGGACATACTTGAGTACCACCCTCAAAAGCTGGTTGACTTGGGCCGAGGAGGACCTTCTATTGCAGCGAGTCAGCAATTAAGTATGCTCTGCTAGGGTAGTGACTATTATAAATGGGATGGGCCTGGTGGCCAGGATTACAAGTCTGGGTAACTTGCCTCCTCTAAGTATATATAATGACATTTTATAGTGACAGTCTGGGCCATTGACTAGAGTGACCTACAAAATAGAGACCGTGATCCAAAGACAGCCCTATTATAAGAGGCCATTGGATAGCAGTAGTCATGAGATAAAACAAGATATGAGTTTCAGCAGTGACAACTCAGACACAGCATGTAATCACGAGTCAACGTTCAGCAAATCCTGAGGCCAGATGCTTCCAGTTGGGCAGCAGGAGCACAGCTAGACCTGCTGCACTTGGCAGTGCTAAGAGATCTCAGACACACAGCCATGCACCACAGGCCCTTAGGGCAGGAACAGACACCCAAAGCCTCTAGAAAGGTGTTTTGAAGGCATGGCAGAATGAATGGTGCATCCTGGCATCCTGGTAGAGATGGCTTTGGGCCTGGAAAGGCCCACTCTGCCACAGCTCCGTCTCTTTGGGAATTTACTTTCTGCCTGATTACTGAACGTGTGGTCGGTTTCTCTTTGTACAGACATGCCCTGCCAGCCTCTGCAGTGGAGGGCAGAGGGCCCTGGAACAAAACAGCATCGTGACTCATTGTAATCATCTGTGAGTCATGTGTTTAATCCACTGGACTGGAGGACTTAGGTGACTTACTTGTCAGTAAAGTTCACACGGGAGGAGTTAGTGGCCACAGATGAGACCAAGGAAGTAGGTAGATTGTGACAGCCTCCTGGTGGAAGGGAAATACTCAACTGCTTCCAAGGAACATTTTAAACAAAGATATTTTAAGTCCAAGTTGGATTTCTAAACCAAGGACAATGTTTTATATTCAGTGCTGGGAAGGGAGATTCTGTCAATGGTAGAAGGTCATATTTCTCTGTTTAGAACAACAGTACTGCTTCCAGACATGAAGGGTATGGAATTCAAATATCATTCAAACAATGAATGCACAAAGTCTAAGAGTATTGGTTTATATGGAAATCAACTGTGCGAGAGATGGAGAGTCTACTGACCTGTTTTGAATAAGATACGGTGTTTATTAAAAAAAATGATGGGAAGAAAGTTTTCAAGTTTTCTCCTTTCACATATACATGAGGGAGGAAAGTTTTACAGCTATGAAGAAGAGAACTTGTAATTCTGCTATAACATTCCATAAAGGTAGATAAACTCAAATATCTCAGCTCGCGCTATCAGCCTTGCCAGTCAGGAGCACAATAATCATAAATATACCTGGTTTCTTCGTGTATATTTGTGTGGTGTACTTACATGAACAAATGTGTCTTTGCGTGTGTGTGGGTACATGTATCTAGGCAGGAGTACTTACATGTGTGTGCGTATGGTGTGGAAGCCTGAGGTTGCCTCCAGGTGTTCTTCCTCACTTGCTCTTCTTCTTGTATATTGAGGGTCTCCCTGACCTGAGACTTTCAGTTTTGACTAGTCTGCCATGGGGATTCCTCATCTCTACCTCCCCTACTGAGACCGCAGGTGGGACCCCATGCCCACCCACCTTTTTATGAGAGTTCTGGGGTTCTGAGCTTTTGTCCTGGCACACTCACAGGGAAGTACGCACCTAGCTATCTCCCCAGTTCTAAGAATACTAATTCAGATGAACTTGTCTTCTTTCCACGAAACTAAAGCTGTTTAACAAAACAGGATGCAATTGAGGAGTACTTCAGTTGATACTATCAGTGCTAGTAGAGTATAGTACGGAAGATAACTTAGTTAACATCTGAGGTTTTCATCCCCCGAATATAACATAGTCCGCATCTTTGCTAACAGGGTTTTCTTCAGGAATATATTCTGCTTTACATGTGTATTTTTCTTTTATCCAACAAGGTAGAGGCAAATGGCTAAAGTTGTTCTGTGATGTTTACTGAGTGACGCCAACTTTATATCTTTTCATTTAATCATATATATGCCTTCTTCAAGACCCACACATAAGTCATTTCAAGCTTGTTCAGCCACCGGTTTCTTTGGCAGGTCAGATATTTTATTGTTATACAAGTGAAACCTTAAAAGGAGTTTCAGTCAACAAATCACATCTCCAGAAGGATAGCAGAGAAAAAAAAGTTGTCTTTGCAAATGTGTATGTGGTATAAAGTCCAAGTTTGACCTGGCCACTCCAATTTTACAGAAACCCAATGTCTTCCCACTTAAAATTAAACTCCATAGTAACAAAGGAGTCTTCATTTGAACTTTGGATGTTTCTGCTGCAATTTCCCTAGCTTTGTGCATCCCCTACAGGAGCTGAGCAGTCAGTGGGATGGCGTATCTAATCTACAGCAGTTTGGTTCAAGACAGAAGGGAAATAAAACACCTGCAGACCTTGGCAAATGGCCCATAGCCAGAACCTCTAGCTCTAGAGAGGGTGAGAAGGGAAGTTTTCGCTTTGATTGCTTCTATTCCATTCAAGGGACAAGCAAGTGATGGGAGCCTTAGGTGTGGGCTGACTCGATCCATACTGTCTGCAGTAGGTGAATGTATGCTTTCTGCACCGTATTGTTGTTTTACATATTTGCAGAGTCTACTTGAACAGTAAAATAATTTGGCCTCTCCTGACAAACTTGGCATATTTTCTTCTCCTTAAATTTATGGGATCTTTGTCTGGTTTTTAAAGCGGAGGAAAATTGGAAGCCGCTGCACTCAGAGCTAATATGAAGCAATGCAGTCTATTTTAACAGGTCGCTGAATCCGGCATATATTTAATGCTGGGCCCATGCCATCCAGCAAAAGTGAAATGAAGGATGATTTTCTCTTAAATGGGCTTTATCAGATTTTAAAGCTCGAACAGAATGTTTAGAGCAATGCATTTCCAGGCTCAGGAAATCTGTACACTCACTTAGAATATCTCCCATGAACTTTAATCCCAAGAGAATACCATTTGTGAAGTAATAGCAACACAAGTGGATTAGGTGTTAGTACTTACCTTAAAAAATGATGTCCTCCAAAATAATTTGCTATTTTCAATAACCTGAGTAACAGTACAAGTCTTAAAAATAGTGAGGTTCCGAAAAGTAACCAGTATATATGTTTGTGTGTTTGTTTGTTTGTTTAAAACATGGGTTTAGCAAGAAATGTGATATTGCCAATTTAGGATCAATTTTCAGACTGCTATTAATATGTAGACTAGTGTATCAGGCAATCTCTGTTCCTCTGTGTGTCTGTCTCTTTCTTTTCAAGAGGCAAAAAATAAAAATATCAAGCTGTTACGATGGTGTTAAAATGCCACCTATAAGAAATGAGGAGTGAAGATTATGAAATAACCAAGCAGGGTATCCAAATGCAGATGAACCTTTCCAAATCCAGACTACCTTTCAAGGGAGAAAAGTTTTCACCATTAAAGTCTGCATAGGGTAGAGTTCTTTGTCAGTGTATATGAGAGAACTTGTCCCGGCTTCCTTTTCCTTAGTCCGTCCTTGGGTTTAATGTTTCTCTAGCCACAGTGTTTTTTGTTTTTGTTTCTAAAGATCAGAAGCTGGCTCTCCATGCTGTGCCTCTGGAAGTATCCCTGTCAGATGTTACATTTCCTCCAGAATAACTAGGTAGCAGAAACACACAAGGCTGTGTGTCAGCAGCATGCCGCCACCCCATGTGGGTGTTTCTTTGGAAGACACAGGAATAATTCGGCTCAGGACAGAGAACAAATTGTAAGCTTAAGGGTCAGTCAGAATTCAGAGCCAACATTTAATACTTGCTGGAGGTGTGGCCTTGACAATTTACTCAACCTCTTGATTTCCCTCTTGGACGTGTTGTGAGGGACTGAAGGGAGACTGCCTCACGTGGGTCCTGCCCTGTAATGTTCAGTAAACAGTGAGGGACAAAGGGAGAATGTTTGGGAGCCTCCTGCCATGGAATGGTCAATAAATGCTGCTCCTGTCTAGTGTAACGTTATAAGGAAGCTACTTTGGGGCCAGCCAGTTTAGTGTGCTAAGTTTTACAGCCATTCATCGCTACTCCTAGGTCATACTTTGCAATCAGAATTTCTAGTTATGATACTACATTTGGTAAGTAATTTTAGAATACTTGCTTTTAACGCGTTGTATTTCATAGTCAAGACATTTCTAGAACTTTTCTGTAGTTTACAGATTATTGTCAAACTCTTAAATGATACGGATCCTGAGAAAAGAATAGGCATTTTACTAATAATAAAGAGTTTGGAGAATAATTAGTTCACAAACTAAAATAACCAAGCTTTCTAGAGTATTGACATTTTATAACCAGTCTATTTTAATATATTAGGTATAATTCATAATCTTTTGTTTGAGAGAATACCAATTTCTGGTGTGAATTTGAAAAAGAAATGCGTGTGCCCTGTGACTGTGCTCTTAGTAACAACTTACTTTTTGTCTTAACAAAGCCAGGAAATGACTAGGATTTATTGTTCAGTGGGTGTCTGTGGTAAAAGACGGTCAATACAAACAGTGGAACATTACTCGAGTACTAAAAAGAAATGAGCCCACTCAGGTATTAAAAGTAACTGCAGAATCAAACATGTGTTACAAGGGAAAGGATGTGTTACCATGTTTGATGCTGATGACTCCAGGGTTGTCATATTCTGAACAGAGCAATGAACAGAGCAGGGTTGTCATATTCTGAACAGAGTAAGCGCAATGGTGGTTTCAGGGCTTGGGGAGATGATGAAGAGATAACAGCACAGCAGAGAGGATCTTGGGATCAGTGGAAATACTTATATAGAGTGGTAAAGACACACTTTTGTACATTTGTCAGAAGCCCATAGAACATTCACAGAGGGAACCCTAATGAAAACCACAGACCTTGGGCATTAATGGCATACCACTGCAAGCTCGTCACTTGTAATGAATGTGTCTCTGTACGGTGTTGATCTTGAAGAGGTTGTATGCTTGTTGGTAAGGGGGACATAGGGGAACTATGTACTTTTCTGCTTACTGTTATTCTGACTATAAAACTGCTTTTAAAAACCCCTCCATTTAAATAAAAACATAAAACATTGAAAAAAAGAAGTAAAGAAACACATGTACGCCACTTTTCTTGATAGCCGAAGAACAGAGTTTGATTCTCTGGGTCTGGTTGTATTGTTTTTTGTTTTTTTTTTTGAAATTCAAGTTAATCATAGGCTTTTTACAAAACAAAATTTGTTTTATATTGTTTTTCTTGCGCTATACATTTTTCTCTGCTTTCCTCCCTTCCTCCCCCTCCCCTTCTACCCTCTCCCAAGACCCCCACATTCCCAATTTACTCAGGAGATCTTGTCTTTTTCTCCTTCCTATTCAGATTCATGTTTGTCTCTCTTAGGGTCCTCTTTGTTGTCTAGGTTCTCTGGGGTTGTGGATTGTAGGCTGGTTTTTCTTTGCTTTATGTCTAAAAGCCATTTATGAACGAGAACATGTTATATTTGTCCTTTTGGGTCTGGGTTATCTCACTCAATATGGTTTTGTCTAGATCCATCCATTTACCAGTAAATTTTAAGATGTCATTGTTATTATTATTATTATTATTTACCACTGAGTAGTACTCCATTGTGTAAATGTACCACATTTTCTTAATCCATTCTTTGGTTGAGGGGCATCTAGATTGTTCTGGTTATTGCAGATAATGCTGCTATGAACATAGTTGAGCACATGTCCTTGTGGTATGAATTAACTTCTTTGGGTAAATACCCAAAAGTGGAATTGCTGGGTCTTGAGATAGATTGTTTCCTAATTTTCTGAGAAATCACCACACTGATTTCTAAAGTGACTGTACAAGTTAGCATTCCCACCAGCAATGCAGAAGTGTTCTTTTTCCCCACAACCTCTCCAGCATAAGCTGTCATCAGTGTTTTTGATCTTGGCCATTCTAATAGGTGTAAGATGGAATCTCAGAGTTGTTTTGATTTGCATTTCTGTGCTGGCTAAGGATGTTGATTATCTCCTTAGGTGTCCTTCAGCCATTTGAAAGTTGTCTGTTAAGAGTTCTCTGCTTAGATCTGTACCCTATTTTCTTATTGAATTATTTGTACTTTTGATATCAAGTTTCTTGAGTTCTTTGTATATTTTGGAGATCAGTCCTCTGTCCAATATAGGGTTGGTGAAGATCTTTTCCCATTCTGTAGGCTGCTGTTTTGTCTTGTTGACTGTGTCCTTTGCTTTACAGAAGCTTCTCAGTTTCAGGAGATCCCATTTATCAATTGTTGCTCTCAGTGTCTGTGCTACTGGGGTTATATTTAGGAAGTGGTCTCCTGTGCCAATGCGTTCAAGTGTACTTGTTATTTTTCATTCATTCATGTCTGTTTTCATAATTAGTAACTTTACTGTTAATAACTATTCTCAGTAGTACTAATGGCTTTTTAGTATTTGTGAAGTTTAAAAATGAATCTAAATGAACAAAACTTTAGTTTCTATGAACTTGACAAACCCATAAACAAATTCCTTTTAAAAATCACATATTTCACAGTATGTATGCACACAAAGGAATATGAGTATGTATGTCTTAGGTATCTCAGGTGCTCAGAATCAAACAAGGGCCTTGCACATGCCAAACAAGAGCCCTCCTGTTGAGCAACATCCCTGGCCTAAATATTTCATCCTTGCATATAATCACATGCCGTTACGGGAAAAACATAATTGATGATTATTTAACATACATAGTGGCATGCATGTTAAAAGTGACTGAGCTTATTTTATGTGTGTATGTGTTCAGTATGGATGCATGTGTGAGTAGGTGTTTGTGTACTTTCATGGGGAGGACAGGACTCCACACTGGGTATCTTCAGGGATCACTCTTTACTGTATCTTTTCAAACAGGTTTTGTCACTTTAAATCTGGTATTCATGAATTGGTTGGACCACTGGCAAGCAATGCCCATGTCTCCTCATACTGCAGCCTCCGACCCACAGGAGTAAACATTCATGATCTAAATTCAGGCTTTCATTTTTAATCGGCCAGTACTTTAGTGATGGAACCATCTCCCCAGCCCTAGACTTATTACAAATTCAAGAACTAAAAAATAATTATTTTGTATGCAAATAGTTCACGGCAGTCTTTAGATTTTTGAACTGAATAGGAACGCCATGGAATGCCAGCAGAAGATACCAATTTTTCTGGATCGATAAAAGAAAGCTCTTCAGTGGCTGACGCCTTCCATAGTATCTGTTTAAGAAACAGATCATGGAGACCAGTTGGTGTCATGGCCCACAAAAGGCCCTCTTCCTGGCCTTACATTGACTGCAGAGGTTCTAGCTTGGCTAATCTAATGAGCATACTTTTGGTGTTAATTAAAAATCAGCTAGATAAAAAGGCCGGAAGCCCTGAGTGTGAACCTTTAACTGAAGTGGCAACCTTTGTTTAAAGGGAGCAAGGTCGTTAACCAGTAGGCAGGTCTTTTATAGGAAATAGCCGCAGTGTGAGTGACAGCCCCTCCTCAGCTTTTGCAAGATTATTTCCTATAAAGAAACTATTCTCAGCAGCAGTGCCTTGCTCCAGAAAGTGTGACCAGACATTCATGCACGAACAAGATGGTTGCTAACCTCTAGCTTCGAAGCAGCTAAATTATTACTACCCTTTCGATATTTTGTTGTTCTTGTGTGTGTGTGTGTGTGTGTGTAGTTTTGCTTTTCTTTGCTTGTTTATGTTGTTTTGTTTATGCCTTGAACTCTGAGACGTTTTGTAAAATAGCATTAGAATTTTATCCTAAAGAGATCCCTTAAATGTGCATGCCTTTTTTTTTTGCTAGAGCTATAAATGTTGACTTTTTCTTAGCAAATGAAGATATTTCTTAGAAACCATCATTCAATTTGTCCTTCATAAATAATGATTACTAGAATTCTCTTTTTTTACTGACTTTATCGGGCATTTTCTTCCTAAGGAAATTGCCATTGCTAACTAACCACTCTCGTTTCCTAGGGGAATTCACAGTAACACATTAAGATTCATACAGTAGCATTAAATAATTACTTCTCTAAATATCTCCTGGTGCCCTTCTTATAAAGTATCTTGAAGCTGGCTGGGAATATAGTCAGGCTATAGAAATCTGAAGAAAATTCACATGCACACAAGTCCACTTGGGCAAAGGCAGCCCCAGTATCCTGTAATAAACAAATCCTACCCATAGCAACAGAAAGAGGAAGTAGAATTCTGTAGAAAAAGTAAAGCAAAACTAGTAGATGTTGGCCTGATGGTGCTAAACCTCAGGAATGACCATAGCTGAAAGGAACTGTACCACAGTGGGCAGTCAGCAGCTTGACTTGGAAGAGACGGATTCCTGTTTTTCTTTAAATCCATTGCCAGGCCTGCTAGGGTAGAATGGAGCCATTTCGTGTTTCTGCCTAGCACAAGGCCAGGCAACCAAGAGGATTTTTAGCGTGGACTGGAACCAAGAGCTAAAATGGAGGAGCATCCTGAGAGTCGAAACCTTCGAGACAGGAAGTGGCAGGCTGTGGCACAAGGCTCTTTCCTCCAGCCTCAGCTTGCAGGCTGATAAGGTGTGGTGTGTTATATTGCCAGTCTTGACCATGGTCCCCTACCCTAGAAAGGGCCTCCCGCTGTGTGGGGAGCCGCTGGAGAGCCCAGCAGCTGCGGAGATTCGGAAGTGGTCTCGGAGGAGTGCAAGGCTTCACAGCTTTCCTCTTCCTCTCTGCCGTGCTGGGCCTCAGCTTCTGCAGTCATACTATAGACAAGCCCACAGGGTCTGGCGAGACTTCCACGTGCCAAATTCAGGCAAGCGCCTCTCACAGTTCACTGTGGTAGGTGTGTGACAGAGCTTACTCACTTCCTCCCCTGCAGCTCCCCAACTCTAAAACCCACAGTGATGACGGCGCGTACGGCTTTATTTGTAGAACAGAATGTTTAAAACCCTAAATGCTATCTAAACTGTGAAAGTGCTACTCATCCACAGAAAAGAGAATTAGCCAGAAGTTTGCACACGATATCGCATGCATGCCGGGTCTTAAGGACTTGACTAATTTAGAGCAAAAGGAGCCCACAGTAGGACCGGAGCAGTCTGGGGATTCTGAGCTGAGGAAATTTGCATACCCAGAGACTCACAAACGGACCCCATGCCTGCAAACCCGAGGCTGTGGTGGGAACTGCTAGTGCTCATGAGGGTGCAGGAACAGATGTGTGGAAAGGTACATGTCTATACAGGTGTACATATGTGTAAGCGCACCTGTACGTGGCAGTGTGTGTGTTCAGGTCAGCATGCACTTGTATATGTTTTTCTGTGGAGGCCAGAGCCCATCCACCTGTGTTGCCCTCTAGGAACCCTTACCCTTGATTTGTGTTTTGAGATGGAATGTCTCGTTGGTCTAGAGCTTGCCCATTCGGTTAGTCTGGCCAGTCAGCCAGCTCCAGGGATCCCTTTGCTCCACCTCCGGAGATTACAAGTGTGCACCACACGCCTGACTTTTTGTGTGGATGCTGACAATTAAACTTGCACACCGTGTTTCTGTGACAAGCACTTTACTGAGCCATCTATCCAGCCCCAGCATAGTATGTGCTAAAGCAAAGCCAGAGCCTTTGTTTTCAATTTCCTGCATCCCCATCATTTCTAGTTGCTCTGGACCAGACCATTGGCGTCTTGCCTGGTCCTTTTATTTTAGCCTCTTTCTTGATCAGAGCCAGGCAGAGGTAGCAAGGCTGGGATCTTGCAGAAGAAACCAAGTGGGTTTTATCTATCCTCTACCCCTTTACCGCCATGAAATATAGCACTTTCAGTTAAATAGAATTCTGATAAGCAAAACTCTTTTTTAGTGTGATATGCGTACATTTGCCTCATGAAGTTACTCTGCTTCTTCAGTCTGGCAAACTGTCTCTGTCTCCTTTTACCATGCTTGTCCTGGCATCACCAGGTACTCAATAAATTGAATTGTCATTGCAATATTGGGAACCAGGACCTTAGAAATAGAAGATTTTCATAGCCTTAGGAAAAGGGAGAAAGAGCTAATGTATTTCAGAAATTCAAAGAGAAATTGAACACAGCATATGAATAAGAGTTTTAATTTAATGCAGGGTAAAACTGGAAACTACCCTGGCCAGGAAGGGGGTTCTTCTGTGCAGCAGGATGATTGCTAGAAGGTGATGAGGGCGGGGGCCTCTCTAGTGGAGAGCCTTCTCAAGACTCGTAGGTGGCATCTTCATACCTGCTTTAAATGAGGGCACTCAGTGCTTCTGGATGTAACCATGATAGACTCCAGGTCTGCAGTCACAGAATGCAGAGTCATCCCACGGTCTGCATTCTGTCACCTCCAAGTGACATTGGCCTTTCTTTTCTGTCCCATTAATTTACTTCTCCTTCAGTTGCCCTGACGGCCCTGGCTCTGAGTTTCCTAAATGCCTGCTTGCCTTTCCCAGAGTGTTCTTTCTTATCTCAGCCCAGCTCCAGAAACCTGGGAGAGGAGAGAGAGGCTGGAGTGAGGGAAGAAAGGTGAGCGTGCCCAGGGAATGGGCTGCTAGTCAGCTCACTTGTACTTTTAACTCCTGACTGTGCTGCCAAGGTTCATGCCGCCACCCTCCACTCTGGTATGCAAATACTAGTTTTAGATTCACAGCAAAATGGAGCAGAAAGGTTCAAAAGTCTTCCCTTTGACCTCTCCTGCTGTCAACGCTTTATACCACAGTACACTGATCCCTTGTCGTTCCTTTCCCGACAGTTTCTCTGTATAGCCAGGCTGGTCCCAACTCGTGATCCTCCTGCCCCAACCTCTCAAGCCTTCTCATTTCAAGCTTGCACCACCACACCAAGGCAGGATTACTCTTTTTGAGGAACGAGAAAGCTAAAAGGTTAGCCCCTCAAACAGCAGGGCGCATGCTCACTGCTCAGTGGCTCTGGGTTTATCTGAAGGTTCTGCCTGTCATCTGGCCTCCTGCTTCCCAGGGCCCTTCTGGGTGAGAAGTCTTGGCTGAGAGACAGGGTGAAAGGATAAACAGGAGGAGGGCTGGCTAGATTGCTGCCCCTTGCTGCCTTATCTGGAACTCCCTTCCGTGGGCTAGGTGAGCGGAGAGAGGCTATGCTCTAATGCTCTCCAGTTACTTTCTCCATTGTTCCCTTGCGCCTTTCTTGCCTCACTGCCACCAAAGACTGAGGAGAGGTTGACACAATGACTTAAAGATATTTTCTGTTGAGCTTGTATCTGAACATTCTAGAAGTTATTTTTATATAGCAGTCAAGTCATTTCTGGCAAGGTTTGGGAGAAGCTACGGTCCTGATTTTATTTTATTCTTTTTTTTTTCCCCTACTGGCAAGATTTTAAGTTATGTGTTTTTCGGAAAATGGAGCCTAAGCATAATTTAAAATGGGGCTTGGAAAACAGCTCGGTAACTAAAAGCTTGCTGTGCAATCACGAGGACCTACGTTCTGTCTCCAGAAGGCCCACTGTAAAAGGCATGATGTGATCGTGTGCATTGATGATCCCTTCCTTGGGGAGGTGGCGACAAAAGGATCTCTGGGGCTTTATGGCCAGCCAGCCTCACCTACTCAGTGAACTCCAGGTCTCAGCCAGGAGCCCTGTCTCAACCAAACAGCACCCGTGGTTATCATCTGGTTTGCACATGCGTGTGCAAGCAGTTACCCACATACACTCATGACCACCTCAGCCACCAACACATATGGGCACATAGTTTTAGCTGTAAGAACTGGTAAGTTAAATAGATCTCTTTTACCCTAGACCTCCCCTGAGTAGCTTCTAGAACAACAGGAACAGGAATACTACCCGGCTACCAAACATCTCTTTAGGGCCACACAGCCAGCCGCCTTACAAGTCAGCAAGGGTGGTTTTGTGTCTCGGCCCCCATACTGCTCTTCATTCACTGTATGCTGATGCCCATTAGCTCAAGAGCCTCTGCATGAAACTCTGATTTTTACACATTAATTATTTTTAAATAGACTATGCCCCTGAAGCCTGCTTGCTTTACATAGTCTGTGAAACTTAACCCAACATTTGTTGGCTGTTGATGGTGGCTACTGACTTTCTATGTTTTAGAGTCCAGAGGTTCCTACCCTTCTAATGGACTCCCCAAACCCCAGAACTGCCTTCCCTCAGTTCCCCTCTCCTCTAGGAGTTCCCTTAGCTTCTTGCCCTAAGCCTCTGGATGACATCATGCTATGAAAATTGTTCTCTCCAGAAACTCTAAGTACCCACAGTCCCTTACCCATCTCGTGTTCATATCTTCCTAGTTCTTGCAGCCAAAAGACCTTTTAGAATACATATCCTAAGCCGGGCAGTGGTGGCGAAGGCTTTTAATCCCAGCACTCAGGAGGCAGAGGCAGGTGGATCTCTGTGAGTTTGAGGTCAGCCTGGTCTACAAGAGCTAGTTCCAGGACAGGCTTCAAGCTCTATAGAGAAACCCTGTCTCAAAAATCCAAAAGAACACATGCCCTTTACAGGCTCACCCATGGAAACAAGTAGATGGGACTTCAAAACTAAAACTGGCTCATTGCCCTAATCTAGAAATTACCATTTCCATTTGTTCTGTCTCCTTCTGGGTAGCAAATTTTTGACTCAGGTACAGTAGTACATATTTGTCTGGTTTGTGTATATTTGTCCTTTCTGTTTATATACTAGGAACAGTTATGATGAAACTTGGAGATTACAAAGATCAATGACATATTTCTCTTTTAATACAAATGATCCTAATACTTAAAATGCATTGAGCGTTCGCAGTGTGTTGGTCCGTACATTTGTTAAATGCATAATTTTATTGAATCATCACAACCAATGAAGCTATCCTTTCATTCTTTCACATCTGATGGATGCGGAAAGTGGGATCAGAGAGATAAATCGCCTCACACGGATGCATCGGTGTTGTCAAAGCTGGCATAGTTTGTGAGGTGCCTAGACCTGCCCTGTGTAGCACTTCTAAATATAATTATGTGGTTTTCTGTAAGGACGCACAGGGAAGTAAGCAAACAGCCTCATCAGACAAAAAGCTGCACTGCAGAGAAGATAGGAAGAGATTTTGACCACGCCAGGAATCCACAGCATCCTTTGTAATTCTGTAATTGCTCTGCTCACTGGCACACCGCGTAGGACTGAACACTTACTTCATTTCTGCCTCTCAGCCTCCTCTTCCTTTTCCCTCCAGACCCTCTGTTTCTCTCATTGCTTAGACTGCTGTGTGATCGTTCTTTGTGGATTTGTACATCACTGCTTCTACAACAGGCCCTGGCCTCTAGATTCTCTCAGAATGTCTTCTCAAGTATCCCAGAAAGAGATGGGCGGGTCAGTTCGGCTTCACCCATAAGCAGTAAGAGTGACTGACGAGAGACCTCACTCAGTTTTCTCTCTTTGAATCAAGTACCAGGCCATGGATCACTTGCTTTGCCATGGTCAACCACAATTTGCAACAGGGTGCCAAGTGTGATGGCACATACCAGAGGCAGGTGGATCTCTGTGAGTTAGAGATGACCCTAGTCTACACAGTGAGTTCCAAACCAGCTGAGGCAACATACTTAGATGCTATCTCAAAACAAACAACAAAAACCAATTTACAAAATTAAAGGTCTTTAAATGGGACTGAAATCACAAGCGTTCTAGAGAAAGAAGTGACAGCCCAAAGTGTGTGTGTAAGTCTGACTGGCAAAAATGGTGAGATTTTTAAAAAGATGCTTTTAATATGTCTTATCATGAAAATCTTAAAATTATATAAATAACAGAATTATTTCTTAAGGTAGTTCCACTAACAAAAATACAGCTATGAAATCTGCCAATAGCTCGGGAGAAATACAAGCATATTTATTGTCTTTCCACTGTCCTTGGAACGACATAGCCTTTAAAAGAAATTATTGAGCACACCTATAGAGCTGTACGCGGTATTTTATTCGTCTGATTGTTCTGTATTTGTAAGCTTTTATTGAGAATGTATGTGAGACTGTTAAGCGTCCACATATTATCTTTTAGATTTTAGGAGAGATAGGCTTGTTTGCTTCCCTTTAAATCCTTTAGCATCTTATTCTTCATGGAGTAACAGACACTCAATAAATGACATTGCCTAATTACTCAGCCCTGATGTCAACTGTAAAGAAGAGTACAAATTGAGAACTCCTTTCTATGAACACAGAGTCAAGGAGAAGCAAATGCTTTTTTGCATATTGTATGCTTCAATTCCTTCCTTTCTGGGTCAGGACAATAGATTGCTATTGCGCAGTTTTGTGTCCTTCCTTTGTTTCTGTCTACATACGGTGTTAGCCCTGCTCTCCACCAGTGCAAATCCAAGTCTAGTCTGCTCTCCATTCCTCTTGTGAGGGTTTCAGTCACTGCATTTGAAGACCTAATCAACTTCTGGTTTAGCCCAATTTTAATCCTTCCTCTTAGACTTAACCCCAGTTAAGTGTATAAAAGGCTGCAGGACAAAATAAGAGGCCCGTGAAGAGGGAGGATCAATCCTTTCATGGACTTTCCTGGTGACAGTTGAAGTTTAGAAGTGGCCTTCTTGTCTTCTGAGTGTGCTGTAACACTGAGTCTGGAGAGACTGAATGTCTTTGTCCCCATGGTCCCACAGCTGGCCGTGGCAATACTATAGAATGGCAGGTACTTGCTGTGTTTTCCTATATCTGTGATGTCATAAATCTGAAAAAACAAATTGATTTTATGTATGACTTGTGGATCCAGTAGCATGATTGTACTATGCATATACACACCCTTTCATATATGTATATATACATATATATGTGCATATATATATATAATCTTACAGCTTGATATACTATGCAGATTATTTCACCCTAAGGTGATCAACACTGGAGCCCATCAACAATATGGTTGTTTCCCTTCACTTTGCAGAACACTGAAGAAAGCGCTCGTGCTATTCCATTCAGGATATCTGATCACATTATTATCTTCTTTTCTCACTTCAACTCATAGATGAGAGCTCATCAAGGGATGAGAAAACCATGTTGGGAAACATGTTGCAATTAATGAAATACCAGCAAATAACATCTGATCTTCCATGGGGAAAAAGGATAAGAAAAGCTAATAGGTTGGTTGGTAGATAGGTGGGTGGGTGAGTGGGGCAGGTGGATGGATAGATAGATAGATAGATAGATAGATAGATAGATAGATAGATAGATAGATAGATAATACTTACAGGGATTATGCAATACTGTACATTGTATAAATGATAATCCTTCCTTCGAGGCAGTGTCTTATGTAGCCAGCAGACCTCAAACTCATTAAGTATCCAGGCATGGCTTTGAACTTCTAACCCTCCTACCTGTACCTCTTGAGAGCTGAGATTACAGGTATGTGTCACCATGCCTGGTTTGGATCATTTTTGACAGAGCAGCACCTTCTCTGTGGGAAAGCCATATGCTGTTTTAAGCCATTAAGAATATATATCACTAGTTTCCACTCAGATTCAAAGCCAGAACAATAACTATAACATGTTTTTGTTTTATATGAGTATATATATTTCAAAGTTCTTGAAATTTTAAAGCATATTTGGAAATTCACAAGAATGAGGATTTTAGCAAAATGAGGCGCATTTGATGGAGGGTGGATGTCAAAACAGGTAAAACTAGGATACAATCTCCAGGGGTTCTGTGGATTTCATATACCTGTTCTTTCCGCGAAGCTCATTGCTTTCTGTTTTCTGTGATATGAACACAATTGGCTTTCAATATAGACTTAACATTTATAAATTCACAACTACATGCCATTTGTCAGGCACTGTGCTATGTGCAAAGACACAGACCATGCTTCTAGAATCCTACCATGAATCCTGTGAGAAACTGTGATCCTGGTTTTTTTTTGGATGAGTAAAAGTGATCTCAACAGAAGCCACCTCATCCATGCATGTGTGACCAATCAGTTGACTTCATAGGCAGGAGAAGTCCAGTTACCTAACCTCAAGTCTGTTCCTCCTTCCAATAAAGATAATCTATACAGGAAAATCCTTGAAAACTTTACCCTGTAGACACATTTTCTGCTTACTGGAAGATCCTGTCTGATAGCTGAATGGAGACATTCTGTTCCAGACTCATTAGAGTGAGGCCGTGAAAGGCGCAAATTCCCGCCCTCAGGCCTTGGAGCCAGGCCAGTGTGGGCACGTGAGCTGGATCCTTGGTTATAATGTCCTGACTCTGAGTCAAGCTTTATTTTGGCTTGAAGTTCTGAGCTTCAGTCTCCTCCTCTACCAAACCAATATGGTGTGAAGATAAATGTTAACGGGTTCTGGCAAAATTGGAGCACCATGAAGAGGGGAAATAGTTAGCCAGAATGACCAGAAGATAGTATGTAGATTCTTGGTAGCTTGTTGCTAGTAACATGGGTGAGGATGAAAAAAAGATAGACGGTATTTAAACAAAGGTACTCATTATTGTGTTAAGGGACATGTATGGACTCTGCTTTGAGTCTAACTGAAGATCTTTTGCGATAACTAACTCTTGAATGGTGTCAACAAATTTACATGATACTTTGCAAAAGCATGTTTATGTTTATTTATTTTATGTAGTAATAGGAACAGCGGGCTACGTTCCTGGAACCCGGCCGCCTGCACGGCTAGCTTTATACCCGAAATAATTACACGGAAACTGTATTCTTTTAAATACTGCCTGGCCCGTTAGTTATAACCTCTTATTGGCTAGCTCTTACATATTGATCTAATCTATTTCTAATATCCCTGTAACACCACGAGGTGTCTTACCAGGGAAGATCTTAACCTGCGTCTGTGTCCGGTGGGAGAATCATGGCAACTGCCTGACTCTTCTTCTTTCTCCCAGCATTCTGTTCTGTTTACTCCGCCTACCTAATTTTGTGTCCTATCAAAGGCCAAGCAGTTTCTTTATTAATTAACCAAAGAAAGCAATGGATTAGAAAGAAGTCACTCCCACATCAATTTTACATGTGTATTTTCCCTCAATGTGTATGTATGTGCCACATGCTCATGCCTAGAGGCCAAGGAGGTTGGAAGAAGGCATCAGGTCCCCTGGAAGTGGAGTTGGGGATAGTTGTGATCCACTATGCTGTTGCTGGGAGCTGAGCCTGGTTCTCTGCAAAAGTAATAAGGGCTCTTAATTGACACATTGTCTCTCAGGCTCCTTATTGATGTTTTTAATGGTCCCATAAAATACAGAACCAGATGAAAACATTTTCATATCATATCCATATTTGATGCCTATTACTACAAGGCAGTGGCTTGAATAAACATGAATTGAATAGCCCTTAACTCTTTAAAACTCTGTATAAAAATAATTATAATCCAGGACTGGTAGCACAGAACTATAATCCTAACTATTTCAGAGGCTAAGTCAAGAAGATTTTGAGCTCAGACTGGGCTACATGGTGAGTTCAAGTTCAGTCTGGGCAACCTAGTGAGATTCTATCTCAAAATAAAATCTCAGAGATCTAAGGAGATGGATCAGTGAAGGAGGGCTTTTCTATTGTGTAAGAGGCCCTGTGTTTAATTTTCAGTCCTTAAAATAGTAATTATTACACATAGACTTTGAACCATAAAACTTTTTTGTTCAACTAATGTATGGGACAACTGGTTGTATTTAAAAATATTATTGATCTCTAATTTGAGAATAGGTAGAATCTATCTCCAGTTAACATATATGTACACAAATACATATTTATTAAAGACTGATTATAATACACAAAAGGTTTTCAAACTCCTGACATAACTGTAGGATTTCTTTCTCTTTCTTGTACTTATTTCAAAATACATTTTCATACTTCTTGGTCAAAAGGCATTGAAGTATTTCAAGTGATAACCTTGAACATTTGTCTATGTAAACAAAATAGGAAGGACTTTGTACAAAAATATGAATTCCAAGTTTCCAGGTCTAATATTTTATAAGAATCAAATAGATAAATATAGGAATGATTCATCATTTTAGGATGAACTAAAGTTCTGTTGTTGAGAACTGACTTATGAAGATAATCAATATATACATCATATATCATTCATATATATTACATATATACATATATATATATATGATTAACTAGGTTCCAAGAAGGAAAATTTATATTTGTAAGCATAAAGAAATAATGCATGTGTTCTGTTCATGTCTGTCCTAATTTACGTAGCAATCACTCTCTTAATTAATCACCAGCCTTTTAGACGAAGCACTGAATTTTAATGCTGTAACCTTCAAATCCAAAGACTATGATCTATCTTGTAACAAAAACATCCCAGTTCAAATTGTAATCTCCTTTTTATCTCTGCTCAGATGATGAACCATGCTTGGAATAATTATAAACGTTATGCCTGGGGCTTAAACGAACTGAAACCTATATCCAAAGAAGGCCATTCGAGCAGTTTATTCGGTGAGTATGTGCTTTGATTCGAGGATGGGTCGTTGCTGTTGTTTTGGTTTTTGAGACACTTTCTCCCCACTCTTAGCCCTGGCTGGCTCAGAACTGAGTATGTAGCCCTAGTTGGCTTTGAATTCACAGCCCTGCTCCTGACTTCGCCTTCTGTCAGTTTCCTTTCTGTGGCTGTGAAGAAATACCATGACCAAGGCAATTTATGGAAGAAAGTATTTAAGGG
The DNA here is from genome assembly GCF_037038515.1 of Microtus pennsylvanicus. Classification (NCBI taxonomy): domain Eukaryota; kingdom Metazoa; phylum Chordata; class Mammalia; order Rodentia; family Cricetidae; genus Microtus; species Microtus pennsylvanicus. Next base: position 176,963,389 of record NC_134579.1, on the reverse strand, counting down.
GGCTTACAGCTTCAGAGGGTGGTCTGTAGCCATCAGGGTGGGGAGCATGGCAGCAGGCAGCAGGCAGCAGCCAGCAGGCATGGCTCTGAAGCCATAACTGAGAGTTGATATTCTTTCACACAAGCAGGAGACTGAGAAAGGCTTCTTAGTAATAGTGTGAGTTTGGAAACCTCAAAGCCCACCCCTAGTGACAGGCATAGCTCATCATCCTTCCCACACACCTCCACCAACAGGGGTCCATGTTTTCAAATATGTGGGTCAATGGAAGAGCATTGTCATTCCAACTAGCACACCTTGCCAGAAATTAGAGTTATGAACCATCACTGCTGGCTTTTTATCGAGAGTGTCTTTTCCCTGAACTTACTGCTGGTCAGAAAGCTTGTGGGGATCTCTGGTTCTGCGGGCCCCTCCATGTTGCTAGGAAACCTGAACCCCTGCTGAAACTGTGGAAAAATTGCACTTAAAGTATCTCCCAGAAAGAACACCAGCTTTGTGTCGGAGAGACCTGTGTAACTGTAAAACATCCTCATGCCCAGGGCTGACTTCTGGGGATTGAGTGCACAGCAGGGTTTTAAGGTCTAGGGTGATTCCTGTAGACGAGTATTTAGTTACCTGCATTAAGGGCTTCCTGCCACATAAAAGTTCTGTCTTTCTAGATAAGCTTGCTGAGGCACTGGGTCGTGGCGATCCCTTCCTTAACTCAGTTTTGCCTGTAGCTTTCCACTGTTCTGTGGAAGACAAGGCAGGCAGATTAGGCCAGCTGTTTGAGCTTCCACCTATCTGGTTTTTGCCATAGTGCACTTGGTGCTCACAGGAACACTCTGATTGGCACTGTTTGTATTAATAATGCACCTACTGTGGAAAGGAGGAAACCACCAGAAATGTTTGATGGTGGTTTTGTTTGAACAAAGGCCTCCTCAGGGCCGCCTCCTGGGCCTCGGGTTTTTTTTTTTTCAGCTTTCTGAACGGTAACTGTAAGTTATGGGGAAATGGAAAAGAAGAACTCTGGGACTGCCAAGCTCACCAGCATGCCTTTCCGTACTTCAACGGGACGTCTTAAATGGTACCAGTTCATATAACAAGTAACAATTACTGGTGACGCTTATGGAGCAATTATTGTACAGAGCCACTCTACTGCATAGCATTCGGTCTCATTTTTTCTGTACATTTTTGGTGAGGAAGAAATTGGAGCAACGGAGAACTTTCTCAGAGAAAGCTACCTATGCACTGGCACAGTGGGACAGGAACTACAGAGTGACTGACGCCATGTTCTTAATCCTGGTACCTGGCTTTTCTGTGTCTTAAGGACTTTTCATCAATTTAGCTACAGTTCTGTCACTCAAGGAGATAATCCAAGTTGTTGCAAGAGTTGATGGGCTAGTGTAGCCAGTGCGCATGTGCACAGTGACTTGTCAAAGCATGAGGTGGTTCAGCAGATACGTGGAGGTCCCGGAGCCTATGGGATCTCATGTAGGGAGAAGGGCATTGCACAGAAGAGTGGAAGAGACTGCTCTGTCACCATAATGAGACGGGGAACATAAGCTGGCAGTGTCTGCACCAGAAGTGACCTCAGATGTCGCTAAAGCAGTCTCAGGACTGTGACCAGGTCCCAGGAAAGAGGAGAAGAGGTACAAGTTTAGAGGAACTGAAATTTCATGGTGAATCAGAAGTCCTTCCCTTTTCATTGTTTACTATTGTAAGTTAAAAAAAAAAAAACCAACCTGAATCTGAGCTGGGTAGATGGCTCAGCGTTTGAGTACACTGGCTGCTGGTGAAGATAGCCTTGATTTGATTTCCAGCACCTCCATGACAGCTCAAAATTGTCTATGAACTCTAGTTCCAGAAGATCTGATGTCCCCTTCTGGCCTCACAGCAACTGCACATATGTGATTGGAAAACACACACAAAGGCAAACCACCTATACACACAGAATAAATAAAAAATAAATCTTTAACAGTAATTACTCTATTTTTTTTTACTTTGCTCTCAGTGAAGTTTTATCAGAGAACTCAGTTATATGTTAATCATAATCTTGAATATATCAATGGTCTTAATAATAAACTTTACGGACATTTCAATCTTTTTGTTTTTACAATTTTCACTGGATTTATCAGTAAAAACACATTATGAGCCAGATGAATATTTACTCTTTACAAGGGGCCTCAGATATTAATATGGCAGAATGAACTGTTAATCAAATGATATATATTTCCATTTTCAAATTCGAATAGGCTATAGAACATTTTCTTGTACAATAAAATCAACATCTGGGACTTAATGCAAAAATGCATTTCTGAAGGTGAGGAAAACTTTTAATTGTCTTATTTAGATGCATCTGAGCCAAATGCTTTGTCTGCAAGAAGTATGTCAACCTGTGTATTCTTCCAGCAAACCATAGATGACAGGGTTATTTCTTGCCCCTCCCGCCTACTTTTTCAGAGCGGTTATTGGTTTGCAGTGGCTTATGCAGAATTTTGTCCCTCAAAGCAGCCTGTTTTTCAAGAGACAATCAGCTCTGTGAACCTCATTTTTGCCAGTCATTAACATCTGGGGAGCCCTTCGACACTGTTGCTTTTTTCTCAAGGCTCTTTCCAGTTACCCGAAAGTCACCTGTTAGCCAGGGAAAGGAAAACTGATGCTAATGCTTAACTTGAAAACGATGCTAATGAACATGAGAAATGACCTGGGAGTTGCCACCTCCCAGTTCCACTGTAAAAAAGGAAAACAGAGCTAGTGTTTTGACAGAATTGTTCCTCAAAGAGAACCGTTTGTGTTTGATCAGGTATATTCAGTATAAAGTATAACAGCAACAACAAAAAAAAGCTCATAATGACTGAGAAATTAGAAATAAATGATCATATGAATCTGTTACCACGTTTCAGAATGTGACCTGAAAACATCCCCTTTTTTGTTTCCCTTGATCCCACAGTTTTGTTTCCTCCCTAAATTGTATTTTTGAGAATATTGAGTTATAATAAAGTGTAAGGCTAAATGTTTTCTAACTTTTATGTTTTATCATTATGTAAGATTTAACTTTAGTCTATTTTAGAAAGCTAAGTGTTTTAATGTTACAAGGGAAAGGGCCCCTTGTTTGTCCCAGCTGCCTGGCTAGCTTATACCCCAAATAACCACACAGAAACTGTATTAATTAAAACACTGCTTGGCCATTAGCTCTAACTTCTTATTTGCTAACTCTTACATATTAGTTTAACCCATCTTTACTAAGCCACGTGGCTGTGGCTTACCAGAGATTCTAACCGGCATCCATTTCAGGCAGAGGATCCATGGCTTCTTTGACTCTGCCCTTCTTCCTCCCAGCATTCAGTTCTGTTTACCCCGCCTACCTAAGTTCTGCCCTATCAAAAGGCCAAGGCAGTTTCTTTATTCCCTAACCAATGAAAGCAACACATAAACAGAAGGACCTCCTATACCATTTTAATATTCTATTACTTCTGGTTTTCTAATGATAATTTCTCAATTGTTTCTTGAACACTGTGTGCACTGAAGTGTGTTCCATTTTAATTTATGGATCTGCACTGAATAAATGTAGTATTCAGTCTCTCAGCATTCACTTATTGAATTCCACCTCTACAGTCATGGAGGGTGCCATGGAGAATGTGGGATGAAGAAAACATAATCTCTCTCCTAAGAAGGTTTGTAGTCTCAAGGAGGACGAAACATGATGCATTCCTGAGGATGCAGTGAGAGCTCAGAGGAAAGATACAGAACCTGGGCCTAACTAGGATGAGAAGGGAGTCAGTATCAGTCACAATGTTATAGACGTTGGGGATTTCATGTCAGAGTACAGAACACCTCCTACTTAACCATGCTTTTGTTTCCTGGATTTTAATTGCCTGTGACCAACCACAGGCTGAAAATATTGAGATGGTTCTAAAAATAAGAATCCTTATGCTTTAGCCGGCATACAATCCTGAACAATGTCCTGAACTGGTGACCGCCTCCAGCTCATTCCTGGCCTGGATGGACGCATCCCCGTATCCATAGTACATGCTAACCCCCTGTCAGTCATTTGGTAGCCATTTTGCTTCATCCCTCTTTGCATTTTATTCTTTATTCCCACGTCACCGTATTTTACTAATGGTCCAAAAGTACAAGAGTACCATGCTGACAATTTGGGTGAGCCCAAAAGAAGCCAAGTAGTTTTTTTTTTTAACAATGAAAGTACCTGGTATTCAGCTTAGTATGGAAGAGGAACAGGAAAATCCTATGCTGAGGTTGCTAAGAGCCACAGTCAAGATGACTGTCCGTGGAACTGGGAAGAAGGAAAAAGGAATCTGCATTAGTTGTGTTGTCCCACATCAAACTGCAAAAGTTATGGTCACAGTGCTCTAAGTGTTAAAATGGAAAAGGCATTAACTGTGTTTATGCTCAGGGAAAACGTGGTATATACAAGGTTCAGCGCTATCTGCTACTGCAGCATCTCCCAGGGTTCTGGGAACATATTGTCTGCAGATAAAGGGTGACTACTGGGATGATTCAAAAGAGCTCGCGTGGTGATAATTCTACATCCAGCAAACTTCACACCCGTGCATTCCAGTACAACTGTACAAAAATTAATGACAACCGCCTCTTTGCTTCAGGCTTATTCTTTCTTTCTTTCTTATTCTAGAGAATGCAGTCACGGATGAAGTTTCCCAGGGGTTTAGTTTTTACAGCTTGGAGCAAATGTTAAAGATCAGTGTTCGTAGCCTGGAGCCTAGAAAAATGTTTGTTTGGGCATGCTGTATTTCTTACATTTAATTTTTGAAAGAAATGAATACTCTACTCAGTATCACTGTCTGTCAATGAGTTGAGAATTACTCTCAGATTTTTCTAGTTTGCATATATATATATATCATATATACATATATATATATATCTCAAAAATATTGAAAAGCTATTTTTGGTATTTTTCAGGCAACATCAAAGGAGCAACGATAGTAGACGCCCTGGATACGCTTTTCATCATGGGAATGAAGACCGAATTTCAAGAAGCTAAATCATGGATTAAAAAATATTTAGATTTTAATGTGGTAAGTTAAATCAAAGTTGCTCATTGAGCCCTTAACTTTTAGCCTATCCATACACTGTAGGGGATACATTTGTTATAATCTGTGCCAGTAGAAACAAATTTAACTTTTTAATGTGTATGCATGTGTGCGTGTGTGTATGTGCGTGCATGCGTGGTGTGTGTGTGTCTCTCTGTGTGTGTGTCTCTCTGTGTGTATAATGCCATTGGCTGTAATCCCTCTGACAACATCCATCTCATCTTCCTTAGCTTTGAGACAGGGTTAGGGTCTGACTGTTCCTAGCTCTCCAGCACTGGGATTAGATGCACATGCCAACACACCCAGCTTTTTGACATGGCTTCTGGGTGTAGCGGCGTAAATGAAGGGCGGACAGAAATTATAATAAAATATTCAGCTTTAATTAGGAAAAGACTTACAGAACCGAAGTTCCCGCGGAGAACAGGAAAGCAGAAGGGAAGTGGGGGAGCACACTCGCAATATTTATTAGTAAAAAATATCCTCAGGAGACCCCACCCTACAAGCAAGGTGATTGGCTGGGGCTTCCCTTACATCTGGGGATCAAACTCAGGTCCTCTACTTGAGAAGCATGCACTTTGCTGAGTCATCTCTCCTGCTCCAAATGCTGCAGCTTTGAATAGTAAAGACATTCTCTGCTCTGTCCTTCTCAGTTATTATACATACATGTGTCCTTTTGTCAAATTAAGGATATATTGAAAGAAAGATATTTAAAGTAGCCTACATAACCCATCTTCCTGTTTGAATTACCACAGCAACCCCATGAGATGGATACGGAAGCCACACAGGCTTATTCCAGAGCATAATGCTGGCTGTATGTTGAAGCCATGACTCTGTCACAGGGCCATGTCCCCAGTACTTAATCTTGACATTGTACAAGGCACACAGCATTGGCAGCCACTGTCACTTAACTGAGGCTTCCAACTTCATTGTTCTTACACTCCTATTCATAAAAGAAAAAAGAGAAAAAAAATCACCTCCATCTAGATATCTGAGCGTAAATAACAGTCTTCAGCTTTTAATATGTTTGCATTCTTGGCAAATAACCTGAGACCAAGTGTGTTCTGAGGGAGCAGAGCAATAGAGGGAGGCGAATCCAGTGTTTAATTACCATGGTCCAGGAGAACTGTGTCTCCTTGGATCTAACTGGACAGTCTTTGTTTTGCCCCATCAGGATGTTGGCAAGGAACTTATTCGAAGAAAAGGAAGCATGTTGGCCCTAACTCTTTAAAAGTCCTAACTTAGGGCTGCACTATTGGTATTCTTTTAAATATCAGATAACTACAGAAATCTTTGTAAGCCTCTTGTCTAGCTAGAAAGTGTTCAGTAGCACCTGGGGATCCTTGCAGCCAAGGTAGAAGATGCATACTCCATGCTGAGATGGGATGGAGGAGGAGGATGCTCCTGCTGGCCCGGCTGTATTGTCATTCCTCTGTTCTCATGAAGAGTGAACATCAGAGCTAGCCAGAACACTCAAGATTAGTAAACCAAGTCCTTGTCCATCACTTTGACGAGCACTCAAGATCAGTAAACCAAGTCCTTGTCTATCACTTTGACTTTAACGCATATATAAATTACAGTATTCCAACACTACAGATTTTTGGAGATCAGTGCATTAAGCTCTTATTTTATTTTTAGTTTTCTAGATTTATTTTCATGTGCATGAATGTCTCACTTACATGTATATATGTCTATGTACCATATATGTACCTGGTGCCCAGGGATGTTTAAAAGAGAGAGTTGGATCCCTTGGAACTAGAGTTGCAGATGGTTGTGATTGACCTTATGGGTGAGAGGAACTAATCCTAGGGCCTCTTCGACTTCAAGTCGAAGTCCTAACAGCTGAGCTACTCTCCAGTCCCAGGCTCTTTCATTTTAAATGTAGAGAAAAATGAGTATAAAGCTGGTGATATAAAGCTATTGGATGGTATGTTATGTGGCAGTTCTGATAATACTAATAGAACTAAACACGAAATGTTAGAGTAGAAAATTTTCTCTTTTTATAAGTTTATTCCCTTAGGAATACTGAGTAAGTCTTGTTTGTTTCTATGTGTCTCAGATTTCTGTTTATTTTGCGCTCTCTCTCTCTCTCTCTCTCTCTCTCTCTCTCTCTCTCTCTCTCTCTCTCTCTCTCTTCTCCCTCCCCCCTGTGCATGTGTGTGTGGTGTTGTGGCAGATGTTGTATATATGTGGAGAGACACACAACACTCATGAGATGCTACAACAGGACAATGGGTGTCTTCCTCTATCACTTCCAACTTGTTGCCTCGCGACAGGGACTCTCGTTGTACTGGATGCTTGCCATTTTAGCTAGGCTGCCTGACAGCAAACTCCTGTGTTCCTGCTCCCAGCTTAGCCCCCACACCAAGTACTCTTGTAAAGGATATATGCATCCAGGCTCAGCTTTTTATACGGATGCTTGGAATTTGCACTCAGACCCTCATGCTTCCAGAGCAAGTGCTCCTACCCGCTGAGCCATCTCCTTAGCCTTATACTATTCACAGCATGAGAAGACTTGAAACATTTTCTGTGCCTCTTTCTACTAACAAATATTACCATATTTCCCCATAAAAAAATATATCAGGTCGAAAGGATAGCTCAGTTTGTAGAGTGCTTACCTAGCATGCACAAAATCCAAGGTTCAATCCCCAGTACAGAATAAAAACTGGGTTGTCAGGAGCCACCTTTCTGGGGTGACTTCTACCTTGATCCTACCCAAGGCAGGCATTTCAAGGTAGGACTTGAGGATTAGAAAAGTTGGTAGGAGGAACCGAGATAAGAAAGAAGCACAGAAACACAGGATAGTATCTGGAGGGCAGCTCAGCATATCCAGAATGCTGAATTCACCCACATTTATTTTCCATACACTTTTATACTCCAGTACAAAGTGGAAGAGGGAGGAGAAGGCAAAGGAATGCTTTAATATGATACAAAGAACAACCAGAATGGTTGCTTGCCCCAATACTTGAGACGTCAAGTCATTGTTCCTTGAGAAAAACATCATTGTTTAGGCAGTGAACCCACCCTAGACCAAGTATCCTGAAGGCAGCCACTCCCTAGGTCAAACTTCCTATTTCAAAAGAAGGAGCTTGAATTCTGTGACCTTTGGTCAGGGTGAGTGGCCGTACCTCTGTGGGCCACCTTAGTGTCCAAAACACCTAGTAACCACACCCTAGGTCAGGTGTGTAGTCACAGTTGTGGTCAAGTACTTTGAGCAACCTCAGGCTGTCTGACCTTCAGTCAAGGTGGAGCAGGCTCACAATTTTGAGCTTCCACACTGGGTGTGGTGGCGCGTGCCTGCTAATTGGAGCACTCCGGAGATAGAGGCAGGATGATCAAAATTTTCAGGTCAGCCTCAGGTATATACAAAGTTCAAGCCAACTTGGGCTACATGGGACCTCTTTGTTTTAACACACATATCAATAATGGAGAGTTAGAACTTCTCATATTAAAAAGAATAATTCATACATTCGAGAAAGATATATTTTTTCTTCTTTTAATTGCACGATACAGATCTTTAGCTCAGCATTTATTAATAAGTTTTCTAAACCACGTGAGAATTTATCTTACATTTTCACACTCAACACACAGCTTCAAATGAAGCTCCAACGACTGCTTGACTTTTCCTTCAGAATAAAAAAAAGACTGAGAATTTATTTTTGCATTCATGTTAGGGGAGAACAATAATCCTTACCTAAAATAGAAAAAAAATGTTTTTCCCTTTTAGGGATAGCATGTAATATTGTAGCCTAGAGGACACACCATTGATATTGAAATGAATACATTGGTATGGATCTTGATCTATTGATACAAATTTAAGGTTGATTTTGTTATATGTATATTTTTACTTTTGTTTAAGGTATTGTGTTTGTGTAGCTCATTTAAAAATGTAATGCATAGTTAAGAAATACAGATTAACAGATAGTTATCTATAATAGTCAAGTTGTAGTCATGTTAGTTAGGTTTTCTAGATGTACAAAGATATATCTCAGATGGATAGTTATGCTTCACATCTTTCAAAGACCTACAGAATATGGCATTTAAAATGTTTTAAGAACTTAGACTTTTCTCAACAATGCACCAATTATTTCACAAGGATGATGGGCATTGAAGAAGATTCTTACGGAGTTTGCTAGCCATTTGGGCAAGAAACTGCTCTTGCCTGGTCTGCTTGATGATATGATGTATGAACTGGACATGCAGGACCCACAGAAAATGACTGCTGAAGTTGCCTAAAGAAGATGAGACAGTCCTTTAGGGTTCCTGCTTCATGGAAGAGTCTGCCAGACGTTCTGCAGATCACAGAAGAAAGTGACTGACAAACTGCCAATATAGGTGAAACAGTCTTTGTAATTTTCTGCTTCATGAAACAGTCTGCCAGATACTATGGGCCATTAGGCTTAAGATGAGTGCCCAGCATGTATGGCAGAAGAATTTTGGAAGACTGTCCAGGCAGCAAGATGTCTCTGTCAATTCTCGACCTTTGGAAGTTGTTTACAATGTGCTTCCTGTTTACTTAGGTAATATTATATCCTTCTGGGGTCTTTGTTGGAGTTGAAGACATTTATAGTTTTCCTTGGTTATGATAAAAGATAAATTAAAAATAAATATCATAACTGTAATTCTTGCTTGATAACTGTTTTGTTATATGTAATTTTACTATGTAGAGTTAAAACCTTTTTTACTTAGACAGAAAAAGAGAGATGATGTGGGATTTCCTCTGAATGCTGTGAGTATGTACTACCATTGGTTAATAAAGAAGCTGTTTTGGTTTATGGCAGGGCACAATAGAGCTAGGTGGGAAAAACTAAACTGAATCCTGGGAGAAAGAAGGCAGAGTCAGAGAGACGCCATGTAGCTGACAAAGGAGACAGAAGCTGGAATCTTACTAGTAGGCCACATCTTCATGGTAAAATATAAAATAATAGAAATGGGTTAATTTAAGATGTAAGAGTTAGTTAATAAGAAGTCTGATCTAATAGGCCAAACAGTGTTGTAATTAATACAGTTTCTGTGTGATTACTCAGGTCTGGGCAGCCAGGAACGAAAAAGCAGTTATACACCATTGCCTGCATTTAAGTCAATACCTTTTCCTTATAAAATATTTAAAGTGTTTAAACTGAAAGCCCAGTGGTTTATTGTTATGTTGTTGTTATTGTTTGTTTTAAAGTTAATGCATATAAATGTATCCAATGCTGCTGCAAAGTGAGAACTAGAAGGGAGATAGAAAGACTATTGCTGTGGGTTTAATCCTAGAGTTCCTGTGTAAATAATTCCTACAGTTGAGAGTAAATGTGTGTGCATGCAAAATGCTCAGTTTATAGTACTTAAAATTTACTTTAGCAAATACTTCTCAGTGGGTTTATACTGCCGTTCATGAAAACCTAACAAGTTGATTCATTTGGTTGTACAAAATCCAAGTGTCTTTTATGACTGCTTTTAAATAAGTCGTTGGGTTAATGTGATTTAGGGAGTAAGAGCTGGGGTTTCATAGATGGAGCTTGTGTTTGGCTCAGGTATCCTCCTGTGTGCAGGTGAGATGGGAAACATTTAGTAGGCTCTGATGAGCTTCCTGATATCAATTCAGTGTAAGCCTAGGATAAAGAATCCAGGTTTTTATTTACTCATTATCCATTCATTCATATGCTAATTATTTACAAGCTCTTCCTAAGGATTGGTGACCACACTCCTGGAGTTTCTCTAGCTGGAGAAATGGACACTTTAACTAGAGCTGGGTTATCTGAGGAAGGAGAAAGGCAAGACAGGCCAGGGGAACTGGAGTTGTCAGAAGCTAGCACCTGGTGATTGATTGATTGATTGATTGATTGATTGATGCTGATTAGTATTTTGCATAGGGTTATTTCCATCTCTGTGGAAGAGTAGTAGTATTTTCTTTGTGTTTATAGATGAGCATAATTAATTAATCTTCCCAAGGTTATGCAGCAAGCAGGAGCTATGGTGAGCAAACCCTGTCAAATTCATTCACCCTGTTTTTTTAGTGGTGAGGAAATACAATAAGTTGAGAAATTGATACCCATCCTAAGAATCTGAGTCTGTGGCTTAGGCATGTCATCTTCATATCACTGTGTTTATTAGATTCTGTCATTTAGTAAGGATTCAATCATTGCCTGTGAAACAAAGGTGTTGTCTGTCTTGCCCTGTTTCCTGACTGATGTGGGAGACTGGGTTGGAAAGCCTGCCCGTGGAATACAGCGGTAGCTGTGCCAAGTCATTTTTAGACAGTTAGAATGCAAGCACAGGTGATCTCCACGGCATTAGCTACCCCTCCACAGGGTGGTGGTGGCTCCTGCCACAGGAAAATGCTAGAATAATGAAAATGGCATAGTTCCTCTGTGAGTGCTACTCAATTCCATTCTGAGCTTCTTTGAAAAAACTACTGTGTTAACTAGAGGTACCGAAAAGTATCTTTAGTAACAAATTTTATAGAATATGTAGAAATTTTCTCTGGATAGCAATTCTTTACATGAAGTCTCTGTGAACACAAAAGCTAGATAAAAGCTGTCCTTACAATGTCTTTCAGCCCTGCAGCAAGGTAGAGTGGTGTGGGGGATGGGGTTTTCTTTGTTAAGGACAAGAATAGAGTAGTAGATAATGGTTTGCTCCAGACACTACCACTGATGCTGGAGAAGTTCACCAGTGCCAGGGTTGTGCCAGGGATGTGATGATTCCCATGCATTTTACATCATGATAAAGGTATTGATAGCAAGGTGACTTTTTGTTTTAAAGTAAAGGTCTACACTCTAAACATGTTCCTAGGTTTCACTTAAATATGCAAGCAAGCAAGCAAACCATGGGGGTCCTCTGGAAAAGCTGTGCATCCACTTTAACCCTGGTGCAATGTCTTTCCCCCCATGCCCGAATGAGTACTTGGCTACTCATGAGTACCATGTTATGAAGCATGAAGAGGTGGCATTTTTCTTAACTCTGCTCCTAGAAAAGGGTTGTCTCAAAGCAGAATTATATTCTGATTGATAAAGATCACTGTTAGTTTTCCTGCTGAATGGAATCATGGGGTGTTTACCATTTGATGCTGAGGGGTACCTGGCTGGGGTAATTCTTTTGGTCATGGCCCTAATAGGAACTTGTCTCTCTAGTAGTGATTACTGATAGATTTGAACTGTGACGTGGATCATTTTTGAACCTTCATAGCAAACCAGTCTATTAACATGGAGAGCATGCTTCTTTGCCTGTGTTCGGAGCATTAAGAGTTGAAACACTGTTAATAGTCTTCAGACATGTTTTCCGCTATTTATGAAACTAAGAGCAGCAAGGACACACAGTGAGGAAAAGGAGACACTACTAAACTTTAAATCTTACATTTCCTCTTAATTCGTGAGTGTGAAGCAGCAGACATTCTGAGGTAGCATTCTTTAAGGAGGCAGAATTACTGGTAAACAGAGGCCAAATACATAGGCAGTTCCTTTAACCTGAGGCCTTGCAAGCTTTTCTTTAGAAAGCACCGTTATCACATAGGTGGGTACAGTAGCATTGCTCCTAGACATAATCATTACAATGGATTGTAGTGGGGAAGTTGTAATTAATCACAGTCATTGCTCTGATATGCAGCGGGGCAGCCATTACCGAATCTTGTGTTTGTTGTGAGTCATAGAAGCACAGGAGCCCCATGTCACAGATCTCTGAGTAGAAAGCTGACAGAGTTTGGTTGAATCATTGGTAAAACAAACAAACAAAAAAAAGAGTTTCTGAATTTAGGGATCTAATGTTCTCTTCCAAAAGATCTTTTCAACTCAGTGAAAATGTTGTGCTGTGTTGCATCCTAAATAGTTAAAGTCTGAACAAGCTTTATTATGAATAACTATCTTATAGCCTGGAGACTCAAAGAAATAAATTACCTTCTCAAAGGAAGCTTATGGGTTTGTAGTTTCTCAGACAAATGGGAGCCAGGGCTGACTTTGTTCTAGAACCATCATATCCTCTTATTCTCCTGGCCAAGCCTGTGGTTTTTGCTTACTGACTCTATTAAATATGCTATGGGGCATTTTGATGGATAAGTTGCTTATAAAAATGAAACTTAACTGGAATGTCTCTGTGCTCTTTAACACGCTGTCTTGCCTGGTGAGTCTCTCCGACAGTCAATTTAAAAAGGGTTCTGATGGGGTCATTATTTTGTCACCAAATTAGTGTTAGAGTCTTCACATCCGTGGGTGTATGATGTGATAACTAAGATGAGGCCTTTCCCAGCACAGCAGTGGGGCAAGATGTTAATTTAAGGATTAGGAGAGGAGAACATGCATTTTCCCCCAGTTTAGCAATCTTTGTCCATTTATCTCATAATTTTAGATGTCTAATAAATTGGAGAAGAAAAATTTAAGAGAATTCATGAACGTGAAGTTGAACTTAATGGTCTAAGGGAACCAAGTTATAGGTACTGTCCTGGTCAGGGTTACTATTGCTGTAATGCAACACCATGGCCAACAGCAACTTGGGGAGGAAAGGCTTACGTATCTTACGCCACAGCCCATTGAGGGAAGGCATGGCAGGAACCCAGACTGGGCAGGAACCTGGAGACAGGAGCTGATGCAGAGGCCATGGAGGGGTGCTGCTGATAGGCTTGCTCCTCGTGACTTGCTCAATATGCTTTCTTATAGGACCCAGGACCACTACTTCAGGCTGGGTGGCACCACCCACAATGGGCTAGACCCTCCCCTGTCAATCACTACTTAAGAAAATTCCTGCAGGCTTGCCTGCAGCTTGATCTTATGGTGGCACTGTCTCAGCTGAGGTTTCCTCCTCTTGATTATGCTTGTCTGTGTCAAGGTGACATGAAACTAGCTCTTGTCAACTTGATACACGATACATCACTATTCAGCCATAACCTTTCTTTGTTGTTCACCCTCAAGATCACATGTCGCTGTCAACATTACAATGTAACATCCAAAGTTTTAAAAGACCCACCGTCTGAAAATTTAAACACCCCAAGTTTAAGTCTTTTTAAAAAAATAACCAGTATCTTCTAAAATCCAAACTGTCTGTAAAACTCTAAAATCTCTTTAAAAGTTCAGAGTCTCTCAAACGTGGGATCTGGTAAAATCAAAAATAAATTAAATACTTTCTTATCTCAAGCAGGAAAAACCAGGGCAAATTCACAATCTAAATTAAACAAAAATCAGACTCCAACAATGTAAATAATTCAATATCCAAGATCTACTCATGACTTCTGGTCTCCTCCAAAGGGCTAGGATCAATTCTCTGGCCACCCTCTCCAGCCCACACAGATTTGCTCCTAAGTACAGTCCGCTCCACGCCATGGCTACTGCTTTTCTCTTGGTGGCCGGCCCCTAGTACTGACGTTCCTGAAATGCTGGGATCTCTTGCTACAACTGGGTTTGATAGCCTTAAGGGACCCCAGCCCTGCCACACAGTGCCAAGCCTCAGCGGCCCCCCTTGACCCCTTCATGCCTTCAAAACCAGTACCACCTGGGTGGCCTTTACACTACCAAGTATGGCTGCCAGTACAAGGTACACTCTTGGCTGCCTTTGGAACACAGCTTCTTTGTATAACTCCAAGGGATCACTTCCAATGCTGGTCTCTTCTTAATCACGGCTGATTTCTCAACTCCGGTTGGCCAGCATCACTTATCCCAGCAAAGCAATGGGTTCACATTAGTGGTTCTGGTGTCTTGTTAGTGACAGCCAGTTCTTCAACCCCAGCAGACCAGAACCACAGATTCTTAATTCATAATATTCATCGGTCTAATAGAGTCTTCAAGGGACTCTTAAAATTCCCTTTGGAATTTAACAAGCCAGATTTACAAGCCAGTCTACATTTCTCTCAACACTCATCTTCCAACCTCCCGCCAAACCAAAGTCAAGCTTTGACTACTCAGTGGCTTTTCTATGGACCCCAAAGGTCCAAAGTCCTTCTGCAATGCTCCCCAAAACAACATGGTCAGATCTGTCACAGCAAGAGCCCACTGTCTTAGTACCAATGGAGGTTAATGTGGCTGTGATGAAACACCATGACTAAAGTAACTTGGTAAGAAAAGGGTTTATTTGACTTACGTATCGTGGGTCGCAGTCCACTGAGGGACACCCAGGCAGGTGAGTCACAGAAGAGTGCTGGTTACTGACTTCCTTCCCATGGCCTGTTCAGTTTGCTTTCTTGTAGACTCCAAGACGGCCATTCCAGACTGGGTAGGCACTACCCATGAAGGGCTGGACCCTCCCCCATCAATCAAGTGATTAAGAAAATGTGCTACAGGCCTGCTTACAATTTGATCTTATGGAGGCATTTTCCCAGCTGACGTTCCCTCCTTTCAAATGACTGGAGCGTGTGTCAAGTTGACTTAAAACTAGTCAGCACGGCTGCTAAGACAGTCTCATAACCAAAGCAGACTTTCTCAATGGCCCACGGTACTCACCTCCTGATATTCTCATGTGAATTGAATTAGACCATCTCTTTTATTAAACTCGTGCATGAATCTGTGTGCTGTGATTGCATAGCCACGCTGGAAGAAAAACGGAAGAGCGGTCTCTAATGAAAATGTACTTAAGAGTATATTATATTTTAGACATGTTCAACCTATAGTTACTACTCAGTGTGACATAACAGGTTTAAACAAAGAACTGAATACCCTTCTCAAACTGGGAGTCCTATAAGACTATCCACTAGATACTACAGAATATACAGGGCAGCTTATTACAATGCAGTTTTAAGTAAATTTATTTTACATGTAAAGCAGTTGGCAAAATCATATCCTTTGTACATTAGGAGGTTTTAGCATTGTGGCTTGCTTCATCTACAGTCTTTCCATGCCCCCTCCCCCTTCTGTCATTAGGGTAAGTAAGTGGAAAACTTGTTTAGAACATCTTGATGCGTGACTGTTGGGAGTAGAAATGTGGCTTTCCCTGTGAAGTTCAGGAAGGTGCATGCCAATAAAATGATTAACATCCTAATCTTGGAATAATAGATTTTCCAGCAAGCCTGTGGAAGGCAGGCCTCTGTTCAGGCTAAGCTGACACAGAGTACTAATGTGTCGCTCTTACCAGGTACTGTGTACTGACCGCCTGGGCTCAGGGTATCTTATTGGGAATTCATTCCTGTCTTTGACCAGCGACAAAACTGATATTCAGAGAGAGCAAGTCATTTCTCCGGGATCACACTCTCAAATCAGCTTTCAACCTAATCTTCCTAGTTCACACCAGAATTTTTAGTTAATTAATTGATTAATTTACCAGTGTATGTGTATACAAGGTGTGTGTGTGTGTGTGTGTGTGTGTGTGTGTGTGTGTGTGTGTGTGTGTGTTACATGTACAGAAGTATGTGGCTCTCTTCTTTGACTCTCTGCCTTATTCCCTTGAGAGATCTGTCACTGAATGGAAACCAGCTGTTCTGGTTAGGCTGGCTGGCCAGGCACAGGGAGCTCCCAGGCTCTGCCTTTCTCTGGCCCCCAATGCTGCACTTACAAAGTCACATGCGGCCATACCCACCCTTTTGCATGGGTGCTGGGATTCAAACTCAGGCCCAAATACTTGTGTAGCAAGCACTCTTTATACACTGAGCCATCTCCCTAGCCTCTTGACCAGCATTTTCATAGCTGCTAACCATTTTGTTGTAGCATGAAATTTTATCCCCCCGCCCCGCTGCCTTTTCACCTAAGGTGGTTAGTCTATGAGAAATGACCCAAAGTGTCTAAATGTCAGTCTTCTGGCCTGAAAAGATACTATCGCCTAGAATATTAGGAGAGATCAAAGTAAGGTTTATAAATGTGTGACTTTGGGGAAAATGAGGCAGAAGGAACTGTAATGCCAGGGGTGGGGGTGGTCAGATATAGTTCTCGTTTCCAAACCCAGGAAGATGGTGAGAGTTCAGACTCACGATGCTGTGATATTCCAGAGCAAAAGTTTCAAAGACAAGGACGTTCTAATCACTGGGAATCTGCATGGCTTTACCAGTCCAGGCTTGCCTTGGGCTCCCTAGATGATTCAGTCCCTGCAACTCAGCTGTCCTAACCGCTGACCTTGAGCACAGGACTTTGCAAGGTTATCGTTCAGTATCTTCTGGCAGAGCAAGATAAATAGGACACAGGGTCTGAAATATACACAGTGCTGGATCAATAGCTGCTTGAGTAACTGCATCCAATAAGTGACTGATGTCTAGATTGAGATGTATTTCTGATTTCAATTGACATGGCCAGTCCCCTGCCTTGCAATAATTTTTTTAGATGTCTATAGAAAAGACCTGGCTGTCCAAAATTTTCCTAGGAGAAATAGGGAAAGCATATGTAATGAGCCCAAAGCCAAAATAAGGAAATAAAACCATTGCAATAGGCTTCAGTAAGTGAAAACATGAGAATCTGACTTTTGGTCTAAAAACTAAAACATACAACTACTAACTTAGGCAAAGATGATTTAAGGACTTAAAAATCATTACATTTTATTAGACATTATTTCTTTCAGTTATGAGAGGTAAGTTGTATGAGCCAAACTAAATTAATAGATTTTTCCCTTTTCCTTATCAGAGGTTGTGTGGGCTATCAGCAGTGTTTAAGTGATTCTCATTCCTTAATACACTTCAGTGATAAATTGCACAATACAGAGGGTATTTAATCAAAATAGATAAGTTGCAAATCACAAATTATTCAGTACAATTAAACAAACTCACAGCATGATTTTATCCAACTTTATCTACCAGTTCTCTCTAGCTTCTTTTCATACGCTTTCTTTTGCAGGAACTTTCTTATGTAGGAGCTTCAATCATTAGATCCCTAAATCCTTTGAGGGAGAGCACGTAGGAAGAAAATAATTTCTCTCTTCTCTGTTTCTGAAAATGTTTTCTAAAATGTAGGCTCAGCAGTTTAAGGATCTTGTCAGTCTTCATTGCTGTGGTCATAGGACCTAGGACTGGGCCTGGCGCATAGTAATTGCTCAATAAATGATCCCTAAAGCTGATGCTATCTCAGATGATTTTTCTAAGTTCATCTGCCAGATGCTGGCTCTATCCATTCTATTTGCCTCCTATCCCTTGTCTTTATCTGTGAGTGCTTTTCGTTTTGATCAGAAGTGACAGTTACTTAGTAGGCCCAGTGAAATATACCTTATATCTATTGGAGGTCAGCTGTGCTAATAACCTAATTACAAACTACAAGACAGATGCACTTAGCAGTCAGATATAACAGAAGCATAAAACTATTGGCAGTAATTACTACTTATGCATCACAATTATTCAACCATTAATAATAAGACATGGTACATAGTCGGTGAGGTATCTGTAGAGGTCAAAATAGCCAAGTTTTGAACCATGAATAAACACACTTCCCTTCGAATCCTAAATCTACTCCGATTGTGTGAAGTTCAAAAGATCATAATCACTATAAGCCTGGCTTGTTTCTCCCTCTGTAGACTGGACATAGGAATAGTAATCAATTCCTAAGATCATTATGAAGATTAAAAGACATCAAGGGATGGCCAGAGCCTTCTGCCACATTGTAAATAATAAAAGCGAGCTACTATGGATACAAATAGAGCCAGGCCCAGCAATGACAGCTCACATTATGATCAGCTTCATGCCAAGACAGACTGTCATCTCAGAGCTGGGACAGTGGGAAGGCAGACGGCAGCACTTGGAACTCAAGTCCTGGGCTTTGGGTCCCATTTGCATTCTGTCTCTGCCACTTTAACATAATGGGAAAAGATTGCTGGCCTCGTGCGGAGCTAGCAGCCACAGTAACGTCTGATTGGCCTTTCAGGATGAAAAAGAGGCAAATGGGTGAAGTAATGAGAACCCAGAATAGGAAAAAATAATAATAAAAGCCCCAATCCCATTGCATTTGTACAGATACAGAATATCAAGTATGGGGCCGGCTTCACATACAAGAAAGGAAGAATTCCAGTTTGTGGTGTTTTTATACTACTTTGAGTCAAAATTATTTTTTATCTGCTTAGCCATATTTTGACACCGTTTCCAGGGGACTTGCTCTCTCGTGTATACATGCCCCTCCCTGGGCAGGCACACAGGTTGGAACAGACCTTAAGTTACTGTAGCTTATCCATACTGTGTACTTTCATTATGTGTGGTATCATTATGCTTAAGCCTCCTTCATTTTGTTTCCATAGAATGCTGAAGTCTCTGTTTTTGAAGTAAATATACGCTTTGTCGGCGGATTGCTGTCAGCTTACTACTTGTCTGGAGAAGAGGTAAGTTGCAAAGTGGTACCGAAAAGTGAATTATGCAATGTCTCCAAATCACTCTTTTGGTTACATACGCCATTTGTGGCATGGATTTAGGGGAAAACTGACGAAATTTTTCTGTTCCCATGCTCGGTTTTATTTCTCAAAATCCGTGCTAATTGAATTAGCAAGCCAGAGAAGTTTGAGAGTTCAGATTGCCAGGTTAAGGTAAGCCTTTAACATTGCGTGGCTCTATTACGCCATGTGTGCTGTGATTAGGAGTACAAATCCCACACGTCTGCAGGCACACTGCAGATGGTTAGTGTAATGGCAGGCTACGGAGGGAATCTTTGTCTTGAGATTTATTTTAATGTTAGTATGTACACTTCGTTAGAACTTTTTGAAGTGAAGAAAGCGTGACGAATAACATTTGCGAATTATAGTACTTGTGAAACTGACGGGCTGTGGCTCTGAGCTTGTCAGCACACGGAACCTGCAGGCCGGTGTCCCTGGGAGAAAGGCTTTGTTCTCTTCCTGAGTCAAGGCTTAATGAATTATCTGCTGCTTGGGGCATAGCAGGGAGTTTTAATTCCTGTCTTTCTTTTCTTGGTAGATTAAAGACTTTTGTATCGTGCTCAGAAAGGACCCTGATGCTATTTTCTTGAAAGCATTAGGATAACTTTGTGAATTATGGGAAGTGTCCACTAAGAGTTTTGGGAACGGACTCACCTGTAATATTGACAATGTTAAAAGCTGACATCAAGGAGAAAACAGTCACATATTTCAACTGCACGTCAATCAGATTTACGTTAGCCTCAGCATTCTGGCTGGGGGAAGAGCAGATCTTAGCCTGTGTAGTATTTCATGTATTTCTGTGCTTCAAACAGATTTAAGCAGGGTAATAAATGTTTAATGAGACAGGCTGCTTGACTTTGCTCCTGTCTCCAAGGTGCTTTTCTAATCATAGCGACCGCACTCTTCTGTTTCCTCCCCGCCTCTCTCTTTCTCTCTCTCTCTCTCTGGATTTTATTCTACCATATCTTTTTTTTTTTTTTTGAGACAGGGTTTCTCTGTGGTTTTGGAGCCTGTCCTGGAACTAGCTCTTGTAGACCAGGCTGGTCTTGAACTCACAGAGATCCGCCTGCCTCTGCCTCCCGAGTGCTGGGATTAAAGGCGTGTGCTACCACCGCCCGGCTACCATATCTTTTTTTAAGTATGTAGATGGCCCCATATTCCCCTGTGTCACCCTGTCCTAAGCATCTTTCCAGCCTGGGAAACAAGGCCCTGTGCTGTGTTATTCTCCTTCCTCACTCTACCCAGATTTTCCCTCTCTGTTATCATATGTACAGTCTAGTTTAGCATCCCCAAGCTGGAGCAACTCTGTTTTGAAGAAACAGGCTCAAATGATGGTTTCTCTATTGAACAGATCTCTGAGCATCCCAAGACTAGATCTACTCATGGTTTTTGACTTGGTGTGCTAGGATGACTTGCTTATTTATGTGTAGATGATACTATTATGAAAGAACAACTGCACGCTTCTGAGTTTGACGGAGTCATAGGAAATACAGAAAGAAACAAATGTGTATTTCTTCCAAAGATGCACCCGTTTTCATTAGTTCTTTTTTACTTATTGTTTCAAGATTCTATATGTATGATTATTTCTATTTCTATGGACATTTGGTATATATGTATATATAATGTATGTGCCTGTCAAATGGAATGTCCACAATAATGTCATTTGTCCATAATTATAATTATTAGCTTAAGGTCTTATAAGAGTTTTTATATTTAATTATTTTTATTCTTTGAGATTACAAAATAATTGCATCATCTCCCTTCCCTTCCCTCACTCTGAACCTTCCCTTATATTCCTCTTTGTTCTCTTTAAAATTCATGACCTCTGTTCTCAATGTCATTATATACATATATGTATATATCTCTGTGTCTATATATACAACTTCTTAATACACATATATAGAAAATATAACCTGTTCAGACTGGACAATGCTACTTGTGTGTATATGGTTTTAGGCCCACCATTTGATGACAACTGGATAACCAATTGGTGTATTCATTCCTGTGGAAGACTGTGTCTTCCACTCTCCGTATTTCCCAGTACTTGGGTAGGGTTGAGGCCTTCTGAGCTTTCCCCTATCTGTATCACAATATCTATTAGTATGGTCCTTGTTCAGCTCATGATTAAGCATGCACATTGATCTTGTGGGTGGAGCTTCTGTCATTTCTTAGAGACATAATCTCACAGCAAACCCTGTTCTTCTAGCTCTTGCACTCTTTCTACCCCCATCTCTGGGTGCTTCTTGAGCCTTGGGTACAGGTGTTGTTTTGTAGATGAATCATTTGGGACTGAACTCCACAGCTCCTGATTTTGATTGGTTGTGGCTTTCTGATATGAACTCTCTCTGCTGCAAAAAGAAGTTCCTTTGAGGGGCGAGGATTACATTTATTTATCTGTAGGTGTAAGAACACATATTTAGATTGTAGTTAGGAATTATTCTGCTTTTGTATAATGGAAGTTTTAGGTTCACCTCTAATATCCGTGACTTCACTAGCTCTGGGTTGAGTAGTTGACTAGGATTCCAGTATTAGGCATGATTTCCCTCTTGTTGAGTGGGTCTTTACCGCCAACTAGAGATCTGTGGTTACTGCCAAGGTGCATGTAGCACTCACTACTGCACCATTGGGGTTATTGGGCTATGCTGGTCATTGTTATTGGTTCATATGTACAGTAGCTGGATAAGAGTCTGGGTTGCTTCCCTCCTTTGGAAGCTTGCTTGGAGCCTTCTGGTGCCAGGAAAACTAATCCTCAGAAACCTGAGGCTTTCCGGTCAGTTCCAGCTCTGGGGACTCTGGGCCCTGTGTCTGAAACGTGTAGTATCTTCAGTAGTAGAGACTTACCTTCCACTTCTTGGAGAATATTTGATGTTCATGTATAGAAAAGGTGTGATTTGTGCAAGTTGATTCTATATCCTGACATGTTGTTGATTTTTTTTATTAGTTCTAGAAATTTTCTCTTGAGTTTTTTATTTTGGTGGGGGGCTGGTTCTTCAATATGTAATATCATGCCATCTGCAAACAGGGATAGTATGATTTCTTTCGCTCTTTGTACTCTCTTGCCTTGTTGATCCAGATAGTTCTTCAAGGACAATATTGAAAAGGGTGTCCTAGTGGACGTCCCTGTCTCATTCCTGACTTCAGTGCTGTCGTCTCGTGATTTTCTCCATTTAAGATGATATTGACTGTTAGTTTCTCATATATAGCTTTTTATTTTGGTTGAGGTATATTCCCTTTAGTCCTAATTCTCTAGGACTTTTATCATAAAGCTTATTAGATATTATCAAAACCTTCTTTCTAGATCTATTGAAATGGCAATGTATTTTTAATAAAGTCCATATATTTACTTAAGGTTTGATTTATTAGATGTGTGCGTATATGTGCACACACACACACAAACACACATAATCTATTTATGTCTGAAAAAAATTTTCTCTTTCCTTCAACTATGGCAGGTACTTTTTTAGGGTGTATTAGCCTAGGTTGGCCATCCTGGTTTTTAGGACCTGTGAGGTGGTGCCCAGGCTCCTCTGACTTTCAGAGCTTCCATTGAGAAATCTGTTGTTATGTTGATGGTGTTCCTTTACATGTGACTTGTGTTTGGTTTTCTTTTTTGTTGGTTGGTTGGTTGGTTGGTTGGCTGGTTTGCAGAAGCTTTCAATACTCTTTACTCAATCTGTATGGTATTTTCACTAGAATACCAAGTAGGGATATTCTTTTCTGGTCTTGTCTATTTGCATTTCTATGGGCTTTTTGTATCTGTACATATGGTATGTGTCTTTCCTTAGTTTGGGGAAGGTTTCTTCTATGATATTGTTGAATACCTGGTCTGTGCCATTGACTTAGGCTTATTTTCCCTCGTCTATTCTATAACTTGAAGGTTTGGTCTTTTAATGGTATCCCGCATTTTCTGTATATTTTTCCTGTATTTTTTAATATTCCTTTTTCATTTGGTCGAGATCTTCTATTCTTCTATTTTATCTTCTGCTTGATTCAACCTACTTGCAAGGCTTCCTTTGAGTTTTCTAGTTGAATAATTGGGTTTTTCAATTCTAATTTCATTTTAGCTTGAGTCCTCTTCAGTGTTTCTCTTTATAGAATTCCATTTTCAAGTACTGGATTGTCTTTTTATTTCCATCAACATTATGCTAATATTTTGGGGGTTTCACTCAGGTACATATTCTCTTTCAGTTCATTCTCCTTTATTTCATTGAGATGTTTGTGTCTTCTTTAAACTTCTTGAATTCTTTGATGAAGTTTGTAATTGTTCTTTTAAATTCTGTGTCCTGAGTTCATCTACATAAACCTCACTTGGCAAACATTTCTACAGGACTGCTGGATTTTATAGGGGAGGTACTGCTTTTATCTTTCACATTACTTTTATTTTTGCAGTGAGATTTGTGCATGTGAACTTATTAGTTCTGTGTCTGTTATGGGCAGAGTAGGTTGAGGCAGAAGGGAAGATATGCAGGCGAGGTTTTGTCTAAATGTTGGGTGTGGCTTAGATGAAAGGAAGTCAGATGGACCTAGGGGACTGGGCTGCTGTGCAGTGTGTGCATCCCATTCAAGCCTTGAGTGTGGCATATATTTAGGGTTTGGGGAGTGTTTGTGGAGGACAGGATCAGGCAGAGTCACAGGGTTAGACCCTGATAAGTCTATGCAGTTTCTGGGCTGGAGAGGTTGAATAAGGTGTGACAGGAGCCTGGGTCAGGAGGAGGCATTGTGATCCTGGTAGAAGTGGTACAGGCAGGGGTGACTAGACTAGGCTGGGGCACTGGGTGTGGGACTCAGGACACATATGAATGTGGCATGTCAGCAGCCTGTAGGTCAAGGCTATAAGGATGTTTTTGATGCTATATTTAACTATGAAGAATGCCTTTTTTGGGGTAAATAACTATCATTTTTCCATATTTGTCTGTCAGTTTCCCTGTGTAAAAATTAGTTACAGAATTTTTTACATTGTTTAAGAAAAAGTCAAGATTTTTCTTGACTAGATGAGGGAAAATATGCCTACTTTTCTGGTTTTAGAGAATTTTTAAGTGTTGGTTCGTAACGGTTTATTTTCTTACATATCTTTTTCATGAGTGTTCTGTAAATACTGAAATTTAGGCCATTTCCAGTTATTTCTGTTTTGATTAATATGGTAATAATCTGTCGGTACATAATTGATCTCCAAAGTGTGGTTTGCTTATGAGAAGTAGTTAATACTAATTTGGTTGAACAGACCCCTCCCCTTCCTCTTCCTCCTAATTATCTTGTCACCTGACAGTTGCTGTTTGTTTCTCCAGTGCACTCAGGAGAATTGCCTTACAAGAATTTTGTGACCAGGAAACCTTATTCTACCCCCAAGCCAGTTATTTGACTTTGTGTCAAAATAAAAACATAGTCAGTTCATAGAAATATCACCAACATGGCTAGTTACTCATAATTTCATTTCATATACACATAAAGTTCTCTACATGCACATGTAGATCCTAGAATTGTCTAGAAAAATTCTTCTCCATAAATTATGTCATTGCGTTTCTGAGCAGCTATAATTTAGGATTCTGATTTCATCACTGAGGATTATGAATATTTTGAAATTTATAGATCGCTATCAGGTAGATATATGCAGTCCTACACCGACATCAACTAAAAAGTCATTCTGAGATTCATGTTGTGAAATTAGGAAAGCGGCACCTCTCATTTGAACTTCACTCCACGGAAGTAGTATCATTAGAAACAGGAAACAGGAAGTGTGGGTGCAGGGGAACTCTTGTCTACTGCTGTTTTAGCGTGACAGAAAGCACCTGCAATAAACTGCTTATAGACACATTCAGAAATGTAAAGTGTCTTAGCTCAATTAAGACAGTTTGTAGTTACATTAAGTCAATACACAACATTTTCCAAAGTCTGTATAAGGAATTCAAACAATCACAATAATTATACACATACAGTAGAGGTAAGATAAATACTAAATAGAATGGTCTTTATTAAGAACAAAAGATGCAGCCAAGTGGTTGTGGTGCACATCTTTAATCCCAGCACTTGGGAGGCAGAGAAAGGCGATCACTGCAAGTTTGAAACCAGCCTGGTCTACAGAGTGAGTTCCAGGACAGGCTCCAAAGCTATAGAGAAACCCTGCCTCGAAAAGCAAACAACAGAATAAAAAAATGCTATGCATAGCTCTCTAGTACACTCCAGGGGAATGGTATCCTCCCTGACGACAGTAAATATACAAGCATTTAGAATGTACTCACCTGAATCTTTGAGGTGGCCAAATAAGTCTGCAATTTTGTATGTACTAAAAGCTACATTCTGTAAATTTTTGAAATTTCAGTGTACAGAATTAACCTAATTTTTCTTTTCCCATGTATTTTATGCACTTAATTAAGTATAAGATTTCACTTTTTAAAATGTAACTTCTGCTAACACCAAAGTGGAATTATCTCCAGGAGCAATTTTCAGGAACTGATGCGATAGAATATGATTAACCAAAGCAAAAATGGCTTTGAAAATTTACAAATACAGATGATTAAAATAAACTTAAGGAAAGCATATCAAAACAAATATCTACATGCAGAAAAGAGGGAATATGAACATTACGTGTTATGGCAGGCAAGATGGCTCAATGCGTGGAGTTTACCACGCAAGCCTGATGACCTCAGTTTAATCCCTAGGACCCACATAAAGGTAGAAGGAGAAACCGACTCCACAGAATTGTCCTCTGACTGTCACATGCCTTGTGGCGTGCTCATGTGTACAATTACAAATAATAATGTATTTGATGTGTATGTTTACCTGCACGCATAATATGTGTACCATATGCATATCTGGTACCCACAGAAGTCAGAGGAGGGCATCAGATTCTCTGGATCTGGAGTTATAGATGGTTGGGAACCACCATGTGGGCATTGGGAACCAAAGCCAGACCCACTGCGAGAGCAGCCAGACTTAACTCTTGCGCCGTCTCTCCAGCCCTGGGCTTTTTAACTACACTGTCTCATATTTGACAGATAGAAAGTAACAATAACTATATTGAACTAGATGTGAATTTAGAATTTAGTTGAACAAGGTGGCACTGGTGCTCTCCCAAAGAGAAAACTGAAGAGAATCTGGATAACCGGTCACTGGTTGCCATAGAATAGTGATTCTTAGTTTGTGGGTCATGACCCTTCTGGGGTGGAATGACCCTTTCACCGAGGTCAACTAAGACCATCAGAAAATACAGATGTTTATATTATGATTTACAATAGTAGTGACATTACAATAATGACATAGCAGTGAACATAATTTTATGGTTGGGGTCACCACAACATGAGGAACTGTGTTAAAGATGGCAGCATTAAGAACTTTGTGAACCACTGCCATAGAGGATTTCCATAGCTTGACTGCCCTCTGAGACAGCACGAATTAGGAAACAGACCATTTCTTCTATTCTTGTCTGACATTGCTCAAAATACCAAGTCCATGGAGGAATAAAAAGAAAAAAAAATAAAATGAAAGCATTGAGATGATAAAAGGATTGTGCTAGAAGCTGTCACTAGGTTTGGCAGGACCCTACAACAGCAAACTGTAACAGAGTGTAGATAATCACCTAATGGGAGTTAGGTGACTGTTAAAAGAGAAACAGATATTTAAATAAGATATAAATCCATGTAGGTGATCAAAACTGAAAAAGGACATAGCCAGGCATACTATTAACGAAACACCTGCCTGATTTTAAAACCTATATTATTCTTTAAGGAATCACCTTTAGAGGCATTTAATCCTGAAGGAAGCAGTCTGGTGCTGAGTCTATCTAGAAAATCATAACCAATCTCATGGATACCAAACTTTTGGAGGACTATCCTTCCATGATGGGAGAACTTCTTCCATGATAGGTGGGAGAATATCCTTCCAGCAGAAAGGAGAGAGGGTGTTTGGTCCAGGATGGAAGAAACAGAGGGTGATCTTTATTTTTATGGCTACAAAAGTTCCATAAACCTTATCTGCCATGCTAAGACACCAATAAATACAAAATGGTGCTGAAGACTCACTGAGTAAGAGGAATAGCTTATGTCTTCGAATCTGAAGGCCACCAAGGAAGAGCGAAGCGTGGAGTAGGGTGAGATTGAGAAACTGAGCAGAGAGAAAAACTGATGTGCATTGTGGAGGGCCTTCTGGCTTGACAAGATTCAGACATTTGGGATGTTGTGAAGGTTAGAAATTGTTTTTGGAATGTATGCTAGTGGTGGATAATCACAAAATTATTTAGAAATCCCTTAGAAAATGATGATATATTGATGTTGCTTTATTTCACACTCAGTCTGTCACAATCTGCTTGCAAAAGATGACGCCCAGACCAGCCGTCTGTCTCCTGCATCATTCTGCAAGAAATGAAAATGACTTACAAAAAATATTGCATGATCAAGCAGAGCTGTGGAAAGTCAGGGCATATGATAGCTGCAGATAAGATTAGCACCGATTCTGCCAACTTGTTAATCATCTAAGCGTTGGACAGAAATGTATCTGCAGGTTTCCTAGCGACCAGAGCAAAAATGAAAAGAGATTTAACAGCTATTTGGTGGTTGTGGTTTTGAAACTAAAATTTGATAACATAACATAACCTACATATAATGTTAAGCATGTATATGCTAAACTTTATATAAAGCAAAGAACAATAATATAAGCAAACAAAATCTATTGATGTAATTGGATTCACTTTTAGCCATACTCACAAGTTCTATTCAAAAAATGTGCTCAAATTTATCCTCTTTCTCAAATGCATGAAAGGTATTTTAATTACGATCTCTGAAAATGTAATTACAGTGCAAAAATACCAACAGAGGGGCTGGTGAGATGGCTCAGTTGTTAAGAGCACTTGTTCTTGCTGAGGACCCAAGCTCAGTTCCTGACACTCACACGGTAGATCCTAGCCATCTGTAACTTCAGTTCCAGGGGATCTGGTGCCCTCTTTGGACTTCCATGGATACCAGGCACATACCTAGAACACATACATACATATTCATGTCAAACACCCTTACAAAACTAAAAAATAAAAATGTTTCAATAACAACTAAAGGCATAATTGTAAAAGAACTACAAAAAACCTGATTATAACATCCTGAAAATGAAATGCAATGAATAGTCAGTTTATATAGTAAAATTAAAGTAAGGATTGGCACGGTGGTATGATATATAAAATGTTTTACATCAAATTTTTATAGTATTTCTCATATAGTACAGTAAAAATATTTTAGTAATGCAAACATTATGCCACCAAGCCTAAAATTAGTAATCTGCGCACTTTTAAAATGAACAAACAATTCAAAATTTTTTAAATAACAGATTTAATGACAGCTAGATCAGGACATGAATCTATTATACAAAATTAAGTATCACATTAAATTTTGTAGTCAGTTTTATAGGGATGTATAGATTTAAATATCTACACTAAGAATATATATATATATATTTTAAATATTTCAGAATTAGAAAAACTACCAAGAAAAAAGCAACATCGTGGAAAGTACAAGCACAGATTGTAAAGGGAAATGCTGGAAGTTTCCTCTCTATCTCTTAGATCCACATCCTCACTGAGATAATTGCCTGCAAAGAGCTACAGAGCAGTATGAACCAAATGTTCACCTTCTAGGAGACTGGGAGTTGGAGGTGTCAGTTTGAGTGTTCCCTTCAGAATGAAGGTTTCTCAGGTGTATGTTTGGGTCATTCCAACCCAGGCTGACCATGGTGGCTCTCTTCGGGCAGGGCAGTGTTTGGATGTAGCACTGAGATGCATTCAAGGAACAGTCATGATGTGTGTATTGTGTGACAAAGCTTTTCATTGGGAGCCAAGGCACACACTTTTCTTCATCCCACAAAGGGAGGGAACCCAAGACAGAGCAGAGTCCAGCTTGGTGAGCCAATGAGTCCTATGGGAGTTACTTCCAGGAAAACGGTCAAGGCTTATTCACAGCGGCAAGAAGGACTCAAAGACAGCTACATAGCCACAGCCCATCCCCAGAATCGGTGACAGCTCCCAAAGCTGGGACCCTGGAGCACAGTGCACAGCCTGCAGGCAGCTCAACATGTTGAAAAGTGTCCTTCCCAGGTGCCGCAGTTGATCTAAACCTCTTCTAAGTAGCTCTGCTGATGTTTGCTTCTTCCAGGGAGCTGGTCTAGTCTCAGGATCTTCTTTGCAGTTGGGCTTGTCTGAGAGTCTTCTTTGCAACTTTATGGCTTCCTCTGGGAGGGAGGGGCCTAGTGAATCTCATCCTTCTGGGGGATTTTCTGGAGCTATTCTAAGTTGTTTACCTTTCAATTTAAGGAGTTTCCCTGCAGGATGGAATGTTTCAGTGTCTGATGAAGCTGTTACACGGCAGTGGGACAAGTCACACATCTCTCTCGCAGACTGTGTCCTGAGCGCCAAGCCCTGTGTCAGACTCTACTGAGTCCTAAACAGCCCAAGTGGGCCTTGGGCTTTAATGAGAAAATACATCTTTCGAATCCCAAACTGGAAAACCTAAACAGATTCCTAAAGAAACAGGGTTGCTTGTGTTTGGGTATGATGAGACAATATACCAAAATCTAACTGAAGCCCCCCTCCTGCCCCCTCCCTTAAACTGAGGGACCTGAACATTTCCAGCACCTTTACAGACAGTTTCTCACTTTGACCCAAAATGATGAATGTGATTATACCCATCTTACAACAATGAGCCATCATGCAAATGCCCTACAGATATGCCCATGAGCCAATCCGATGGAAGCCTTTCCTCTTTTTTCTGGGTGTATCTAGGTGTATGCCCAGCTGAGAAAAGCCAACCAACCTTTCCCCAATACCATGAACGTAATTTCAAAATAAAGATTTAAGTTTCTGCTGCTTTGGTATGGCTTTACTTAGTACTCTGTGTGCCTGGTGCAAGCATTTAATAAGTTTTCTGAATTCCTCATTAAATTTTCTGTGACCTTTACTTGTTAAAATGCCAACCGAAATGATTTTCAAGGACTTGTGTAGTAGAATTTGTGTATTGACAACAGAAACAAGCAGCGGGCCTGGAAGTCTTGGTAGGTGAGAGGGAAACGATGTAATGAGGTGACTGGAAATATGCGCGACCAGTAGTTTGCTTATCACAGTGGTTCTCAAGCTTCCTAGTGCTGAGACCTTTAATACAGTTCCTCATGTTGTGGTGACCCCATCATAAAATTATTAATGTTGCTACTTGATAATTTTGCTACTGTTATCGTTAGCATCCGTACTGGCCTGCCCGCGGGGTCCTGACAGGATACGCCCCCAGCTGCAGCCACCAAGAGCACCCCGTGTGCACATTCGCCACATTTCCTTATAAAAGGCAGGATTTATCCTGGCAGTGGTGGCACACGCCTTTAATCCCAGCACTCGGAGACAGAGGCAGGCGGATCTCTGTGAGTTCGAGGACAGTCTGGTCTACAAGAGCTAGCTCCAGGCTCCAAAGCTACAGAGAAACCCTGTCTTGAAAAACCAAAGGGGGGGGGGGGGGGACAGGGCTTACCAACCTCCTCTCTCTCTTTCTCTCCTTTATTCTCTCTTTGTCTCGCTGTCTCTTTCTTTTTCATCTGCCTACCCCCCACCCCCAGCCTGCTTCTCTGTCCCCTTCTCTGCCTCTTCCCTATCCTCTTCCTATGCCAGCCTTGTATGGTGTGACTCTCCTGCTGCTTTTAAATTATAACGCTTATGAATTGTAATGTAAATAATTGTGTTTTTTAATGGTCTTGGGCAACCCCTGTAAAAAGACCTTTAACCTCCCCCCCCCACACCCAGGGGTCACAAATCACTCTCTTAAACTCTGTGGCTCCACCCACTTCCTCCTTCAGTCAAGCTCCCTCCTCATCCCCTCAGCCCCAGCCTCCATCTGCCTTTTTATCTGTTGTATGCACGGTGGTTCTCCAAAAGAGATAAGTTTTGAAAACCAGTGAGCTAGAGACTCTATCTAAATTAAATCATTATTAAATATACTAGGTCATTTATTGTGGATCTTTTAAATTGAATGACATCGTTGGGGCATTTTCTAAAATTACAAGCCGAGGAGGAAATGTGAAAGGGATCCCACACATTTTCTTCAATTGAAGGGAACTTTCCAAACCAGACCAAATTGCCTGAACCAGTTCATGCCACATTCATGTTAATTTCCTGGAAAGGAACAATTTTAATCCCATTTATCAAATGAAGGTCTTTCTTTGCTATTTTGTACTAATGTGTTTAGCCTTATGATTCGGGAGACATTTAGATTGGTCTCTGCATACACCTTATTAGCTTAGTATTTGACATTCATTACTGAAATTTTTATGAAAATAACTAATATTTTCATATAGAAAGGTCTAGTTTAGCAAAAAAAATTAGAGAATACTCACTTTGCTTATATTTATAATTAAATTTTCATGGCTGGTGAGTTATAGCTGTCACACATAGACTATCCCATTATAATTGGTAAGTTTAATTTGTACTTTAAAAGCGATATGCCAGTATATTGAATTGACTCTGAAATGACATGCATTTTAGTCTAAATGAAATTGCTGCCTTTTCTTGCCCTAAATTCCAGGGCAAGAATCATACGTATTTCTTACCTTAGTTTTGTCATAGTTTATACTGTATAAACCTCACTCCTGGATTTATGGTCATTTTTGAAAGACTTAGAAGTTTTATCAGTGTGAGAATTTGCCCCGGCATTGTTTGAAGCATTCTGCACCCAGTTCATTAGTAAGCCCACCTGTAAAGCTTATTTATAGTTATCTTTAAACGACAAAATTGGTCCAGCCTATGACCGGTGGCTTAAGGAAAGGAAGCAAGTTTGTGTCTTGATGAGCGGCTCCTGACCCTTCAGTCAGCACAGTTCCTTGTACATGGGACTTCCAATTCAGATGGCTGAGAGCACACTCTCATTGCGGTTCAGTGTCTACCTGGTCTACCTCACGGTCTACCTGGGTTGTGACAGTCTGCTAGGAAAATATCCCACCGGCTTGTCATCCTTCCATCTGGAAGGCAGGTCATCGTAGTTAAGATTTTTATTGGTGTGAAGAGGCACCATGACCATAGCAATTCTTATAAAGAAAACATGTAATTGGGATGGCTAGCTTACAGTTTCAGAGGTGCAGTCGGCGCAGTCCATTACCATTGTGATGGGGAGGGTGGTGGTGCCCAGCAGACATGGAGCTAAGACTGCTACATCTTGCAGGCAAGAGAAAGTCAACTGACACTGTCACTCTGAGGGAGGGTTGAGCAAAAATGGGCCCACCATGACTCACTTTCTCCAAGAAGGCCACAACTCCTAATAGTGCCACTTCCTTTGGGGGCCATTTTCTTTCAAACCACCACATAGATCATAAACTCGTTGGCCAGAGCAAGTAAGTCACATGGTTAGTGTAAGCGAAAGGGTTGGAGAAATGCAGTTATTACTAGCAAATCTAGGTGAAGCATTGAGTCGCTTTCACAAGATGGCTTAAGTTGAAGCAGGGCATCCCTTCTGCCAAGTGGAGGAAGGATCACTGTTATTTCAGAGAAACAATGTAAATGATTTCCAAAAGGGTCAGGGAGCTGGAAGAGGAGCACCAGATGAGGGAGAGTGGAACGTCATGGTTTGACATGGGAACGTCATGGTTTGACATGGGAACGTCATGGTTTGACATGGGAATGCCATGCTCATAAACTGTCATGTGAAAGGCTGCTCCTCTAGCCAGTGTTTACAAAATACTGCTTCTCCAAGTAGGACCTTCTGCTCTGTGGGTTCTCTATTGGCCTTTCAGATTTTAAATAATACAGCTGACAATATTGTTCTCTAATGTACCCTGTAAAGAAGACATTTCAGTACCACCATGGTCAAATTTTATATTTCAGTTCTGTGTGAATGACTTCATAGTTCATAATGACTGCTTGAAACCAATATTTCAGATCATTTTCATTTATATTCTTTTTACATAAGTCATATAGATACGGGTTCCTGGAAGTGAGTAATTCTTATGGAATGTTTTAAACACAAGTTGTTTTCCAGCAATAATCTTGTTTACTATTCGTCTTTGACATTGTATCTATCAGATGGCCACCATGATGTGGCAATATAAAAGCATTTCAGATTTAACAGGGCTACGACAGAGTGGCCAAGGACTGTGGTAACTGCCCACTCTTCTCTATGCCAGTGACCCCTCTACTTAGGAGTAGGGGAGGTAGACGACTAGAGAAGAATCTCCTACTGTATTCTGAGGGTCTTCTTGAGGGAGCAGTGGGCTAGAATCAATCTGATTCTAGTGAAAGGCTGGTGGAAGGAAATGAAGATTATTTCAAGGTCTTTAAGCAGATAAGGAATGTGGGATGCAGATGACCATGGTCTGGTGAGAGGACCCCTCTTCTTCTGCAGTATAAGAAGTAGGGGAGAAAGTACCCTTTAAAGCCAGTGTAAATCTGGTGGTAAAATTATTAGGAAATTATCACCTTGAGGGCCCTGTTAACGGCTCCAAGAATGGCATGCCAGAGTCATCATCTGAGACTCATGGGGGAGAAGATGGATATTTGAGACGAACAGATGTGAGGTGACGCTGCTGTTCTGGAGAAGAGTGACCAAGGCTTAGCAGTGTTTCTGGGTGCTAGCTAGAGTGCCGGCCATGCATTCTCTCTCAGTTACTGTTCAGCACTTCAGACACAAGCATGGAAAAGGCAGTTTCAGTTGAGTTTTGGGTAGATTTTAAGGTATTGAAAAGTTTATCGCAATTGCAGACTGTGAAGGTCGGATGAGTGGGAAGTAGTGGAGATGAGGCCAGGAGAGTTGTCGTGGGAGATGGGCTACTTAATTGGCCTGACGTAATATAGGGGGGTTGAGGTCATTCCTGGTGGCTGGAGGAGTATATGTCTAGCTTTATAAGGTAGGATGTATGGATTGGAAGAAATATAAAAATCAGGACACTTTGAGTTGTTCCAAATCCATGGCAGAATCATGAGACTGCTGATTGGGGATATTTATCAGAGTCCGTGAGTGGCTGATTATGAAATATATTTAGTTGAAAAATAATATATATTGTTACTAAATATATATATAACTACTGTATAACAATCACACACACATATGAACACACACCAAACACCTGTAGATTGGAATTTCTCAGATATAAATACTTTTTACATAAAATTTATGAATCTGTTGGAAATATATGTTGGTCAAGGTTACAATTGAAACAAAAACAGGAAAAAGTATCCATGTAGAATGAAACTTAAATGTTTGTTGTTGGTCAAGCAACCATTCATGACATTGGGGCCTTAAAAAGTTATACATATGATTAGAGTCGGCAGAAAAAAAGTAGGCAAAATACATATCTGCTAATGAGCTGGTTTTAATACAAGCATCCTGATCTAGAATTCTTTGTCTCAAATTCTTACTCATCGAATTTTACCTGCATGAATGATTCTATGAAATGTGGTAGTGATATCAATTTGTTTTGACTCTTTTCTATAAATTAAGCTTTACCTAATTTATAAAAGTATCTATAAATGTTGGCAGGGGCTGCTTGTTCGTCCCTGTCACCCAGAACCAAAATGATCACACAGAAACTGTATTATTTAAATCACTGCTTGGCCCATTAGCTCTAGCTTTTTATTTGCTAACTCTTACATACTAACTTAGCCCATTTCTATTAATTTGTGTATCACCACTAGGCTGTGGCTTATCAGGAAAACTTCCGGCATCTATCTCTGGCAGGGCAACATGGCGTCTCTCTGACCCTCCCCTTCTTTTTCCCAGCATTCAGTTTAGTTTTTCCCATCTACCTAAGTTCTGCCCTATCAACAGGCCAGGGCAGTTTCTTTATTCATTAACCAATAAAAGCAGCACATAGACAGAAGGACCTCTCACATCATATACAATTTTGTTTTGGTTAAAATTTCTTGATTTGGGAATTAGATTCCTTCTAAAGTAAGTTTTCTAGATTTTTTTGTTTGCAAAATGTCTTAAATTTTTTTTGCCACAGACCGAGTTTATATGTTCCTAATTTTAAAACATTTTAGAATTTGGATCATCGGCCGACTTTAGGGTTAATCATCTTATTAACAGAATCCGTGTCTGCTACACTGTGATATGTTTCTCTGAGAGGTTCGCTGCTCTATCAGAGTAAGCCAAACAGTTCTGGTCTTACAATTTAGCTGAAAATTAATTTGCATTGATACTGAAGTAAACATAAGTGTGGAGAGGAATGTTTCATTTGAGACATAAGAAGTTACGTTTATCTTTATTTGAAGTACCCCATTCTTCTGAAATAGCACAGTTAGTGACTAGCTCTAGGGTCCTGCCAAGAGCTCTAATGGACAAGCAAGCATAAGAGAGTATGTGAATTTTCTACAGCTGCTCACCCTCAATGCCTTCGCTTTTCATTCTTGCTATTGACTAGAAAGGACGAGAAGGAGAGGCTGTCTCATTGGCTGTCTAAGCATTATTTGGGTTGATGCATTTGCTTGCTTTACCCTATTTTGCCAGACTTGCGGATGCCTTTGTTAGAGCCATGGGAGCAGTTTCCTTCTCATTTACAATCTGCTGCTAATGTCCAAGTTTTAATAGTTGGTTGCTACTTGGCATGACAGTTATTAAATAGTGATGTCACTAGGGCCTGAAAGTGTAGCCCAGGAATACCGTGTATGCTCAGGTATGTGAGGTCCTGGATTCAATCCACAGCAGCAAAAATGAAAAAATGAACAACTTCATCTGTAGGGTTTTCTCTTCTGCACTTCACCCCATCAGGTAGAAAGCACAGTGCTTATTCAGTTCAGGGTTACCTATCACGGCACACAGCCAATCCGATGCTGTGCTATATTTTTTCTGTTTCAGCATCTAACAAGACATTAAAACAACAACAACAACAACAAAAACTCAAAGTTGAAGTTTGAAGAATTAATTGTGATTGTCTTCCCCTGTTAATCTGATCAGACCCTGTGATTAGCCTGATTATGCCTTTTATCACTCAGTATTTAGCAAGCATGTGTTGAACATTTATTGTGCGCCAGGCTATGTCCTAGACATTGGAGGAGTCAGCAGTGAACAAATTAGACAGAGCTCTTGCTTTTATGACATTTTTATGGCAGTATAAATAATATTAAGTACATTCACATGATAACTTCAGACTGGAGAATTACGTGATGAACAGTTATGAGCGGTACATTGGGAGCTGATGAATCTTCAACCTTAGGTGAAATCGGAGTCCCAGGCGAAAGGACATGAGCCAGCCTTGGGAGAGTTGGAGGAAATCCCTTTCTAAAGAGTCACACAAAGAGTTCTGGGTTTAGAGTTGGCTTTTTCAAATATGGGGTGAAGAACAGGAGAAAGGAAGGAAGACATAACAGTGGAAGACTGTATTGTGAGGTAGCTGTGTGTGTGCATGTGTGTGCTTGTGTGTGTATCTGTCTGCCTGTCTGCTGTGTGTGTACACATCACTTCGTTAACAACATCAGTACTGGAGAATAATATAACCTCTGTGTTGTAGACGCACTGAAGTTTCTTCATATCCATGTTAATGAGTCGGTAAACTGGGATTAGATCTTTGATCTTAAAAATCAGTGGTCCCGAGCCCATATTATGACCAAACCCAGTGTTGACTGTGGTTGATGACACCAGTTTTCTTTACCTACCCATGATTCATTGCTCAACATATAAACCTTATAAAATAAGGTAGCAGAAATATGAAGCCAATAAAATCTGCTTTCTCACCAACAAAGAATAATTTAAGTTAGGAAAACTAATCATTATATAGTCAGAGCACTTAAGAGTTAATAACATACTTTTTATTCAAGTTGCATCTGAAATTATTTGTTCGTGATACTTAAGCCTGTTTCAAAACACAGAGACAAGGGACTCAGATTATTCAGAAATCTGTGAACATTCCCATTTTCCTTCAGTGTTCTTATCCTTCATCCCCTTCATCAATGGGGTAAAGTGCTTCCACTGTCCAATAAATACAAGCAGCAAATGCTTACAATATGTGATTGTGATTTCAGCCTTGCAGCTGCCTTTCTACTCTGAATTAGGATCAAGTGCAATTCAAAATGTCAATAAAATTTGTATCTACACCGAAAATTAAAGTATAGGTTTAACCTTTTCTTTATAAGTCAGGCATATTGAGGTGAAACTAATTGTGAGCACTAGCTAAACCATATGGACGTGTACACCTTAGAATTGTCTCCGTGTTTGGGTTGTATTTTCTGAGAAAGGAAGATGAAGGGGAAAGTAGCACTTTTACATTTCAAATGAAACAACATAGTTTGCCTTTATCGATAGACACAAATACAATGCAGGTGCTATGCTTTTATGTAATTAGAGAATTCCAGAAAGCATTTAGAAATAGCTTAAAAATCTACCATGTGTTGACAGCACTTTAATAAATACCTCCAGACTGTGAATAGAAATTTGAAGTCCAGTAACCTATTCGATTTGCTTTTTATATTATTTTCACTTACACAAAGTGAGAAAGGGAAAGTCATATTTGTTATCATTTTATAAAAGTAACTGCCAAAAATGTCTGCTCATCTTAAAGATTAACAGTGGTTTCTGTGGATGCTGTTCTTGTCCTCAAAAGAGAAGTTTCAAGCCAGTGTCCCTGTGGTTAAGCTAATTAGATGCTGGAACTCTTCAGTTCTTCACAGAGGTGCGTCCTGGGCTAGGATTTCTGGGACTGCAGAGCCCAGTTAGCACTGGGATGGGAGGACAGCCCCCACTCTCAGGCTCTGTCCACTTCTCTTGCTACTCTTTCCACTTACTTCACTTATCTATCCATTGCTGCCCTCCCAGAGAGACTCAACCTCCACGATTACATACCCACTTTACAGATATTTAAAATAAAACTTCAATACTTAAGACTGCCCTTCCTCCCAAATTAACAAATTAACAAAAAATAAAACTAGGCACTTTGAAAGCATAAAGTGTATTATTTAAAATAAAGAAGTAAAAACTAAACTATGGTAACCACCAGGTTTGGCAAGAGCAAAGCAAAGACTTATTCTCCCTCATGTGTGGCAGGGATAGAATTTGCTACATTGTTCGAAACCAGTGCTTCTCAACCTATGTGTTATGCCCCCTTTGGGTCAAATGACCCTTTGCCAGAAGTCACCTAAGACCATCAGAAAACACAGATACTTACATTATGATGAATAACAGTAACAGTATTGCAGTTTTGAAGTAACAACGAACATAATTTTATGATTGGAGGTCACTACAGCATGAGGGACTATATTAAAGGATTGCAGCATTAGGAAGGTTGAGAACCACTGATCTAAACTCGTGAGTACCTGAGAACATTCTTGATTTTTTTTAAAAAAAAGGTTTTACTTAGGTTTAGTTATTCAACATTGAGGGATATATCCAAAGGAAATACTCAAGATGTCAAGCAATTAATGAGTGTGTGCTCTCACAAATAGAAAAGCATTCAAAATATTCAAAAGAAA
This sequence comes from Microtus pennsylvanicus, assembly GCF_037038515.1. Lineage (NCBI taxonomy): Eukaryota > Metazoa > Chordata > Mammalia > Rodentia > Cricetidae > Microtus > Microtus pennsylvanicus. The sequence goes on along the minus strand of NC_134579.1, from coordinate 176,924,719 downwards.
AGGATTGGAGAAGCAAGTAAATCATGGACTACTGAGCATGCCTTAAAATGTATGCTTGTTAGTTCACTTAATGGCATGGGCAAGTAGCAGTGTAATAAATAAACCAAGCTACAAAACTCCTTGTATAGTATGAGTCCAGCTATGCAAGACAGAGAAATGCATAGGAAACAATGCTAACCTGTAACGCTATTAAACCCTGTGTTTCAATGATCTTCCCCCATATCACTATGAGTTTCATAGGGAAGCTCTAATGAACACACAAATGGTAGAAATCACAACAAACTCGGAGGGCAAAAAGTCAATCATAAACCTTGACTCCGGTATTATTCAATAGTCCATTGTCCTCACCTTTTCTAAAATTTCACTTTTTAAAACTTTACTTACTAGGTGATAAACCATATAGTCTTGAAAGTCACCTTTTCCCCCCTTCCTGACAAAAATGACTTTACTTAATGATAATTGAATTTCCTTCTTTATGGCCAGTGTGTTTCAGAAGGTTAGTTATCTATAGCAATGTCAAATGACTGTTAATAGGATCCTCAGTTCACATGAAAATGGATTAGAGGCTTAAGTAAACAGATTGGTCATGAGTCTTTGACCAGTCTCGGATCCAATTACTCAAGCTTTGCATTTAACAAAAGCAACTTGAAAAGACAAAGGAGGATTACATACTTACACATATACACGTGTGCCAACACCAGGTATGACGTAATTATACACAGTACACTTGATATTCTTAGTGTGGCAATGAAGTCTCTTTGCATTTTCCATTATCAACTTAAAAGCAGAAAGAGTACAATTATTTTCAAAAGGTGTTTATGCTCCAGTGATGACAAAGTTCCTGTTCACTGCTTCTGTAGAAGGGCTTGGGGGCTACTGAGGCATCTGGCACCTTCTGTGACTTTGTCTTTCCCCGAAGAATATAATTGAAAGGGAAGTGTTAGGGAGGACATAATGGTGAGCCTTTTTCCTTTTGCCACAAGCAGGAAATGTCCCTTTAAGGAACTTCAAATGTAATGCATGCTTACTTGAGGAGGAAGGTAATGGGAGAAAAGCTGTTCAGTAATAAGCCAGGAAGGAAAGGAAGCCTGGCCTGAGAGATAAAGGAGGTGCCCGTGAAAGGGGAGGACACAGGCTACCAGAAACTGGTGAGGCTTCACACATCAAAAACTGAACCCGCTTCACGATGGAAACCCAAGGTAATTAGAAAGTGTATTTTTTGTCAAGTCTGTAATATTTTTTTCTGGAAATGCAAAGCAAATTTATAAATATAAGATTGCAGTGTGAATTGGTAGAGCCTAACTATAGGTATAAAGACTTTGCATTTTTTTGTTATTTTTGAACTATTTAAATGTGTTTGGGAAACCTATTAGTGTGACTTGTAAATGTCAGCTGCACCCTCGAACTGTGTGGCCCCCACCCTGGCTGTTATGAGATATTAACCACTTGAGAATTTGTAAGTGAAATAGACGTTTAAGTAATGATCTAAAGTTCTTCCAACTTCTAATTGTAATTCTAAATTGCCAAGTTTTGCCTATAGAGAAACCATTTGTAATTAGAGGGCTTCTTAAAGTAGTCATTGTACAGGAAAAGGCACCTAATGAGCTGAGAATATCTCATATGAGTGAAATGGGCATTCCTCTACATTTAGAAGCCCAGTCCCTCAGGCACTGTTTGTTCATTGACCCACTGTGTTTCCCAAAGTAAACCCTTTATTTTTAGTATGATCTTTTTCACTGATTTCAACTGATGGAATCATTATTTCTTTTTTTAAAAAAAACTATCGTCATAAATCTGGTTTTCTAGAACCAAGCTACACTGATTTTTCAAGTTCTTAGACTGTTATAAGGGATATGGTGGAAGAAATATTCCTTCTGTATTTGAAATTTCATAACCTACATTGTTGATATAAACAAACGACTTTTTCTAGTTAAACTGGGCTTCTTATTATATAATGCCTAGATACTACAAATGTAAGTTTACTTGAAAATGAAAAAGATATTGAAAACTTGGCTATTCAAAAATACAACTTTTGTTCTATGGTCTAGAACCTGGCTAGTTAACAGGATAGAGATATTAAAGAAAATAAGCACCCAAGGAGAAAAAATGGTGAATTGTTATAGACACAATAGTCAGGAACATGTGCTGATTGTTTACTGATGGAATTGCCACAGCCTTGACTCCTTTCTTACCATAATTATCAGTGCAGATTGCATTCCATTACAGATGCATCTCCTATTGTAATGACAAACTCAAAGAGAATTCTAGCAGCTGTGCAGAAAATGAAGCATCAGAAATTTTATACCCAGTTAAACTGACTTTCTGTTACAGAGGGCTTAGGCAGACTGTTATAAACACGTAGAGAGTCTTCTTTATAGAAGCCTTTTGGTTGTTTCTACCAGAGAATATGCTTCAAACAGCCAATGTGTGCATGTGCATTTGTGGGTGCATTGAGTGTGCGTTGATAGTGACAGTCTGGAGATAGTAATTGTATAGGCTGGGAGGGTTGAGTGTCAGGAGTGAGTGCTCATAAATGTGGTGATTCTTCTTTCTTTCTCTCTCTCTCTCTTTTTACAACTTATTGTCCTGCTTCTTCATCTTTTTTAAAATTTATTGATTTTTATTGAGCTCTACATTTTTCTCTGCTCCCCTCCCTGCCTCTCCCTTCCCCCCTTCAACCCTCCCCCAAGGTCCCCATGCTCCCAATTTACTCAGGAGATTTTATCTTTTTCCACTTCCCATGTAAATTATATCTATGTATGTCTCTCTTAGGGACCTCACTGTAGTCTAGGTTCTCTGGGATTGTGATTTGTAGGCTGGTTTTCTTTGCTTTATTTTTAAAAACCACTTATCAGTGAGTACATGTGATAATTGTCCTTCTGGGTCTGGGTTACCCCACTCAGATTATGTTTTCTAGCTCCATCCATTTGCCTGCAAAATTCAAGATGTTGTTTTTTTTTTCTGCTGTCTAGTACTCCATTGTGTAAATGTACCACATTTTCCTTATCCATTCTTTGGTCAAGGGGCATCTAGTTTGTTTCCAGGTTCTGGCTATGACAAACAATGCTGCTATGAACATAGTTGAGCACATGTCCTTGTGGCACGATTGAGCATCCTTTGGATATATACCCAAAAGTGGTATTACTGGGTCTTGAGAAAGGTTGTTTCCTAATTTTCTGAAAAATTACCACACTGACATCCAAAGGGGCTGTACCAGCTTGCTCTCCCACCAGCAATTCAGGAGTGATTCTTCTCTTAAATTGATCTTGGTGAAATAATCTAGTGTGAATATCCTAAATACACTAAGATATACACTTTTAATGGTTGAATTTGATGGTAATGGTATTAATAACTTTTAACAATTCTGAATTTTATTGAAATCTTTATTATGAATATATGAGGTATTCTATCTAAAGTTTTACAAATATGTATACATATGCATATGTATGTTTGCATTCTCCAAACATCTTAGCCAGGGAGAAAGGAGAACTGGGGCTATAAGAATTCCCTACTATGAAGGTCCTAGGTTGAATTTGCTTGTAGTACTAAACAGAAAGGACTTTTTCGAGTAATGACTGAACCTGGAAATGTAAATGTAAAGCAACTCAACAAGCCAGGAAACTAAGCAGTGACCAAAAATGAACTAAGATGTGTTGCAAACTCAAGAGTCAACTGGAAAAGACCAGAGATAAGGATTTGAGTTTCGTTAAAATCTAGACATATAGCAGATAAAACTCATTGAGTCTGTTTAAGTTGAATTGAAATAATATTGAAAAGTGAAGATCATTGATCACATTCAAAGAGTGACTGAGAAGCAAATTGCTGAAAACAGGTCAATGGGAGTAATGAGTCACTTTTTTCTTCCCTCTATCAATTATGCCTCTGGGGATAAAACAGTAAATAGTAAACTGCCTCTCAATTATCTCTATTCATTAGTGGATGTGAACCATGAGAGTAAGTCCCTCATGTTTATAACCTGTGATGAATAGCTACTGATGGCTCAAGAGAATCAGTCACCAAGATGCCTCCTGATGATGGAATATATCACCTGTGGTCTTGCCCCTAGATCAGTCTTTGGTTTGTCAGATTCCATGATGTATGTGCAACCAGGAAAACACAGGTTGTGTCTCCTGTGATTCAAATGTCCTTTGTCCAGACAAACTGTAAGGAAAAGAAGGGGATAAACAAGGAATTAATGACTTAAAAGAAAATTATAGCAAGTTTTTAAATGTAACAATGTCTTATAATCTACCTACCACAGAGAATTAGTTGGTCAAACTCTAAAGAAATAAAGACAGTAAATGCCAGAATGTGAATTCTTTGGGGAGAACAAGAAGGAACTGTGATTGGGACAGGGCCATTGGCAGCTCCTGGGGTTTATTTTGGATCTATGTCTGTCTGTCTGAGAATGTTTAATTAATGTTTTATATATACAAATAAGATTTATATCTGCTTAGCTTATTTGATTGATATGTATATATATATATATATATAGTTATATTTCAGGTCTAAATCTTCAAACATGATGTGTAAATACTCTAAATGTCATAAAAATACATCTATAAACAATTGTTTCTAGGGATTTTGATGGATATAATTTTTAGCTCCTGTAGATAAATGCCAAAGAGGGTGGCAGCCAAGATTGTATGCTAAAATTGTGTTCAGTTTCATAAGACATTATCAAACCATCTCCTAAAGTAGCTCTAACATTGAGAGACTCAATATCAGAGAATACCAGTTGATAGCAAGGCAGTCAGCAGTCCAGTGCTGTAGATTCAGGTCATTCTAATCAGTATGCATTGGTATTTCAGCTGTTGTTTCCATATTTCTGATAATTTGGAGAGGATCTCTTCCTTTACTTGTTTATTGTTTCTCTTTCTTCTCTACAAACATTGTCTATTGGTTTTTTTGTCCCTCTTGTGAAGCTGGGATGTTTTGTTCTGTGTGAAATATAAAGTAGAGGTTACTAAAGGGAGACAGAGAAGCAATACTGAGAGAGAAGTAGTGGGCACCAAAATGCAGCTCAAGGGTAGAGAACTTTTTTTTAGAATTGTGTAGCACCACAGGGCAACGAGAAATGAGTGAATTGTACATCTCAGTATGGCTGAAGGGAAGACGTAGAAGGTCCCTAGCATGGGACATAATATTTGAGATGCTCATTACCTTGATTTTGTTGTTACACATTGTATAGTTATACCTAAATATATTAGCAGTGGAAATTATGTCTCTTTTTATAAATGTCTCCTAATTACATTGTTCTGAATCTATAGCTCTTGTGGAAATAGTTTTATTGAAAAAGTATTTTAAGTTTCTATTACTAATAGTATGCTAAAATAGAATTCTTTTTACCTATGAACTGTCACAAATAGATAAAATAGCTACTTTACATGCAAATGGACTTTTAAAACCAGAGACTATTAGATGCTGATTTGCAGCACAGTCTGCCTGAAGTGAGGAAAAAAACCTAATAAATGCTGTGTTGCGAACCAATAATTAGATTCTCATTCTGGGACAAAGGGCTTGCAGGGTTTTCCTTCTTGGCCTCATAAATCTGACCGTATCTTTTCATTCTACTGCTATTAAGTGGTTTAGAGACATAACTTAACAGTAACATAAATGCCTGAACCTCAGTGGCCAGCACTTAAAACCTGCGATTTCAGGGTGATGGTGTGCCTTGCATTGACGAAGTGGCTGTGCCATTTGCTCTTGAAGATAGCTGCTTGCGGTTAAGCTGCAAGTTCAGTATCACTTGGCTTTATACTCTAGTGCTGTTGGCTAAACTTAAAGATTGTTAATCCCGCTGCTCTGTCTCTACAGAAGCGGTATGGTGCAGTGTGCTAACAAACCATATTGAAGTTTGGATTCTAGCTGGCCCGTTTCCCATGCTTAGGTGGGAAACCAAAATCTGCTGAGTTGTGCAGCTGTCCAACTGTGGCCTACATCATAATCCAAAGGGAGAGGAAGTGGAGAGGTTGAAAGGAGTCGTGGGTACCAAAGTACAGTTCAGGGAAGAAGATTTTTCTGTCATTGTGCAGCACCATAGGGCAATGGGAGATACAAGTGAACTGTATATCTCAGAATGACTGAAAGTGGGGATTTGGAAGGTTCCGCGTCACGTGACTTGTTAAAGCAGAGATTTGTAGTCTTCTCACAGCTTCTAGACCCGTTGATCTGAGTCGGACCTTGAAGTGTCCATTTCTTCCCGGATCCAGGTAATGCCAATGCTGCCTTTCCTAGGACCACAGTGAAAACCACTGACTGGATATAATGAAAGTCCCTGCCTTCAACTATCATATGCTTTCTTTCCAAAAAGAGCTAAGAAAACAGATATTAGAATTTAGAGCTTGCCATTGTGGAGGCCACCAGGCCAACAATTAAGGAGAACATTTCCTGTCTGGGATATTATAATTAAGATCTTATGCTAAAGTCCTGGGAATAATGTATCTATTAATAGAATATTAAATGACTAGAGGTTTTATTTACATCTGGGAAAATGCCAGTTAAGCAAATAAATCAGATAGCAGACATCTTCTCAAAACCCCTGGTTAGTTGATGACACAGGTTTCTATCTTCATTGGAGTGTAATGAATAGCTTATCTTTCTCAGGAATTTTAGTCGTTTTTCCCCAAGAGTGCTGGCCTCCAGTAACTAAATTTAATGCCTGAGTGACAGCGCCCTGAGTTTATTCTGTTTTCCCTCCCTGCATTCACAGTCGTTTAATATGCAAATCACTGATCCCTGTGAGGTGTCTGCGCCTTATCCAATGGGGTTGATCTGAAGCTTACCTACTGTCAATCTTTCAAACTTATTTTTTTTCCTCCCTTCCACTCCTCGATCCCTCTCCCTCCTTGTCTTTCATTTGACCTGGAGATCAAACCCAGGGTCTTCCTGGTTTTTAAGCACTGTAAGTCCCGAAGGGTGATTTTTGAATGAAGGATGGATAGCCTTCAAGATGCTGGCCATTTCAGTGAAGATAACTGTATTGTGTGTATTAGTCATATTGGTAGGAGTCTGCTTGGTCCAAGGATTGAATTTAAGATCCTCAGATACACCCAAATGATAACTTCCTCTATAGCTTTTAATAGAGTTGTCGTTCTGTGAGTCTGGGATCTATTTGGCCACTCTCTTGATTAAAGCAAGGATGAGGATTTGCCTGGTTACTGCAGGATGTACTCAGTGTTAGACTTCATTTGCTTTTGAAGAAGAAATGGACGTTGTTTCTTGGTCCTTTTCTGTAGATCGTGAACTCCTACTCCTCGGGCTTGTTTGTGTTGCTGGGAGTCACAGGCCACAGCTGTCCTCTTTACTTCTGTATTCCACACGTCTTGTGCAGCCTGCACGGCAGTGCATAGGCACTCAATAAATATTTGCTGAGTAAATGAATTGACATTTTTAAAAGGTCACAGTTGTAAAGGAGGCTCCTCTTTGAAAGTTTACAATTTAGAAAATATAAATTATGTTAAAATGGTGTATGCGATGGGTTTTAAGAGCATTGTGGAAAAACAAAACACAATTTTCAGTGGGTGCGCTGGACATACAATTGTGTTTTCTTTGGTTGTTGAAGAGGAAAGGTTTTCCCAAACACTTTGATTTGATATTTTTGGAATTTCCTGACATGAACTCCATTAAACTAGAGGTTATTTTGATTCTGGGGATAGTGGCTGTTAATTTAAGGCTTTGTGTCACTTAACCTTGTAGAATATTCGTAGAACATAATGTTGGTGTATAATTGCATATGTGGGGTTGTCGTGTAATAAGATATGTGAAAATATCATAAGATTTTTTACTCTAAACAAGAAAATTTAATATGCTTTCAAGTAAGCTAACTTCATTCAGGGACTGGCAAAGTTCAGACACATTTATTTTCCCTCTGGTCTGTGCACTTTGACCTTGCGTATGCACTTTGACCTTGCAAACAGTGAGTAAATGAGTGACTGAGTTTCCTCTAACCAGAAAGTACACATTGAAGCACTCCTGAGAAAATCGTTATGTTGGTAAAGTCCATGGATCTAAGTATCTGTGGAGACTTTCATTCCACAGCCATTTTTATAATCAAATCAGTCAAAACCTAATTATCAATTAACGATGTATAAGCTGCCTAATTTCTTTCTTACTTCTTTTATTGGTCTGCCATGTAGAAATTGTTAACAGTTATTACAGACTAAGAGGTATAGCTCAATGATACAGTTCTTGCTTAGCCTGCACAAGACCTGGGCTCGATCCCAAGCACTTGCCCTAAAGGGTGGGGTATTACAGAAAGGTTCTGTGGACTTAAAACAGCAGGCCCTCATTAAAGTCAGCCTCAGACTGATTTTTGAAAACAGGCCTAAGAATAGCTTTTACATTTTTAAAGAATCATAAAAGAAAACAAACATGAGACCGTGGGACGATGTGATTGCCAATCTGGAAATCTTACCATGTAAGTCTTTACAGAAACTGAAGACTCTTAGTACAGAATGCTGTGTAGGGATGACTGAAGTTGATGACAGTGGATTGAAAGCACAGCAAAGCACATATGAGATGATGCCACTTAAAAGTGTATTCGGTCCTGCTCAGGGTAGACACTTAAGGTATTACAATCTTCGTGTTAGTTAGGAAGAGAAGTTAATAGCATCCTATATTTGAGAGCCTACTTAATTTTATGACTTTTCAATAATGAAAATGTACTCATTGTGTAATGGAAAAATTAAAATTTTTTATTTGAATTGGAGGAAGAAAGATTTTATCTAAGTTGTATTTATCTAAGATGCATTTCTCTATTTCTGAAATGAGGAAGTGAGGCTGGGAGAGGGAAGCTAATTTGCATGAAAGGACAAAAACATAAGGCAAAAGCAGCATTACTGTCAAATTTTCTTTGTAGTAGCATCACCATTCGATAAATTAAAACATTCATCCTTCTTCTGCATGAAATATGAACACTGTGCCCAGAGCAATCTGCGGGTATTAGGTATATGATACATGATGAATGAAATCAAAACCGCAAGACTATTGTGATGACCTGAAGACAGACAGGTGTGTGTTTGCTTAGGCAGAATGAAAAATGAATAGCTTAATACTGAGCATTTCAAAACGTGATTGTAGCCGAGGAGCTGACTCATTTAGTAAAGCGCCATGGGCACGAGCGCGAGGACCTGAGCTGGAGACTTCAGAACCCTGTCAAAAATTGGGCATGACAGCACATACCAGTCGTCTCGTCTCAGTGCTAGCCAGAGAGCTTGCTGCCTAGCCGGCCTAGCCAGATTGGTGAGCCCCAGGAGCAGTGAGAGACTCTGTCACAAAAATGAATACATAAATAAGGTAGAAAGCAACTGAAGACATCAACCTTGACCACTGCCCTATATACACACATAGACATGTGTGCCGCATACATTTACACACAAATACAGACCAAGCGAAACCTATGTGCATTAGATAGTTATACATTTTTTCAAACTGCCACCACTAATAAGTCTAGCAATCCATTGCGTTTTCATACCTGCAGAGTTAATAGTTCAAACTGTGGCACAAACTCAGAAAGGTCACGTATTCTGAAGCTCATGCCCTTCCGTGTAAAGAAGACACAAAAGAGACAAGTGACTTATCCCCAGGCCCTCATGCAGGTAACTGTTCACAGAAAAAAATCTGCAACTCAAAGGAGAGCAAATAAATACGCTACCACATGAGAAGTCTTTATTGTAATGAACTGATCGCTAACAGCAGAAAGAATGAGTAGGACCATAGAAAACAGACATAAAAGCTCAGCAGTTTTTGGACCATTTAGTGTGTGTACGAAAAGCCTAATACCGTCTATTATTCCTGAGGGAACCACTAAAGTCCAGCAAAGAAAGATGATAGTAACTATTATTGCCCTTTAAGGAGCTCTCGTGCCTTTAATCACAGCCATTTTCTGATTTGGAAAAATGATTCCCCATCCACGTACTTAGAAACTGAGGCATCAAGGGGTTTAGATGAGCATTAAGGATCATACAGACCATTCAGGTGAGGAAGCCTCATTACCTGGTCCCTATTTAGTATCTGAAGAGGACGGGGATGCTGAGTCACCAAGTCGAGATAGCTGTGTGTCCCATTAAATCAAGAAGAACAGGTAGACTGGCTTTTAAAACTGATATAAATAAGAAGGTGAAGTCCAAGGAAAGATTCACTGGCGTGGAATGCCTCATAACTCAGAAGTGTCAGGGACTGCAGAGATGAGGCTCTTGGTTTTCTATCTCATTTTAGCAAATAAGTATTTACAAGCCCATATATTTATATATATATATAAATATTATTATATATGTATAATATATATATATATATATATACATAATGGCTTGTGATGCTTACTGTAACAAGCATTGGCAAATATACCAGTTGGTATTTCCATGGTAATGCATTGGGTAATAACCTCCATAGGGTAGATTCCACAGAAATCTATTAAAAGTTATTTCTTAATAACATATGAAGCTTCATAGTTCTCTGTTGCTGCAGCAGGCATTATATTTTTTTTTGAAACAAAGGTAAGGTTTTTTTGATGTAATCTCTATGGTCAGAAACTATTCAGCATACTTAATGATATTAAGTGCAATTCCTTGTATGCTGTATATTTTTCCAAACACCATGCTGATGATTTGCCCATCTTTGAAACATCAGTTGAGATGGAATGAGCAACTTGACAGCCCACCTTTAGATGCGGCAGTGACTTTGCTTCTCATGCCAGTGTTCATTTTTCTTTTTATTGTTTAGTATTTATTACTCCCAGAAAGTTTTTTGGAAGGTGAAAGTTTAAAATAATGCAATATGAAGTCCACATACTCATGCTAAACCTTACATAGTTCCTTTGCCTTTTCTGTGCACTTGTAATATTCATATTGAATACAGATTTGAAAAGAGATAACATCCATCGTACAGCTTCCTTCCAGGCCCCATTTTGAGTAAATGCTTCTAAGGACCCAAATTGGGGCTAGTTTGATGACTCAGAAGGTATAACTGAGTTCAATCTTAAGAACCCACACAAAGGCAGAAGGAGAGTCCCTGTAGGCAGAGACTGCTTGTTCATTCCTGGCTGCCCAGATCCAAAATAATCACATAGAAACTATATTAATTGCAATACTGTTTGGCCAATAGCTTATACATATTTCTAGCTAGCTCTTATATCTTAAATTAACCCATCTCTATTATTTTATATTTTACCACAAGGCTCATGGTTTACCGGTAATGTTCCCTGGTATCTGTCTCCTTCTGTGGCTATATTGTGTCTCTCTGACTCTGCCTTCTTTTTCCCAGCATTCAGTTTAGTTTTCCCACCTAGCTCTATTTTTCCCTATCATAAGCCCAATCAACTTCTTTATTTATTAACCAATAAAAGCAACACATATTCAGAAGGACTTCCCACATCAAAGTCCATGTCTCCAATCCTTCCTATCTATCTATCTATCTATCTATCTATCTATCTATCTATCTATCTCTCCTCCTTTTTCTCAAAACACCAGTCCTCTTTCATTTTTACAATAAAGTGTTTACCTTTTGATTCTTGTACTGAATTTGGGTTTACATTATGACCTATGCTGTATATTGATGCTTCCATGATTTTGTCTAAATCACCAGGCTTGCCTTCCTGCTTGTGAATACCATTGAATGAAGAAACTTGTTTTGTTTTTTATACCATCTCTCCTAATAGTCTTTACCACACCAGTAATCAGGGGTATAACAAGTCTTTTTCTGTCCCACCAGTCAGCCTGCAAATAATGACATAGAGACTTCTTATTAATTATGAAAGCTTTACCTATAGCTTAGGCTTGTTCCTACATAGGTCTTATAACTTAAATTAACCCAGTTATATTAATCTACATTCTGTCACATGGCATCACCTCTCTTCTATTTTGTACCTCCTGTTTCCTTTCCATGTCTCTTGGCATCTATTGTGCACCTTCTCCTTTCTCATTAGAAATCCCACCTCTACCTTCTGCCTGGCTATTGGCTGTTCAGACTTCTCTTACACCAATCACAGCAATGCACCTTCGCACAGTGTATAAATATCTCACAACGCAGGAGTATGTGCTTACTATATCTCAAAACCATATTCTATACAACAGAAAGATAACTCCCAAGATCTTCTCTACTATCCCCTTTTGACAAAAAGAGAAAAGTAGCAAACCGACTCCTCTTTCATATTTGAATTGGTGACCAGCAAATTCTGAACTACATCCCAGAGTACCTGATCCCCAGCTCACTGTGCCTGTCACCAGGCAACCTTGACATGGTTTACTCAGGGTATCCAAAGGACTTGTTTCAGGAGGAGGCAGCAGATGATGTAGTGGTAGCTTGCCTGCCCTTGGACAGAAGCTAGAATTCTCACCAGTATTTCTTCCTTTTTCCACCTTGCCCGCCTGACTTTAAATCCTCCTCCACTTAAGTGCTAGGCAATGCAATCATCCTCTCTCAGGAAAAAAAAAATCAATATCAAATGCAATTTTATTCATTTATCAACATTTATTCATTTTGACTACAGGAAAGCATAAAAGCAAGTTCTTTTTAAAACTTCACTAGCCGTTAAATTTTTTATGACAAAAAGAATATCTTTTCTAGATCAGGGTAAAGAAATAACTCGCTGGTAGAGAGCCTGCCTAGCATGTACAATGCCTTGTTAGATCTCCAGTGCGGATGAAACCTAAAATGCCTGTTCGCTGGAGTATCTGCATTTGCATTTTAAAATTAAAATCTGAAGTTTCTTATTTCACTTAGACCTCTGTACTTCCATATGTGAGAAATACCATGTCTCTGGGATTCTAATGGATTCTCTTTGACAATGGCCCATGGTTATGGACCTAAAAACCATACACATCATTTCTGTGGAAAGTCGAAAAGATATTAATGCTTTAAATGCACAACACTCTCCTCACTTAATTATATACAAGCCAAAAGTTGAATGGTTGCATAGAAAATCACATGGAAGCGTAGCCAAACAATTGACAAGAGTCATATGGTTTCTAAATGAAGTCATAATACAGTTTAATAAATATGCTAAAGCTCTCAGGTTAAAAAATCTTTCAGCTTTAGGTTTTGTTAAGTAAAGGAAAGATACAGGAGGAGGAACACACAGGTGGGACACACATGGGATAGGCCTTCTTAAGCAAAAGAATTACAAGAGAGCTAGCGAGGTAGCTCAGTGGATAAGCCATTTGCCAGACAGGTATACCATGCAAGGGTAAAGACAAGTTCAGTTCCCCTGCAGCCATGTAAAAGCTAGGCAGGTCTGGTGGCCTGCCTGTTACCTCAGAGCCCATGAGGCAAAGAATGGGGTCCCCCGGCAAGATGACAAGCTAGACGAGCTGAACTGGTAAGACTTAGCCAAGTAAATAAAGAATAATCTCGGCTAGATCATCAGGTAAGGGCATTTGCCATCAGACTTGGTCTCTGAAAACGACCAGGAGAACTCACTCCCACAAGTTGTCCTCTGAGCTCTGTACTCACACATGCCATGGTAGATGTATGTAGGCACCTACATACACATATGCACACACACACACATTTAAAAAGTGTTTAAAACAAAATTAAATGGAGAATAATGAAAATACCATCATCATCCCCTGGCCTACACACACACACACACCACATGTGGACAGACACACATGGGAACGTGCATACACATATACATCATATTAAAAACAAAAGAATGACATGAAAAGAGATGGCTAGAGCTTCTATGCACTGATAGAATTGTGAGTGAAATATAGGAGCATTTAAGCTGAATAGAAGGTCTTTGCCTATAAGCATAGGGACGTCATTGACTTCTGACAACACCGAGTTTTAAGGTCTGCTAAATTAGCTTTCCTATGTGTCTTTGTTTAATATTTAAACCTTTCTAAATTTAACCCTAAATAAAAATAAAGCCAGAGTATCTTCTTAGTGCAAATTGGTTGAGTGACTGAGTTTGGCTCATTTTATGTGCAAGTTAATTACCTCACTTAATGACGTATCAGTTCACTTCTTTTCCAGAAGATATTGTCATAGATATGATGACACCTTTCACTGAAGGCTGTATGTAGTAAAAATGAATAGAGGTAAACTCGGTTTATGTTCATGGAGAATTAGTGTTTGATCTTTTGACAATGAAGTTTTCAGCATAAGCAATTTAAGAAAGACTTCGGTAAGGAGCATACATTTCAAACTGGAGCATGCCAGGGTGGGAGTGTTCCCTTCTGCAGCCATCTGTTCTTACTCATTTCTTCTTCCCTTGCTCTTTGCTCTGTTGTATATATGACTCTCATACAGTTCTTCGGGGAACTGTAAACTACAAAGACAAGGAAAGGAATACATCTTGTTTATAGCCTTGTCTGATCCTATCTGTAAGGGTAAAGTAAAGAGATTAATGTTTTACTTGATGGAGTTTAACTTTTCAAGTGTTTAAAACATTGAACCAAAACTCAATGAGACCACGGTGATGTTACTTAAACGTAATGAAAAGATTTGGATTTGATGTGTTTGTTCTGAAATTCTTAGCTTTGGGCCATTAAAGTTCTTATCTAAAGATATTTGTTAGCTATATGCATGAAAGATTACTTGAGAAGCTATTTCATCATATTGCTGACCTTCTTTCAGCAAATTATATTGGTTTTGACTTTTGCTATGAATGCAATCAGAATCTCTATCACACAAAATGTTTTTCAAAACTCTTGCTGGATCCTAAAATGTCTGTGCGCCTTCAACGGATGGGTAGTTATTAAAAACTGTTTTCTTTTAGTGGTCTTTAGGAAAAGAAGGGTGAGGGAATAGAAAGTCCTCGGTTGTAAGCAGGGTTATATTTTATGAGCTGCCATCTTGCCCTCTCAATTTAAATCTTCCCTGACAAGTTTAGTGCCAACAAACCTTGGAAACCAAGATTGACTCAGAATTTGGTGGTACATTAGCAGAACCTTTGAAAAGTTGACATTGATTTTGCTTCTCATTTACACACACACACACACACACACACACACACACACACACACACACATGGTCAGGTATACTTTAGTTCTAGTTTAGTGACTTCTATGCAATACTTTCTCCTAATGATAAAACACAAAATCTGTCAGCCAACTTTCTTGTTATATTGGGGAAATCAAGCCAGACACTGGTGGAAGCAGGAAAAGGGCAGCCCTGGACCCCAGGCACTTGGAACCAGCCCTCTTCCTGCCATCATGCTGTGCCCCTTGAAGGACCAACAGAATTCCATCTAGTGTGCTTTTGTAATAATTTGAGGCTTAGCACATCATCTAAGATGGGCCGCTTGGAGCTTAATTGCCTTTTAGAATGATTTGTGATATGCCTCCTCCACTCTCTTAGCAGTGTTAATTTTATAAGCTACTTTTATTATGTGCACATCATGAGGGGGAAAAAGATGTTCTCTTCTTGAGTCTGGACTCTTCTTTCAAATACCCTTTCTTCAAACAATATGGAGGAGGACTAGAGAGATGGATCAGCAGTTAAGGGCACTGGCTGCTCTTTAAGAAGACCTGGACTAGCCATAAACAAAGGACATTGAGCCTATAGTTCGTGATCCTAGAAAAGCTAAATAAGAAGGTGAACCCAAAGAAATACATGTAGTTATCCTCCTGGATATTGGAAGTAGACAAGATCACTGGGCAAAAGTTGGGAGCAGGGGTGTGGAGGTGGGTTGGGGAGAAGGGAAGATGGGGAGACAGAAGGGAGAAGGGGAGGATTGGGGAGAGCTTGGGGGAATTGGATAATTGAGATGGAGGAAGGGTGGATATGGGAACAGGGAAGAAGATATCTTCACTAAGGGAGCCATTTTAGGGTTGGCTAGAGTCTTGGCTCTAGAGGGGTTCCCAGATGTCCAAGGGGATTTCCCCAACCAGGTCCATGGGCAGCAGAGGAGAGGGTACCTGAACTGGCCTCCTCTCATAGACACACTGATGAATATCTTGCTTATCACCATAGAACCTTCATCTAGCGAGGGATGGAGATAGAGACAGAGACTTACATTGGAGCACTGGACTGAGCTCCCAAAGCCCAGATGAAGAGCAGAAGGAGGCAGAACATGAGCAAGGAAGTCAGGACTGTGAGGGGTGCTTCCACCCACGGACATGGTGGGACTGATCTAATGGGAGCTCACCAAGGCCAGCTGAACTGGGTCTGAACGAACGTGATCAAACTGGACTCTCTGAATGTGGCTGACAATGAGGGCGGACTGAGAAGCCAATGATAATGACACTGGATTTTGATTCTACTGCATGGACTAGCTTTTTGGGAGCCTAGTCTGTTTGGATGCTCACCTTCCTAGACTTGAATGGAAGGGGGTGCCTTGGACTTCCCACAAGGCAGGGCACCCTGACTTCTCTTAGGACTGAAGAACGTGGGGGAGGGGGAGTGCGGGGAGTGGGAGGGAAATGGGAGGATGGGAGGAGGTGGAAATTTTAAATAAATAAATAAATAATTTTAAAATAAATCTTAAAAAGGGGGGGGGGGAGAAGACCTGGGTCTGATTCTCAGCACTCTCGTGTCAACACACAATTGTTTGTAACTTTAGTTCTAGGGGATTTGTCACTTCTTCCAGCACTGACCATATGTGGTTCACATACAAAATGCAATCAAAGTGCCCATACACATAGAAATAAAATTTAAAATAAAAAATTAAATATTGGAAAATAACAGTGAGAATTGAAATTGAGTACATTTATTACCTAAAGCATCAATGGGACAATCAATTTTTTTCTCCAAAAGTGTTTTGCACTTTCCCCCTAATTACATCCAGGGTTGAGACTCCAGAATTCCTGAGATAATTTATTTGATAAAAATAGCAGACTGGTGAAGTGTGTTGACCCACATTGCAAACACTGTAAAGTCAGTGATGTCTTATCACTATGTCTCAGACTTGTAAATTAACCTTTGATTCAGTCATTCGTTTATTAAATATGCCTTTTGAATTCCAGCTTCTGGGTTGCTGATGTGGTGTTGCTTTGTGTTTTGTTTTATATTAGCCAGTGCTTTTCTTATATTGATATCTAGTTGGGTTGTCAAAATAACAAACCAGAAAGCAAATAAGTAAATAAGGAATTATAATGTGATAAGTAGGTACAGAAGCATACAAGATAATGTGATAAATACTGAAGGAATATGGGCAACTTGGGTGGAGGGCTGTTTAGAAGAACTCTCTTGAGAGGGCTATTCAAATGATTCCCAGAGATAAGACTAGCCGAGGCTTTCGGAGAGCAGTCCTCGTGAAGACCAACATCTGAGCTGGAAAGTCACGACTTTCCTGTCCATTAACTGAGAACGAACTATCTATCTTTCTTTTTTTATTATTATTGTTTTATGTCCATTGGTGTTTTCTGTGTGAGGCTGTCAGATCCCCTGCAACAGGCGTTACAAACAGTTGTGAGCTGCCACGTGGGTGCTAGGGAATTGAACCCTCTAGAAGAACAGCCAGTGTTCTTAACCACTGAACCATCTCTCCAGCCCCCTAAAACTATCTTTCTGTGTTTGAATGATGTGGTGATATTAACGAATTTAAATGCAAATGGGTATTCTGGATTGACTAAAGCATGAAGTGAAGGAAAAAAATGAAATCTCTCTACTTTCAGAAAGAAGGGGAAATTATTAGGTGACATGAAAACATTTAGAGATCTATTTCATGCCTTTGCAAACACCTCATTGTGTGACACAAGCTGTCAGAGTCGGTGTTCATGGAAAGCAAAGATCTTGGAGTTGAGAATTGACTTGGGCCTTCGAGAATAAATGGATTTGATGGGTTCCAAGGAGGCAGTAAAATGAGAGAACTGGCTAAAGAAAGACTGTAATACTGTCAGACCATTCACAGGAATCTGTGACTATGAAGTCTCACAAGCTACAGCCAGAGCAGTCTTTGAGGGAACAGAGATGACAGACAGGCCTGATTCATAGGAGCTGTTACAAAGATAGTAGGACAGCCAAAATCATAATGGTTTCTTAAGCAAAAAAATGTTAAAATTATACAGCTTAATGTAAATGAGAAAGCCTGAGGCTAGGATAGGAAAACTTTTTTATAATCATCTTTTTTTATTTTACCTGGTGGTGAGAACATGGCCTATACTAATCTTCAGGTGAGCTATGCACAGGACACGTCAGAGTTAACCCTGGTACACCTGGTGGGGACTGAAGGTTAGCAAATCAAACACCAAGTCCAAGAGATTTGCTCAACATCATCAGTGATGGAACTAGGCAAGTTTATCTGGAATATTCAATTACTAACTCAGTGTGGGACGGATTAGATTTCAGAAAACAGCAAGATACCCAAATTGTGCTATGTTCTAGGAGTAGAAGGGAAGAGCTGGAAAAAGAATTGGAAGAGGATAGGGATGCGGTTAGGTAATGAGAACTTGGGGCTGAGCTCTTGAGCTCATAATCAAGCCTTGGAGGTGGGGGAGTATAATTCTGACCAAAACAGAATCATATAAAGAAATAGCCTCAAACTATAACTGTGCAAAGTCCTCGAAGATGTGTGTTATTATGATCATCAAAGCCACACCTAACCTAGGGAGTGGCCACTATTTGCTCTAAGGTCCATAAACATAATGACTTGTTTATTTTTCTCCACAACTTTCCCAAAGCAAATGCTGCTGTTCTCTGCATTTTCTAGGCAACAAATCTTGGGCACAGAGAGATTAAGCAACGGGGCCAAGATGAATCAACTTGCAGCAGTACAGCAGAGATTCAAACACAGGCGCTGTGCCTTCAAAGCCTGAGTCTCTAGTTTACAGCCATATGCTTATATCCAAGATGGTGTTTTAATTGCATAGTTTGCCTTCTATCTTATGTAACTGTCTTGAAAAGGAGTTAATTAACAGTTTTAAAAGTTGGGTGGAAACCAGAAAGTCCACAGATGGCCAGGCAGTGGTAGCATAAATCCTTACCATAGAAAACAGCCTAGAATTCTCAGGGTGAGGCAGAGAATGGGAAGGAGAAATTGAGCCATGGATGATATTATTTATTATTATTATTATTATTATTATTATTATTATTATTATTATTATTATTATCTGTTTTCCATATACTATTGATGCAGGAAATTATCTTTTTGATGACAATTGATAATTTGTAGGTCAAAAGGCCTCTATTTATTCTTTCTATGTACCACAAACATATGTTTTTTAAATTTATATACAATATATATCAGTTTACCTCAGTTGATTGCCAGGGTTTTCATTTGAAACTCATTTCTAACTTTCCTTATTAAATGAGACTTAGACTCTGAAAGGGTAGTTTGTGTGAGGGTTTCCATGTTAGAATGACTAGGTCCCCATCCCTTCTGGAGCCAAGTCCTTGGGTCTCTCTTTAGAGAGGCTCAGGTCTTGGGATGGGAATTGTGAGGAACCATTCTCCCTGGGAAATACACATAGGACTTCCTGGACAAGCCCTGTACCCAATGCTCACACAGGTGGAGGAAGGGCCTTGCCATCATCCTCCATGGTATTAGTTCAGCCTTTTCCATGTTGAGGAGGTAGTAGGAATGAGAAGTACACTAAATGACGTCATACAGTTTGAAGGTACAAGGTACCAGTGTCATAACTGTTACAGGGAAGGTGGTAGCTGGCCCTCCTTCAGTGAATCTGCCAGTATTTTGATTTGAACAACTGACTGAACAAATGTCATCTCAACTGACCTTCCTAAAGCACAGTTCAACCAAATTTGCTTCCAAGCACTTCGTTATTTTAACAACAAAAAAGCTTACTCTTGATTGTATGTGTCTCTATGATTTTGACCTAGACTGTAGATACCACCCTACCTGCCAGTGTACCCATTTGGTCAGACGAGGTATACTATTTATCCTGCAGATTCATCATGCATCCATCGGTGATAGACTGATCCCGCAGGGGAGGACCATGTCCACCCCTAATACCTCTCCGCATTCTCTCATTAGCCCCAGGTCGGTGTCATAGCCATTCATCTAAAGGCCACCTCCACCACAGAGCCTTGATGATCCGGCTGAACACCTGCAAGATTTGGCCATCCCCACCTGTTACTTTATCTGTGTTTTAAGTATTTATGGGAATCATCTTCCTATTACACTATGGATAGAATCTGTACCTAATTTAACTTTTACCTGTTTCCTTCAATATCACAGAAAGTTAAAACCCGAAAGGGCTTAGATAATATGTAGATTATGTCTTTCTAAAATTTCTCTTTTCCCTATGCCCCAAGAAGAAACTGTGTCTAGAGTAGACCACCTAGTTCTCAATCTATGAAATGTTATCCAAAACCAGAGAGTTCACCTCCTGGCATACCCATAGAAATTACCTGGATGGTCTATGATGCTTCCAAAGGCCCGAAACAGCAGACTCAAACTAGAAATTAAGACTGAGGACGTGAGACATGCATGTCTGAATCGTGCTGTGCTCACGCCCTCCTATTAAGGTATATCTAAGGTAGTGCGTAAGAACCCCCAGTGCGTTGGCCCCCAGATAAGTTCAGCTCTACTCATTGTGATTGCAGATGAGTTGTAAAGTGCTAAAAATGGATAATAGTGGAGAGCGTTATGTTTTACATGCAATAGTAGCTTACGTAATTGTTTAACTTTTCAGATATTTCGAAAGAAAGCAGTGGAACTTGGGGTAAAATTGCTACCTGCATTTCATACTCCCTCTGGAATACCTTGGGCATTGCTGAATATGAAAAGGTAAAAGTCTTCATTTTCAACAACGTACTTTAAGGTGCAATATCTGAGACTGTGGCCTTGTGAGATGGTTTATTACATGCATACTTTGCTGACAGCGAGTGACAATTGAGTGTCTTAGAACTGTGTTGGAAGCTCTTACCCCTTCAGTGTTCTCTGACCTTGGATGGGCTCCTGTCGTGACTTACCATCGTCCTAGCAGAGCCATGCAAAGCAGACTTGAGCCCAAGTTGGCTCTGTTTTCTACGACTCTTGTCTGAGTGATACTGTCCCACTCCATAAATACCAAGAGTAGTCAGGAAAGCATTTTGTTTAAGCAAATCGCTAGGGTTTTTTACTTTGTTTAAACTCTTGGAGATGGAGATGTTGCAGAGAAATAACACTTAGACTAATCAAACCTTTTAAAAAGCTGCTATCTGAATCTATGAGGCTGGGAGCAGCTGAGTCTGTCAGGCCCACAGTTGTAAAGAGGGAAGGGGGCTGGTTCATTGACAGATCAACCAGCCCCTCTGCAGAGAGAAAACTGGCATGCTGTCTCAATTAATTAAAAACAAACGAACAAGCCAGCCAAATACTTTTTAGCATTCTCCCAGGGAGTGAGTTGAGTTTTCATTGTGGTTTTAGTATTTCATCAATTAAATAATTCTGTTTTAAGCTGCAATGATCAACATAAAATGTGATCGGTTCTTACAGATGTTACACATATAGCTCCCAGAAGAGCCCAATATAGTCACTCCAATTGTTTCTCCGTTTTATTCATAGGGAACTAGAGTCACAGAGAGGTTGGTAATCAATCTATCAGACCAGACAGTAAGTAAATGGCAGATGTTTATGTCCACGTACATGCGTGTTCATAAAAATGCTTTATTTACCTTAGAAACACCATAAGAACCGACAGAGTGGTTTGACAAAACTAGAACAACATATAATTACTTATTTTAGCAATACTTTATCCTCAACTAAATCATGGAAATTAATCATCATTCGATTGTTTTCTCTTTTCCTTTAGTAAAAAAAGAAAAGAAAAAGAAAACCCCCAAGATTCTGTGTTTTATTTTCATTTGTAAATTACTAACTAAATTTGGAAATTGTGTCTAACTCATTAAGTGAATCTTTGTGTCTAAGTATGAAGTATGCTGAGCATGTTGCAGCAGAAAGATGGGGAAGCCCTACTCTAGGGCTATTGAATTATTAAGTATTATTAAGAATTATTAAGTATTATTAAGTACTAAATTGAGCTAGTTTTTTCTACCAGGTAGTAAGATAGCTCAGGACCTGTTTTCCCCACCAGGGCTCCTGAGGCGCAGCCTGTGGATCTGTGAACTTTAATTATCTTTCCATGTTCTGCAAGATCTCAAGGCAAGACTGCATGTGAGCTTGGCTTGCAGTAGCTTGGCTTTTGGATGCCTTTTGTATTTGGCCCATGTAGACCGTTTCTATTACCTCCCGTATCTTCAGACTTGATATTTGTAGGTAACATCCTGACAAAGATACTGTTTTCTTACTTTCAGTAAGATCTGGTCACAAAAACACCGTGTCATTATTCTATTTGATTTCTCTTCCTTCCCTTCCCCTGTCCTCTGAGGAAGCTATTATGAGCATAGTGGTAAACTAGTTGCTTACCGAGAGACCTGCTTCTTGGTTCTCTCCAGCTTCTTAAGATTTTGTTTCAAACCATCTCTTTACAGTCTACAGGCTCCTTTATAAACTGGAAGGTAGGCTAATTCACTAGTCCTTTGGTGACCCTTCCCAGATTCACGAACTAAAATTTGATCAACCCATGGGGAGCTCTTCTGATAAAAAGTCTATTCCTTAGAAAATCAAATCATACCAATTTCCAAAACCTTGTCATTCCATGGGAGTCCACCTAGGACCTGAGGCTTGGCTTTAAGAACCTAGAGTATATGATGACTCTAACTTGTTCTAAGACTCATTGGAGCCAATACTGTGACTTTCTGCAATTAAACAAAGATTTTCTAAACTAGCAGGAAAGGTATGGGCCTACGTTGCATACATTGAACATTTTATAACATTGTGATGTATCTTGAAATAATTATAAATATTAACTTTATTTCATGTTTATTTCTAATAGTGAAGTAGATTTTTTTTCTTAATCAAATTGATTTTTAGTGTACTATGGAAATATTTTTCAGTACACAAAGGAATACTTATTAAATTGTGAATCTGTGTGTGTGTGTGTGTGCGTGCGTGCGTGTGTGTGTGTGTGTGTGTGTGTGTGTATGTGTGTGTGTGTGCTTATGATGGTCAAGAGTTCATTAACTGGGGCATTCAAATTTTTCATGACCATCCCTATTTTGAACAATATTTTGCATTAGGACATCACTTCAAAGATTATATTGTATATGGTTTTTTTAAAAAAAATGATTATTTTCATTTATATTTTCCCAATGTTTTCATTTAAACTAAAGGAAATGATGTAATCACCTGGCAGCTGATAGGGACATTTTTTTGGTTGCTTTTGTTTTTGTTTTGTTTTGCTTTGTTTTGTTGCCAGCTTAGATGAGCTTTTGCTGTTTTCGCTATTAAATGTTTTATCCACTCTCAGTCCTGTGCACCAAATAGCAATGACATGCCCCAAATTCATAAAATAAGCATTGGCAAAATTAGAGTAGGATTCTTCATCATATTCATTTGTCTAATTAAAGTACATTAAATGACCCCAGTCTCCAACTGAAAAGCTTGAGATTTCATCTGAAACTTTTCGGATGAGGGGGAAATGGCATTTTGCAGTCTTGCTGTTATTTTAGCAGTGGGCATTTTTTTCTGAATTCATATTTTCACAGTGAGGCTCAAGGAAAGGGGGCAGCTGGCAATGGGAATTTTCTAATTTTTGAAGGCTGCCACTAGTAAATATTTTAAAGGAGAAGTGGGGAATTGAGTCCATTAAACCCATATTTTCTTAATTATCTTCTCAAAACAAGAGAATGTAGACTTTGTCAAATGCCCAAGGTATGTAATAGGGGGAAGGGTTGGGGGGCTTTGAGGACACTTTGTCATTGCTGACTGGTTTTGAAACGCAGCACGGGCTCTCTTGAAGGAGGCATTGAGTGATGGCTGTGTTATTATAATGTAGTACTTCTCAGGTTTGAAAATAGGAATACTATTTTTTGCCAGCATCCCCCAGAACATGAACTTATTGCTATGACGTGTGCACATCCCTCTAAAATCCAGGTCATCACCTAAAGATAATTGGTTTCTTTACTTCTCTTTTGTCAAAAATAAGCATTTCTTTGTGTCTTTCCTGTGGCAATGTTTTGTTCTAAATCTTGGGAAGATTTTCTACTTCTGTTCACTTGGTTTTATTGAAGAGGATAACAGACAGGCCCACTCCCTCAGGATTCAATTCCGGTTGTTAAAACAGAATATATATTTTGTGTGTGGTGTTGTACACTCACATTTGTAATTTATAAATATAGGATAGTTTTGCCAAGCATAGATAACTGCTTACTGGGTTGAATTTAAAACAAGCAGTATTTTGAATTGGGAAGGCTTATATATTTGGAGCCAAAATACCAATAGAACAAATTGAATTTCGTTATTTATGTATAAGCTGGAAAATATGTAGAGAACCTAATTTCCTTATATGCTGTCTTGAGAACTCAGTGCGGGGGGGTGTCGGGGACGGGGGCAGCTTTTCTTGTAGCTGGAACAAATTCTTATTCAAGAGCTGCATTTTAACTGAGATCTTGTAACTAGTGGTCATTTCATAGCCTCGGTGTTACGAGAGATGACCAGACTAGCATGTGTGCCTCCCCAGTGGTGCTGTAGAGGGTGGCTGTGTTAAGTTACACAATGCCTCTTTCAAACGAAAACCAACGTTGTGCTAGCAGATTAGATTTTTGTATAACCCAGTTTCTGTAATGATAGATGTCCAAGTTTGATGTCTGATGTCACTACTACTGGTAGCAGGGGGACCCGGCGTTTAATTTTCTCTACCTTGCCACAGAAACTCACCTCTGTGGTTTGTGGAACCAAGCATTTTACCACTCCTTTATTTCTAGGCATAAGTCAAGCGGGGGTGTGGAGAAGGTTTCTATTAGATTTTTGGTTTTCTAAAGTGTGTTCTTAATTTAAAATAATGTAGTTAATGTGCCCATTATTCATGTCTATTACCACACATGCAGCCTGGGCATTCCTAATAATTATTCTGTCTCTCTTGATAAATGAGTTCGTTTTAGCTATATTGTTTTATCCCTTCTTTCTCTTGGTGAATTTTCTGAGCCGACACTGGTGGGGTGGATATATTAAGTTAGTGGGACTGTCTGTAGCGTGTGTTCTTATTGCTCACCGTCAGGGGATGTGCTGGGACCAGACTGCTCTCTCTTCAGCGATGGTCTCATTAGTCTGCAGGATGATGTACGTAGGACCGCTCCCTCACCTGTTCCCTCCCACTTGATGAAACTTTATGTACCCACTATCTTAATTATCTGGCCAAGCACATACTTGTACTTATGAGTTACATTATAGTTTATATTCTTATAATTAAGTTTTAAATTTCTTTGCCTGAAACACCATCTTAATTAGGAATAATACATAGCTTAATGTTTCCTAACAAAGAAAGATTATCCTATATGGATGGTGATAACCCTCTTACTGAGTTACTGAGTAATACTTGAATGCTGTAAAAATGCTTATGTATTTTTACTTGGGAATTTTAACAGAAAAACTAGAGAAAATTGCTTCCTGGCCTAAACTACTTTTAAATTTTTTTTAAACATTTGACTTCACTTGGTCATTGACGTGTATATTTCAATGTTTATTTATATTTGAGTCCCATTTTTTTTAAGTTTTTCATTTCAGATCTAAAGGAAGAGCACTGTTTGCAAATGAAGCCAAGTACAGCTCCATACTTTAACTAAATAGGTGGGATATTAACAATATCAATAAATACTTTCTGAGCAGAAGGAGAGCAAGCTGATTTAGTGATTTCCTGGTAAAGACAGCTTATTGCTTAATTATCTTGCAGTGTTTTTACCAGTCATCTAAGCACGTATAAACACAAAGCTTCACCTGACAGTTCGTGTTTATTTATGTTCTCTGGAGCCTTTAGGAGCCCAAAACAACTTCTACCAACTCCAGAAGAATGAGTTTTTCTACGTATTTTAAGTTGACCTCCTTTTTTGAGCTAATCTTTCCCCAGATTGAATTTTGTTATTACTGGGTTTCTATCTTAAATATTGAATTCACTTAGCCACAGCGATTCTCCAGAAAATGCCGGTCAACCTTGCTTGAAGATCGTTAAACTGGTATGCCTAGTGATGATGTCATGAATTAGAATCTCACAGCTCTTAGGAACAAGGTTTGGTTCTGCATAACACACAGCTGCCTGGACATAGGAGAGGAGGGTGAGTGGGAGGAAATCACTTATGCTAGTGGTCAGGAAAACGGCCAGTTTCGCCCTAACCTTGTCACAGAACTCAGATCTATAAAAAGGTTTCTATGGAAAGAAATGAATGTAGTAAGTGAAGTGATGGGAAGAAAGGTTGCATGTGAGTCGGGCATCTCCGAGGCTGTCTTTCTTTCCCCCGGTGGGACTTTGTTGGGATTATACATAGCCTCAGCTCCTGGGCCATCCCGTAATCCTTTCGAATACTCTGGCTGACCCGTGCAAGTCAGACATTCTTATTTTAACTCGAGAATATGATTGGCAAGTCCTTGACCCATGCTTTCATATTATTTGAAGAGTCCCTAGTCGTGCAGGTCCTCCTTAACAAGTCTGGACTAGTTGACTGTAGTAACTAGTCTGTCAGCCATTTGATGGGGTTCTTTTCTTCTTCTCGTGCAGTTGAGACAGAGTTTCATATATGAAGCAGGCCTCAAATTGCTCACATGCCCAAGAATGACCTTGAACTTCTGATCCTCCTAGCTCTCCAGTGCTGGGATTACAGCCCAGCACCACTACACCCAGTCTATTCAGTGTTGGGAGCATACTGGGCTAGCACTCTGCCAGCCAAGCTGCTTTCCCGGCTACAGAATTTTTTTTTTCTTTTTAGAAATTACAACTCTAATTAGCAGAGAATTACTTTACCAGGTACAATTTTGTAAAATAAAAATAATCTCTAAAGTGAGAAAAAAATAAACAGAATGACAACCTCTTTCTAGCTGCTACTTGGCCATAGTTAAAACTAGTATTTATTGACATTATCACTGTAGCTTTAAAACATGGGCCATTCTCTTAGCTCTCTTAAGTTTGTATTCTCATAACTAAATCTAAAATAACAGCAATAAAGTTGAACTCAAAAGATTTTTGTGGAAATCCAATTAATACATAAAAGAAATGCTGCAGAGGAATATGAAAGAAATGCACATTGGATTCATTCCTAATGTATGGCCCTGCTCTCAGTGTTGAGGATAATGGGATACATAAAAATGGCATATAAAGTGAAGTAGTCAAGGACGTATCATTTCAAAATATACTGAATTGGCATATTAATTATTTCGAGCTGAACTTAGCAAGGAGCAGAAGGACCAGCTGACCAGTCTTTTCCTATAGGCAACACCTTCAATAATTTGGGGGGAAGAACTGCCCTCCACATTCAATGGGAAAAAGATGGCATTAGTTACCAGAGAATGGTATTTGGTGCTGGAATGAGCTAAAATTCATGGGAATGACCCTTACCCCCAACTAGTACTTCCTCTCCAGATGTCTCAGTGAACCCCTGGAATTGACTGCCCTAGTTGAGACATTCATATGCCCTGCCATTCCTTTGCATCCTACTGTTCTCTCTGAAAGGTATAAAACATTTTGTTTTGGACTCATCCTTACGCAAAAAAGTGAAAGACTTGAATGCTTTTTTTCCCTATTCATCAACTTTGTATTAATGGGGTTCTTACATGTAGTCAAAAAGCTTACAGAAAAACTAAGGTGAAGGGCAGAGGGTCTCTTCTACAGCATCATAATGGACAGCCAGAATTAAACTGGTGGGAGTAATCCCTTATGATAATCTTTGGCTTTTAAGCACAAATTTCCCCTTTCTGAAGCACATTCTTCTTCCCTTAGCCAAGAAAGGAGCTGGTAGATCTAACAGGAAACGCAGAAAGAGTGTCTCTGTGTAGTCCATGCGACTTCATGCTCAAGCTCTTAATATTTTTTGTTGTTATTTTGGGTCTAATATATGAGACCAAGGCTTGAAGCTATTGCCTAAATTCTTACTTGTTTTTTTTTAATTTTCTGTCTCTATTAATTAGCACTGCTAATTCAAAGTTAATTTGGTGCAATAAGTGTTATGCTCTTTTCCCAGGCCCAACACACTATCTCTTGCTTAATTACTGTGCTACGAACCAAATTGCTGAGAAGGTGTGTGTTATAGCCGTCAATATTCACATAGACCTGTTTCCCAGTTCTTAGGTTATGCTAATTCTGCTAACTATGGTGTAAGAAGTTTTTCCATCTGTGAGTTGCTTTTATTGGTTAATGAATAAAGCTGTTTCAGCCAGTGGCTTAGCAGAATAGAGCAACATGGGAAGTCCAAGCAGACAGGGGAGGAAAGAAGGTGAAGTCAAGGAAAAGCCATGTAGTTGCCACAAGAGACAGACGTCCTCACCAGCAACAGCCAAAAACTTTACCAGTAGGCCACGACCTTGTGGTAAAATATAAAATAATTGAAATGGGTTGATTTAAGATATAAGAGCTAGCTAGTGATTGGCCAAGTTTTAATTAATACAGTTTTGTGTAATTATTTCAGGTCTGAGCAGCTAGGAACGAACGAGCAGCCTCCAACTACATAACTATAGTTACTTTATGCTACTGACTCTCAGCTTCTACCTTTTAGGATACCTTGGAAAATTTTTAAGCTCTGTCTCCATCATCCTCTGTTCCATCTGTTTAAATCAATTTAGGGTAAGGTCCCAGTGCTTAAGGGCATCCTAATATTAAGCTAAGGCCTCTAAGAATAGCTTTGTTTCCTATCTCAGCTGCCTTAGAAATTTTTTTCTTTATTTAATGGCAATCAATTTAATTATTGAATAAACAAATACCAGAAAATGAGTGTATAAAAACCAACTTTAGTAGAACCAAACTTTTCAAACTTCACAGTGTTTGTGGCTTGGAGAGCTTGTTCGGGTGCTGCATCCCCTGTGCCCGCTTTACAGTGCAGTGGCATTTAGTTAGGCTTGGTAACCTGCTTTTCTAACCATGTTCAGTCTGATTCAGAAGCTGCTGTTGGTCCAGGACGAGACTCTGAAAGCCGTCCTTATGGTGAAAAATCCATAAGCCTCAGCGGTTCTTAGAACCTAACTTCTCAAGGTGGGCATCTCCACTGTTTGAGGGGAGGTGCCATATTCTGTATTGCTTCTGTTAGTATTTCTGCAAATTTCCCGTTTGCCTCTAAGCAGTTTGTTGCTTTTCAAAGAAAAAAAAAAAAGTTAACTTCAAATACTGATTTTTAAAAAAAGTAGATTTTGCTTGTGCTACTCCCATACTTTGCTTGTCTGCCTTTCGTTTTTCTTTTTCCTTTTTGATTTTTTAGTTATATGTAAAGACAAGATGAAAATTGACCCTTACTGGCATAGAACAAAAGGAAAGTTATTTTTAATTAAATTTAAATAAGAACTTCAGGGTAACTCTTTAATAGCAAAGCCACTTCCAGAAGAAACATAGCTGGGGCTTCAGGCTTCATTAGCAGCAGTAAGGAATCCGGAAGGAGGACCCAAAGAGAGAAAAAGCCCCTCCTCCCACCAGGTGAGAAGGGGACCAAGATCTCTCTGAGAATAGCTAATCCTCTCATTGATCTTTGAATCCTTAGATCTCTGCCATGCATTCAGAAGCTTAACCAAATTAAAGACATTTATTTATTGCGGTGGGTGGGAAGAATAGCGGCACGCGCTCTCAGTGTGGTTTGTGTGCAGCCTCCTTTATGAAAAAGTAAAGAACTCACAATCTGAACACAGGATGCTTTGGTGTTGCTGCTCCCCCAGGGTGAAGCAGTGGGGATCTGAAGAGCCACAGGATGCCTAAGCATTCCTTTCTTCCCACCTATGTCATAATCGAAGTTGACACAGGTAAATGGATTTTAAAGTGTCTTTATTCTCTCATGGAAGAAGCAGACTCTATCTGCCAGTGAGCACACATTTGGAGATGCTCAGTCCTTCTGCACCCCAGCCTCCCTCCTGACCAAACTCTCATCCTCACAGTCACCTGCTATGCTTCTAAAACCACGGGGGGGGGGGCAGAAAAATTGCCATCTGAATGCAGTGCCTTAGTTGATGGTGCATTCAACCAAGAATTAGGTGTTTTTAGGTATTTTTGTGCTTGCATTAGGAAGTACTCATTTTAAGGGTAAATATGAGTACTTAAGTGTAAAGATTTATCACAGGTGGTATCCAGCTTACCTAAACCCCTTCAGAAAGTACTTATGTATCAACCAAAGGGCAGGCGCCAACTACAGAAGCCTACTTTACCCGCCAGTTTCAGGCACAGAGAACCTTATTTCAAAACACAGCAGAGTGGATTGTTCAGTGTGGTCACTTCCTTTCCCATAGTAGTTAAATAGTTACTTCGCCCTGTGTTAGATAATGATGTTCATGTGTGCTTGGGTACCAGGAACTCAGTAGTATTTAAATGCACAGAGCTAGTGTTTCACAGCTTCAGCTCGGTTCACTCTGTTCACACTTTTATACAACTGCTAGCAAATCAGCCCTGGCACTTTTCAATTTCTGCTGTGTGTGGAACTTAGATTAGGGACAAGTCACAGCAGATAAATTCGTCCAGTGCCTTTGCACAATGGAGTGCACTTTTCAAGGAATTGACTTCCCCAGTTTTTTAATGAGCTAATAGTCAATTTTCCTATGATTGATCTCAAGACTAGATTGTTAGTGTGGGGCGAGCCTTTCAGATATGCAATTAATCGAGTGGGAAAGTTTATGAAGGAGTTTAAAAAGACATTTGAAAATTACACCAGGCACAAAGGTACTTTATCAGCCCTTACAATTGTGAATCGTTATAAATAATCAACAGAATGCACTCCGTCTTTGAGTGGAGGTTGAAAGCACGATAAAATACTCAGACTTAGCCAATAATTTTTGAAGGCCTCCCTGTCTCACTGGTACATTAACTGCACGGTGTCTCCTGTTTGTGCACTGAAAGCTTCAGTTGATCCGTTCTGGAAAATGGGATGAGTGATAATTGATAGCGGGCTCTGATTAGCTACAGAAGGAAAAGTGATGGGGCAGTCCCAAGAATTAATTGTAATTTACGAATCTGGAAATTGGCGTGCAGCTGGGCATGGGTACAGGCGGAGCGAGCTGGTGATTTTGCAATCACGACAAATTATCTTCATATGTGAGGTGACGAGTTGCGCATGTCCCGTTCTGCAGTTTTGAGTAGCGGACCAGAAAGGCTCTTGAGAATGCTCGTATTGCCCTTTTTATCCTGCAAATGTCAGTGGGAGTTTAACATGATTAATTAAGCTTCGCTCTCCCTCTTTGTCATACCATGTCATAGATTCTATGGAACATTTGTACAAAACAGTGATTACTGGTAATTGACCTGCATGTGTTGAATAATTTTAAGATGCAACCGAGAGTTTAATGTACCTTGTAAATTGAGAGGCTTCCAATTAAGTTGAGTTCTTAAGATAATCACTTTCAAAACTAATCAAGTAATAGGACATTAGTAAAGCTCGTATTGACTTAATTGTGACAAATTAATAAACAGACCCGGCGCAATTACTGTAATGGCTTTAACAGTGAACAGTTGTCCAAAATTTAGGAATAAAGCTGTTCTTCCCCCTCCACACACACATCCCAGGAAGCACAATCAAAATTCCATAAGCCAGCTTAAGGTGCATGCCGTTTCTAACAGCTGTGTGGGGGAAGTTGCACAATCAACATGCATTCGTTTGTTTCTCTTCAGCTATGATTACATGTGTTTATTCAGACATCATGGAATCTGCTTGCCCAGCTCTTTGTAAGAGGTCCTCCTTGTTTCTTGGATAGACTGTTACAGGTTCTTGGGAGGGCTCTTGCTGTGCTCTTCCCTGACCTATGTTGTCTTCTTCTGTCCCCTAGATACTTCACTTCTGTATCTTTTTGTACACGGCAGGCACTCTGCAAATGGACATCGGAAAATTAATGAATTGTCTGTTACAGATTTTCCATAATTTTAAAATATTTGACAGTGCCAACTCCTATAATGCTGGTGATTGTGCTCAAGTAAGATCAGCAGAAAGAAAGGGCAGCGGAAAGGCCAGCAGCATAAATCAAAACACTAAAGCCATATGGAAGATGCTGTTTTATCGAATATTTCCAAAGTGTCATCACAGGCCTTTCTCTAAGCTGTGGGTTTCCTTTTGGGGGATGTAGGATTGCTATGTCGTATCAGTTTGACAGGAAGAATATTTCCCACAGGACCTTGAAATTTAACATGAAGAGGGCCAGCGGGGTATGGGAAGGGTGCTCTCTGGCACCCAAAAGAATAGTTCACATCGACACTTCAGTTCCCCAGGTGGTTGTGGCCAGTTTAGCATTCTTTCAGCTTTCCCCAAAGCAGGGTGGGGGCCATCGTTGCCTTTGGCCCCTCGTGTAAAGAAGTGTGTGTGATGTCTGCACACATTTGTAATTCTGGCAGTTCTCCATGGACTCAGCTTATAACGCACAGCCCTCCACAAACCAGGCAGGATTGTGACGGCCTGGGAGTAATTGTTATCATCTGGGACAACAAAAGGACATGAATAATGAAACCACCCAGCTGAAGAAGGATTATTTAAATTATTAAAATACTCGGAAATGAGACTGGAATAAGGAATAATGTGGCAACTGCCTATATTGAGAGGTATCTAGTTGTGTTTCTTAAATTGAGTAGGGAAAAAAAAGAATGCTAGCAATGTATTAAGGAGAGCACTTTTAGCTATTTATTTATGTGTGAATTGCTGTAGCTAATTACAAGATCTAGCAGGTTGGCACTCCACAAATACATCAAGACCGTGAGCAGTAGACTTTAAATTCTTCCAGAAGCTCTCTTAGCAGTAAAATGTTTTTGTGTATCCACTCAAAAATGCAAATATGCCTTTGTATTTATGAGCTATGTATACTTGTGCTATATGAGGCCATGATTGTCTTTAGACTTTCA
Source organism: Microtus pennsylvanicus (assembly GCF_037038515.1). Classification (NCBI taxonomy): domain Eukaryota; kingdom Metazoa; phylum Chordata; class Mammalia; order Rodentia; family Cricetidae; genus Microtus; species Microtus pennsylvanicus. Next base: position 176,892,005 of record NC_134579.1, on the reverse strand, counting down.
AAAGTGGAAACGGTAAAAGTGAGCAGTAGCTGAAGAATCAGATGTTTATAAACTACATTAAGAACGATTTCAGCAAGGACCTTGTCAGATGAGAATGGGTTTAGAGAGGGCATTCTTTTTTGAATGTTTGGTTTTCGTTGTCATTTAATGCTTTTATTTTCTGATGCTTATCTCACAACAGGACTTTAACCTCTGTCCCAAGCAGAACAGATGCAAGAGTATGTCAGGGGAAAGTGAGCTATTTGTCTTTACATGTGGTAAAAAGTTCAAAAAGAACCTGAAGATAAGATGGGACGTCAGCATCTCATTCTAATCCACTCAGTCCCACCTCCTCTTTCCTGCTTTGTCTGGGACAGACAGACTGATGTGCCTTCTTCTTCTATCTTTAAAGGAAGGAGTGAAGAGTTGGGAGATGCTTTAATTGATAAAATGTTGGCCACACAACCATGACTATTGTAATATGAAAACCTGGCACACACATTAAAGCCAGGTGCAGTGGCACACACCTGTAACCCCAGTGCTGGGGAGGCAGAGTGCTGGACCTGGCTGGCCAGCTGGTCTAACCAAGTCGCTGAGCCTCAGGTTCAGTGATAGACACTGCCCCAGGAAGTAAGGCAAAAGACTCACCTGCTGCAGACCTCTGGCCTTGGCATGCACATATACACCCACACCCGTAAACACACAAAGAGCACACAAATGCACAAGGAAAATGGCGTGCTGCCAGACTTCCCTAAAACACGTACACTTTCAAATGATCTATTTTTCCAGTTACATAAAGAATTTTCTTAAATGTATTGTTAAGAAGTTTCACTCCTGATACTGTTCATTCTGTAAATTAATGGGCAAATGGTTTGTGTATATAATTATAATAAATACGTATGCATATATACGCACACACAGTTTTCATGAAATCAGGAAGCCCTGAAATACTGCCTCTGAAAACACAAGGCATAAATGTCTGTTTTTGAGCCTACACAAATATGCTTAAAAAAATAAATGAACTACCTCACAAAACATTTTCATAAGCACCTGGTTTCCAAGTATTCTTTTATTAGACTGATTTCCTCAATGGCCTTTTATTTTATTCATATAAAATTGCAGCTTTTACTTGAAAGGGCAGGTGTATTTTTCTCCTTTTTCTTTCCTTCTTTTCAAACTAAGCTGCTTATCAGCAGCCACAAAAAAAGAGAGAGGAAGGAAGGAAGGAAGGAAGGAAGGAAGGAAGGAAGGAAGGAAGGAAGGAAGGAAGGAAGGAAGGAAGGAAAAGCATGAGCAAATTTGAGGACACTTTTGTTTTTTGCTTTCCAAGACATGGTTTCTCTGTGTATCCCTGACTGTCCTTGAACTCACTCTGTAGACCAGGCTGGCCTCAAACTCAGAGCTCTGCCTGTTTCTGCCTCCCGAGTACTGGGATTAAATGTCGCACCACCACTGCCTGGCGAGGAGACCTTTACTGTGATGTGGCCATTCTCGATTCAGAAGTTCTCCGTATGACGAGCATTAAACCGCCACTTCTTGCAGAGCATCATCCGGGTCAGCTTCCTGCTCTCGGGGAAGCAGGGTGCTGTAAATGTTCTGCTGTCTGTTGGTTTAAGCCGGACTCAAAGCACAGCACATCAGAGGTCATTGAAAGCTGTTGCGTATTGCCCCCTTCCCATCACGTCATCTCTTTATGTCGCCTCTAGGACTCACCAACGGACAAGAGCAGTGTGTGTCCGAATATTTCATTTAATGAAGGTTTTCTTTTTTCTTACTTTTAGATAAAAAATTCAGAAATAGCAGCTTTGCTAGTTTCTCCTTGTACTCTAATTAAAAGTCTTGCCCTTGGCTTCAAAGGCTCCTGCCATAAACAGTAAATATCCGAAGTGTCATTTACCTTTGAGCCCAGACCAGTTTCTCATCACTCGGCGATCTGTAATGGCTACATTGTCTCATTATGTTAAGTGGCCTTTGATCTTGTTTAGATTACTCTTGAGAACTCTTCTTTAATTGGCTTAGAGGAAAGTCCTCAGTTACTTTTAACTTGATGTAAATATTACAAGACTAAATAATCTGGTGCCACATTCTCTTTGACTTGTCTCGGTTTTCTCCTCTTTGAAGTGGAACATCCATGGTGGTGTGCTCCACATCCACGGTGGTGTGCTCGTAAAAGTTGGTAATTAGACAAAGATTCTTCCTTGTGTTGTTATCATTGGAAATAGCCCAGAAAGGGAGAAACACACACCATTTAAATAGTGCTGCAGAGTCAGAAAATGGTGAAGGATGCATGAGCCAAGTGATGTTTTTAAAACAACAGCAAAGTTGGTACTAGTGGCCAAGGTTTTTGCTACAGTTAAAGTATCAAACTCCTAATCTGATTTGTAATCACTCACTGCATACTTATATTAGAAGCTTAAGAGATAGAATCCATATAACAAGCAGAGTCCTGTGTGGAATAATACTTAAGAACTGTTTATTTACTTTGTGAGCTTTCCTAAAAGATGGAGGTAGTACCTAGGTCCCTTTGCAAGGTAAATACATTTCTTGCTCTGTTGATCCTAAGCAGTGAGTGCCACAGGCAGCAGACAGCCACTGCTTGATGGAGGAAGGTCATTGGTTAAAATAAAAGAAGCTGCTTGGCTCTCATTGGTTAGGAGATAGGTGGGAGGAGTAAACAGAACAGAATGCCGGGAGGAAGAGGAAGTGAGGTCAGACTCGACAGCTCTCCTCTCCGGAGCAGACACCTCAGGGAGAAACGCCATGCTCCAGGCTCCTGGGCAGACACATGCGATGAAGCTCTGAACTAGAATCTTCCCGGTAAAACCGGTGCTCACAGATTATTAGAGATGGGTTGATCGGTATATCAGAATTAGCCAGTAAGGGCTAGAGCTAGAGGGCCAAGCAGTGTCTTTTTATTTAACCAATGACCTTCCTCCATCATTTCCCCTTTTTCGGTTTAAACAAAAAAAGGCTTTAACTTTAACATAGCAAAATTACATATAACAAAACAGTTATCAAGTAAAAGTTACATCAGAAACATTTATACATATAACAAAATTGACCGTAAATCTCTATCAATAAAGCAAAATCTATACTAATGCAAATTATTCATGTCTATATCAACTGCTAATTCCTGATTCCGCTGTTCTCCACAGTATTCGAAGGCTTCTTAAAGTCCTGTTAATTTATTATAACCTGGTGGAGAAATAAACGGCCAGTTCTAGAAGTGTTGGAACTGAATTCATTCTGTACCTTTTGACTTCCCACTGGGAGAAGATCGGAGGAAAACCTTCTCTGTGCTTCCCTGGGACTGTGAGCTCTCCAAGTGTCTGTCTGCAACTACTCTATTCATAGATAAACACTTTGCCAATTATGAAAGGTTCTCCACAGATCCAACTGAGGTCAACATAACTCACAGAGATAAAGTTCATCAGTAACCCTAAGCATTGCTGTTATGGCCGTTACCTTTGGTTATGCCCGTTCCCATTATTTAAAGCTAAAAGCAAATATAAATTTACAGTGTGTATACTTGAGTTAAGAAATATAAGTGGCTCAGCAGTTAAAACAGTGTGCTACTCTTGTACAGGACCAGAGTTCAGTTTGCAACACCTACATCTGGCAGTTCGCAACCACCTCTAACTCCAGCTCCATGGAGATTCAATGCCCTTGACTTCCATTGGCATCTGCACTCAAGTGCCATAGGCACATACACACACACAAATAAATCTTTTCTTATTTAAAGTTAAGAATGGGAAACTTCGTAGCATCTTTCTTAATAAAAATGATAAGGGTATGAAAATCTCCTCGATCTCTCTTCTGAAATAAATAAACCTGAGTCTTTGTAGACGTCTTCTGTAGAACTAGGTTTCCTTCCTCCGTGCAATCTTTGTAACTCCCTTTCTTCGCTCTTGCCTCCCCATTTGTGAAAAGTGAACACATTTTGAAGCTATATTCAGGAGGCGTCTTTCTGATGGAGGGCACATTTCTCTAAAGTTCCATCCCTTCCTTCCAGGCCCCTGACCTTCTCCCTACTCTGCCTCGAGTTTCCTGTTCCTCACAGCCTCTCCTTGGCCTTCCTCACCCTTGCCTTCTGTACACACGCATCTGTGAGCTGTCTCCCGTGAAACATCTCAGCGGCTGTTATCCATGAGCCCTGAATTGTACACATCACTTCCGTTCTGTCCACTTACTTCAAAAAGGTTGTTTACGCCAACCCTCATTTTCCCCCTGAAAAGCCCTCCGCACACACATCCTCCTGAAAGCTTGTCCTGTGGGCCGTCTTCCCTCTGCCACATTCTCTTCTCTCTGCCTGGTTCTCCACTGTTTTCTATGACTCCCACACTTCTCTTCCCTTCAGTTCCCATCTAGAGGTAGGGGAAACAATGAGAAACAGAAATGGGAGAGAAGATTAATTGTGAGAATTGGCGCATCCCACTACAGGGACCAGGAAGTCCTACTGTCTTCCTGGGGCAAGCTTGAGACCCAGGAAAGTGGGTGCTGCAACTCAGACTGACTCTGAAGACCTGAGAACCAAGAGAGCCTTTGTGCGGTGAGAGCAATTCAAACACTGAAAGTCAGGAGCTCCCACAACCATGGGCAGGAAAACATGGATGTCTTAGGGGAACTGAATTCACCCTTTGTGGCCTATCCAGGTCCTCAGAGAGCTGGGTGCTGCTCACCCAGCAGATGAGGGGGTATCTAATTCTAATTTTGATCACCTCAAGAAAAAGAATGCTCTCAAGATACAGCCAGCAATATTTGACTATTTGGGTATCTCAACCCAGACCAGTCAACATATAGAGTTGACCATCACAGACCCTCACTATGGTTTACTTCAACAAATGCTTCTTCCTGCTGCTCGTTTCTAAGCCAGTTCTCGAAGTCCCAGACTATCAAATTGTTTTTAATAGGATCTTATTATCACTTTCTCGTCTCATCTTCAGTGTTTAATTGGTGCCTTATTTATGAAACCAAAGTTACCTGGCAAAAATACTACATAATCTATTCCTCTGAGAGATAAATCTCTGCATTTTCTCGCTGTTGTAATAAGTCCATTTTTTTCTGTATATTTCTATTATTCTGTCTAGATCAACCTCCCTTCTTACTTTGGTGTTCAAGCTCATGAGGCTTTACCACTTCCAAGGAATTTCCCCTCTGCTCGTGTCTACAGTCATGGCTACTACACTCATCCTCCATATTTCCCTGATATAAACAGAGACAGCTCGTTCTTTTCCCATGTCACCCAGGCCCAAATAATCACACAGAAACTATATTAACTACAACGTTGTATGGCCTATGACTCAGCATATCCCTAGCTAGCTCTTACATCTTAAATTAACCAATTTCTATTAATCTGTGTATCGCCACGAGGCTGTGGTTTACAAGGTGAGGTTCTGGCATCTGTCTCCTTGAGCAGCTACATGGTGTCTCTCACCAGACCTGAATGCTCTCTTGGATCAGTTCAATAGTGTGTGTCCAGATTGTTTAGTATCTAGTTGGACATTGCTACCTCTGAGCATCAGTGAAAAACTGCAAGCGATGGGAAGGCTGTGACACACATCTTAATGCAACTCTGGAGCGTGGCAGGTAGCTAGTGTAAGTAGCTGGTCTGCACCTCGAATCAGGGTAGACTCAAGAAGTGGGGGAACATAGGGAAGCTTCTGCTGCCCCAGCTCAACACCTTGGAAGCAAATGCATCACGGATCTCTCTACCATGTGTAAGATCCCGACACTCCTTATTCCAAATTTTAATGCTGTTTTCACTAGTGAATTAAGTCTTTAGATCCAGCTGCAGCGGAAGTCGCTTCTAAACCTATCCTACTGTAAGTCCTGGGCATCATTTCAACCCCCACACCACTTCCCTCCCTGACGGATCCTTTCCTGTACCAACACCTTAGTTCCGTACTCCTGAGGTCATCTTTAAATACTTTCCCCTGGCATCCGATGTGTCATCAAATCCTGTGCACTATATTTTTATATTTTGATACGTCTCATAATCAGGCTTCTTTCCCATCTCCCTTTCATTGCCCTGACTGAGCCTCTATCAAGTCAATTGTGCACATGAGCAAAAGCTGTGGAAACCATCTACGGGCAGCCAGTTTCTTCTCTCTCCATTTCACTTGCATGTATTTGTGTGCATGCATACACGTACACACCAATGCTCACTATGTATTTGTTAACTGGCTTGACTCTAGTAACCATTTCAGTGTGTGAATATGTGTGGTATCAAAATATTTTGTTCACCTCAAATATAAATGAGAACTTCTTTAAAAATGAAGATAGACTGATTTTTTTGCAAACTGATCTTGATAATTTGCTAGCATGCAAGCATTTTAATCAAATGACTGGGTGGGAAATAGGAATGTTTAACCATGAGTCTTTTGTCCCGCAGCACATCCGGAAGGATAAAAGTGAAAACACTGTGGAAATGTCCCTCTCAGTCACAGCTGCTTTCCACTGCTTACAGTGCATGTCTTGTCTTTGTTTTTGTTTTTAAACTAAAGGTAAATTTCTTTGTATAAAAGCCCCCCCCCCACACACACACACCCTCAAAAAAACCGATTTTAACACTGGTTAAAATTTTAAAGAACCATTATCTTCTTTTTCTTATTGTGCTAAGAGTCCTCGAGTGTTCACCCAGATAAGAAACCACATAAGCAGAAGCCATGGAAGTTGAAGGGCCTTGTGACCCAGAGTACAGCCTTGGAACTGTTAACTAAAATTCCGTGTTTTAAGTCATAAATACTCCAGTTAGGGTTTCCTTGGCTGTTCTTGGGTTTGGTTTAGTTTAGAACTTGCACAGTGCATATCCCCGTCTCTGGGAATTATGGTGTCTGTGCTAATGTCTGAGACAAGCCTTGCCAAGCTGCTTTCCCTGTGAAGACTGTTTTATCCAGAACAGAAGGTAGCATACTGATCTGCATTCCCTGACCCCCGGATGCTCTTCGGTAATCATTAATTTGGATGAGTGCTGTTATTTGTCCTTCCAAATAGTCATCTGGGTGACCATATTGTCCTAAGAATACAGGGCTTGCCGAGATATATTTAGAAGTAATTTGGAGATAAGTCATTTATGTTATACTAATGAGAATTCTATATACTAATAATATAGAAAGTAGAATAATCTCAAAGAGTTCCCTTTGCAGACTCTTGCATTTTTGCTTATGTTTAAGTTCCTTTTTTAAAAATCAGGTTTGCAGTTGGCTGATATAAAAACATTGAACATGAGAGTGTCATAGGGACAAAGGTATAATTGCACACACATAACACATGTAAAAGACTGTGTATACACTTATTCTTACCCTCTTTTGTTTTCTTAATGAGGCTTACAGTTTATAAAACCTTAAAGCCATCTTCATTGATGAGGAGTTGTGTCATTTGTATTCAATTCCATCTTCATTGATGAGTATGTACATCACTTGTATCTATGCAAAGAATTTAATATGCCATTCTCTATTGCTTTTAGAAAGTTGTTTAGATTCTCAGTTTGTAGTAACTTCGTGACTAAGAAAGTAAGAGATTCCTTTTATGTTTTTTCAGTTTCTTTGTTTTTCCACTTGCTTGGCTAGATTTACTCCATGATTTTTTAAATTTCATATATGTATAATTTATTTACATAATCCCCTCCCCTCAGCACTCCATGTCCCCCCCTCAAATCCATGATCTCTTTTTTGTTCATTCTTATTATTCTATGTCTAGATGAATAAATATATAAATATAACATGCTAAATCCATTTAGTATTACTTATATGCATATGTTCTTAGGCTTGACCAGTTGGTACTTAATAACTAATTAGGGAAATGCATATTTTCCCTGTTCCTTCACTGAGGAGTGGGACCTTCTAAGACTCCCCCATCCACATCGGGATGTCAACTGGTGTTGCCATTATTCATGTTTTGTTTAAGCAGTAATATTGCTGAGAGCCCGTGGCTATGTTCCCTTTCATAAATATTTTCAATAGTCTCAAAGTAGATGTCCTGGCCCTCTGGGACTTAACAGTCTCTCTGCCCCCTCTCCCACTGTTTTCCTTGAGCCTTGGGTGTTGTAGCTGTTTCAGTTGGGGCTGAGCAAGGTCGGTGATCCCTTACATCTTGACTACTTGTAGCTTTCTGTGGTAATGTGTGTCTGCTGCAGAAAGAAGCTTCCCTGATAAGGGTGAGAGCTACACTTGTGTGTAGGGATGCAGTTAGAGGGTGCCACTTGTGTGAGGATGTGGTAGCAATAACAGGCTCTCCTCTAGGTTCAGTGACCTGGCCAGTCACGGGTTGTTGGCTCCATTGAGAATACCAGTCATGGATTCCCTCCTATTAATCAGCCCTTCAGTCCAGTTTATAGCTGTTGGTTACTTTCAAGTTATAATTGCCACCATTGCAGCTTTGAGGATAGCTTGCCCTTTGGGCCCTTTCTGATTTCAAAGTGTCATGCCTAGGTAGGACCATTAATTACTTTATTCTCTTAGCAGCCTTGAGATACTATGAAAGCTCGTCCTCAGAGAAACTTCCAGATCAGCTCCAGCTCACGTCTTCCAATCCTGTGTCCGACATGTGTGGTGTCTTCAGAATAAATTCTGAGAGGCAACCAAAGGCACCAGCATTAGTCCTATTATTTTGTCATTGTTTGGACTCTCCTGACTAATGGCTGGAAGGGAAATTTCGCACGCCTGATACTAGAGTTTTTGTTAGACTGTCTTCAAGTGGGACATTATCACCTCTAGTATCGTAACTCTTTAATGAGCATGCATGCACATACGTATCAAGTAATTTTAGCTAAACCTATAATATTATGATTCCTGCAGCTGTTTCAAGCACCCCTAGTGTTTCTTTAACGTTCTAACCTGTGAAACAAATGTGAGGTATTTATTCATAGATTTCTCCTTTCCTGAATAGCAGCAGCCTTATGTATTCTAATAAAGTAGTCCATGCTTCACATGGAAATGACAAACTTAGATGGCTAAATTTCCCAGGGAAAAAAACATAGCAGCAGAAAAAAAAAGATAATAAAATGATGTTTAAGAGCGATCAATACATATTACTAAAGAAACTCTTGGGTCGATACGACAGTGTCATGGTATTTTCAGTATGATCATTTGTATTGACTGAAGCTTTACTTCCTTGTAGACATGTGAAACACCAGTAGGTTAGAATGGAGCTTATCAGATTCTTTCTCTTGAACTGGAGGTAAAATTTTCTTCAATTAAGTTAACAAGGAATAAATATGCTGGCGAACGATCGATAAGTAATTACGGAGGAGCTGTGTTACAGCAGTGCCCCTGAACCGCGCCTTTTCGCAGGTTTACATCAACACTGTTTAACTTTTAGTTAAATGCATTAAGCTTGGTGCTAAGGCATAGAACGTTTTCATGACTTTTTCCAGTTATTATTTACATACAAAAGGGCGCCCATCTGAAATATAAATTTCAGTGCATTTTGTCAAGTTCAGAGTGCAACCAAGATAGACAACTTTTCCACAAAACTCTCCAGAGGAAGTGCTACCTTCTGTTGCTCCCCCCCACTCCCCGGGAACCACCTTTAGCAAAGGGAACTACTGACTCCGTATTCTATCAGGTTTCTATTTGCAGAATGGCTTTTACGATTCATGAACATTACTATGTATTTAATAATTCTTATTTGTTGGTGAACAGCATGCTGTTGTATACATGTACCATCATTTCTTTAGCTATTTGCCTTTTTATGCACATTTGTGCCATTTCCAGTTTGGGGGGACCATAACAATGGCTTTTTATGAAAGTTCATTTCCATATCTCTGTGTGAACACTTCATGTATTCATTTAGGCAAAAGCGTGGCAGTAGAATTCTTGAATCGTGTCATTTTTTATTCTTTATCTTTTTCAGCGTTGATTCCAAGGTAAACAAATTTAGAAGATGAAATGACTGAGATATCTTAGGTCAGGGGGTTAGGTTTTTGCTGACAGCATTTTTTTCCTACCCAGAGATGGGGCTGGTCTACTAGCAATCACTTAAAAGACATTAACACTTACTCTAAACACAGTGGTCCTACTGCCAGCAGCCATGCTTACCCTGTGTGATGTAGACGATCAGGAGAGCGGAAGTGAGAAGCTCCCACCATCTGCAGTACCCCAGTTTCTTCTTTCCCATATTTATCTCTCATGTTAATCAAAGATTCTTACTATTTTGTTTTTAGTTGATTTATCTTTGATGTGTTCATTGTCTAATGTGTGTGTGCACTTTTAATTAAATGCATTAAACTAAGAGCTAGGGAATCAAATCTATTTTTAACATAGGAGTCACAGCCTACTTAGAACCAAAATTGAGTTTTGGGTAAATTAGAGGACCTTCGAAATAGGATGTTATCTTTAGAAAGGGAAAATTCAGAAACATCAGGTAGGTAGATTTATATAAGGAAGGAAAAATGGGGAAAAAAGGAAAACAAAAAGAAGATAGACAAATAGACAACAGACAGATGGGTGACAAATAGATAGTGGGTGGGTTGATTGATTAAATATATGAGATGATAGATGATAGATAGGTAGGTAGATAGATAGATAGACAGACAGACAGACAGACAGATAGATAGATGATAGAGAGAGAATGATAGATTTTATGTTCACTAACATAATTTACTATTTCCACCACCCCTAACACCCTCTATCAGATATGTTAACTCCTGTAGCTGTCTTTGTTAGTACTTCTAGTATTTATTTTACTGCATATTTGCTGGTGGTATATGGTCTTGGAGTTTTGCTTATCTTAAAACACTTTCCTCTCACTCTTGGATGAAAGCATCTTTGTTATTTGAGTTACTTGTTTTTCAGATTTTTAAATTGATTTTTTTAATTTAAGAGCGTGTGTGTGTGTGTGTGTGTGTGTGTGTGTGTGCACGCACACACACACACACACACACACACATGGCCCTGTCTATATATACTCTGTGTATGCGGTACCCACAGCGGCTAGAAGAGCTCCCAGGTCAATGGAAAAGGAGTTGCATGTGGCTGTCAGCCACTGACAATAGGTGATGGAAACTGAACCTGAGTCCTCTATAAGAGCAGTGAGTGCTCTTCACCCCTGAGCCATCGCCTAGCCCCTCAGATTTATTCTGAAGCTGCCATTGCAGTCTTGTAGCCTCCAGTGCTTTCTGCTAAGAATAAGGCAATCTTGTCAGTGCCCTGTGGGTAACATGTTATTCATTTTCTCGCTACTTCCAGAATTTTTGTGGGCTATCAGAAGTTTGACTTTGATGCGCGTGTCTGCTAAGTGGGGGTCTCTTTGTTTTCACTCTGCTTGAGTTCCCTGGGGATTTAGAGTAAATTCTAAAGGATTTAGAGTTCTCACCATTATGGGATCAGATGGTATTTTGTTTTGGTGTTGTTGCTTTGTTTAATACGCCCATTATTTTCTCCCAGAGCGACGGTCATACTTTCACAGGTCTCTTAAGCATTGCTCATTTATATTTAATCTCTTTTCTATGTTTTTCATAGTCATTTTTATTAATTTCTTTTAACTTTCTGTTGCTTCTGCCCATTCATTTGAATGTATTTCCTTTATTTCTTTAAAAGCATTGAAAGAATTGCTTTGAAGTCATTCCTAAATCTGACGTTTAGACCCAGTGACATCAGTTTCTGTTGGATGTTCATCTGCTCGAGCATAGGTCACATTCTCCTATTTCCTTGCTTATCTGTGATCTGGGTTATGAATATGGTCAGTAGCAAACCACAGGACCCTCCAAGGGTGGTCTGATAGCTGTGCATCAGGGAGCCAACTCTCAGCGCCAACCATCAGCTCTGCCCTGCCAGGCAGCAGCAGATACATCCATCCTCTCCATCCTTTCCATTTGCAGCAGCCACTGTTTCTGAGCCTGGAATCCTGGGGGTCCTTTGTGGACTACACGGCTGAGCATTTGGCCAAGGGTCTGAGCAGGGTTTGTCCTCTGACATTTCAAATCCCTCCGGATTTAGTTCTTTGCCTCCTCAGTTAGGTTGGCCTCAGGAGCACCCGCAGTCAGAAAAGCGGCAGGCGGACCCTGTTTCCTCTGTGCCGTTTGGTATTTCACAGAAAAATGTCCTCTGCTTTCTGTCAGCTGGTGCCACTGCACACATCTTATTTGTGCTCATGTGAAGATTATACTCAGACCGTGGGTGCCACCCATTCTGTGGCCTACTTATTTCTGGGGTCCTACCCTATACTCCTTTGCCATATTAAAAAAGAGAAAAAAACTAAACTTGGATTTGTTGAAGTTGCTGTATTTCAGTGGCTAATGCTCTAAGCTTATGATTGCTTTGGGTCACATACCAATGCCTTTAAATAGTGGTAGGTAGGCAGGTAGATATCCATGAGAGTAGAAGCTTCTCCATGTTTCTTTACTATTATAGTGTCTTACAAGATTATCTGCTGTGCAGTGCCTATATATCAGTAGATCTTCTCCATGGGCTGTAATTGTTAACCTCGTTCTCATCAGACACCTGTGGTAGTTCCTGTTCCTGTTGTTGTGACAAAAGGCAACGTAAGAGAGGAAAGATTGCCTGACTCCAGTCTGAAGGTACAGTCCATCCTGATGGGGAAGTCATGGGAAAACTGGTCACATGGTATCCCTTCCGGAAACAGTTCACGTCTCTTCCCTTTTCACTAAGGCTGGGACCCCAGGCATGGCACTGCCCACATTTAGGATTGGTTTCCGACCTCAACCCAATCTGGAAACTCTCAGCAAGAAATATTCTCAGTCTTCCAGATAATTCTAGATTTTGTGAAGCTGACAATCTTAACCGTCACACTGTCTGAGCTCTTAAGAATATCAGACTTAAAAATAGTATAAATATTACTGTAACGCACAAGCCGCAAATTTGTACTTGAGATTATAAGTAGTTTTACTGAGGAGTAAAATTATAACAATTTTGGGTCAATTACTGGGAATGGAACTATTAATTTAGTGAGTAAGAATCTGACAAATGCTTTCGGTAATTGTGCTAAACGGCCCTGCAGAATGTCTGTACTAGCTCTCGGTGCTACATATGAAGCAAGATGACTACGTTTATTGTAGGGCTGGATAATGTTTTGTGGCTTTGCTAATGGAACTGATTAGTTCTCTAAAGCCAAATAACTATTCCAGAATCATCTCTTCTAGGAAATTCTGCCCCTGCTGTTTACTCTGGCAAGTTACACTTGGAATACGGTTGTGTAGCCAGGATAATGGGAGCAGGACCTTGGCTTTCTAATAACAGTCTTCTCTATCAGTAATTATAAATCCATGAGACTTTTTTAAATTATACTTTGAGGAATGACTTTTATTTAGAAGATATTTTAGAGTGAATTTGTTATTACTATTTTGCATCCTCTTCCCATTTAAACCACTTTATTGACATGCACGACATGGTTAATTCAGAGGTGTATACGGGTCAGGGGTTCTTAGCATATTCACAGAGTTGTGTATCACCGCAGCTCCCCATCCACTGTATAATAATGGAGTGATTCCAAAGGTGTGCTGGGAAGGTGAGTGAGTAGAGAAGGAAGTTCCTGCAATAACGGGAACTGCTTTTTTTCCACTGCCCTCTAGCTCTGCCCACGAATTTATCTGCGATGCATAAATAGCTTTTTAAGATAAATTCATGTGTGGTAAACTGTAAGAAGCTAATCATGGCAAATATTTCCTATGTTAGTGTGGAAGTGGAATTAAGAAAATATGCTCTTTTTAGAGTGAACTGGTAATGAACAGCCACAAAAACCAAACCTTGTAAGGCAAATTTCTCATGCTGATTAAGATACAGTATTTATCACACACACCAGTACTACGAGAAAATGGGCTCTCTAAAGAATATCGCTCACATTTTGAGGATGAACAAACAGGAACTAAGCATCGCATAATACATGAGGAAATAGTTGTGCATGCTCCTGTTAGACTTACGCTTTCATGACTGCAGAAAATGTGCCTTTTTTGTGGAGATGCATCTTAAAATATTTAGTGACTTGATGTTTCCTCATAATAATTCCCCCAAAGTTAGGTTCACTTGTATATAGGCAAAGAAATTACAACAAAAATAAATGTTATTATTTGTCAACTCTTGGTGGTTGTTGTGGAAACATTTAAGTATTTATTCTCCTGATGCTTTGCCTTGTCTGTTGTATTTGAATTTTTAAAAAGTTTCAGAAAAGAGATTTGAGTAGTCTAGACAAGAAATAAGAATATTGTCTTGATACCATATTTAGTCTACTAGTGTTTATGTAAAGGAGGTCTTTACTCGTTTGTTATTGTAGACACACTAATCTCTTTAGAATGGTTTTCAGTAAATAAATTACAGTGGTTTGTGGAGAGTGAGATAGGAAAAGTAAGTGAGTTCAGGACTGGAAGTAAAACAGTTTCACTTCTTTTTTGTATTTTGAAACTTTTTCCCAATAAAGATACAGTGTTGAGAGTAATGAATGGGTGGATAGACAGGTGGATGAGTGAATGAGAGAATGTCATCACAAAGTTCTGTTAAATACTAGAGCCTTAAAAGTAGAGGGGTGGATAGGTTATGTGCCAGAGAATTTTCAAATCTGGGGAAGCGCCAGCCTGATGGATATAGCAACCATTTTTAACCTGATGACAGCCCGTTTAGAATTTGCATAAAGAATGCTTTTAAATGGACCTACTTTACTTATTTGCCCATTAGCATCTCTTTATCGCATTTCTCCTTGGATGATTTTTGTTTTAAAGGAAGCTATGCTGTGAGCCCATTTTGGGTGTGTTATTTTTTTTTTCAAAATGTCATCCTTTCTCAAATAAATAAATGCAGCTTTGTGATCCCTCAATCTTTAGTGCTAATGAAGTTCCTCTTGGAGAGCTATGAATTTCACTGCTAATTTTTTAATGGAACTGCCTGCCTAGATTGGAGCAGGAAGAGAGACGGCACACAGCCTCTGAAAAGAGCAGAGTACAGGTTGTAGTACCCGAGTAGAAGCCCACCCTGTCCTTACCACCTAGTAACTGGAGCAAGCCACTTGACCCTGCTGAGGCCCAGCCTCCCCCGGTGTTAATGAAGACTGTCTACCTGGGTATTGTGAAGAGGAGCTGAATTGTAGAAATGAAGTTGCATTTATGGAGACCTCATTTAAATGCACTGGTTAATCTTTGTATGGTTTCTAGTAGGGATGATGATTATGATGCTTATTTTTAAAGTGTGGATTATTGACTAATCAAAAAAGAGGTGAAATTTGTTAACATTGTTAAATTTTTTTTTATCTATTCATAGGCATTTCGTATTTTTATTTGTGTTTTTCTTCTTTTCATACATTCCGGGGGAATGAGACCAAGTGCCTCCCACATCCTAAGCCAGGGTTCTCTATGTCACTATCCCTATTTATAGGCAAATCTAATGAGAAAGTAATTTAATTCATTTCACATGCAAATAAGATATGTGAAAGTGATTTTAATTAAATTAAAATTTAATCAGTTCATCTTCAAACTTGCCAAATAAAAAAAAAATATCCTGGCCTGTTAAACTTACACTTCAGAATTAAGATTTGAATTTTTCTATTTTATTTAATTCATTGATTCACAGATTATTGACTCAGTGGTGCTGACAAATCATAGTGTTCTTTAGAAACATGATATATTACCTATAGGACAACAATTATCATAAGGAACATGTTTGGGCCTTAAAAGAATTAATGTAGTATCCTTTTGGAAGTTACTCTAACAATTTAAAAATCTTGTTCTAATAGGGGATAATTTAAAAAAATATTTTATGTTTCCTATTTATATAGCTATTCAACAGAACATAGACCTTTAACAATATTATTAATTCTTTGAGAACTTTATACAATGCATTTTGAATGGTTACCTTACTCATATGATGTTTTCTCCATCTATTTACCTACAAATTTCAAGATGTCATTATTTTTTTCTGCTGTGTAGTACTCCATTGTGTAAATTACCATATTTTATTTATCCATTCTTGGGTCAAGAGGCATTTAGATTGTATCCAGGTTCTAGCTATTACAATATGAACTATGCTGCTATGAACATAATTGAGCACATGTTCTTGTGGTATGATTGAGCATCCTTTGGGTATATACCCAAAAGTGGTATTGCTGGATCTTGAGGTAGCTTGTTTTCCTAATTTTCTGAAATATTGCCATACTGATTTCAAAAGGGGCTGTGCCAGTTTGCACTCCCACCAGCAATGGAGGAGTATTCCCTTTATCCCACATCCTTTCCAACATAAGTTGTCCTGAGTGTTTTTGATCTTGGCCATTCTGATAAGTATAAGATGAAATCTCAGACTTGTTTTGATTTGCATTTCCTCGAGGATGTTGAACATTTGCTAAAGTGTCTTTCAGCCATTTTAGGTTCCTCTGTTGAAAGTTTTATGTTTAGGTCTGTACCCCATTTTTTATTGGATTTTTTATTCTTTTGATGACCAATTTCTTGAGTTCTCCATATATTTTGGACATCAGTCCTCTGTCCAATGTGGGGTTGGTGAAGAACTTTTCCCATTCTGTAGGCTGCCATTTTGTCTTGTTGACCATGTCCTTTGTTTTACAGAAGCTTTTCAGTTTCAGGAGGTCCTATTTATTAATTGTTTCTCTCAGTGTCTGTGCTACTGGGGTTATATTTAGGAAGTGGTCTCCTGTCCCAATGTGTTCAAGTGTACTTCCCACTTTCCTCTTCTGTGAGGTTCAGTGTGGTTGGTTTTATGTTGAGGTCTTTGATCCAGTTGGACTTGAGTTTTGTGTATGACAAATGATATGAATCAATTTTCATTTACTACATGTTAATATGTTGTAATATGGAGGCGGCGGGGTTGCGACCCCAAAAACCCCAGCTGCCTGCTCGGCTCGGCTAGCTTATGCCCCGAAATAATTACACAGACACTGTATTCTTTTCATCACTGCTTGGCCCTTAGCTCTGGCCCTTACTGGCTAATTCTGATATCCCAATCAACCCATCTCTAATAATCTGTGAGCACCGGTCTTACCGGGAAAGATTCAGCATGTCTGACCTGGCAGCTTGCTTCATTGCGTGCGCCTGCCTGGGAGAGCTGTTCAGCATCCATAACTAGCAAGACTATTAAACAGGAAAGCATCATACACTTAAATGCATTGTATATGAAAAACAAAATACATATAGCTATGAAATATAAATTTGTACATATTCTTGTCATACTACTATAATTTTTACATTTGTACCTGACTGAAAGAGAAATTATCTCCCAGACTTTCAGAATTTTTGAAATATAATTTTGGGTATAGAGAAAGGGCTTTCTAACTAAAGCACAGACCTCAGAGCATACACAGTGCAGGGGCAAAGATGTCAGTAGAAATTACCATCTGACAATTAGCTACAATGAAGATAAGTGTGAAGTCAAAAGAGAACACATTTTAAAATACCTGCAAAACATGGGATGGATGAAAGATGCGTTCCTTATATAAATGCTCCTTATGAGAGAATTACAATAAATATTCATGGCTAATGTGATATGATTATAACATTTTTTTAATGAGAAAAGGTCTACCTGCCTGTCAGTAGTAGATGGGTTTAATAAAATGTGATTAGGCACTTTATAGAATGTTGTTATATAGCTATTAAAAGTGATTGTCTCAGAAAGATGTCTGTGAAGAGCTCTAATAGAAACAGGCATGTTACTGAGTATTGTCCATAATATAATCCCATTTTATTGAGGATGGCAAGCCCTGTGTGTGAGAAAGCTAGGCTTTCATGCCTGTGACAGAATCATGAGGGCAAATCTTATAAGAATAAAGACTTACTTTTGGCTCACTGCCAATCCAGGGTCAGCTGTCTTTCTGACTGTGGGCCTGTGACTGAGGAGGCCTATCATGGTGGCCAGAGTACAAACACTGGCAACTGAGTAGCAGAGAGATAGATAGCACAGATACTATGTACTTCAGAGGCGTTTTCCCAGTGACATGATTCCCCTAACAAGTCCTCAACCCTTAGTTTTCAACTCCTCCCAGTGTAGTGACATAAAATTATGAATCCGCTGATAGGTTAATTTTTAATCGGGTCAAAGCTCTTATTATCGAATCCTATATTTATTCAAACCAACACCTGGAAACATTGCATGGGGGAGCAAACCTTCAACTCCTGAGATTTTTGTGGGGCTATGATGTCTTAACCATAGCATTCTGGAGTGGGACTAAATGCACTTTTGACTCTGAGGCCTTTGTGATCACCTCAGAGTGAAAAGTGCATTAGTCCCACTCCAGAGTTGCTCTAGTGTCAACAGGCCCAGCGTTGCACTAAAGGTCAAGCTCAATGTCTCCTCCGAGACTCAAGGCAAACTCTGATTCCAACCCAGTCAAAGTTAAAAAACAAGTTATGAATTTCCAACATAGAGTATCGTAAAGTAAATATTTCCATTTTTAAAGGGAGATAAATAGAAATAGAAAGTAGTAAGGGGTACAAACAAAATTGAAACCCATCAGGACAAACATTTAAATCCAGCAGCTCCATGTTTGGCACCCCAGGTATCCAACTGGACCTACTAGCTCCAGCCCACATGGCTGCTCTTCTGCACCATCTCTGCGAGTTCCCTTGTCTTCCCCTGGAGACATTCCACATTACTGACATATAACTTCTGGGTGTCTCCACTGCTGGCTCGTTTTCATTCCCATAGCTTTATGCATCACCCTCAAAGAAGATGCTCACAGGCTTTCCAACTCTGCCAAAAGATACCTAGCCTCTCTCAGGCTTACCTTCGGAATCTGGTAGAAACCTCCATGGACCCACACTTCTTGGGTTCTTTATGCCTACCAACCCAGAATCAAGTGGCCAATTCTAAGATCTGTTACCACCTGAATATATAGAGTCAAGCCCCACCCTCACCCCAAACCATCACTATACTGGCATGTGAGTGGCTGGGTACCATGAAATAAATCCTGGAAAACAAAATCCTAAGTCTTTCAAATTAGTTTATATTTCAGACATTCCACGAGGTAGAATCTGTGGGGAATCCCTCAGATACCCTCTGAATAGCCTTCCTACCAGGGGCTGAAAAGCATGAGGCTTTTTAGTGGCGTAAATATCTTTAGCGGAGATAACTTCTCTCAGCCTTTGATTTACACTTTTATTTTGCAGTCAAACTGTATTTATAATATGTCCACTCTGCTGTTTGCTTATGATTCTCACTGTAATCTGGGTAAAAGCAGTAAATGATACTGTAGCCTTGCATCCTGGGCTGCGCTGAAAATTTGTACAGCTGATTTACGAATTCATCTCCTTTAAATGAAAGCAAAGTATTGGGATGTGGGTAAAGTGGCTGTTAGTTTTGTTTGGTTTTCCAAAACTTGAATGCTCTGTACCTGCTTCTCAGTAAAGTTTGCACTCCCTTTTTGTCTTAGGTTTTTTTGTTTTAAAACAGGATATCATGTAGCCCAGACTGACCTCATATTTACTAGATTGCTATGGATGACCTTGAACTCCTGATACCTCATTGATTAGGCTAGAGCCCTTCAAAATCCAGTCATTTCCCCAAAAAATGGGCATGATGTTGGAGGCCAAACATCCTTGAGTCTCTTTTAGAGGGAACAGTATATCCAGCTCATGACAGTGTATGTTACTCTATTTGTCTGAAAGGCCAATAGGTAACATTGGTATGTAGAATTGACTGGTGGAGGTGCAGTGCTAACTACAGATACAGGAGAAGACAATACTGATCCCTTCCAAAATCATTTGTTCATTGTCTCACTCACTAAAATGCGTATCGTGTAATTTTTGAAATTTTATAAAGATATATTTAAAGAGGCAATAACTATAGAAAAAGTTCGTGAACATAATTCTCAAGAAAAAATGTATTGTCCACTAAACATTGGAAGATTATAATAGAGAAATAAAAGTGTTGAAAGCTCAAAGGGTTGTTTTTTAACCTACAAGACTGAGCAAGTTTAAAATTTTTTTTAAAAATTTAAAAATTAATGAGCAGCTGGACCATTCTAGTGCCTATGTAGAGTATTTTAAGGTAAGCTTTAGATGGAAACTGTTTGGTGGGGATCTCTAAATTTTAAATACATACTCTGGGCCCATAATTCCACTTTCGGTACTCTATTCTGGAGACTTACTCAGTAGCGACATTATCTATGGTAGCAAAACTTGAAATGGAAAATGTCAAGGAAAATGCTGGCCACACAGCTGAAGACCCGAGTAGATCCCCATAGCCCACATTAAGGAGTTGAGCATAGTGATATGTGCTTGAACCCCGAGCCCTGGGGAGGCAGAAATCGGTGGGTTTCTGGGGCTTGCTGGCCAGTCAGCCTAGCCTCATTGGCAAACTCCAGGCCAGGGAGAGAGCCAACCCTATAAAGCAGGACTCCTGGCACATGAGGAATAACATCCGCGGTTGACCTCCTCGTGCAAGCAGACGCCTGCAGAGCTGCATGGGTAGGTGCATTCTCAACCACGCACACACACGACAGGAAAGTGTCAGATTTACCGCACATGCACACTGGCCTACACTGACTGTGATGAGGTGGACTGGGAAGATGGCTCACCTTTCCCTGAAATGTGGTGCACTCTTCACAATGCGCATCCAGATGCATTGTGATTTGTCCCTGTTGCTACATGTTCATGTAGGAAGCTGAGAGGGAGGGACTTGGCTAAACTGTTGGCATTTCCTCAGAAGTGACAATAAGATCTACTGTGTGAGGCAGATTCAGTTGTTACATAATCTTTTCCATCTTTTCAGTTTTCTGCCATATTGCATGTTATTTTCACAATCCTTAAATGATTTCTGAAAAGCTGTTGCCAGACTAGCGCCCCTCCAACTGAATAAATTGATCTTTATAAGAAAACTAAAAAGGGAAATTTTTAAGTGCACAAAGTTGGATTTATACCTATAATTACAAATGAGCTTTTTGTAGAAAATCAAAGTCACAGAATTGTTTTTCTCTGTGATAATTATAACTACCCCAATCTTCCTCTTTTAATTTTTATTTTTCCGGTATTGGGAATTGAATTTAGGACCTTACAGATGCCATGCAAGCACTCTGGACAATTTTCATATTTACTTCCTATTTTTCTTTCATGCCACCCTTTCTTTTTGCAGTCCATAAGATTGATTTTTTTAAAATGAAAATCTGGTTTGAAACGACTTCTCATAGCACTTAGACTAAATCCCCGATGTAGCTCTGGCCTCAGGGCCCTGCGTTCTATGTCTCTTCATCAGCCCTCGTGGATCCCTGGTGCCGGATACCACCACTGCCCGTTCTCTTTCCGTCCAGCCAGCAGTACATTGTTATACTTGATTGTGGTGTCCTCCTGAGGACTTGAGGGAAATCCATGCCCAGGTCTGCACCAGCAGGTCCATGCGATGACCGGCATGGAAGTCTCCTTACCACGGGCCCTTTCCAGCAAACCAGCCTGCAGAAGTGGCCTGTGAGGCCCGGTCACATCATCATGCTTTATTTTCTCTGTAGCTTTTCACATTACAAGATAATTGTGCTATTTTTCACATTGGCGTTCGGCTATTAACTGAAGTAGGTAATCTGAAATTCTAAGAATGTACATTTTCCTCATGGGATCTAAGAAAGCATTCTCATTTTGAATAAAGGAAAAAATAGCCCATAAACACCGTTATTGTTCTTAAATTGACATTCAAGGAACAACCAGGCACTCACTGCAGTCCTAAGCTGTGTTGTACCAGGAGTAGACCCAACCTATGAAGCCCACTGCACCTCCCATTCGCTCTGTTTCACAGTAGGCCTTCTCAGGCTAGATCTCCATGCAGAAGTCATGCTGGCTTGTGAGAGTCTGTTAGGAATTCACCCTTGCCTTTCCGCACATCTTCAAACTCTGTACCCATCACCAGTTTACATCTCCAAAGGTTAAAGGCCAAGCTATCAAAATTCCCACAGCCTTTGCCATGCACTGTTACCTAGGGTCACATGAAGACCTGTTCTCAGGAAATACAGGGCAAAGACTTTGTTTTTTTCCATGTTTTCTTTCTTTTCAAAAGTTAAGCACATAAGAATGTTTTGGTGATTCTTCCTTTGTAGAATTTCCTGAAACTCAATTACATTTTTAATGATTTTCCAACATGAAGAATATTTAATCACTGAAAATATGTAAACGTATAAATTAAACATGTAAGCTGTCCATACAAAGATAGAAAATATGTTCGCAGTGAGTAATAAATCTTGCTTGAAGTACTTCTAATATTTCATAGAAAGCATTAAAGATTATTATAGTAGAAGTGGATTAATAACTGCCATATATAAATGCAACAGTTGTTAAATTTGGGTACCTGTCCTTAGAATGTTTATGCAGAGGAGAGATGGGGAGCAAAGCAAATAGGTGTCCTCCTGACATTGATCTTATTCTCCAGTTTGGGGGTAAAGGAAGCATGAAAAATTAAACCCACAAGGTATCGCAAAGCTGTGTGTGTTGTGATACATGACGGACTGTCCCGCAGCACTGGCTCTGAGTTATGTATGGAGGTTTTAAAGGACAAAGCAGGGCCCCTTGATTGCATGCTAGTAATCACCGTTCTGTTGAGAAGAATACGGGTATTTATTGTGCTCTATATTCTTCACTGACCTCTTTACTCTTTCGTTGTAATTTTTGTCTAAAACTTTGGTGGCCAAACTATTTCGTAAATCCCAATGACATCCAAAATGTAAATTGTAAGCGGCTCTCAATATCTATCTTCCCCATCGTGTGTGCGTGTGTCTGTCTGTGTATGTCTGTGTGTGTATCTGTATGTCTGTGTGTCTATGTGTATGTGTAGGTCAGAAGACAACCTCAGGTATCACTCCTCTTGTGAGTTCCAGCCACTCCTGTGAGTTCTTTTGACGAGTCTCTCATTGACCTAGTCTTCAAGTAGACTAGACTAAGTGGGCCGGACCACCAGCTTCCAGGAATCCTCTTGGCTCCACCTCTTACCTTGTCATTACTAGGGTTAAGGCATGCATCACCACACCCAATTTTTTTATGCAGTTTCTAGGGGTCCAAACCTGGGTCCTCGTGCTCAGAAGACAAACACTTTACCAAGCAAGCCCCTCTCTGGATCGTTTTGTTCTACCACAAGCGATGAGCATACTGTGTGTTACTTCTACATAAAAATTCAAATATAAGAAAAGCTACCATTTTAAATTATAAGATAGTTCTTTTCTTGGTTATATTTACATTATAAATTATATTTACATATGTTATAACAGAGATGTCTAAGTTTGTATAACACAGCTTAAAAGAACACCCTAATTACTGGTTCTGATTATCTAAACATCATCTGTTTTCTTGAGCCATTTTGTAATTCATCATTTGTGAACCTAGAGAGTAATTACAGTATTTACATTTTCTCCCTATAGATTCTTTAGTATCCATTTTGCTGATCTTGCCTTAAAAACAATTTATTACCCATCTCATTTTGGCATCAAAGAAAGAATCCTCCTCCGTTACTCCCACAAGTCTAGAAGGGACCAACAGTGAGGATCTACTGAGTTCAGTATTAAACCATCAGGGTGTTTTACAGAACATGGAGAAAAAGCTCACATTTATAAAAATGACATTAGAACCCACTTGATTTCAGGAAATGCTTATAAAAAAGACAAAAATGATTTCTCCCAAACTGTGTATTCTGCTTCTCTGGCTGGACAAAACCTTACTTGTATTGAGGTTGAGACTTCAGCCCTCAGTGAAGGCCAGATTAACTTTAACAATACCTAGGCACATTTTCCACAGACTTTGACGATGTACCACATGCTAACTGGTGCAGAGTACGCTCTCAGTGAGTTCGAATGGACCGACTGGCTCTGTCCCTGCGTTTGGCAAGGGGCATCCGCAAGAGCTTGTTCTTTAGCCTGTTGAATAATGTCATTTAATACTGTACTGATAGGTCACAGATTTTTCTGCAAAAGGCTAACATTAGTTGTGGCAAAACGGATAGCTATCGTTTCCAATAGTAATTGCTCCATTGCTGCAGATATCCTAAGGCAAATAATGCTAGACTTTCAACTCTTGTGAAACAAGCAAAATATCCATAATTATTAAGGGGTAAGGTAGACATGATCAAAGCACATATGGAAATAGCACAGTGAAGCTCCTACATTTTTAGGATTGATACAGTTCATAATTATATGGACTACACGCCCCAGTGAAAAGTTGTCCACTATAGCAACGACAGACAACCGTGCTACAGAATTTGGAGAGTGGATAGCAACCGGGAATCTGAGCTAATTTCACAATTCATCCCCCGGCTGACCCTCGGGTGAACAAGCATTGCCGAATCTCATGGCCATTTCTCTGTCTTGATGTGTGGTGTGTGGAAAACAGAGCAGCGGGACAACTGTATGGAAAAATCCAAGTAAGTGCAAATTTTCAGGGGCTGACTGCACAAGCCCTTGAGTAAGAGGCTGCACTGAGCCGGAGCACACTTCTGTCCCGTTCCGAGGTGTACACAGTGACAGAGTAGTTTAACGGCTGCACTTTAAAGGCTTAGTGCAGTGATTTACAACAGATGTAGGAGAAAAATCCCATGAGTTCGCCATTTCTCGCCATGTGACAAGAAAGACATAAAGATAGGCATTTGCACCTCGGCTACACATTCCCAAATCGGTCCTTTTTCAGTGTAGACGATTAAACTACCATCTTCACGGTGGAGGCTGTGTGGCCATTTCTGTCTGGAAGCGAGTTGGTGTAAAAAGGTACAACTGCACATATTGTTGAATCGGTAACAGTGGCTGGAAATAACAGCTATGTGCTTCAGTGTCCGTTGCTAGTGTGAGTTTTCAGTAAGTCAAACGGCCAAAAGTAGTGGCATAAGCCTTTAATCTCAGGACCTGAGAGGTACAAGCAGGTAAATCTGACTTCAAGGCCAACCAGTTGAGTTCGAGGCCAGCCAAAGGTACACAATGAGCCCTTGTCTCTAGATAAGTATGTTGATAAATAACATATGCGCTCAGTAAGAAACTACACTCAACAAAAACAAGTATGTAAAAAAGAGAAAAAGACAAGTATGTACATCATTTGGCATAAAAAAAATGAAAGGAATACAATAGAGGGGTACTTGAAGCAAGGTAAAGAATATGATTCTGTTTTTCTTTTGTTTCTCTTTTTTTGGTTTTTCAACACAGGGTTTCTCTGCGTAACTTTGGTACCTTTCCTGGAACTAGCTCTCATTGATCAGGCTGGCCTCAAACTCACAGAAATTTGCCTGCCACTGCCTCCTGAGGGCTTGGCTTAAAGGTGTGTGCCATTCTGTTTTCTTTAAAATAGAGAAATATGCATGCTCACTCGTACATCCTACACGCACCAAAGTGTCTTCTCGTGAGGTCTACTAGCCCCTAAAGTGTTTCAGGAACCCAATAATAGGATGTACCGTTCACTTAAGAATCCAGAGATAGCTGAATTCACCTACTCCGCTGTCACTTGACAGCAGTTAGCAATGAGATCCTACCCAGGGGATGAACAGAAAAGGAAGGCTGATGGCGTCTTGGGATCACAGAAGAGGGTTGCTTGAGAAGGGCTCCTTAGCTCCTCGGTCTTTGAAACTTACCATTCCAAGCCCCAAATTTAGATAACGAGGTACAAAGAAGAGTCACAGGAATCAGAATAAATTAAAACAACCTAAAATAGTTGTATCTGATGCCATTGAGCAGAAAATAGCAAGTTTCAAGTGTTGTGGTAGACATCGTGAAAAGTCTTCTGTGGAAATTCTTGGGAGATTTAAGCAGCCACCCTTGCCTGAGGGGTGGCCCTCTATGGTGTTTCTAGAATAGGCTTTGGGGCAGTCTTGACCTGGGTTACTATAGCAGCCCCTGGATGCAGCTCTTACCGAGCTGTCAGCGCTCTTCAGACCTTTGCAGGAAGGAGGCATCGGTACATGCAGTCGAAATGGACACATCTCTAAATCGATTAGCTTTGGGGATAAAGCTAAATGAAAACAGTCATTGATGAAATTTCTAATTATTCTTTCCTAATTTGGGCGAAAAGTCCAAAAGCAGTAATACCAGATTAATTTTCTCTTTTGAATTCAGTATCCCTGTAGGGCATTCCATTTGCATGCATGAGGGAGGCTTTAGTGTAATATATAGGATGTGGGGAGCTTTTCTTCCAAAGACTGATGATTCCATAACCCCAAGGAGTAAACTATATTATAGACTGTTAATTTAAAGAAAGTTTATTCACTGATCAGCTAATCAGAAACCATTCAGCCAAGAATACTCACAAAAAATTATGGGTTTTAGCCCTCATTTTTAAATGAAAATTACATCGTTTTCCATTTTACATAAACTAGGAAGCCTCAAGGAAGGGCAAATTGAAAATCATAACTAATGGAAACTGTATAGCTGTTTAATGCTTTGTTTGTACATTAATCTGATGGTTTTAGAGAATTATTTCAGCTCTATAAATTCTGTGTTTGTTGTATTTGAACCTGCTACATTGCCAACTATCTGTGTTACTGATCCAAATTATCTCTGGGTAGGGACAATAACATATACTGCCCTGAGTTACCTCCATTTGAGATTATTTGAAAGGATAGACCATCAATTCAGAATGATCCTCCACCTACTTACATCATTTCAGGCTCCAGGAAGAGTTAGTATATCTCCCATGGGGCTCAGACATGACTAGCATGGGGCCATTGGTGATGTGGCTCCTTCCTCTGGCCCTGCTGCCCATTATTCCCAAGCATCAGAACGAGGCCAGTAAATAATCCCCCTTAAATGCTTTGAGTACAATATAGCCAGGGTGTATTGCCACTGCTAATAAACTACAGAAACTCTGTAATGAAAATAAAATTCCACATTTTCCAAAGGACCCAGTGAGTCCATTCTTCTTTAAGAGTTTCCTATTTTCACTTGCTGAAATCAACTATTTGTATGATTAAGTTTTATTTTCAAATAATAATGACCTTACTAGAATATTGGAAATTGGAGCTAAGTAAAAGTTGAAACACACGTATTAAGTAATATTCTTGTTTCTAGTGGAGGAGCTAGACACTGGAGCAAGTGGAAGGATGTGAATCGAGAGTGACACAGGGGCTGGGAATTCTGCCCCAGGCTACGTTGGACCAAACCTTTGGCAGCTGCCCAGATCGTGTTAGCTGCCTTTTTATGTATACATTTCTACATACCATCTCAACATTTTGGCTTAAAATGTAGACATTATAACAAGGTTGGAAATATTTAACTGGCCCTCCCCTTCAGGATTGTCTAGTGGTGCTAATAATTTTTTAACACAAGCTGTTATTTTGTCTTTAACATACTTTTCTAGAATATTATTCATGTTTGTAAAAGAACATCACAGCAGCCTCTAAAATACCCATTTTTGTTGTAGTGGGAGCGGCAGGGCTGGGTCCCAGCACCCCAGCTGCCTGGCTAGCTTATGCCCCGAAATAACAACACACAAATTGTATTCATTTAAACACTGCTTGGCCCTTTAGCTCTAGCCCTTACTGGCTAATTTTGATATCCCAATCAACCCATCTCTAATAATCTGTGAGCACCAGTCTTACTGGGAAAGATTCAGCATGTCTAACCTGGTGGCTTGCTTCATCGCGTGCATCTGCCGGGGAGAGGGGAGCATGGCCTCTGAGCGCACTTCCTCTTCCTCCCAGCATTCTGTTCTGTTTACTCCTCCCACCTATGTTTTAACCTATCAGGGCCAAGCAGTTTCTTTATTGCTTAACCAATGAAATCAACAGATGGATATATGACACTCCCACATCACATTTTAAATCCCTCACTCTATAGATGAGAGTAATTCCAAACTGAAGGTCTAGAATACTTGGTTTATGCTAGCAGCCTACCCAGAGTACCCTGACTTCCAAATCAAGAGAGCAGATCTCTCCGTGAACTCATTTCCTCTCTCACACCCTCCATATTGTAGTAACAAATGTCCATGGTCCATGTAGGAATTTTAGCTTTATGAATGCATCATTTCATCTGTAGACTCAGAATTTGGAACAAAGAGGACCTAATAACTAGGTGTGGTGGTGGGTGCTTGCAGTCCAGACATTTGGGGAACAGGGATCACAAGTTCAAGGTCAGTCTAATCATCAAAGTGAATTCCTTATCTATCTAGGCTAGGTCCTTTTTTAAAAAAAAATGCTAAGTGAAACAACATTAGGAAGTTTTCTGTTCCTCTCTCTGAATAACAAAAATCTGGGTTTGATTCAGTATATAGTGTGCCAGAATGGAAGCAAGTGTCTCCCGGGTTACGTGGGTCACTGTCACGTGTTGTCAACCCCATCCTCTCCAGGCCAATCTCCTGGTCTTTGCAGACTTGTCTATGAGATCTAGGTTGAGTTGTGCCCTCTCTGACTTCTTCAACCCACTTCCCAGTTGTAAAGATCCCGCACAGCAATTCATCTTGTAGGTAATTTTCCTGAAATACATTAATTCTGGGTGCTGAAAGATAATCGAAGCCATTCTTCCACATCCACACCTATCCTAAAGCCAGCTGCCTTTCTCTTAGCATGATGCACGCTTTTCATGCTCTTACTCCTTATTCAGCAGAGAAAGGAAAGAACGTGATTTTTCTTATTCCATGAACACCAGAAAAAGGATCAGTGGGTCGCCAGTTTTCTCTTAACACATCACATAAATTACTAGAAATAAATGTATGGATACTAAATAAATTTGAGTTTTATCTAAGTGCCCTTAGATTGTTTCATTAGCACTTTTGAGTATGCACATGTTCTAATCTCCTCTGCTGACAAGAACCAGTTCCTGAGATTCCGGGAGGTAGGCTGAACTTAGTGCTACATCCTGTTTTCTTCCTTCTTCGGGATGAAGCTGTCAGTCTGTCTTATCCTGATATGGACTTATTAGTTTTTTTTTTTTTTTTTGGTTTTTCGAGACAGGGTTTCTCTGTGGTTTTGGAGCCTGTCCTGGAACTAGCTATTGTAGACCAGGCTGGTCTCGAACTCACAGAGATCCTCCTGCCTCTGCCTCCCAAGTGCTGGGATTAAAGGCGTGCGCCACCACTGCCCGGCGACTTATTAGTTTTTAATACTTCTCCACAACCAAGGACTTTGGAGTTTTTGCTTAATGGACTTTGTTTAGCGATGAAATGTGTAGAATAAATCTGTTGATCCATCATGACAGGAAATGTCCAGTGGCTCCAGGCACTGACTCTCTGGCTGTGAGTTAACAAAGCCCAAAGGTAGCTTTTCATTCCATTCGGGTAATTCAACATCCCTTTTATTAAACTAACTATAAAATAAGACTAGCTCATATTGCAATAACTGAAAAATTTAGGACATTGTCTAAAATGTATGAATGTAAGATTTTCACTTCTCTGTGTTCCCTTTTATTAGGTATATCAACCATACTTGTGAGCTTTAAAACAAAACCTGAAATTTCCTAGGCCAATCAGTTTATAACTAATGTAGACCTCTATGTGAGAGGTCTTAACAACTGTGGGAACCGGGCAGGAAAGACACCTTAGACAACAGGCATGGTTTGTTTCTGGAGAAATACTTAAAACTTCAAAACATATATGATAATTCAAATAAAGAATAAAGTCAAATTCCTGACTGATAGTTCATATTCCTTTGTCTGCAAATGCACAGACAAAGGAAAGAGAATAGGACTGAGGCTTTAGCCCAGAGTCTCCCCATAGTTTCCACATTCTTCAACAGCCTGGCATAAGAGGCGGTGACAGGCCTGGGAACGTTTACCCACGTAAAAGGAGGCCCAGATTCACCTCCTCATTGCTCTTTCCTCGCAATATCTTATCCTTTAAGCCTCAACTCTGGGCTCTCCTCCCAGAGGAAGTGTCCTGTGGTGCCTGTGATGCTGCAATGTAGATCCTCGTGCAAGACACTCAGGGAATTCTTCTCGCCTTTGCCTTGGCATTTACATACCATACTGGAGTTTCTTTCTGCCCAAATACTTGCCTCCTATTTTTGCTCTGTAGAGTCTCTCAGGTGGGCAATTTGCAGGCTCAGTGTGTCGTTCACAGTCACTATTGTGTATCAAATTATATGCAATAAACCTAAGCCTGAACCAAAACCTAGATGTGCATTTGCAGACAAAGGAATATGAACTATCAGTCAGGAATTTGACTTTATTCTTTATTTGAATTATCATATATGTTTTGAAGTTTTAAGTATTTCTCCAGAAACAAACCATGCCTTTTGTCTAAGGTGTCTGTCCTGCCCGGTTCCCACAGTTGTTAAGACCTCTCACATAGAGGTCTACATTAGTTATAAACTGATTGGCCTAGTAACTCAGACTTCTTATTAACTCTTATAACTTATATTAGCCCATTATTCATATCTATATTAGCCACGTGGCTTGGTACCTTATTCAGCGAAGCAGTCACATCTTGCTTCTTCTGTAGCTGGGTAACGACTGCAGAAATGAGCTTTCCTCTTCCCAGAATTCTCCTGTTCTTGTTACCCTGCCTGGTTGTCCCGCCTATACCTCCTGCCTGGCTACTGGCCAATCAGCATTTATTAAAATGCAATTGACAGGGTATAGACCATTGTCCCACAGCACATACCTCAAGATGCAATTCATGTTTGGGCCCAGGATGATGTCTTGCTAGGTAAGATTTCAATCTAGGAATTGGAGGGAGGATTTGGGGAAGGACAGAAGTACTTAGGTAAAGAATCTTTGAAATGCATCTCCTATCCAAAAAGATTTTTGAGTATAATGTAAATATCTAAAACCGCTTGGAATCTTCATTGAAATGTTTAAGAGCTGTATGTGGCAACAGGGCATGGGCAGTGTTTGGGCAGTATTTGAAAGAGTATATGTATATTGCTGCATAGCACCTGGGTTCCAAAATATGTCACATGGACACATAGCGACTTTCTGACTTAACACAATTTTCAGGTTAAAGCTAGGAGTCAAAGCTTAAAACCAGTCTTCTGAGTAAACAATGTATAATATATCTAAAGCTTTGCCACTTGGGCCATTTAGAACCTTGGAAAATGGAATTCACCTGACCGGTGTCTTCCTGTGTCTTCTCTTCCTTAGTGGCATTGGACGGAACTGGCCCTGGGCCTCCGGGGGCAGCAGTATCCTGGCAGAATTTGGAACTTTGCATTTGGAATTCATGCACTTGAGCCACTTATCAGGAAACCCCATCTTCGCTGAAAAGGTGAGTCTTGAGAGGACTTGTGCAAAGCGAGCGGAAAGGAATGAGGTCTGTGTAACTGCAGGAAGCTCTGGAATAAGCCTGATTTCCCTTGATCAGGCGGTCAACCTCATCTCTCTGTGATACTGTGTAACTCGTGGTGAGAGGGCCTGCCTTCCCCCATGGGGCTTGCTGGACATTAAATAAGTTACTTATTTGTATTAATTTTTCCATCTAAAAATATGTAATAGTGTATATTGTGCATGAAGCGAATATGTAAGAGGTTAAAGTGTTACACAAATACGCTATGGCAGGGGAATGGATTTGTTAGTAAGAAGCAAACCCATCCAAACTACTTTATTTCACCACTTGGCTTTTAGCTCTTACCTCTTTTAAACAAAACTCCTTGGAAGAAAAGAGTTGTCGTTCACTTTGTTGAAATTTTCCTCAAACACCGCAGCCTTCCCAGACCCCCTGACCGCCATGGTACAGCCATGCTTCCTCCCATCAGGTTCTGTCCTGTTAGCCTCTGCCCCA
The DNA here is from genome assembly GCF_037038515.1 of Microtus pennsylvanicus. Classification (NCBI taxonomy): domain Eukaryota; kingdom Metazoa; phylum Chordata; class Mammalia; order Rodentia; family Cricetidae; genus Microtus; species Microtus pennsylvanicus. The sequence continues at coordinate 176,860,492 of NC_134579.1, read as the reverse complement.
GTGAACTCACCCTTCTACAGCCAAAATCACCCTAGAGGAGCGGCTCATAACAACCTCACTTGTCGTGTTATGGCGACCCGCAGGTCTACAGCTGGAATCTGGGTCAGGAAGATTTCATTCCTAGGCCTCTTGTGTGCCTCTGCCAAGGCACAGGCAGCAAGGGTGGCAAAGAGGCTCTGTCCTCATGAATATCCCTCAGAGCCCCAACTCCTAATACCCTTGCACTAAGGCTGAGGGGTGGAACTCAATGAAGAAGAATTTACATAATCCCTTCTCCCCTCCCCACCCCGAGCAGTGGTCGTCTCTTGACCTACTATTTATATTTATTTTCCATATGATCCTAGTCAGATGCCCAGTTCCAAACAAGGAGTTAATTGTTTTATACATTGATATTGCCTTACTATATAGATCACAGTCTCCACTTGGGATCTGGGGTTCTCAATAGATATGTCTATATGCACTTGTCATTTTGTGTAACAATAAGACAATCACAACGCTCCTAATTCTGAAACCTTTTATCGACTTTTTTTTCCATCCTGACCAAATAATACCAATAATAATGAGCAAGATAGAAAGAACTTTATCTTAGGTTTTCACACTAACACAGCTCTTCTTTTATAGGTAATGAATATTCGAACAGTGCTGAACAAGCTGGACAAACCAGAAGGCCTTTATCCTAACTATCTGAACCCCAGTAGTGGACAGTGGGGTCAACGTAAGTCCAAAGCTGAGCAATCCTTCTCTCTTCTGGGGGCCCAGCACCATGCTGTTCTTGTTAAGGAACATTGACGGGGGAAGCGAGACGTTACCGGGAAACCAGACAGCTCGTATTCTGATAGCCATGGGTCTGACGACATTACTGTAAGCATATTTGAAACTCTTAGTCAGAAAAAAGAAGAACTGGCCAGTGTGTGTCAGGTGGGGGACCTCAGGCTTGCCCTGGGGTTAGAGGGAAAGCAGGGTCTTCTGTGCTGACGCCAGTGATGCGGCTACCTAGAGCTAGACGACTTCTGACCTTTTCCACTGGGAGATGGGAAATGAGAACCAAGGACAGAGGTCTTCCTCTTCATAATTTTAAGCTACCAGAAAAAGATGTCTGGTGCGTGACTTACCTTTAGCATAGAAACAAGCGTCCGCCAAGATCGTCTAATGCCAGCAGCCTGCACTTCAGATAATTTTCAACAGAGGTAGAAAGGCTTGGAATTTGTAAAAAGAAATGTTCTCCGGCTAATTTGGAAAGAATATGAAAGGTTAAGTAGCAATTGAAAGCAAGTGAGACATCTAGCTATGGTAGAGGTAGTAACACTGCCTTGAACTTTTACTCTAATTTTTTTATATTACATATCATATTCTCAGATAATTAGGTCTCACTATTCTTTTAGAAGTACTTCTTTGAAAGAACAAGTTAATAATAAGAAGAAAAAAATCTTGCTAAATCCTTGTCTCCTGTTTATAATCGCTATGAAGAGCCTGGATCTAGTTGCCTTAGACCAATGAGCCTCCCACTCAGTGTGGTCTCCGGGTCACTGGAAATCCTGGGCACCTTTCCTGAGTTTATGAATACTGGGACATTTTGCCTTTCTCCTGTGCATGTTTGCACTTACATTGAGTGAGCAGTGGTGGGGAAAACTGGTAAACTCAGTAAGAGAATCAAGACAGACACCAAAGAGTAGTAATGCTCACTGTGATTTCTATCATAATTTAAATATACCAGTTTCACTGATACATGCTTTGATAAAGCAGAGGAGGAACTTTGATCCTCGTTGACAATAACCCGTATGGCCATAGAATCACGTGAGCAACTTCTTGTGACCAAATCCCTGGCAAAAGCAGCTTTAACGAAGGAAGGGTCTGTTTGGGTTCACAGATCACGAGCATAATCTCTCATGGTGGCAAGAGCTTGTGACAGCATCCGAGGGGGAGAGATGCTCCACTTTCTTTGTTTTCTGCAGTCATTCTGGAAGCCTCCCCACAGGACAGTACCTTGGGTCTTCCACTTCAGTTAACCCGATCTAGAAAACTCCCGCATAGACGTGCTGAGAGGTTGGTTTCCTATGTGACTCTAGGCCTGGCTGAGTCCACATCAATAGTAGCTATCACAGTCACTTTCTGTGTCAGGAAATGAACGGACAGAGAAGCATTTCTGATGCAGGATGGTGTGTATGGGGAAATCTTGTGTTCCAAGATTACGCCATTTCTAATACTCTTGCTTGCTATGGGATGTTTATCTTTTGTGAGTCACCATCTTTAAAGCACAACTAAAATCAGCTTCTTATTCAGATCTGGGAAGTTGGTTCTGAAAGATCAAAAAAAATGGTGTTTGCATTAGTGGTAAATTTTGAGTTTCTAAATAAAAATTAGAATTTTAGAAAACTTGTGTATCTCACCATGAGCTTGCCTCCATTAGTTTCCTGATGATATTGGTGGTGACTTTAACAAAGGTGTTCTTTGTTTTTAGTCTGTAATAAAATATGTCAACATGGCATAGCTACATAAGTCAGAAAAAAATCAATATTTTCCAAACAACCAGTTCATGCTATTATGAAATCATGCATAACAAAAAAAATCACTAAAAGTACAGGATAGTCGATAGATTTTAATGTAACAGCGTATAAAAGTTTACTGAGGGGCTGGAGAGATGGCTGAGGACCCAGGTTCAGTTCCCAACCTCCACCTGATAACTCACGCTGCCTATAATTCCAGTTCCAAAGGATCCGCTTCTTTTCTGGCTAATGAGGACACTGGGCCTCCTCATGATATGTATACATACATGCAAGCACTCAGACCAACATATAAAATAATGGATCTTTTAAAGTTCATTGGTATAATTTATAACCCTACATTGTGGCTAGTCTTTAAAAAGACACTTTAACCTTTTAAACACCGCGTTATATTTTGTTGTTTTATCAAAAATGTATATTAAAATAACTGCATGTGCATGGGGGATTATACTCATGTGCATGCATCCAAATGTGTGTGTGCGTGCGTGCGTGCGTGCGTGCGTGCGTGTGTGTGTGTGTGTGTGTGTGTGTGTGTGTGTGCTGAAAGCCAGAGATTAGGTTCTTCAGATTTTATCCACCTTGGTTTTTGAGATCAGGTTTCTCACTGACCTGGGATTCCTGGGATAGGCTAGCTGAGCAGGCCAGGAACATGCTTGTCTTTGCTCTCTCCATGCTGGTATTACAGGCAGGTGACGCCATGCCCAACTTTTGAAATGTGGGTTCAGAGGACTCAGGTCCCCATTCTTGTATGATGAATGGATGAGCACTTTACCACCCCAGCTCCACCTCCAGCCCCTGAAGAGATGATTAAGATATACCATTCCAGCTGTATAACTGTGTGAGGCTTGACTTTTCTTAGTATACTTCAGCCAAAGCAATGTATGCCCATGGATCAAACCTGGATCAGACATGAGCATCTAGGCAGTAAAGCAAACCATTCAGGAGACTGGCGGGAAAAAAATGTAAAATAGTGTCATTCTTCCCACTGATTTGTTTCATTTGTAAAATAATATTTTTTGTGAAAAATACCATTTGTTGTTAGTAACTATTACTTTTAATGAATTGACAAAATTGCTACTGAATTCTGTTTCAGTTTTCCACCATGATTAATACTGACAAATGTTGTGGGATGTTTAACTCTTTTGGGGGACCGCCACCCATCTCCCAAATAAATCACACACACACGGAGGCTTCCTCTTAGTTATGAGTGCCCAGCCTTAGCCTGGCTTGCTGCTAGTCAGCTTGTCTTGTCTTATACTAACCCATCTACCTTTTCCCTCTGGTCATTTATCTTTCTTATTTCTGTACATCATACTTTCCTTCTTACTTCGTGGCTAGCTGTTTGGAAGGGAGACTGGCCCCTGGCATCTTCCTCTCCTTGCTCTCTCTTTGCTCTTTTTTTTTCTTGTTTCTCCTTCTATGTATACGCTCTGCCAGCCCCACCTCTCCTTGCTCCTGCCCTGCTGTTGGCCATTCAGCTCTTTATTAGACCATCAGATGTTCTAGACAGGCATGGTAACACCGCTTCACAGAGTTAAACAAATGCAGCATGAACAAAAGTCACACCCCTGAAAATAGTATTCCCCAACTGATAGATGCTACTCAGATGAGCACCTTTTCCGAGTACTCATTGATCTTTAAGATTGTGAGGGGCCCGAAGATTAACATCAAATGTCTGAGGCCCACTAGAATATGTAGATACAGCACAATTAGATAGAATTTTCTAAAAGGGTAACTGAGTTCTTCTCATCTCATATTCCAAAAGTTTAAGAAAGGTCTCTTTGGTTTCTGGCTTCCTTTCTTTAAGTTGGGGTTTAGAAATCACTATGGAAAGGGATATTAAGAGGCAGTTACTCCGGAACGTCTGCCTTCACCGTCTTGGTCACCCATATGCTGTAGATTTGACTCTGTTCCCTGGTACAAAGAGTCTTTTATATTTGGATTGCTTATCAGCCAATTTTCTGATGGAAAAACAAGCAGGATTGATGAGTCTCAAATTTGCTCTCTCCCATCCTCCATCCTGTGTTCCAGTCATAAAAAATACTTCTATTTGTATTTCTAGGTCTTAGGTTTTGTTTGTTTGTTTGTTTGTTTGTTTGTTTGGTTGGTTGGTTGGTTGGTTGGTTGGTTTGTGGGTTTTGTGGGTTTTGTTGTTTTGTTTTGCCTTTTAAATACTATTTCCTCAGCTTTTTTGCTTAGCTCCTTCACTAAGCTCCAGACCTCATGCCCTTTCTTCCAGAAGCCTCTTCCAGGCTCTTGTTGGAATTGGTTAGCATCCTCTACACCTCTGTGTCTTCCTCTCCAGCACAACACTTTGGGCCGTTTCTACCCACAGTCCCCTTCCTGATACTCACACACACCCAGCTTCCTAGGGATACAAAGCTTTCAAAGTTGGTAAGCTTGCCATTGGATTTGTTTGCTAACCCAGAACACAGTACTTTGTACTGACTCGGTGATCATTTACTTGAATGTTTTGCATATCCCTGTGTGTTGTATCTGACCTTTTACCCTTTCAGCAATAATTCTATTTACGCTTCTGTAAACAATTGTCCCTGCTTCTTAGATCTGGCTAAAAAGCATCACAGCCTATGCTCAGGGGAGAAACAGGCTTTGTGACCATTGCTCTAGATGGAAGGCACCATGCATCTGTGTGTGTGTGTGTGTGTGTGTGTGTGTGCGTGCATGCGTGCGTTGTGTGTCACTAGCAGTACTAAATGCTGCTTTGGACAGATAAATTCAGATTCATGTAAAGCCGATTAAAAAAATAAGGAAAATTATTAATAATTTTGATCCTCCTGTACTTGATTCTTTTACTATTTGTATTGTCATTTTGTTTTAGTTTTCTCTTTTTAAGAATCTTTTTTATGGGACCTATTCCTATCAAAAAAAAAAAGTCACAATTTACCCCTTTAGAGAAGAACAAAAGATTTGAGTAACTACTCATTTCTGTGAGAACTGTGAGGCAGGAAAATACCAAATTTTTCTCTAGAGTCAGGGGTCATGTCCTCCTAAAAATTCTGGCCTCAAAGAATTTACAGAGAAGTCTGGTACCACATAAACTGTCATCCAGACCTGGGGAAGCTCAATAATGAGATACTAAATTGTCAAAACATGATGTACCTTTTTTTTTTTGATAGCCAGAAAAAAATTTAATTAACACCAAAATTCACTGAAATAAATATATTACTATATAACCCCATCTTCTCTAAAATAATCCTCCCCTGTTTGTTTTATTATTTCTTTAAAATTACCCAAGCTTGTTCTTCCATTATTGTGAAATTCTAGCCAAAGGGGGCAATAGCAAGCTGCTCCTGGCTGTTAGCTTTCCGCTCTCGTTGCTCTGGCTCTGAAGGGCATGTCTGGACCGTGGCCATCATTCCCTCTAACTTCATTTGGCCTTGTTATTTTGACAGTAACCGGACAGGGATTTGCTTTGCCATGCATCACTTGCGTTTGTCTCCTACAGTCATGCTTACAACAGCAGGACTTATTATTGATGAGATCCTACTTAGTCTATTTAGTTTGTAAATGTCAGAGGTTTCTGTGGTAATTTATTTAGGAAGCCGTAAAGGTCATGTGCTGCTATTTTAAGAAATAAGACTTACAACTTTAAAAACATATTTTCCCTAAAATTTAATTCCTGCGATTCTGGATTCCGTAATAAGAAAATTGCATATTTAAACCCTTCAAATCAAGCCGTACGAATTGGAAGAGGTACAGCCCTTAGTAACATTGCTGTACAAGACAATGGATCATTGACATCATTAGTATTGAGGGTATGAGGCTTTCCAGGGCCCACTGTGGATTAGAAAGGTAAAGACCTGTCTCTGATCTCATAGATCATGACTTGGTGAGGAGGCAAGGTACTTTGACCACATTCTGGAAGGAAACGTACGGCAAAAGTGTGCCATCCAAAAGCTTGTGAAGGAGGGTGACCTTGAGAGGTTTTCAGGGACGGTCTCTTAAAGGAAACATTGTGTGACCCAGGATATGAAATCTGAGTAAACAAGGCCTACAGAATCCCTGAGGGTGATAGATGGAAGCTGAATATTTCGAGGATGCAAAGGTCTATATGACAGGTGAGCAGAGTCCAAGCGACCAATGGCGGGAAGAAGAGTGGGATCATAAAGTCCTCCCTGGTCCCCAGAAAGCTGGGGTTGAAGGGCTTTGAGTTCGTGGTGACCAGACTGACCTGTGAGGACGCTGGGTGGCAGGAGTGTGGAGGGAGAGAGACTGTCATGCTTCCTGGAGCGAAGGACATGCTGACTTCCTGTCCAGCACAGCGGGCAAGACTGCAGAGAGCTGCTGAGCATCTGGACAATTGAGGAACTGACCTTGCTATTCATGTTTACTAAAATTCAGTAGAAATAGCCAGGAAATGAGCTAGTGGGCCACTGCAGTGGACAGGCAGACAAGCAGGACCTGTTCTTGTGTCCTTCCTGTCACTGCGATGAAACACTGTGACCTGAAGTAACTCATGAGGGAAAGGCTTTGTTTGGCTCCCTCTTCTAGGTCACAATCCATCATTAAGAGAAGTTAGAGCAGGAACTTAAAACGGAAACCGTGGAGGAACTGTGCTTTCTGGCTCGCTCCCAGGCTTGAGCTACACAGCCTAGCACCAGCCGCCTAGAGAGGTAGAGCACACGAGGCGGGTATTCCCACACCAACTAATAATGAAAACAGTCTTTTATAGATATGCCCACAGGTCGGTCTGGCCTGGGCAATGTCCCAGTCTCTCATTTGGGAGTCCTTTCTCAGGTGACCACAGGCTGTGTCAAGCTGTCGGTTCAGGCTAATCGGGACAAAAGTAGTAGTGGCTTGAGCCAGGATCAGAGTGGCAAGAACAGAGGGGAGCAGGGATTCTAAAGATACCTGGGAGGGATAGAGTGTAGAGTTCAGAACCCACTGCTCGTGGGAAGGCAGAGTCAAAGAAAATAATTTGTCAAACGACTGTCTAATGACTCTTGCTGTATTTTGTTGAAGTTTGTGTTGCTAGGAAACTGAACCCAGAAGCCTAGTGTATGCTGGGTAAGTAGCCTGCTGAGCTCCATCCCAGTCTCATTGATTCCCCTGAATTCCCTTGTATATGAATGGGAGGATGGAAACCTGAGCAGGAGGCGAAGTTGAAGCCAAAGAAGAAAAGAAAAGGGAAAAAAATTAATTTCTGGTGTATTCAATTTTCAGCACCCATGCAGATTCAAAGTGGAGTTGTTGGCTAGGCAGCTGAACAATTCTTTATACCTAAAGCACTCTTGAGCAACCAAGTCAAGAAATAGACTTTTAATCTTAGATTCAGCTTTGTGTTATGAAACCCTAAAAGGCCATTTTGTTAATGTTCGAGTTCCCTCAATGTTGGGCATGGTGTTTCAAATCAATTGTGTTTGTGGTTTTATAAGCAGATGTGTTTTTAAAATGAAGACTTATTTATACTTGATGTTGTATGATGAAAAGCAAACATCCAAACGTAGGGCCCTCTGTGGCCCATGGAGTGCAATGGCTCACACACTGTGGTGTCTTCTGGCCTAGATGACCCGTTTTCTTATGGTGAGGATGAGGACACCTAGACATACTACATGGTCTTTGCAGTAGACCGAGCATCGTCAATGGCAGTGGAGGTGTACTGTGGGATTGACGTGTCAGGAGTTGAGGTGTACTATGGGATTGATGGGTCGGCAGTGGAGGTGTACTGTGGGATTGACGTGTCAGGAGTTGAGGTGTACTATGGGATTGATGGGTCGGCAGTGGAGGTGTACTGTGGGGTTGACGGGTAGGGAGTGGAGGTGTACTGTGGGGTTGACGGGTAGGGAGTGGAGGTGTACTGTGGGATTGACGGGTCAGGAATGGAGGTGTACTGTGGGATTGACATGTGGGAAGACAAATAGTTCTGCAGTGACTAAGCATCGTCAATGGCAGTGGAGGTGTACTGTGGGACTGGCGTGTGGAGAGACAGATAGTTCTGCTTTCCTCCTTCTTAGGATTCCTGCCCATCAGCTTTTTCCCCTCAGACTTAGGACACCAAAAGAATTATCATATAGTCTTAAAAATGACATGAACCTAGAAGGCCTCTTTATTGTTTATTAACAACTTTAGTTTTTAATGCCTAAAGCTTTGACAGAGTTTTATATTTACTTATTTATTTACTCAGATCTAAACTAAATTTTAAATATTTAAATATAGACTCTGGAACGCTTTAATCTGGTTTTCTTTGTTTGTTTTAACTAGAGAACCAGGTGGTTTGAATTTGAAGTGACTTTACATAATTTCTCATCATGTCTGCAAAAGCACCCTGGTGACTAGTACAGCTACATCACATGACCTCACAGCCCTTCTGCTCATTTCAGCTCTTTCTGAAACCGGGATTTGTTGGAATTCACATGGTCCATTGAGTTGCAGCTGACGGGCTTCAAATCCTAGTTGCTAATATGATTTTGCCGCTTTATCGGAATTAAACGCTGAGTCACCCTGAAATCCATTTCTCTCTCTTTTTCAGATCATGTGTCAGTTGGAGGACTTGGAGACAGCTTTTATGAATATTTGCTCAAGGCTTGGCTAATGTCTGACAAGACCGACACAGAAGCCAAGAAGATGTATTTTGATGCTGTTCAGGTAAGCCAAGATTTAAATAAATCTTAAGTCTTTGCTAGTCAGCACTAACGTGCAACTTGCATATTAATCAAACTTTAATGAAAAGAATAGAATGCAACGTGATTGGCTTATAAAGTATTTCCAGATGGGAGAGCTCAATGTCGCAGCGTAATTATGGCACTAGTAGCTATACTTGGCTTTTAGTTCTACCAGAGCAGTGGAAGGTATGGTTCTAATCTCCCCTAAGAGCCATATATCCAGCCAGGCATAGTGGTAACCCCCTGGGCTTCCAGCAACTGGGGGTGGAGGGCAGAGGGACTGCTTTGAGTTTGAAGTCTGACCGGGCTACGTAGTGAATTCCAAGTCAGCCTGAGCTACAAACCACCTGTCGGAGGAAAGGCAGTCGTGGACCAGTTTCCAATCTGGCAACAGCAGATCATGTGGAAGACAGTGCTCCCTGAAGGTGATACTATCTTCTAGCCTCATCGTGGTGTCTCTGTTACATCCACACGGTGACATTGCTGAAGGGCACATTGCTTGGAATATACCCCTCTCCCTGAGCAACCCCTTGCTATGTTCTTTCCTTATAGCTACATTTTACATATGAGGAAAGAAGTCCTGGATGTATGCTCTGAAAATCGACTAAGTTAAAATTGCTGAAGATCACTGACACTCCAGTGCCTCTGCTATTTGAACCCATCTCTGGAGATCTAATAAAATTATAGCTAAATCCACATAAACTTAAACTTTTTGTTAAATGCACAGAATATTTTTTATAATTGATACTATTGATTTATAGGAAAAATTATTTTTCTTGAAGATAGAGAGTTGAGAGAGACTCTCCTGTATCCCAGGATCACCTGGATCCTACATAGCCAAGGATGACCTTGAACTCCTGGTCTTCTTGCTTCCCTTTCCCAAGTGCCAGGATTTCAGGCACAGACCTGGCCATAGAAACCTGTGACACCACTTATTTTAAGTCTTTATCCTAAAAGTATTGTCTTCTCTAATAGGTCTGGGTGATTTGTTTATTTATATGTAATGGTAGCTTGCTTTGACCTGGCTAGCTGAATTGAGCATTCTGTTGTGTCCCTCCCTAGATCAGTTGAGAGCTTCAGCGAGCAAACTAGAACCCTCAGTTCGCACACACAGGCATCAGAAATCCCTTAGGCTCCAGATGAGCATCAAATGCAAGCTAGGCTGTGGTCCCTGTGCTCCTGTCCTCATTTGGTGGCACTCGAGAGCTCGTTCTAATCAGGGTCACTTTTCCTTCTCCCAGGGAAGTTTCAGGTATTAATCTGAAGAATCTTTTTCAATATGATCAAGCTTGCATTGTGTCATCTTAATTGCCATCCTAGCAGACGTTTTCTCTGTTAGAGTAGCCCTCTATTCCAAGAAAAGCCATTTTGAAACAGTGAAGTGTTTTCCCCCAGTTTCTAGACTTGTACCCACCTAACCATTATTAGACAAATAGTTGACAGGAAAATCCATTAAGAGCAAATGCAACAAAGTGTTTCCTGTGACTCTTACTTGGGAAAACATTTTCAATCCATTCTATATTTTCAAGTTGTAGAGCAAAGTTAGAAAAAAACCAAAGTTCTGAGTTTGGAAGTAGTATTGTCTTCGAAGCTGAATCTCTTTGACCAAAGTTATACTTTATCGCATATCACAAACATTACAGTGTGGATTAGGAGGGGGCATAGAAGCCCCCCACTCCTACTGAGGAGCTATTGACAGTTGATGGTTAGGGAGAAGAAGAAAAGTCAGTTTTCTTCAGGGTTGTGGCCACTGGTGGCCGCCCATGATCCAGGGGATGACTTCACAGCCACTTATACAAGGACTTTGTGGGGTTTGAGGGGGGCATTGTTAGTTTGTTTTCTTAAAGAGGACATGAAGAAGGGAAGGGAGGGAGAGGGCAACTTGAAGGAATTGGGGAGTAAATATGATCAAAATACATTGCACACATGTATGAAACGTCAAAGTATAAATAAAACACATTTTTTTTAAGATTATTGAGTCGGGGGCAGAGATATACACCTGAGGCCTAAGGCTCAGTTGACTTGGAGAGTTCAAGGGCAGCCTGAAGAACTTAAGAAAAACAAAAACCTGCCTGTATCAAGAGAAGGATGTTATATGCTATTGTTCTGAACTGTGAAATTACTGGGAATGTGGTCACTCAGTTTTAGGTTTCAGGTGAATTCAGATAGGATGTCTTGCAGTGTGCTTTAACTATACAATTCTCTGATATCTCAGCTGGCTTTTTATGGTCCTCCCTGAACACTATGAATATAGGGCAAGATATATGGGTAGGTGATGGATCATTTAGGAGTTCAGAGGCCTCACCGAATTAATACAGATATGGAAGAATCCAGTCACAGAATATATCATGCTCTTTTCTCCAGTCAATTCCCTATAGATTTGACCCCAAAAAAAATATTTATTAGAGTCATATTAGGGTATTACAGTTTTCCATTTCCACACAAAACCATGGCTTTGGGCGCGGACCTTCATCCAAGTTTATTTAAGAAGGCAGCGAGTTGATCAGACTCATGCGAAAATAATATAGTACTTTATTCGCTCTCCATAGCAGGGTAATAATGTTTCTTTAATCTGTGCTCAAAAGCTATTACTCTTGCCATGTAGAAAGAATAATTTCTTGGGTGATGAACAAGTATCTGCTTGAAGGACTTTATTGCAATTTGTGTTATGAGAAGTGTAAATAGCTAAGATGTTCAGTTGCATTAAATGAGAATGAAATATTAATGTAATAACTAAACCATCAATAAAATTAGCTTAAGCACAGCTAATGAGCACAGCAGTCTTCATTTATTTCTTACGGTCTTGCTTTTATTTGTTTATTTTTAATAAAGGTAGAGAAGGTCTCATCTGTTGGCATATTTTTCCATCATTCTTCTCTGTCTTCTCAACGTGCGTCCTGAAAACCCTCCTTTTCCTGACAGCAGCAGTCGCTGCAGATCCCACCTGAGCCTTTCCTTCCTGTGTCCCGATGTGTGGATCATCCTCTACTAAGATCATTGGAAATTAGTCATTTCCAACATGCCTCATACTTTTTGACTTTTTAAATACAAGGCTTATTTTATTCTAATCTAGTTTCTGATAGTATCAATAGTTCATGGACATAAATAAAATATTTTGTCACATAAATAATTTTTGTAAATATTATTTTTATCCTAGATTTAAATATTTTCATTTGTTTTAAAATTTGAACTATACAGTAATATATATATTCCTTAATAGAATAAACAGGGGAAGAGCTTGACTTAATTTCTCTCTGTATCTGTGGGTGCATATGTGAGCTTAGAGAAGCCAGCAGTCAACTCAGGGCTCATTCCTCAGAAGCCATTCACCTCATTTTTTTGTGTATGACATGGTCTCTCATTGGCCGGGCGCTCACTGCTGAGGCTACACTGGCTGGCCAGCAAAGCAGGGCCCAGGCTTTTCTGCGTTTCTCCTCCCCAACACTGAGATTACAGCAAGCGCCACCACTCCCAGTTTGTTGCCAGGTTCCCTGTCTGAACCATCGCCCCAAACCCTCCAATCAGCTTCTTGCTACAGACGAGTTGTAAATAAGTGACTTCCTGGTTTCAATACAGAGTTCTTTTAAAAACAAAACGCTGTAATCTTCACAGCAGAGAGCATTGTTCCCATCTAACGGATGAGGAGTACCCTGAGACATAGATACAGGAAATAAATGGCCTGCAGCAGAGCTATAATTTGGAGCCATATAATCTGACTCCAGAACAACCCATCTTTCCATTCTGTTGTCCTGCTCGAGCTATGTGGGAGAAAACAGTAACGCCACCATACTCGAACTAAGACCCTAGCATGTTCTGTTTGCCATCTACACTGGGATACAAGCTTTGTACAGAATCAACTCAGACATGGCCTCGGTGTCCTCTCTGTGAGAAGGGAATGGCATTTAGTGAATGAGAACTGTAAGTGTTTGGTCATGCAGCCAAACAAAGCCATTAGGGCTGTGTCAACAGGAAAGATTCTAACTAGGTAAATAAATGAAGCAGGAGTTGAGGGTGGAACACAGAAAGCAGTAATGTTTCAGATCAGCTTAGCTTCGTGACAACAAACTCAAATAGCAAGTTTTCTATATATATGGATAGATGGATACATACATTTTTAATTATAGTATAAAACTGAGAGTGTCATTGGCACGTACCTCTATGCTAGCACTCAAGAAGCTGAGGCAGGAGAATTGCTGTGAGAGGCCAGCCTACCCTACATAATGAGTTCAAGGTAATCAGTGGTCTGTGGCAAACCCATGTCTCATAAAGAAAAAGATGAGAGAAAAGCAAATAGTTGATGATACGATGATAATATAGAACTCATTATAAATTTTAGAAAAGTCACAGACTATCAAAAATGTTTTCTTTCCAGGCCATTGAGACTCACCTGATCCGCAAGTCCAGCGGGGGACTAACGTACATTGCTGAGTGGAAGGGGGGCCTCCTGGAACACAAAATGGGCCACCTGACGTGCTTCGCAGGGGGCATGTTTGCACTTGGGGCAGATGGCGCTCCAGAAGCCCGGGCCCAACATTACCTTGAACTTGGAGCTGAAATTGCCCGCACCTGTCATGAATCTTACAATCGCACCTGTGAGTACTTGTTATTCTTCATTCGGTGTCCATTCCCCCATAATTTGATTGTACGCAATAAAGAGCTTTTCCATAGCTATGGGCAACAAGAAGGAGGATGAGGAAGAAAGGGAGGGAGGGAGAATGGAAGGGAAAGATGGAAGCAAAATAAGGAAGGATGGAAGGGAGGGAGAAAAGAAAAGCACGGTGAAGTTTGATGATGCTAATATCTTAAAGGAACTTAGGCCTTTACTTAAAAGTCATTGCTTTTATACAAAATACACATCTCAGTGTGTCAAGTCACTGGCCATACAAGTTAAGTCAGTCTCATTTGCTGTCAATAACACTGTGTAAAGGTCTCTGCTCTGATACAAAAAGAAACTTCCCGAAAGTTCCATAAGGAGATTATATGTCCGGCTCCCTATTTATAAAATAAGCATTTAAACACGAAGATTAAGTAACTGGCCTTTGGTGACATACTAAGAGAACTCTCAACCACTGGGCTTCCAGTTACCTAACAAATGGCTGCGGGACTTTATAAACTTTACGTTTATAAACACCTGGTGGGTGTTCAATAAATAATGAGGAAAAAAAGGAATGGTTGACATTTTCTCAAATAGATTCCTTTGGATAACTCAGACTTAGAAATCTGTTGACTATTGTGTGTTGTATGGTGTGTATAACCAGCCCTTGAAAGGGCCACTCTTGCTTCTATCTTCAGTGTGACCAAGTACTTGACAATTTTGTCAAGACTGTGTAGCCTTATTCAGGAGGTGACCCTTATTAAGTGATTGCTTGTGCTTTAGACATGAAGCTGGGACCAGAAGCTTTCCGATTTGATGGTGGTGTAGAAGCCATTGCCACGAGGCAGAATGAGAAGTACTACATTTTACGGCCAGAAGTCATCGAGACTTACATGTACATGTGGCGACTGACTCATGACCCCAAGTACAGGACCTGGGCCTGGGAAGCCGTAGAGGTGACGTTTGCATTTGCGTGTTTCTTACAGATCAGTTTCTTGGTGCACAAAAAAAAAAAAAAAAATGTTCAACATGGTCTACCAATCTGTTATGGCAACTTTTCTGAGATTTCCCTAGCTTTTTCAAGTTTGTTCCGTTCAGGACTGCCTGTTGCCAGTTAAGTCATTCCATAGGTTTGCTTTATGGAACAATGGTGTAACTGTATTACAGGTAGACTAGAAGACTGGAGGACATAGAAGGGTATGTGACAGGATGAAGTTACCCTAACTGTAGAAAGAATGGTTGCTTCATTCCACTGGGATTGTGGGGTTGTGGACAGCTTCTGGATGTTCAGCGCTGGTTGTTAGCTACATGAAGTCACCACTTCAGAATCCATGCTCTTCCCATTGACCCTGTGCTTTCGCCTGGAGTGAGTCATTCACTTACATCTAGAAAGAACTCAACAGAACGGTTTCCTTGGGCAAGGGTTCTTCACCAATTAATTGCCTTTCTCTAATCTGTCTCAGTGTGGTGCATTAGCGGTTTCTCTTGGGTCCCTTCCTACCACACATCTCCCTAGTCGGTTGTGCTAGGTGCCAGAGCAGCCCTCAGCTGCCTACATCAAATCATGTCTAGTTTTAAGAGCTATGTATCTAAAAGGAGCGAGAGGAAACGTGGAGAATAAGAAGAAGCAAATGCTTTAATTACACTCTGATCTCCCCAGTCCTTGTTAGAAAGCTTGCACACTGAGCTTGAAGGCCTTCTCTCAGAGGTCTTGGGAAGTCCGAGCAATCTTAACTAACACCTGAGGAAACCACCGATGAACCTTCCTTGCTGTTCTTTTTACTGAGTGTGTCTGTTATCACTGACCGTCAGCCATTTTTAAGTAAAATATTCAGTTTCCCAATTATATTCAATCAGTAGTGATTCCATGGGTTTAAATTTACATTTTCCCCCTCTGGAAGCAAATGTGTTAAAAGTGAATTCCCAATCAGTTTCGGTGATAACAGGCTGGCTGTGCCGCGGCCTGAAAAGGCATTATGAGCCTGAATTGCAAAGACTGGTTTAAACTGGAAGCATCAAGAATATCGTATTTCATCAGATCTAATCCCAGGGCCGGGGGTGTGGTTCGTTTGCTAGACTGCTTGCATCACAGCACATATGGGTTCTGACTCCTGTACCACATACTGGGCATGACAGTGCATGCCCAGAATTCCAGCACTCCAGAAACAACAGGATCAGAAGCTCAGTGTCATGCTCAGAAACCACCTCTAGCTACAGGAGATCCTATCTTAAAATAGAGATCGCGTAGTACAACCCTCCTGTCATGTCCATTGGGACTGACCTCCATTGCACACAGCTGGAAGCTGCTCATTGCACGAACTACTCCTTCCCTGCTCCTCTTCCCTACCCACTAACAGAATTCTCAGCAAACTTCCTACTTGCAGCCTCTGCTGCTTGTTTTTTGTTTGTTTGTGTTTATTTTTTAAGAGAACTAACTAAAATGTAGGAACTTGTCAAAAATCACCTATGTAACTGTCTCCTCAAACACAGCATTCTGGGCTAGGGACATAGCTCAGTGGTTAAGTACTTACCTGGCAAGCAATCTAAATCCCCAGAACCCTGAACCCACATAAAGCCCGGCATGGTAGCTGTGCCTCTTACCCTAGTATTCCTACAACAAGGTGAGGGGCAGAGATCAGAGAATCCACAGAAGTCCATGGGCCCTCTAGCCTGGGGCGTACAACAAGAGAGCCAAATCACAAACAAGATGGAAAGTGAGAATCAGTACCCAAAGTTGTCTTCTGACTTGTGTTACACACACACACACACACACACACACACAGTCTTAGTTGCTTCTCTTATTGATGTGGTGGTAAAAGGCTATTTAAGGGAGAAAGGGTTTATTCTGTTGTTCTGACTCACAGTTCAGAAGGTACAGTCCATGGTGGAGGGAGGTCAAGGCAGCTGGCGTTTGAAGCAACTGGTCACACTACTAGGAAATGCTGTTGCTTACTGGCCTTTCTCCATGCATGTAGTCCAGAATCCCATCCAGGGAATGGTGCCATTCCCTGGGTCTTCCAACCAAGTACAAGATACTAAGATAATACCCCATAGGCAGTCCATCTCCCAGATGCTTATAAAAGTATATTGAGGTGATAGCACTGTCACATACAGAGAGAGGGAAATTTGAAAGACAACATCCGCCTCCTTAATTTTTGCTGTGTTGATAGTCCTCATCAATTCAAAGACTTTGTATTAACGGAGAAAGAACTTAACTACAAAGTTGTTCATTTCCTAATTTGAATGGACAGAAGTTGCTTTGAAACCAGAATCCGTAAGGTCTGGTGAGCTGGAGTTCTTCTGCATTTCAGTTTTTCAGTCTTCTGAAGACAGCAAGTTCTACCTGCCAGGCCAGTCTGACATGGTTTCCAGCTGTGGCCTTCCACATCTTGGCTGTGTAACGCAGAAGCCCCTCTGCAGTGTGATTTCCCTCACCAAAGGTCCCGTTGTTCTCTTGGCTGATTCAGGAAGCTCTGGCCTACACTGACATTATGGCCCCCGCAATGTTAGTTACCGGAGCTGAGCTCCAGCTATTTCACTCCGGACTATTTTCACTTCCGCTTTCAGTCTGCAAAGCATTCGTAAGCCGCCATCTTGCCTCACCAGAAAACAAAAACAAAACAAAGCAATAGAAAAATAAAGAAAAAACCTTTTCCCCGCATTCTTTCACTGAGACACTCAGTAAAATTGATTTCCACGTCTCATCAAATAGGATTATTATTTCTAAAAGTTAGGATAGCATATATGCCCCTGGAGCCTGCCTTCCTGGATACATAGCAGTCTGCCAGTCATCTCGCTCAGGTACTGGTGAACACACCTAACGAAGTAACCCTGCAGCTGGTACTTAATTTGCTATCTCTCAGCAATGGCACGAACTGGATTGCATTGGTCCCAACTGACTATGTGACAGCTGGCAGAGGATTTATCTGAATAATAGTTGTGCCTGTTTATTTATACTGGTAATACCTCATCCTGATCCACAGAAGATCAGAGCTGGTGGGACTTCTGCTTTCTCCATGGTTTTCTTTTATGTCTCGGGCCCCACCCTTTCCACACCAGCATTCTGAATCTGAGAGCAGTGTTTCGCTCCCATTTCTGCTTCCAACTCCCTAGACTTAATCCCTCTTTCCAAAAGCTCTTTGATGTGTCTGTGTTACCTGGGTCTTTGTTTTCTGTCCTTGAGACCAGAGCAATCTCAAGCCGACAGACAGCCTTAGTGGCATTACAGCTTGAGGTATACTCTTGCAAATCTCCATGGATCGACTATCTAATTCCTGTCTTCACAGCAATGCTTCCTAAGAGTTTGCCTCATTCTGCTGTTTATCAACCTACGTGACCCAACCCCAAGTTATAATCAGTTAGGGTAAAGATTCTCTTACATCCATGGGTTCGAGCTACAGTCACTTTGGACAGTCTCTACGTCCTGCTGTCTGCTATTAGATCATTTTGCAGCACATTTGGCCCCTAATCAAATAAGCCCTTGCACAACATGCCCAGAGGCCAAGTACCACCAGAGCAGACTAATGAAATGATCTGCCCAAGATGTGACTGCACCCACTGCTGAGAAACGGCTAGACTCGGAATCCATCATGTAGGCCCAGGAAACCTGCTGTACCCAGCTTCGCAGTCCTGATAAGACAACATTTAGACTTTTGTTTGGAGACTTTGTTATTAGCTCATAATAATTATACAAGAAACGAGGGCTCGTAATAGCATTTCCAGCCGTGCATACGAGTGCATTTAGACTTTGACATGGGGTCTTCAGTTATATGAAAGTAAAAAGTGTGCTTCCCATTATCCTCACTTGTAAATTATTTTTAATTTACATGGAGCCTCAAAAATGTGTAAATAGCTAGACCGCTGAAAGGTCTTTGCACTGTGGCAACCTTTCCTTGGCCTTCTTTTATTCTCACTGCAAACCCATGTTGAGGGCACTACCCATGTTAAGGGATCTCAGGGCCCACGATTAAGAAATGTAGACTTGAGGTCAGTGTCCCTCTCTCCCCAATTTGCATGGTTGACTATTGTCTTAGTTGGCATCTCTATGGCTGTGATGAAACGCCATGACCAAAAGCAAACTAGGTAGGAAAGGATTTGTTTTGCTTACACTTGCGCATCGCTGTCCATCACTGGCAAAAGTCGGAGTAGGAGCACAAGCAGAGAAAGAACCTGGAAGCAGGAGCTGATGCAGGGGCCATGGAGTGGTGCTGTTTACTTGCTTGCCCCTCATGACTTGCTCAGCCTACTTTCTTAGAGAACCCACGATGAACGGGGCCTTCCCACTTCAGTCACTAAGAAAATGCTCTCCCTGCTTTGCCTCCAACCTGATTTTATGGGGGTGGCTTCTCAATTCCCTCCTCTCATATGACTATAACTTATGTTAATTAGACATAAACTAGCCAACATAAATATTGTGCCTGTTGCCCTATGAGAACTTATGGGAGGAAAAAGAATGTCTGGGTACAAATTGTAAAGAAAGATGTCTATGTGTTTGCTATATCCAAAGACAACTCTTTATCTCTCTTCATTTTCTGATTTTGGGGGGGGGGGGGGGGTTGGTTGGACAGATGCATGACTAGATAAGCAGATAGTTGGATTTTTGTTGTCTACTTCACAGAGTATCATTAGATAGCCCAGCCTGGCCTCGCACTCACAATTCTCCTACCGCAGCCTCCTACATGCTGAGACTAGAGGCTTGTGCCACTATGTCCATCTTCACCAAATAAGCAAATTCACGGAACCTTCCATGGACAGAAGGGATAGCTAATCACTGTGCCTGGCTGGCTCAGCTGGTCATTACCCAAGAGCTTCAAGGGAATAACCAAGAAAAGGTTTTGTGACTAAGGTAGTTTTAAAGAAATATCTGGAAAGTGGGTTCCATTATATTCCAGAGTAACCTCACCAGTTTCTTTATTAAATGCTGACTGTTTTCCTTTTTTACAAATTAATTTTGGCTTAGTCCATGCATCTAATACTTGGCTGCTTTTGATAGCCTTTCCTAATTAAAAAAAAAAAAAGGAAAAAGTAATAGGAATTGGATGTTGCCTTTAGGGTTCTCCCTCAATTTGGTTTTATTGTGTAATATTTGGAATTTAATTGAAGCATCTTTTTAAACTTATTATTTCATTTTCTAGAATAATTTTTAATAACTAAACCATGGAGAATTTTTCTTTGTTCATGTGTCATACTGGCGGGGTTTTCTTTAACCTAGCAATTAAGTGCTTCTCCTTAGGAATTACTGTTCTCTTTTCTTCTGCTCTCTGTCCCTGATATGAAAACCCAATGGCCTCATTATCCGTATCTGCTTGAGCACTAGGTATAATGTCCCTGCTTGCTCATGAGCCATAGTGGCTGCTACATGCTTTCTTTTTCTTCTTTTGTGAGCTCCATTTTTAAAGCATAATTTTTTCAAACCCCTTTTCTAGCTAATGAAAGTTTCTCTCAGCTAACATGAAAAGACATGTAATGTCTGGTGGGGGCGGTGAAGTATTATTAAACGTGTAAAAAGAGTAGTGTAAACGGAGACTGTATTTTCATTTCCCAGTTGCCCAGAAACTATATTAATTATAACACTGTTTGGCTGATAGCTTAGGCATATTTCTAGCTAGCTCTTACATCTTAAATTAACCCACTTTTATTAGTCTGTGTATCCCCACAAGACTGTGACTTGCCAGTAAGGTTCTGGTCTCTTTCTCCTTCGGCAGCTACATGGCTCTTCTTGGCTCTGCCTTCTTTCTCCCGGCATTCAGTTTAGTTTTCCTGCCTAGCTCTATTATGCCCTGCCATAAGCCAAAGTAGCTTATTTATTAATCCGTGGTGATAAAACATATTCACAGCATACAGAGGGGACTCCCACATCAGAGTAGCCAAAGAATGGCTTCGTTAATAAAGTACTTGCTTTGCAAGCATGAGGACCTCAGTTCAATTCCCAACATTCCCACAAAAAGCCAGGCTCAACAGCATGCACCTTTAATCCCAACATTATAGGTAGAGACAAGAGGATCCCTGGTGATGGATAGCCAGTCAATTTAACCTAATTGATTAGCTTCAGGCAATTGAGAGATTTTTCTCAAAGGAGGTGACTGCCTTCATAAGATTAAGATTTGAAGTTATTCTCCAGGCTCCATATATATAAATTCACACATACATGAACATACATATACACATGTTTATAAAAGAAAGACCAGATTGTAATTTATAAGAGAGAACAAACGTTCCTAGAAATCAGAAGGAGAAATTAAGAGTAACTTTTCCTTGCTTATATTTTCTGCTTTTCGCTATTACTCTTACAGTATTGTGATCTTAATCTCAATCTTTGCTTTTTTGTGTAAATTGCTTTACTGGTTAATTGTCTGTCTGCTTTACAAAATAGACAACAAAAGCAATTTAAAACAGAACATTTTTAAGATCATGTTTTGAGGTTACAGTCATCATGGTGGGAACAGCAAACTTGGAATTGCTATTTATATCCACAGACATGATTCAGAGAGAAATGATGCTTTCTCCTGTTTGTTGGACCTGTATCCATGGTACCATACACACTGAGAGTGGGGCTTCCCTCCTCAATTAAGTCCTCTGAAAACACCCTCACAAATATGCTCAGAGGTG
Organism: Microtus pennsylvanicus; assembly: GCF_037038515.1. Taxonomy (NCBI): domain Eukaryota; kingdom Metazoa; phylum Chordata; class Mammalia; order Rodentia; family Cricetidae; genus Microtus; species Microtus pennsylvanicus. Next base: position 176,839,166 of record NC_134579.1, on the reverse strand, counting down.
TTTCTCATAGGTGCCTCCCAATCCGTCAGTAGACAGTGAACCATCACAAGTTCAGCTTGACAACTCAACTTGGTACTCAACCGTACTTTAATCTGCAGCATTCTCCCCTTATCCTCTGAAAGGACTCAGGGCCACTTACAATGTACAATGGTAAATTTACCTGCAAGAATCTATCCACTAAGTTGTAACAATTCTAGTTTTGTTCAAAAGCGTAAGTCCAGAGTTTTGAGACTTAAAGCAATCTTTTAACCATCATCTTCTCCATAACCAAAATTCCATGTTATATACCTCCAATATACAGGGACATAGAGTAAAGGTTTCCATTCCAAAGGGAGAAATGGGAGTATATAGCAAAGAAAGACTGATCAAACAAACCAAAGCTCAAGGAAAAGGAAAACAAAAAACCTAGAGCTCCATGCCTGGCATCTAGGGTTTTCAGTGGCATAATCTGGGATTCAAAAGCTATAAAGTAACCCTTCTTCTTCAGTTTTGTAAACTGCAGCACATATACCCTCACCTTGGGCTGTTTCACATAAAGCCCACTGTTACCCTCAAAAGATGACCAACAGTCTTGGCAACCCCAACATCATGGTATCTCCATTGCAATTTAGACTTTGCAAGGGCCTCTCAGAGCCTCCTGGTGTGGAATTCAACTCTGCCCAACAATGCTAGCCCCAGCCACTTTTTTGGAATCTTGATATACAATTTAGTTACCCAGGATTTCTTGTGTTTTGCATGCCTATAGAACTACCACTGTATGGACAGCACCGCCAGGGTCTACTGCCAGCTCAGGAGTAGTCTAGCTCCCCTCTGCCTTGGCTGTAGTGGCCTCTGTGTACTCTGGTGACTGAACACAGAGAATCACTTTCCAAGCTAGTTGGTTTCCAGCATTCTCAATCCAGGCTTTCTCCTTCTAAACTAATTCTACAAATTCCAACTTTGGATGATGAGGTCTTACCCTCAGGGAACTTTTCCCATAGTCCCAGGGCAAGGTGTGAAGTAGCTTAGATGAGTTAATCTTTTTAATATTTTTGAAATCTTTCTGCTATACTTTTTTCTCTTTGGCTGTAAATCTGGATGCATGTACTAAGAAATAATCACAGCCCGGCCTACATGTTATGCTGTTTTCAGATTCCACTCCACACACAAAACAATTTAGTCCATTTTTCTTGAATGCCAGGCTCACTCACATTTTCTGGACAAAAGAACAATGCAGCAAAATATCTTCTAGCCTTGTTCCTAGTTTTATTCTTGTTCCTTGCTGCATCATCATGAGTTGGATCTCCTCCGTCCACATTTTTCCCAAAAGGGCCCCTTAAGCTTTGTTTATGGCACTGTGGGGCTCCTCAGCCAACCTCTCCACCCTCTTCATAGCCCTCCCACCAACACTTCAAAGAGCCTGCAAGCCATGTGACCACATTTATCACAGCTCTAGCCCCACTCCTCAGTGCCAACTTCTCTGTTAGTTCCTGAACTTGTTACGGTGACGCAAATCCCAACAAGTATAACTTCAAGCAGGGGGATTTATTTGGCCTCCTATTGAAGGAGTCCATCAGGGCAGGGAAGTCATGGCGGCAGAAACATAAGGTAGCTGCTCACACTGCATCCAGAGCCAGGAAGCAGAGAGCAATGAATGGTGATTCTCATCCATTTCCTGCTTTCTTTTTTATTCAGTCTGAGAGCCTAGCCCAACGGATTGGTCAATCCCATATTCAGCAGTAAGCTTTCTTCCTTGATTTCCTTTTCTGGAAACACACATTTCCAGGGGTGTGTTTCCTAAGTGATCCCAAACCTAGTCAAGCTGACAGTGAAAATGAACCATCTCAGCTTGCTTTGAATCAGAACAAGGTCTTGGGTGGCAGTTTTTTGCAGAGTGGGAATTTTTACTTTGCCATGTTAATAAAAATTAACTTGGCTAGAAGGGAATATGCTTGGTAACTAGGCAAGCGGCCTGTATAATTTAGAAAATACATACAATATACAAAAACAAAGATATGTTAAAAAGTTAAATGTAAGTTCAGAAATAAATAAAACTCCTGGGAGAAAATGTTGAGCAAAAACTCTTCTTGCTATTACCTGGTGAGGACTTTATTGGATCTGACACTCCCAGCACAGCAACAAAAGTCAAATAAAGCACACAGGACCATACCAGTCTACAACGTTTCTGCACAGCAGAGGAAACAACCAACCAAACTGAAGCAACAGGGCATGGGGATTGTTTCCAGTCATTTGCAGCCACACAACTGCATGTTGACTTTTCTTTATGACCACACGGATGATGGCAGTCCCATAAGATGTAATTGCCTAGTGGTGTCATGGCTATGTTTTTGCAAGCACACTCTGTGAATATATCTTATAAGGATATATCCAAAACGGTGAATTCATAGAACTCAGTGATGAAAGAGACCCATTTTGAAAATGAGCAAAGAATCTCAATAGGCCAAAGAATCTCAATCAGATCTCAAAAGAAGACATATAAGGAGCCAAAAGCTTTATGAAAAAGGTCCTAATATCTCTCATCATGAGGAATCCAAAGCAAAACCATGGTGAGATCCCCTCATTTCTATGAAAATGGCTATTATCAAAAAAATCAAGAGTTTACTAGGGGTGTCAAGGGTGTGAAGAAAGGGGGAGCCTTGTATACTGTTGGTGGCAATATAAACTGGTATGGCCATCATAGGAAACAGTATGGAGGTTCCTTTAAAAATTAAAAACAGAGCTGTCGTAAGGTGAAGCAGTCCCTTTTCTGGGCGTATATCCAAGGAAATGCAATGAGATCTAAAGGCTTTCTGCAATCCCACATTTGTTGCAGCATGATTCAAAGTAGCCAACACAGAAACAACCAAATGCTCCTCAGTAGATGGATAAATAAAGATGTGAGATGCATAGCCATGTATTTCACACAAAGCCTTTCTATAGATAGATAGATAGATAGATAGATAGATAGATAGATAGATAGATAGATAGATAGATAGGCAGGCAGGCAGGCAGGCAGGCAGGCAGACAGACAGACAGACAGACAGATAGATGGATGCCCTTTGCAACAACAAGGATGTACCTGGAGGACATTGTCTTAAACAGACACAAACCATACATGGAAAGATGCTGTAAGATAGCACTTCCGTGTAGAGCTTAGGATAATTAACAGTATAGAACAGAATGGCAGTTACCAGGGACTGGGGCAGAAGAAGAAAAGGACCTTTACTGGTAAAAGGGTTTGAAAATTTCAGCTAAAAGATGAAGCATTTCGAAGGCTTCCTATACAGCGTGGTGACACCATGGGCTAACAGCGTGTGGGTCACTCTCAAGGAGTCTCACCACCCAAAAAGAAAAAAGAAAATATCACTCACTGTAGAAAGAGTCTGCTTGCTTGTTCGTTCCCAGCCACCCAGACCTGAAATAATCACACAGAAACTATATTAATTAAAACACTGCTTGGCCTATTAGCTCAGGCTTCTTATTACCTAACTCTTACATCTTAAGTTAATCCATTCCTATTATTTTGTATTTTACCACAAGGCTCATGGTTTTCCAGTAAGGTTCCTGGGCATCTGTTTCCTTCAGCAGCTACCTGGTATCTCCTCAATTCTGCCTACTCTCTCTCTCCATCTCTGTTCAGATTTTCCGCCTGGCTTTACTGTGTTAAAGCATTGACCGAAAGCAGCTTTTTTATTAGCCAATGGCAATAAAACATATTCACAGCATACAGAGGGGAAACCCACATCAACTCATGATGCTAGGGATATGCTGGTTAGCTTGCCTGTGGTAGTCATTTCACAATTCATACATAAAGCAGCACATTTATTCATCTTAAATATATGATGTTTTGATTTGTCACCAATGCGTCAGTAAAGTTGAAAAGTATGAAACAAAGAAAAATAAAAATAAAGAGATCTTCTGAAAAACAAAGGTAACAAACAGTAGTAAATTCACGGACAGATAACAAAATGGAAGGGGACGTTTATGCTTTTACAGACATTTTCCTGTCATTAGTAGTTCACCACACCTTAACTGGAAAGACAGAGAGAGAATTAATATATTTGATTAAAGTAGAAACTTTTGGAGTCCGGCACACTTTATTGACCAGTGGTTTTACAGTCCCAGTTGACACTAAGGACAGCCCCAGATAGACACTTGTTCTGTAAGGGCTGTGCAGAACTGAATAGTCTCTCTCTCCGGGAAAAGTGAACATTGTCTAGCCATAGTTCAATAAAACTTTATATAGAGAAAGAAATAGTGGGTTGGACGTAGCTTGTGGTCTTTGATTCGTCTTGTCTTTACTCTAGAGCAATGTTTCTCAACCTGTGCGTCACAAACCCTTTGGGGATCAAACTATGTTTTCACAGGGGTCGTCAAAGACTATTGGAAAACAAAGACATTTTACATTATAATTCATAATAGTAGCAAAGTTACAATTAGGAAGTACCAGTGAAAATAATTTTGTGGTTGGGAAGGTCACCACAATATGTATTAAAGGGTCGCGCAATGTTAATATCTGTGCTTTCCGCTGCTCTTAGGGACTCCTGTGAAAGGTTGGTCAGCTCCCAACGGGGTCATGACCCACAGCTTGGGAGCCATCATTGCTCTAGACCAAAAGTAGCAATGCTAGAAATGAGTGCAGACTTTTCCAAAACCAAATGTGCAAGTGTTTCTTTTGAGACAAGATATATAGTCCATATGTCATAATTTTTAAATTTTCTGTCAAAAACACAAGCTCCCATTTCCTTTGAAACCTTGTCCTATCTGAGTCTACAGTCTAATATAAAATCCCTGATAATAACTTTACTGACTTTTCACCCTCTTCTTGACCATCCAGGCCCTGGAAAGTCACTGCCGAGTAAATGGAGGCTACTCGGGCCTACGGGATGTTTACTTTGCTAGTGAGAGTTATGATGACGTCCAACAAAGTTTCTTCCTGGCAGAGACTCTAAAGTAAGTACAGTTTTCCTCAGATTGTGCTCAGGTCCCTAAGGAGATCTCTACAGATGTCTTCACCATGAACACATTTATCATACACCGATTATGACCAAAGTGTGTAATCCCCATCTCAATTGAGGTGCCTTGACATCACAGTCTATGTGTGCAGTTGCCTCTGGTCATTGCTGACCGGGAATGTTTCTGTGTGGTTCTCACGCACTAGCACCCGGAGCATGAATGACGCCATGTTGAGGACTGTGGGCGTGAGAATCGACTGCTGTCAGTGGGTCTCTACAAAATGTACAGAGACATGGTTTCTTGAGCCTCATCGTCTCATTTTTCTCTCTCTCCAGATATTTGTACTTGATATTTTCTGATGATGACCTTCTTCCGCTAGAACACTGGATATTCAATACCGAGGCACACCCTTTCCCTGTCCTCCGAGAAGAGAAGAAGGAAATTGAAGTCAAAGAGAAATAAAAAACATTTTCTATTTTACTCTGCTTCGTTCCCTTGCTGCATACCTTAATAATTCCTTCCCTCGTTATCAGATACATGATGAACTTTTATTGATCGATAAAAGTCTATGATTATCCTAAGTTCTAAAATTGTTTTGCAGTCTTTTGTGTTTATTACTATAAGCCTAAGTGAACCTCAATTCCTTACTATATTATTCAGATAGTGGAATCCCTGATTTTGTTTGTCTGGTTTGTTTTTTTTTAAGGAATCTATTGTTTCTGGAGTTCATGAAGTTGTGACATCATTTTCATGAAACAGAATAGAATAGTCTACCAGTGACCTCTTAATTATGATTTGATTTGACTGCAAAACTTTTTCCTCCTCTATGAGGAGATGGTGTCTGCTTTAAGCTGTAATGTTTTGCCATGTTGCAAAAAGCCATAATAATAAATTAAGTATTAAAAAGCTTTTTTTTTTTTCCTTTTCAAGTTCATGTTAGTCTGGTTTGTCTAGCCACCAGAGACAGATCTCATAACTGTGACAGCCTCTTAGAGGTCTATCGTTATTTGATAGGATGTCTTCTAAGTCCTCCACTCACGTTGCCATTCAAATGAGAGAGCCGGCCAGGTTGACCTCGTTTCATCAAAGAAAGCACGGTGTGTCTTCAGTTTTGATTATGTTAGTGTTTCCACACTTTTGAACTCTTCTCTCCTTTTGCTTTAAATGCCCTATGGCGTCTCTATATCATGTACTGCTTAATTTCCTCCATTCCCCACTACACAGCAAGGTGAGCCCTTGAGTTCTGCAACGCGCCGTTACTGAATTACATTTTTGAAAGGGAAACGATGCAACTTTTAACCTACCAGGTTTTGCTTTTAACTGAATCCAGTCCGTCCTGGAATCTGGTCTCTAACAAGAGGCTGAGGAGTCCATATGACTGGTTCATGTGTTTGCATTGCATCTGTGGTTTTTCTTTAAGAAAAGGAAACATCACACTTGGTTCAGATCTGAAAAGGGCTCTTCCCAGATGTAGTCAATTACTTCACTTCAGTTTGTGAAAAAGAGCTTTTACCCAGTGAAAGAAGCATTACCAATGTATCTGTTCGTGTTCAACTAAGGAAAATCTGATTTGCTCTTACCGACACAGTGTACTTCGTGTGGTTACATTCAGCATAAAGATCTTAACTGAGAAGTAATGTATAGGAACAGACACAAGCCTTCATAATTTGATCTGTAGGCGATCCAAATGATTGTATGGTTCTTCTACCTTATTTTGAAATATGAATGATTTTCCCAAGAACAGATTTGGTGATAACTTGCATTACCACACCTGCTCTTTATTTGAAAGATAGAATGTGATTATGTATGTACTAAGGGATAAAGTCTCAAACCACTTCGACGTGATTATGTATGTACCAAGGGACAAAGACTAACCATCTCAACTTCACCCCACCGTGGTCAACAACAGCAAAGCAAATAGTATAACCCATGGATTAGGCTGAAGTATAGATTTCTGTGCATTTATATTCTTCAGACTTTCTGATTTTGTCAGTTTCATATTGTTTGACATATTTATTTGAAAGAATTATTTTGTGAAATCTCAGTAAACAATAGTTTTACTCATTTCAGCTTTCAGGTGGGTTTCAAAAGATGCCATGTAGGATCACCACCTTGTGTGGCCTGGTTGTTTCCAGTATTGTACATTAGAATACATCAAAATACATAAATTTGTAAAATTAGTAAATGGAAAAAGGTCTCTCGGCATACCTGAGTAACTTCCTCCTGTAATCTATCTAATCCATGGAGCTCATGAATTGTGACATCATTTTCATGAACCTAAGTAGAAGCAGCCTGCCTTGACCCCTTAATCACAACTTGATTTGACTGTAAAATTTTTCTCTTCTATAGGAGGAATGAGTGAATAGCAAACCTTTCTTTCCCCAGAACTCTAATATTAAATATTGAAATTTGCTGCCAAAACATGTGGCCAAAATGTATTTCGATTATAATTTTCACTCTCTTTGGATGAGCTGTTTAACTCATTTTCTTTGCATTTGATTTGAAGGAGCACACAAAGCGGGCAAGTACTAGGCAGTAGGTGGCGTTTTCAAGTCAGGCTCTGGGTGCCGACTACACTGTAGTGTGCCTTTTGTGACCCAGGATGAGCAGACAGGAAGCTGAACCACAATGTCGCTCTCCAATGGCAAGAGTCATTTTTTTCAGTTTTAAAACTTGGACTTTTTTTTAAATACCAGAACACCAAAAATGTAAACAAGATAAGAGATTAATATTATAGTAATGTAACTAAATTAAGCTTATATTTTGTGTTAATTTTAAACAACTGAAGTCTCTAAATAGACATCAACGCATTCATTTTCAACAAAACTGTGCAATTTAATTTACATGTGTCATCCACATCCTTAAAGAACGACAGTTAAAATAGCACCTACTTTTGTGTTTGTGAAATATGTTTTGATATAGTTTGTGCAGTTAATATTATAAACATTGAGTTGGATGCCAATTTATAGAACCCAATGACCTCTATCAGGATATTTTTTGTGTGTATCATTCTTACATTGATCGTTTTTGATTTGTTCATAAGTGCATTCTGTCATTTCCAACTTTATATAAATCTCTGATGTTATGGGAAACAATAGATTGACACATAATTTTTAAAAATTATATTTGTAAAATTTCTCTATTGTGAATAAAGTCTTTTACTATATCTTCTCCTGTGCCATATTTTTCTGACTTTAAGGATTCTTCTGTCTGTGTATATAGGTGTATATGGTTACACATGGAAGTAACAAATCCTACTAACAATTACATACCTTGCCAAGAAAACAGTTACCATTAAAAACTCTATATTGAGAATGATTTGGTACACATGGCCTTTGGCAAACTGGGTTCTCTTACTAGGAATCCAACCTAAGTTCAGCGCCAGGGCGTACAAGGGAAAGAACAAACTGACGTCAGAAAAGGCACAGAGAATGCCGTATGTGTTCGTAAGTTTGTGACCTGGTCAAAAGATCAAACTAGCCCCACCCCAGTCACCCTAAAACAAAATGGCATTTAGTTGTGATCTTTACAGGTTAAATTCTTAATCGTCCTTAAGTTGGGGGAGGGAGGCAGGATCTCGGAAAAGCTGAGTAAAAAGAGAATTTAGCTGTTCATGGGAAACGTAAGTTTGGAATTTTATGTGGTGCTTTTGTCGGCCAATGTTCCACCCCTCTGTTGGAACACAGTCAAAAGAATGACCCAGGGGGCACAATGCTGTGGGGGACTGTGAGAGACTCCAGGAAAAGGCAGAGGGCCTTTTACCTCAGGTGCATTTTGTTTCCTGGATTGTTCTTGGATGTGATTTCTTGCCTCCTGTGACAAACATTTATATTTAACTTATAAGACATGTTTATTCTTGTTGGATGTCAGGATTTAGCTATAGAACCTGAGTCTGGCTATGGCCTTCTGCCTTGCTCGCTTTCCCACCTGTAACCTCTAGTACATGCCAGGCAACCATGTTTAGATTGGCCTGCCCTGAGGACATTCCGGGAAAGGGCTGCTCTGTTGCTATGCAGTATGTGCTTGCTGGCGTTTATTTACCTGTTTTTCTGATCATGTTTTTCTGAACTCAAGCAACCTTCCTTGAATCCTTGCTTTCTTTGTTTCATTTGCGCATAAAAGTCCAGTGAGGCTGAAGTGAGACTGTGTACAGCATTAGACTGCCGTCTGCCCATTCTTTCAGGTCCTCCAATCCCAGGTCCAGCAGACAAGAGCTGCACTGGCTGGTGAAAACCGCTACCCCTCTGTCCCATGCAACTCTTCACTGTGTAACGTTTCCCTCACCCTCTTCACATTTCTACTCCACTCCCATCTCATCGGACAAGCTGCTGTCGCATTCCCATCAACCCTTGTTCTTTACTCTATTTTTTTAAACCTATTACATATTCATGTGACTGGATCTCATAGTTCTGGCCCCATATAGAAAACAATTAATATAATAATTTTAATAGCATCAAACACAGTTGAGCTCTAACATAGTCAAATGGGAGCCGTTTGAGTTCATTTATTTGTAACATACACAGCATCAGTTGTGTTTGCGTTGATGGTGGCAGATTTATTAAAATTTGTTCTAAACATGATTTTTACTTATTCTGCTGTCTATGCAGAAATGGCATCTTGGCAGTACATCTACTTTCTAAAAATGAGATGTATGCTTACAATTTTTAATAAAAGTAAACAAGATAAATCTTTTCATTTAGACGTAGAGTTTGTATGTCTAATTGTCATTCTCTAGATGATACCGGAAAGTAAGGGTCATATAAAGAACCTCATTGGAACTCCTCAACTGATTTAATGGCCAAAAGGTCAGTATCCATTTTTCCCAAGGTCACCGGCCACACTATCCAATAAGTAAGTCACTCAGGAAATATTTGCCAGACTCCAGATGTGCATTTAAAGTATTAGAACAACATGGAAGTCAAGACAGAGTTTCATCCTACTTTGTTATTCTAAAGATGAGGATTTGTGGAGGGTTTTTCACCATCAGGAACCATTTTCTATCCTACGCTGTGACACCAGACCTAAGGGGGTGGTAAGGTTTTATGCTAAAGAGAAAAACAACAGATGAACATCCAATCAGGCACTCCAAAACGAAGGTGTTGATTCAGAGTTCACACTAGATATGTCTATGAAGCCGTGGGCTACAATTCACCTATAGCTGTGTCTCATGGAAAATGCAGACTCCATGTTGCTCATTCACTTTTAACGAGATTGCAATGCTTTCAACTGACTCTTCCTGTCACCCCTTTGCATAAACACCCTCAAGGATAGGAAGCCAAAGAGTGATGGAAAACCCAAGAAGCTTGTGATTTATGACAAGCACGAAGTTCTGGTGCTTGACACTTCAGTACACTTTGACGATTCTGATCACTTTGGAAACATTCGTTCTTTCTACAAAAGCGTTTCTGAGCAAAGAGTGGTGAATCTAAAACTTTTAAACAGAGTCATACTGGATTTTTAAACATAATTCTTTGTAGGGGAAATCTGTATAAATTATTAACCTGTTACCCCTGGCCTTATGAAGTGACCATTTTGTTAGCTTTTTTTCTCCAGTGGCTGCTTTTTAAGTCATTTCTCAAACTGTTACTCTGTTCTTGATTTTAACACGACTCATTCTCACAGGATCCATGGGACTCCTGAGTTGGCTTTGCATAATGTCCTGTGTGCAGCATCTGTGGGGAGGAGCGCTGAAGAGCACCTTCATTTCCTGGCCCCTCCACCTTGCCAGGTTCTCTTAATTTCATTTCCAGGCTGACCCTCAAAAGATTTGTTGGCCTGCCATTATTTTGATCACCTTGAATCCCCTTAAATTATGTCATCACCTGCTGAATAAATTAACTTAAATTTGTGTAACAGATCCATTTAATTCCCCAGCAAATGCAAATTGCCATGAAACATTTGAAAACGGTGATAGATGTAAAACTTTTAAAAAGACTTTTTCACATCCTGGGATATGTTGTCCTTAGGCTATGAACACATTATTAATTCACAGTTCGAGAAACAGAGCCATAGAATGTACTGTGTTGCAAATAGCATTTTCCAAAACGGCTGGTACCTCTTAGTGAAGTTTCTAAACTCCTGGGAGAAACAAACACTTCATTCATAGATTCTGTGGGATCTTTATTCTTGATCTTGCAACCCTTGAAAGTCTCTATGGAAAACAGAAAAAGCATGACTTGGCATCACCTTTTGGAGCCAGCTCCTTGAGGCAGGCCAGTTCCATTTCAAGGATGACGTGGTTCTGGTTGGTTATAATTCAATAGCACACTTAGTAAGTGGCCAAAGGAGAAACAAGCTGACTCTTTCTTCCTTAGATGCACTTCTTAAAGTGATTCCAAGTAGCACCTTAGCATCCATGTTCAATGAGCCCCAAGAGCATTTCTTCTCATCATTTTCCTCTTCCATCTTGTAGCTGCCTACTTGCTAACTTCATGATTGACATAGTGTTTGCCAGGAGCTACAAGATACAGACATCTTAAAGACCCCCATTAAACAAAAATTTATGTGCAATACAGTATAAAGGAGAGGGAAAGTAGGTACATTTGGGACAGTGGAAAAGCAATTTCACAAGTATTAAGACAACTGGGTCCCAAACAGAGATCCATTCTAAACAGGCTGTGTGACTTGGAAAGAGCATTTCAAGCTCATATCTCAGTCTCTTTGTTAAGTAGCGATGTAGTGAGTCAGGTATAGCTGCTAGGCTGGGTACTCATACAAGAACCAGCACACTTGCACCACACCTACCTGCCGTCGAATATTAGTTAAAGATGGTACATTTGTTTATGCTGTAGAATATCTGTTTAATGATGCAAAGATACATTGCATCCTTTTATATTGCACTTGTTTACCTCTGTGAAGCTGTGCTACTTTGCCTGTCGAAAACACCTGATTGGTCTAATAAAGAGCTGAACAGCCAATAACAAGGCAGGGGAAAGAATAGACAGGAGAATAAAGAGGAGGAAAAATCTGGGAAAAGGAGATCGAGGAGTGAGAAAATCAGAAGGAGAGAAGGACATCGGGGGTCATCCACCCAACTGCATAGCAAGTCATGATGTAAGAAGAAAGGTATATAGAATATAGAAAGATAAACGCCTAGAGGAAAAAGATAGATGGGATAATTTAAGAAATCCTGGCTAGAAGCCAAGCCATAAGAAAGAATAAATTTCCAGGTGATTATTTGGGAGCTGGGTGGCCCCCAGAGAGCAAAAAGCAAAGTGTTAAAACAACAACAACAATAACCACTAACATCCACCCATGTGCTAGAGACTGCTATCCCTAAAATACAAACTATCGTAAGACTTAGAGAAAAGACAGCATCTTCAACAAACTGGATAGCTACATGTACCGGAATGAATCCAGATCCTTCTTTCTCACCCTGCACCCAACTCAACTCCAAGTGAATCAAGAACTCAACATAAGACTTGATCTCCTAAATTTGACTGGAAAAAGTAGGGAGTGCATATGAAATTGCTGGCAGACAAAAGGACTTTCTCAAGTTTATGGGAACCAATAAAACAAGCATTAAGACCAACAACTGACCAATGGAACCTCATGAAAATAAAAGGCTTCTATACAACAAAGGACATCTTCACTTGATTGAAGGGGAAACCTAAAGAATGAGGAAAAAATTTTGCCAGTTACATATCTGACAAAGAGTTAGTACCTAGAATATATAAACAACTAAAAAACCTAAACAGCAAGAAAACCACTAAAAATTGGGACATGGAAATAAACAACTCTCAAAAACAGAAATACAAATGACGGAAATACTGTTTTAAATGTTCAACATTCTTAGTCACCTGGGAAATGAAAATTAGAAATACTTTGAGATTTCAACTTACCACAATCAAAATACCAAAGACCAAATGACAAATAAAACAAATACCAACAAATATTGGCATTAATATGGACAAATTCTTCTCACCCTTAGTGGGGGTGCCAAGCTTTCCAATGGTGTGGAAGTCTTCAAAAAGCTGGGAATAAAGCTACCATATGATCCAGTTATAGACATATACCCAAAGGACTCTATATCCTCAAATGGAGATACTTGCTCATCCATATTCATTGCTGTTTTAGTCACAATAGCTAGGAAACTCCCGATCTTTAATCCAAAACACTAGATGTCCATCAACAGAAGCATGGATGATGAAAGTATGATACATTTACGCCACAGAATATTATCTGTGTGTTAACAAAAGTGAAACAATAAAGTTCACAGGTAAATGGGTGACAGTGAACACAGTCATTCTGAGCAAGGTAATCAATGACACGTGTCCTTTGTCACTTGCAGACGATAGATTTGAAATTTTAGATACGTGTGTTTAAATTGAGATACTTATAGAAGTCAAGAAACTAGTAATAGATGAGCCCTCTAATCGGTTACCCAATACAAAGTAGTTGGTCCTGAAATCACACAGCAAAAATGGGCTCATTTTTATGCATACATATACAGAAATGTAACAATAGGAATCAAAGAAAAAAATCCTGTCCATTTGAGAGTAGGGAACATGAAAAAAGTTGAAGAAAGGGAACTTAGGGAGGGAAGGGTAGGGAGAAAGGGATGCAATTATATTTTAATTAAAAATATATATAAAAAAGAAACTAGCCATTAGGGTAGAAGTTAGGATTTCAAGACACAAAGCAAGGGCACAGATGCTATGAAGGGAAAGGGAGAACAATGGAGAGGAAAGTTTAAATGGCGTGCAGAGTCTGAGGGAAGACTAGAAGGAGGAAGCATGAGGAGAGCTGACTAGCACTGAAGATCTTTGAAGATATTGGATAGAAATCACTACTGCAGAAGTCTCCTGAAATGTATACATATATAAAAAGAATTTAACTAAAGTTCTCATTCAAAGAGAATGCCTTTTCTAGACACAGACATTATCAGATAGGGGTAACTTCTTTTCAAATTGTTGGTCAATGTGGTCCCATAGACAGCCTCGAGTGTCACAGACTATTGCCAGGGCTCTTGCTTTCTCTCCAAAACTTGGTGGTAAGATCCTATTGCTGAAGGCATAACATACTTGAGTCATTGGACTTGGAGAAATCAAGCTTGCACCAACTTGGAAGCTTCATTCCTAGCGGGAAGCTTTCTTAGTGCTAGAAGGTTCGATGCTCTAGGCTCTGTCCACCCCAAGGCTTTGAGGGGTACATACCAAATTTAGGTGGCTGGAAAGAGGAGCTTGGGTAGCCTAGCTGTGTTTCCACGTCATGCTACATGGAAAACTGAAAGTAATAGAAAACAAGCTGAAATCTTATGAGTCCCAGGGAGAGGGAGAGGGCCAGGAGGCAGCAGTCTTTAGCAAGCAGCCACAGGGACAACCTGAATGGAGGAAGAATGGGAAAAGGATCTCAAGTAAGTTTTAAATTGTGTACCATTCTGAGTTGTATAATATATCTTTCACGGTCCAGCTCAATCTGTATTTAGTGCTTGATACTCATCATCTGTCCTTTCAGGCAGGCACTTGGTATCATAATGTCACAGTGGCAGTCTGAATTGGCCCCCCATGAGCTCATGGGGAGTTGCACTATTAGGTATAGCTTTGGCCTTGTGGGATGAAGTATGTCACTGTGCAGGTGGGCTTTGAGGTCTCATATATGCTCAAGCCACATCCAGTGTCTCAGTTTACTTCCTGTTGCCTGCTGATCAAGATGTAGCTCCTTTTCCACTCTCAGCTGCTTCTCCAGCACCATGGCTGCCTGCATGCCGCCATGTCCCACCATGAAAGCGGACTAAACCTGTGAAACTGAAAGTCACCCAATTAAATGTTTTCCTTTATAAGAGTTGCAGTGGCCATGGTGCCTCTTCACAGCAAAAGAATCCCTGAAACAGACACACTCACAGTTTTGGAAAACTACTGCATTTGTTTCTGACTTGGTAGCTTCCTTTTGTCCTCCACACAGAAGGCCCCATGATGATTTGAAGAGTGAACAAATTATTCAGGAATGAAAAGAAACTCCCATTCTTTTCGTCCAAACATAAAAATAATCTTCATCTACACTGTACCTACAATAAGACACAGCTCTAACAAGGGTCTGCTAATTCAATGTGATATTTCAGGCTGCAACATTGAATACAAACTCTTCTCAGTGAATAATCTTATGTTTACCTTAACTCTGAGATACCTAATTATAAGCTGTCAATGGGGGAAAAAATTCATTACTGTACTTGCAAAAGCACACTTAACCAAAAATAGGACCGTTTTCCCACTTTTTGAGTGCTCCAAGCATATCAGCTATCTCAGGGAAGACCTTCCAGATTCCAAGCTATAGTCCCTGTTGTAATTGACTATGGCTTCCCATTGTTACAAACACTTGTCAGACCTGCTCCACTCCATTGGAGTCTAGCTTGCTCATAGGATAGGGGTGGAGTTCACGCTTGACCACTGTGATAATGACTGCAACAGGCCTTGCCTGACAGAGTAAGTACTCGAAGGGCACTATCAGTGATGTAAATAACAAATGATTTCTATAGAGGGACAGCAACCTTTTTGTAATCCTCTCTAGAAATGGCACAAATGACTCTAGGGCTGAAGGAAAGCCATTAATAATTACGTTGTTACTTTTTTTTTCAAGTAAGTTCTGCTTCCTTTTCTAAAGCTAGCCTTTCTTCAGTCATTCTAACCCGTGACACAAATAACTGATTGGAATTTTACCCTCAGCCACCTTATCTTCTTTTCACCAACCTCTTGAACAGGTGCTAATATAAGTGACTGGAGAACAAAGAGAGAGAGAGAGAAAAAACAAAGGATTTTAGAGGTATTTATCAGTCCCTATGGAAACCCAAAAGTGACTTTTGTCACTATTATAAATCAATATACAGAATTTCTTTAAACACCAGATAAAAGCCACATAATATGTCAAAACCATGATTAAAAGGTAGATAAACTTAATGAATTTTAACAAGGTCATCAGTTTCTGTGGCTGTTTTAAGAAAGTGGGATAGATTGCTTTCTTCTTTATGGCTGCCTTCACACAATGATGATCGCATTAGAGATGTTTCTAACTTTCCACAGTGTGTATTTGGGCTTTTAACCTCTCCCAAAGATCAGATAAAAACCACAAAACCAAAAAGCATTTTTGGCTCACGTATTCAGCTCATTCTTTAAAGAAGAGCTTCAGCATGTCCAGGCAGGAGCAGAGATGTCTTCAACATTTTTATCTATTGATTAACTGTAGAGGGCATTCTGTTTGAAATGAAACCTGAATACCTGTTAAAGTAAATGTTCTGTTCTGCTTTGAGGTAAAGGGCATGAAGGGAAAATGAAACTTACCCACCCCTCCTCTCAACCTGGAAATATAATTAAATATTTTCACCCATGAGTGGAAGCAGGCAGGGGAAAAAAACCCACTTAACAATAAGCTATATGTACGTTTTTCTCCTGAGATGAAAAACCAAGAGCCAATTCACACTGTCATGGACAGAAATCATTGGACGGTTCCCTAGTGACCTTTTTGTAAAATACTCCCGGGCCTTGTAACTGAAAAGATGCCAAAGAAACCTTTCTTTCTCTGTGACTCTCGTGATGACAAATGTATATAAGTTCCTAGACAGAATTTGGAGAAGTGTGCTACACAGTGAAAGGATTTGCCTGCAGTGGGGAGTCCTTCAAGGTTGTTTATGTTCATGGTCTTTATAATTCTTACACAGAAGCCTGAGATTACTCAATCTCAAAACTGAAAGACCCAACTCAGGAAAGTATCCACAGGTAATTAAAGGGACAGAAAGGCTACGCCAGGAGGTAGAACGAGATGAGAATTCAAAAGTTGCTCCATCAAGAGAAAGTTGGAAGCCACAGGTGAAAGTGGTCTTACCCCTAGGACTTACCACAGGGCAGGGAACCCTGACTGCTCTTTGGACTGGAGAGGGAGGGAGAGAGGAGTGGGAGGAGGGGGAGAAGGGTGGGAGGAGGAGGAGAAGGGTAGGAGGAGAGGGAGAAGGGTGGGAGGAGGGGGAGGGAAATGGGAGGCTGGGAGGAGGTGGAAACTTGTTTTTTTTTTCTTCCTTTTCTCAATAAAATAAATAAATAAATAAATAAATAAATAAATAAATAAATAAATAAATAAAAGTGGTCTTGCCACATTCCAGAAATAAGGGCCAGAACATGAATTAGACCTTCATTTGCCAACTTTCCAGTCGGACTGATACCATGGAGAAAAGAAATGACCCAACAGGGAAGTATCCTTAAAAAAGATGAAGCAGGTGCAGGAAAAAGACATGGTGGCTTCTCCTGTCCCCTGCCTGTAAACTGAGACTACTCATTCATTTCCCGGTTACCCAGACCTGAATATCATACAGAGGCTATATTAATTACAACACTGCTTGACCAACGGCTTATGTGTATTTCTAGCTAGCTCTCACGTCTTAAATTAACCCATTTCTATTATGCTGTGTATCACCAAAGGCCGTGACTTAACAGGTAAAGTTCTGGCATCTGTCTTGTTGAGCAGCTATATGGTGTCTCCTTAACTCTGCCTACTTTCTATATCTCTAATCGGATTTCCCGCCTGGCTTTACTCTGCTAAGCCACTGGCCGAAACAACTTCTTTATTAACCAATGGTAAGAAAGCATATTCAAAGCATACAGAGGAGAATCCCACACCACCTGCCCTGACATCTACCAGTGCCTTCCATTGGTCAAGAGTACCAAGAGGGCACAACAAAGAAGTCTAGGAAATGTACTTCCTGCCTTGTACAGTTTCAAGTAGAAATGAGAGGAAACAGGCAAGCTGTCGAAAGCTATCCAGTGTTTACCATGTGGTCCCTCTATTTAGCTTGAGAGGCCTTGAACAAGATAAACAAGTCTCAAGTCCCCAGCTGCTAGAATCTGATAGAGTTGGCAATTTTATTACTGCAATCTAAGAGTTCCTTCTCAGCTCCTGCAAACACACTAGACATATTGTTGAGGCAGTATCTCTTACATCTCAATACTCAGCTTCGCAGGGAAAAGGTACATTCGTGCACCTAGGAAAGTTCCAAAAAAAAAAAAAAAGGATATTTAACAACTGCTTTCAAAGAGCAGGCTTCAGAGAAAGAAATTTATGAGCCCATAAAGCATTTGTTCTCAAGTTAGAAGACCAGATAGAAGTAAAATAAAGCCTGCAGACAGCATGGCCATCAAAATAACCATCTTCGATACCTGTGATAAAACTTTGATCGCTCTGCTTTGAGTCCCAGCTGATCCTAAGTCCCAGTCTTCTCGTGAGTGACGGGAGAGCTTTGCTAAGCCTTCCTCTGCCAGACCGGACATATCAGTTTCTACTCTACTTCGTTGAGCATGGAAACGGCGAAAGATAAATGACCATGCCAGGAAGAGAATATATATTGGTTATGGATGTTGGTCTTATTAGTTTAATACTATTCAGCAACTTTTTATTTTTATTTGACTATATTTTAAAGGGCATTTTCGAATGTTGGTTTTGTATTCCTAAATGGCGTTAAATGACAAGAACTATTCTTTCAAGACCAGTCCAGTTGTTACATGGGAAACTTTTTCTGCATTCCTCCCCTTTGTTCTGTTAGCGAATAATCTGTTCTGTTAGTGCATAAGGCAAGCATTTGTAGGTATGATTAGTGCATGTATTAGGGTTCTCTCTCTAGAGTCACAGAATTTATGGAATGAATATATATATATGGGAAATTATGGAATTTATTGGAATGACCTACAGGATGCAGTCCAGCTAATCCAACAATGGTAGCTTGAATGGAAAATCCAAGAATCTCATAGTTGCTCAGTCCCACGAGGCTGGCTGCCTCGGCTAGCCTTCTGTCTATGCTGGAATCCCAAGGAAGTAGGCGCCAACACCAATGAAGGAATGGACTGCTGGTAAGCCCAGGGCAAGCAAAAGGAAACTTTCCTTCTTCCATTGGCTTCCAGCAGAAGGTGTGACCCAGAGTAAAGGTGTATCTTCCAGGTTTATCTGGAGCAAAGGCTGGTAGTCATACTGCCTCCAGTTCAGAATCGCAGGTGTGCCCGCCATTTCTGGACTGTAGTTCATTCTAGATACAGTCAGGCTGACAGCCAAGAATAGCCGTCACAGTGCACGATGCTGCAGTTAGTCATTGCTAGTCTCTCCCCTGCCGAAGAGAGAAGCCAGCAAAAGCAATTTCACCTGATGAATTGGACAACTAAATGTTAGTCAGTGCCACAGATTGCTGAAAACTGAGTACCACTAGTCCCTGTTGCTAAGCTTGATAATTAGGACGCAGAATTGGGTTATTTAATGATACTTCTAGAATATGGAATTTAAGTCCTTTTTGTCCTTTTTCAAAAAATAAAATGAAATTGGGTCATTTCCTAATTTCTTTTACTACTTTGTTTTCATATATAGGTAAGTCACAATTGAAACAGACAACTTAGGGCACTGATTGAAGCAACTGTTCAGGAAAGAAATTAAAAAAACTTTAAAATACAAACCTTATTTTATGGAAAATAGTATGTAAACATATTTTCCTTTTATAGAAAAATGGTTATGCCTATTTGTTTTCAACTTTTTTAGATCATACCACACAATAAACATCTAGTAAACCAGTAAAGACATAACTTTGTATTCCTTTTCCTTCTCACTCTGTATCAACAGGTAGCTCCTAGTATTTTAAGCAGTCTATAGATGTGTCTCTGGTGGCTGCCCAGGGGTCTTTATCAACATCTCTAGGTTCTAGATTAGTAGTGGTTCTCAACCTTTTTAATGCCATGACCCTTTAATATAGTGACCCCCAACCACACAATTGTTTTTGTTGCTACTTCATAATTGTAATTTTATTGCTGTTATCAATTGTAATGTAAATAAATATCTGATATGCAGGATGGTCTAGGTGACCCCTGTGAAAGGATCATTTCGCAAATGGGTCATGGCTTACAGATGGAGAAACACTGTTCTCGAACAATGCGCTAGTTCAAATGACTCTAAGCTAACACGCTATTTTTCAATATAGGAGGTACAGGATGTCCCTTGGCTACTGTTCTCTGCTTCCTCCATTTCCAGTTACTCTCATTTCTTTCCTCTTCGACTCCAAACATTTCACATAAAGCTCATTGTACATATAATCCCAATGCCAAGACAGTCATCACTTCATAATTATTTTCTGACCAACTCTAAGAATTTCACCTGGAAAATACTCTTGAGGGCTCTTCATATCTGAGCTGAATATCATTGCAAATGGCTCTTGAGCGCTTCCACAGCCTTGTGACAGGCATCTTTTATAGCCACTCCTGGAAAAGTGCTCACTGCCTATTTCCTGCATATGCTGCAAGAGACACAAAACCCAATTTGGTATCTAATGAACATTAATGGTCTATAATCAGTTTATAATAAGAAATCAGCTAAACAAACAAGTGCTTGGCTTGCTTAACATGTAATTAATAAAATTATTAATTCTGGTCTGAGTGTAATTAATTTTGACAAGACCTTGGTTGCATTAATAAGAACAAGTTGCTCAGAATACTGGGGAGAAATGTCTTCTCTCAGTCACATGATGTGAAGGCCCTCACACCAATTAAAATACATATGTATCCAGAAGTCTCTCTCCTGCAAAAGTAGATAATTAAATCCTTTTTAAGATGCATCATCTGGCTGAAACAAGAATAAAGAGGTATTTGGGGATTATAGTCATAAAAGTTACAGTAGTTGCCACAAAATGAGTTATCCTGAAGCTTTGGTGTTGGATTTTTAGGGCTTATTTTTTATTATTTTTAATGTGTGTGTCTGTGTATTTCTGTGTGTATCTCTAAGTGTCTGTGTGTGTCTGTGTTTGTGTGTCTATGTGTGTGTGTGTGTGTGTGTGTGTGTGTGAGAGAGAGAGAGAGAGAAAGAGAGAGAGAGAGAGAGAGAGAGAGAGAGAGAGAGCGCATGTCATGTGTGTATGGTAACCTCAGAGGACAGAGGAGGCCTCCAGTTCCACTGGATCTGGAGTTGCAGATAGTTGAAATCCATGCAACATGGTACTAAGAATTATGTCTGTAGGACCCAGCCTTGACAAGCTCAATAGAGCCTGAGTCTCAGTCGTTTACCCTAAGGCAGTACCTTGTTCCAAGAAAGATACCAACTGAACTACTCAGGCACCACCCAGGAACAGAACATCCAAAAGAAGTTCCTAAAGCTCCAACCACTATTGATAGGATCACCTGCCAGCACACACCCACCACTTTTCACCAGGATACCCCTAGGCCAATTGGGGTCCTGAACCTTAGAAAGCTCTCATCCCACTTTTGCTATTATAAAAACCCAACCCAACTGAGCACAGGGCTCTCTGATAAATCCAATACATTGGACACGGAGAGTCTGAGCTTGCAGACTTGTGTAAGAATAAAGGCTCATTGATTTTACACACAGAACTCGATCTCCTAGTTGGTTTTGGGGGGAATCCAAGATCTGAGCACAACAATGTCAGGTCCTCTGCAAGAGTAGCAAACACTCTTAACCACTGTCCCTAATGTTTGAGTTTTAAATGTCAATGTAAACAATGATATCAGCATTCTCATACTTAACTTTTTATGACATATATTACTTCACATATATTATCTTATTTATTCATTTTAGTGGGGCAATATATCCTTTATTTATGTAGGTAGGGTGTGTATATGTTTGAAGATAAGCAGTGTAACTATGGTGCTCTTCTAAAGTACACCCCAGAGAATTTATAAGGACAAGACATTTCTGTCATGATGTCCTGGTTACTTTCTGATCGCAATGATAAAATATCCTAACAATACTATGATAATATACCCTAACAATGCGACGATAAAATCCCCTAAAAAAGGCAGATTGAGACAGAAAAGGTTCATCTTGGCTTACAGTCCTAGAGGGATCCAGTACATCATGGTGGGGAAGAGGAAAAGAAGTTGTCTGGGAAGGCATGGTGGTGGGAGCAGAAGGCTGAGCATGAACAAGAAGTAGGGCCAGGCAATTAAACCTCCTAGTGACCTACTTCCTCCTATGAGCTCCAACCTCCTTTTATACTTTCAGGTCACAGTCTGTGAGCACCATGAGCCTCCTCTTTACATATCTAGGACCTGTTATTGGAAACAGGAAGGAAGAGGTGCACGAGGGAAGAAGAAAGCTGCTACTGTGTAGAATATCCAGAGAATTCTCTGCTAACCCAGGGGTGTTTATCAATATGGGCTGTGGGCCGTGGACTGTAAACTTTGGGAAATCTGTACTCAAAATACATATTAGGAGTTGCTAAACCTATCAATTTTTGCCTTTGTAGTAACACATGATAATAATGATAATAATAATAATAATAAATAAAATAATAATAAGCATGCAGTAGAAACTACACTTCGAATTTTGGAACTTTGATCCTTCCCTGGGTAGTGATGTGTAGTATGATGAGCTCACATGCTGAAGGCTGCAATAGAATGTAGCACGGATAATAAAAACCCAGAGACAGGTATGGGGGTTCAAGCTAGAAGATCAGAAAAGCAAAACAGCCAAGCCACTAGAGAAGCCTGACCTCTACCAAGGCTGGGTGACTGCAGACTAAGCCCTAAGCCTCTGTCTCCGCCCATTTTATATTCCCCTCTAGTACTGGGATTAAAGGCATATGACTCTCTCGTGCTGAGATTAAAGGTGTGAGCTACCACACCACCTGGATCTGTTTCTGCATTTATCTTGTGTAGCCCAGGGTGGCCTTGAATTCACAGAGATCCAGCTGCTTTTGTCTCTCAAATCCTGGGAGTAAAGACGTGTGACACCATGGCATGGCCTCTAGTGGCTTAGTTTTACCTTCTGATCTTCAGTCGAGCTTTATTTATTAAAACATAAAAGATACAATATCAGTACAGCAGAGGATATACACCCCAGTCAGCTACACCATCAAAAGAGAAACAGCCAGCCCTTACAGTATACTAACAAATGTTATTTCTTTGTCCTGTTATGTAAACTGTGATGTTCATCTGGTAGGTATGTGAAATGCATTTTCACGCAACTTATGATAGGTTTCAGAGGCCCTGGCCTCAGCATAATTCCAAGTGCTCTTAACTATGCTCTTGCCCCACCGTGGTTTCATGTACACTTTAGGGAACCAAAAAGTAGCAATATGAATCTGGACACATATTAAAATTACAAAGCAACTGGTGAAGGGAAGATGTCTATGCAATGGGTACAAAGCTAAGCAAACCATCTATAGTTAGTTAAAATAATGCCACACTCATTCCAGGTACTGAGACATTTGCAGACATCACCCACTTGTGGTGGGTAAATGATATAGGAAGCATCCGTTTTCATTGGGTCCATTTTCAGAGCATCGTTTGCAAAGACATATATTGGTTTCCTGTTTGTCATAAGCCCAGGCCTGATTTGTGCTTGTGTTCTGATTTTTCTCATCATAATATTCCCCCAAATACTTTGCTTTATAGTTATACGTGCAATCGATCTTCATACAGAGATTTATGTCTAAACAGATGCCACAAGCTAAGAAACGCTAAATTAATCCCATTACTCTCTTTTGTGGGAAAGAAAAGCTTCTTGTTGACTGAGTACCAGCCTAACTGGCTGCTCGCTGACTGGGTTAATATGTTCCAGAATGCTATTCCTGGGCGTTTGGACTCTTCATTAAAACATTAATTCCCTGGATATCCTAGAAACTAGCCATGATCCAGGAAGTATAAGAATAAATTGCATATTCTCACCTAACAACCATACAGTGGTTAATATTTTTATTTCCAAGCGACTGAGATTACAATGAAAATTGTTCTTAATGCTAACACAAATGAAACCAGCTAATAACATGAACAAAAGCAAGAAGTGAACAGAAAACAGAGCCACAAGCAAAATACGGGAGAGTCAGGTGAGTAGAGAGACTGGGGGAATTGGCTTAGAGATAAGTAGCTAAGTGCTTACATCCTTAAGCCTGGTGGACCCCAGTTGGTCCTATCCTGCCTTCACAGGGAGATGCTTCCACTGTTGCTCTTGCAGAGGACGTGAGTTCAGTTCCCAGCACCCACAGCAGGTGTCTCACGGTGACCTTTAACTTCCTCCTCAGGGGAATCTGACATCACAGACTCTAAAGACATCTGCACGCACATGCTGTGTGCTTGTGCACACATGACACACATACTTTAAAAATTAAATATTGCTGGGCAGTGGTGAGGCACTTCTTTAATCCCAGCACTTGGGAGGCAGAGGCAGGTGATTCTCTGGGTTCAAGGCCAGCCTGGTCTATAGAGCAAATGCCGAGACAGCCAGGGCTACACAGAGAAACTCTGTCTCAAAAATAAATAAATAAATAAATAAATAAATAAATAAATAAATAAATAAATTAATTAAAAATTAAATGTTTAAAAAAAACCAAATGGATGAATAAATAAATGAAAGAACTAAACCCCTACAGTAGCCAGGTTCCAGCCAATACATTTCTGTCCAGAAAACTACCACCCAGAACAGCCGCTCAAGAGGATATGTGGTTTCCTTGCCCCACTGGCTTTTCCATTGCTCTTCCTAGCTCTGTCGGCCCTGGCCCTTCCAGTTCTTATCTAACAAACCCCAGCTGTTTCCCTCCATCATCTCCTAGGGAGCAAGTCCTTGGAGCTAAGGCCAGGAACCAACCCTGCATTTGACAGTATCTGATTTGGCAGGGTCTAAGGCACAGGGTTTGAACATCCTGTATGTGCCTGATAGTTTGTGTGCTGTTTCCAAAAAGAGTGCCTTTGCAGTATTTCCAGGAGCCATGGGGTTTGATACCCTGTGACCAAGAGTGTGTCACCTCTTGGAGCGTAATGCTGGCATTGGGTAGACCCATGGAGCAAATAAATCTCTCTCAATCTCCCCCCCCCCGTTTCTCTCTTCACCACACACACACACACACACACACACACACACACACACACACACGGTAAAGGCTTGTGTCTACTCTGCTACAAGAAAATAGTCTAATGGATAACAGGCAACAGGGTATTTCCTATTTAGCCAGGACACAGGTTCTGTGGTGAGAAGACAAGCTGTGGAGTCTGAGTCCAGCTCTGCCACTTATGAGGTAAAGTGAAGCTAACATTCTCCTCATTTAATGGATTCGTCAGCTATTCAGTCAGAGCCTGTCGCCACCAGCCACAATTCCCATGCTGGGAAAACATCGATGGACAAAAGAGACCAAGTTCTGAGCTCCCACAAACCTTACATTCTAGAAGACAGTTTAATGAGTATGCAGTAAGAGTTGACAAGAACTACAGAAACTCTTTAAGGGAGAATAAGGAAAGACAATCCAGAATACCAGGACTGTGGACACTGTGCCAGTCAGAGGAATGAGCGCTCTAGATGGGTCTCACTGAGAATGTGAGACTGAAGAAAAGACATGAGGGATATGAAGAAGCCAAGAGGTTATTCAAAATGCCCAGAGTGTTGTATACAGAGAGATATCTAGGCAGGGCGAGGTATGGAAACTCAAGGGGCAACAAGAGGAACGGGGCAGCAGAGGACTGACCAAGGGCCTAAAAAAGACAGCGGAGGGCAATGAGGAAACCACTATCAGGACCAGGAACCTCCCTCTTGCCTCTCACTTTCTCTTCTGCGAGGAACTGTGAGAAGTGGGTAGCTGGGGAAGGGTTACTGTAACACACAGTGAGGCCTCCATAAATGTGAACTCTTTTCTTTCATTTCTTTACCCAGAAATCATAATCAGTTCAAATGAGCCCCAAACTCAGACTAAATAACAGAGTGAAGTGTGCAAACCTTCCTTAATAACATGCTTAAAGTTTTCTTCAACGAACATGGAGTGGAAGGGGCTCTTGTGTGCACACTTAGATGCCAAAGATTAACCTTGTGTGTTGTTTCTCCAGAGCCGTCCCTCTTTGTTTTTGGAGACAGGGCCTCCCACTGGGACCCAGACCTCACCCATTAGCTAGCGAATGAGCCCCCCCCCCCATGCTCTTCCTGTCTCTGTGGCCCCAGCTTCAGCTTTGCAGGCACACAGCCCCATAGCCAACTTTTTCCATGGGTGCTGCATACCGAGCTCAAGTGCAGCAAACACAACACCAACAAAGCTTATTCCTCAGCCACAATCAGTTTGAGCTTGTTCCTTACTCTACACTCTCAACTCCAACTAAGAGCCAATATTCAAGGCCACGTTGATTCCTTCCCCATTCCACGCGCCATGGATGGAGATAGGGCAACCTAGCAAACAAGATCCAAGAGGGAATCCATGGAGAAACACTGGTTCACAAGGCACTCAGCTGACCCGCTCCCCTTTTATGCCCTCACCCTCCAACCTCCATGGAAGCCCTTAGGTCTTGCAGCACAGGGTTCTGTTGGGGAACATTATTTTCAGGTGCATTACTTTCGCTTCTACTGTATTTGATTAACTGTGAAACTGTGAGTCTTTGCCTGTCGAAAACACCTGGTGGTCGAATAAAGCGCTGAATGTCCAGGAAGAAGGCAGGATCGAGAACAGGCAAGGCTGGCGGGCAAAACGTATAAAGAGAAGGAGAAATCTGGAAGGAGAGAGAGCAAGGAGCAAGAGAACAAGGAGAGGAAGGCACCAGGGGCCGGCCACCCAGCTACACAGTAAGCCACAGAAAAAGAAGTAAAGAAAGGTATACAGAAATAGAGGAAAATAAAAGTTCAGAGGCAAAAGGTAATCAGGATAATGCAAGTTAGGAAAAGCTGGCAAGCAACAAGCCAAGCTAAGGCTGGGCATTTGTAAGTATTTGGGAGCTGGGTTGTGAGCCCCTTAAAAAAGCCAAAAGAGGAAAGACAACATACAACAGTTTTCGTCAATGTGGGTCTTCATGCTGGAGGGCTGTTGTGTGCCCGAGAGCTCTCCACTTACTCCCTTGAGGAGGGAAGCAAGTACGAGTCAGAACATTCTTGGGAACAATGATGTCACACTGAAAAGAGGAAGAGAGCAGATGAGAAGCATCCCTGACAGAGCAATGTGTGGCTCCGTGGCATCTGGAGTGCTACCGCCCTGCACTCTGCATGGGGAAATAAAGCTGGAGCAGCCCACCAACTCTTTTATTTTATGATTTGGCAGCAGAAGACAAAGGTGCATCCCGTCTTCACACCATGGAAAGTGTGCAGGTGATTCTTGAAGGAGCTTATGGAAGAGTTGCAAAACTCACAGTTTCTCTGGAAAATATCTTCACATAGCTCATATCCCTAGAGAGCCCAATACAGAACACAGGGAAGTGTTGTGAACTCTTTCCCAGAAGCACAGTGGGCTATGGTTTCCTTTCCAACTGAATCTGGGGACAAAGTGAAGCCCTAAATATAGCCTTCAAGGGAAAGGAAGGCCATGGAAGGAGGAAGAGACAGGAGGCTGTTGTCTCTCAGGGAACTTGTTGTGTCTGTCTGGAAGTAAGTTCCAACTGTTTTCCTTCCCTTTAAAAGAAGTAGCTGCTTGTCACTCTCCACTGAAAGTGGGTGACAGCGAAGAACATAGGTCCCTTGCCCTGGAGTTCCTATCCCAGAGAAGCTCCACCCTTTGTTTTTCCTTGTGGTTTATACTGTTGTTTTGTTTTCTTGCTTTGGCTTTATATAATCTATCTTATGGTACTTTTAGTCCCATAGACTTCCGTCAGTCTACCAGCTGAAGAGCCGGAGAACTGGATCTTTCTATTTGACCATGTTTTGCTATCTATTATCTGACTTTCTCTGTGTTCCATACGACCCTCTGGTAACTACTCTTCTGCAAAACCAAACTTTTAGCTCCCACCAATGAGGGAAGTTATTGTGCACTTACATTTCTATGCCTGATTGATTTGATTTCACTTACTATAATGCCACCTAATTCCATTCAGGCTGCTATAGAGTTTTATCCTTCTTCGTAGACGAATAATATTCTAGTGTATGAATGCACCATAGTTTCTTTGTCCCCTTATTCCTCTATAATTGTTTCCATATCATTGGCTGTCGTGAGCAATGCTATAACAACCATGGAGGTGCCGATGTGTTTTTGACAAATTGATGTTGTTTATCTGTATTTACTAAGATGGAGATTAGGGAGAATCAGCACCCTGATTTAAGACTGAGGGGAAAGAAAGCTAACAAGAGAAATCAGGCTGTACATTTGGGAGAGGAAGGCAGGCAGCTGTCTCCCACTGACTGTCCTAAAGGGCGAGCATCAGGAGACCAACACGGGTCCATGGAACATGAGAATTTTACTGATGAGTCCCATAAGATCCAGCTAAGGAGCGGCTGTTGAGGACAAGTGAAAAACAACTTGCATAAGCCGGGTGGGGCCGGGCTGAGCACAGTGCCGAGAGCTAGAGGATCATGAGAATTCCCCATCTTAGAAATCAGCCATTAGGAAACTCAGGGTCACTGGAGGTTTCATGTGCCGTGCTGATGTTGATGGGGAAATAACAGCTGTGCAGCTCTCTCAGCTTCACATAACACGCAGGGCCAATGGCACGCACCCGGTTTATCCGCAGGGCACAGGCCGCCAGGATCCCACTGAGGGGTCTCCGCAGGGATGGGCTTCTAGAGTGGGTCAGATCACAGGGGAAGCTACCAAGCTAGCAACGGGAGAGAGGTGCCAGACCATGGGGAGTTGTGCATATAAAAGTAATGTCAGGCCCTGGAGGGGAGACTGGAAGAAAAACCACTCGGGAAACTCACATATGGCAAGCTCAGGCTGCACTGTTTGGCACCTCACACTCTTGTTCTTTCATTTTGCATGTCCAGGTTCCAGGCACAGTGGCTTAGGAAACATCTCATGCTGGAGAGCTGGGGTAGATGGGAAGAACCGGACAGGAAGGATGGGGAGCACGGCCTCTGAGGTCATTGCCTCCAGCTCATGCAATGTCTCCAGGCCACCACCAGATGCTCATAGCCACCCCTTGCCCTCTCCCCCAGCTCCTCCTGATTTCCACCCACCCCACAAAAGAGGGACAAAACACCCCCCTTCCACCGTGTACCTAGTTACCCTCTGCCTTCTCCATCAGTTTGCAGTGGCTTGGTTTCAATAAATAAGCCAAAGCCAAAGCAAAACAGACGGGGACAAAACAAACAGCAAATGGATCTCTGTGATGTTAGCCATGAGCTTGTGTTTTCCATGATGCATCCCTTCAAAGGGTACACACTGGGGTCAGAAGTAAGGCTGCTGCTACAGAAAGGCTACTGACCCATGCTCTAGCTTGCAAAACATCTTTGCTTCTCTTCCAGTGTTCTTGGCAGTAGAAGTCACTAGTAACTTTTTAGCAAATAGTTACCATTCTATGATTACATGATTTTATTGATGACCATCAGAGTTGTTGTAGCTCAGGAACTTCCAATGCCTCCGCCCAGCACCCCTCCGCCCATCTCCCATGGTGGTATGGAAGATCATGTCCTTTATACCATGTCCTTGAAGAAACCGTGGAAAACACCATTTGGAAAGAACCTGTCACCCACCAGTCATAGCTCTACTCAGCTCTTGCCTTCGACTCAAGTCTCAGCCAAATTCCCAACCTCTGCGTCTCCAAGCACAAGCTACACTACTGTTGTACTAACTATAAAATTTGGCTGAATGTCAGGGAACTAAGAGGGGCTGCAGTCAGCAGGAAGTCCCACTGGAAGAGGTGGGAAGCCATGCTGGCCAGAGCAGCGTCTATTAGGGCAGGCAGCAGGCCTGGTCTGGCCACAGATGCAGTGAGCATTTGGTGAAAGCTGGATACTAATGCTTTGTGGAGGTCAATGCTCTCAAGGAGATCTGCTCCAGGCCCTTGCAAGCTGAATTCCTCCCGGGGCTAAACTTGTCTCTTAGAGGGAAAATCATTGGCACCTATTAAAGCAAAGGTTAGGCTGGGAGACGTTCCCAACTCTACTTTTGAAATACATTTTTAGGGTATTAAAGACCAGACCCCCAGGCCTTGGCTTCTCTGCTTCCCAATCAACCTGACTCCGCTTTCACAATGTCAGAGGTACAGATGTGATACCTCCAGCACAGAGGAGCCGGCTCTTACTGGCTCTCCGGATCTCCCCAATATGGATACGAGCTGCAATGATTGTTCCCCTGATATCTTTAGCCTTTCACAAAAAAACATGGTGTTGTGCTATGTACCGCAATATTCCAGAATAATTTGGCTCAACCTCACAGAGTGTTGGCAGTATTTAACAGCCTTGTAAAAATATATTGGCAAGGATTGTTGGCTATGTAATTATTTTTTTTTAAATCATGGTGTTTGGGCTACAGTTAAGCGTGTGTATCACTTATTTAAAGTCCATGCTATTAATTAATAAATGCCTGCTTTAATCTTCCCTGTCATCTATTTCCAGACTAAGAGTTTCCTTTAGTCTCAAACAAAAAATTCTCAAAGTGGCAAAACGAACTTGGCGATGAACCTGAGCACACTGGCTACTAACTGTCAACCTTCACCATGTCTCTGCTCACCCACACTCGGGTCGGCACATTCAGCACATCACCGGGATTCCCCCAGCTCCCTAAGGACTCCTTTCTGCTGGGCCGGTCAATCTCTCAGGGGACTGAAACATCACCAAAGGAAAAGCGAGTGTTTCTCTTGACCCTCTTGAGAGCCCCAAGATCATCTTGAACTCCATCCTGTACCATGAGCTGTGTCTCCCTACGCTGTCACTCACCCCCTAGTCTGGCGTCAACTGAAGTGTCTAGGCCAGTGGGGGAGGGGTTTACACAGGTGTCAGTGCACAGCTCATAACGAGTTTTGAGCTTTTAACCCGTGGCAATTTCTCTCTGGGTAAGTTTAAAATCTAGGGTCATGTGTTGCATGATTTCTAATTGGTCTTAATAATAATAATAATAATAATAATAAGCCCAAGTCAGAAAGATCAGAGAAGCAGAGCAGCCAGCTACTAGTTCTTACCTCTACCAAATCCTCAGATGGAATGGGCAATCCTGTCTATAGGAATCTTCAGACTGAATGCTGTGAGCTCCTGTCTTCTCCTGCCTTATATTCCTCTCTCTGTTCAGCTATATTCCTTCCTGTCTCCACCTCTTTAGTGCTGGAATTAAAGGCATGTGGTTCCCAAGTACTAGGATTACAGGTGTGAGCCAACCACCACCTGTCTCCAATTCTCTTTTAGACTGGGCAGATCTTGAATAGCCCAGGGTGACCTTGTTCTCACAGAGAACAATCTGTCTCTGCTTCCCTAGTGCTGGGATTAAAGTGTGTGCCACCACTGCCTGGCTTCTATGGCTAACTAGTGTCCAGCTCCACACTCTGATGGCCAGAAAAGCTTTATTTGTTACAGCACAAACAAAGTATCAGTGCAGCCCTGTAAGTCTTAGCTGGGAATGGACTGTTTTCATCCAATAGTGCTCTTCCTGCTACGGAATTTAGAGTAACTTCTATGCCCTATGAGGCTAAGAGGTACCCATCATTTATTTTCATGGGATACTTTAGACAGTAAGAAGGCAGGATGAGCCACTGCCTGGCACAGTGTTTATATAATCAACTTGTCCTTGAGTCTCTTAGACTCGAGTCGAAACTCTTAGAAGAGAATACAAAACCCTCTTGAGGGGGTTTCCAGGGCATAAACTCAGGGAGTTGGTTAGGTCAATAGGTGTTTAGGGTGACTGAAAGCTACCATAAAAATCCACTTACCTTTTATCCTTTCCACCTAAAGAGCACCCTGCTGAATGGAGCCCATCAATCTCAACTTTTACAGAGCCTTTCCCCGGCTGTCATAGGAATGTCGGGAGTGTCCAGACTTTGCAGAGGAGGAGGGCATGGGTATTTTAAACCTAGCTGGAATGCAAATGGTTGCTTAGGGTGCAGGAGTAGAAGTCGTTGGGTCATTACATTAAAAAGGAGCAATCAGTAATAGTGAGCAAGTGTTTTCAGTTTTAGCCAGGGTCACAAATGGCCTGCACAAAATAGCAATGCATGACTCAGATAAGGTGCCCTCGATGGTTTGGAGGAAAAAAAGAAGGCATTTAGAAATCCAAACACACAATCAGAGATGAAATTTATGTTCAAAGTTTTTCACTGCAATACTATCTAAAATAGTAAACAAATTTAAAATTCTATCAGTAATAAACTGAAATTATAACACATCACCAATAACCAATAGTTAATAGCCAGAGTATATAAGGAACATAAAAACTGAATGCCAGTAATAACAATCTTGGTGTTTTTACTCTTAAGAACAAAATATATACTTCTCTCGAGTCCCACAAGTAGGAAAGTATGTGAAATAAATTGTTCAGTCTCACTAACCATTAGGGAAATGCAAATGGCTTATCTCACCCTAAAAGGCTATCATAAAAAAAGCAAAAATAACAAGTGTTGCCAAGGATGCAGAAAGAGAGAACTCTTCCATGCTACTGCTGAGAGTGCAACTTACCAGAGTCTTAATGACAGCACTAAGGAGGTTCCTAAAATAATTAAAAATAGCACCACCACGTGATCCTGTAAGTCTGCTGCCTGGTATACAGACAGAGGAAACAGAGCTTGGAACAGGACAGACACTTGAACTTGTGTATTGAAGCCCTCTTCACTAAAATGCAAACTCGCTCAAGTTGTCCATCAGTGAATGAACTGGTGCATGTGCGTGTGTGTGTCCATGTCTGTGTGTGTGTGTGCACATAACGGAGTATTGTTCAGGGACATAAAAGGATGATGTCCTGTTATTTCCCACAACAGGAATGGAAACAGAGGTCATTGCATTAAGTGAAGTAAAAGAGACACAGAGAGACAAATACCATGTGCTTTTACTCATTAGTGGAAACTAGAAAGTCAATCCCACAGAAGAGACAAATGAAAGAGTGGTCAGTGGAAAAGGGGAAGGGTGGAGAGGGCTGAGGGAGCAGTTCAATAAGGAGCACTAAAATACAGCGAGAGAGGAAGAATTAGCCCTAATTCCTCTAGAGTGGAGCAGGACAGCTAGTTATTAGACCCATGTATTTTATATTTCAAAAATGACTAGAAAAACATGCCGACACAAAAAATAA
The DNA here is from genome assembly GCF_037038515.1 of Microtus pennsylvanicus. Classification (NCBI taxonomy): domain Eukaryota; kingdom Metazoa; phylum Chordata; class Mammalia; order Rodentia; family Cricetidae; genus Microtus; species Microtus pennsylvanicus. The sequence goes on along the minus strand of NC_134579.1, from coordinate 176,806,387 downwards.
TTAACACTGAAGAAAGAGACACATTTGTGACCGATTTCATTATTACATATTATACACATGTGTAACATTACTACATGCTATCCCATAGTGATATGCAATTGTTGCCACTAGTTTTTTTTAATAAGTCAGAATACTAAGCAGCCATTGGGGAGGATGTTGAGGGGCAGGGGAAGGGAGAATAGAACACCGAATATGAAACTAGAGGAAGAAATACAAATGGTGGCCATCTGAAATGTAGGTAGAGGCAGGGAGATGTGGAGAGAAGAGGGTGGGAGTAACACAGAGGGTAGAAAAGTTTTAACCAGGTCTGGGAACAGATGGGTCGGATGGAGTGTTAACCCGAACTGGGGGATTTGAAAGGCCTTATGGAAACCACTAATGTGTAAGCTAATTCTCAAAACGTAATTTAAAAGAAGGAGTTAGAATGAAGGTACCTGCGTGGATAGATAATGCTCCTATGAGACAACATGTTATTAAGTAAAAATTCTAGGGCCAGGCACAGGTTATTCCCATATGACTTATTGGTCAGGGTGTCCAGAGATGGCCCCCACACACACACATACACACAAACAATATAGCTTATTGCCATTGCATTTAGTTTCCCAAAACCACTGAAGATCACTGTGTTTTCATCATAGGACATAGAGAAATTAAGCTGGGACTTACCTGGAAATTTCTTCACTACCGCCAAGCTTTCATAGAGTTGAGAAGCACTGTACAGACCATTAGAAGAGAAAAGGTCATGGTCTCACCCAGCACTACATGCTGTAATATCTTGACCTGCCAGGAAAGATGTCCCTACTGACGCACGGTTGTTACGTTCAGGCGCTCCTAGCAGTCATGGCTGCCTGCAGAAGATCTGCATGAGATCAAGCCCTTCAACATTCTAGCGTGGCTAAAGAGGACCTCATGAAGCCCTAGTCTTAGCTGAAGAGGGGAGGAGTTATTTTCACTCAGGATGCCGCTAGTGTTAAATTGCCCATAATCAATAATAACCCCACATCCGTGAACTGACAAGCAAATTCAACTAAATCTAATGGGTTATATAAAAAAAAAAGAATAGATGGATGGATGGATGGATGGATGGATGGATGGAAACCTTTTAGGAAGAAGTTTCCAGAGTGAGTGAGAAGTGGGTGGACAGGAAAGAGGAATGAGAGAAGATATTATCAAAATACATTATTCATATTTAAAATTACTGACACATATGTTAAATGTCTCCCGGTGATTAGAAAGAGAGACAGAAACAACCACCTCCCTACACTTCCGGTGCACGATTCTGCTGGGAACTGGTGATAAGGGGTAAAAGGCCAGAAAGCAGAGCAGATACACTAATGGCTGGGGAATGGGCTCGAAGACCTACAAAGCAGTAAGGGAAGATTGGACTGCAGACTGCTGGGCAGAGGCTCATTCCCAGCCGGTGCAGGTCAACTCCTTATGGGCTCTTGCTTTGGGCTCACACTAGCTATTTCATTTTTCCTCCTACCTAAGAGGTTTCAGCTGCATACAAAATAGGTCAGTTCAGAAGAGCTCTGTTTTCACGGGAAACAAGAAAGACTGAGTTTTCCCTGCTCAAATCCATCCAACTCTGAAGCAGAGGAGTCTATAGCATTCATTTGAGAACCCTGCGGAAACCTGGTTTAGCATAACCACGTGGAGAGGAAATCAAGAGAAATAAACAAACCCCACTAGCACTCCAGGCAGAGAAAGCCTCCCTTAGAGATGTCCTTTCCCCTACCCCACCCCCATCAACACCTGGGGCAGGTGGGAAAGCTGGCTCTGGTCACAAGAGCAGGAGAGCTGGTCCTGCCCCTCCTCAGCTGCAGCACTCAGGGGCGTGGCCTCTAGCCACACCTGAGCAACACAGTTGGCCCTGAAGGTGTAGGAGTGGAGATCTGGCCCAGAGGGCTTGAAAGCAGGAGAACTGGTCCCGCCTCTTGCTCTTGGGGCAAAAAGTGAACTCACCAGGGCAATGCAAGAGAGCTCATCCTGGTGGTTAGGACAAGGCAGGCTGACCAGGCCCAGAATCAGGCCCACCCTAGCATCCACCCCATCTGTTGAAGCATGGGAAAGGAATAGTCCTACAGACCCAGAGCTGTAAGATCTCCCCACAACACAGGGCAACATCAGGTAACCACGAAGAGTTCCAGTGAGGATCTAGCATCTATCTGGCCAGCTTTCCCATCTGCCTCAGGTGTTGATGGAGGTAGGGTAGGGGAAAGTGTAGCAGAAACCAGAGGCCTCAAACCAGACCAATGATTCTCTGCAATGGACACTTGCAAGTATGGTTTACTGTGTGACTCACTGTCCCACTACAGCTTCCTGGACAAGAATGAGCTCCTTCTCGCTCTTTCTTTTTCTCTTAAATTTTATTTTATTTGGTGGGGAGGTTGCAAGGGCGGAGGGTGTATACAAAGGAATGGGGAGGTGAATAGGATGGAGATCCATGATGTGATAGACACAAAGAATAAATTAAAAGAGGGAGAAAGAAAGAAAGAAAGAAAGAAAGAAAGAAAGAAAGAAAGAAAGAAAGAGAGGGGGAGGGAGGGAGGGAGGAAGGAAGGAAGGAAGGAAGGAAGGAAGGAAGGAAGGAAGGAAGAAAGGAAGGAAGGAAGACTCCCTACTGATGTCCGCCTTCTGCCTCTACCGTCTCTTTCTGCCCCCTGCATGAACTTTAAGAGTCTTAGGTAACATGTGGGTAAAAATCCTTTGCTTAAAGGACTTGGCATAGCAGAGTATCTGGGGAGAAGATCCCAGAAAGCCTGGGTAGGATGACAACTTTGCGTTTGTAATATCGGTCAAAGCCAGAGACCATTTCCTACCTCTCTCTACTTGCACGGCAGCTGAAGGAAGTCATTGCTTGGTGGCTGGTGTTGCTGTTGTTGCTGCTGGAAGAGGTGGGATGTCTTAGTCACTTTTCTCATTGCCGTGACAAAATACCTGACAGAAAGAAAGAAAATTAAAGGAGGAAGGGTTCGCTGGGGCCCATGGCTTCAGGGTAAATTCAATCACGGAGAAGGCCCAGCTGAAGGTGGCTGCACGCTCACGTGGAGGCAGATCAAGATGCAGATGGGGGGGGGGCGGGAAATGCTGGTGCTCAGCCAACGTCATGCTTTTTCTGTTTTATTCATCTTGTGAGTTCAGTTCGAGGTTGTCTTCCTCCATCTCCATTATGGAAGTGTAAGGACATGGAAAATTTTAAGGAACTTTTTGCTTGCTTAGGAGCTAATTAGGGCACTGGGTTCAAATGCAAGATGTCTAGGGCTGGTTTAAAACAGGACACTAACTAGGAGCTGAGCTCAAAGTGTAGACCACAAAGTGTTCCTGGCAGTGGGCTACCTCTTAACACCTAGTTCTGTGGTCTATCAGGAAGCAGGAGAATCCAGCACTTGGGGGGGGGGGGTGCTGTTGTTCTTTTTTTAAAAATGCTCCAAGATCCCCGCGGCAGTAGGCAGCAGAAATGGCTGCCGGTCCCAGAGCGGCGGCCAGAGCAGCAGCAGTGGGCCATGTGGCGGCAGACAGCAGGTCCTGGGAGCAGCCAGTCCCAGGCAGAGACAGCTGCTGGTCCCAGAGCAGTGGTGGCAGGCCATGTGGCAGCAGGCAGTGGGCCTCAGGTAGAGACCGCTGCTGGTCCCCGAGCAATGGCTGGTCCCAGGCAGGGAGACACATGGAGGGCGGGCAGAAGACAGAAACATGGATAGACACGACATGTAGGGTGAGGTTGAATGTTTATTCAGGGGGTTATGGAGGAGGAAGGGTGAAGGGGGGACAGAGAGAGAGGGGAGAGAGAGAGAGAGAGAGAGAGAGAGAGAGAGAGAGAGAGAGAGAGAAGAGGAGAAAGAGACAGAGAAGGGGGGAAGCAGAGAAGTGGGGAGGCAGAAGCGAAGCTGCCTCTCCGAGAGGAAGATGGAAAAGAGAGCGAGCTCGGGCCAGAAGCTGAAGATCAGCCTGCCTCAGGGGATGGGGAGGGGAATGGGTGTGGCTTGTCTCTTAAAGGGACCAAAACCATAACAGGTGCTGCTAGAGATAACCATTTTGGGGAGGGAGCATGTTAGAAGTAAGGCATGCCTGCTGTTATGCAAGACCAACTAACTCCCTTGACGCAAAATGAACCTAGTTTGTGGTTTTTGCCTCTATAATGTCAACCCCAAATGATGAGGGGGCTCTTCCCTACTCTACTGCGTTGTGAGTAGTGGTCGAGTCCCCAAGCCTGGCTGGAGAGCGCTCTGAAAAAACCTTGCTTTTGCATTCTGGACTTCACTGGATTTGGGTGGTGTCTCTCTGGGGGTCCCCACTTGGGCACAAGAGAAGCACATTCACAGGAAAACCCAATGTTTGGCCTCCTTCAAGACCTAAGTATTTCTCTCTCTCTCTCTTGTTTTTTGTTTTGTTTTGGTTTTGGTTATTCAAGGCAGGATTTCTCTGTCATGGAACTCAATTTGTAGACCGGAATGGCCTTAAACTTACAGAGATCTTCCTCTCCCTCCAAAGGGCTGGGATCAATGGCCACCACCTCCCAGCTCCTAAGTATTTCTTAATCCAGTCAAAGTGACAATTAAAATTAGCCATTATGTATGGAGGCATGGAATAGAAAATGGAGAATAAAGGTGTAAGATTGACAGGCCAAGCTAAGAGTTGGAGAGCAGTGTGTCAGTCATGAAAGCGCCCCCTCGCAGTACTCATGCTGCAGGAGACTCACCACACATCGTATCATAGACGGCTCAGTCTTTCCTTCTGATCAAAGCCCTGTACTTTAACTGTTGCCATTAGACACTTCAAGACTCCCACAGTCATACTCAAAGCTGAATTATGACAACTCCTCTTCAACCTCTTGAACATATTTTCCTGAGTTTTTGTTTCTTGTTTTGTTTTTTACCTCCTATGTACTATTAACTATTGTGTATAATTTCCTGACTCTTGGAATTATTTTTTTCCTTAACATGCATGGTGCCTGTAATCAACTAGTCAAAACCATATTTGATTAGAGGTTTGTGTGTCAACACAATGTTGTTTGTATAACAACAAATACATCAAATGTTGTCATTTAAAAGGGAGAACTATAAGGACAGCTCACTGTTGTGTGATGGACTTTTCCTGGGAAGATAAAACATACCTGACTCCTCTCCCCACAAAGGAAACCAATGACCAATCAAATTAACCATTACACCAAAGTGCAACCTGGGAAACCAATGAGTGTTTACTAGAGTTACTGATGGGTCTGTGTGGACTAAGCGTTGCTTACAGAAGCAGTCATGGGAAAAAACAAACAGCTGTATCATTGAAAAGCCCATCTCTACCCAGGTGATGGCACATGGATGATCGCTCACGAAAGATGCAGTCCTGGCGCGCAGGCAGCTCCACAGACCTGAGAGCTCCCCAGCTCAGTCTGCTTCCCCTTCTCCCCCAGCAGGTGTTTACTACTTTTATGAAGCCACTGAGAAGCCTTCTAGAATCTTCCAGTTTCCTCTTTCCTGATAGGAGACTTTTTGTGTGCCTCATGAGTCCTCCTCTCCCTCCTGGAGAGACTGTTTCAATTTGGAGGCCATGGCTAAACCATACTACTGCCTCAGCCTTCCAGTGGCGAGTTGGGTAAAGCTGTGTTCTTAGGTATTTGGGTTTTAAATGTTTAAAAGATAATGGTGCTTACCAAAACAGGACACATCAGAGAGTCACACACAAGCACACAAACAGAGGAGACTTTTATCTTTTTCATATATCAGTAACCCTCGGTGAGCCATAGCACATTCCTCTTACTAACACACCATCTGCCAGTTACATGGTGAAAAAATGCTGGAAACGTTGTCAGGTGATAGAGAAAGTAGAATTTCTACTCCTATACTTGTAGGAGGTCAGCAGCTAAAGAAAAGTGAGGGGGGATACGGAGCAGTTTCAAAGGAAAAATTAATTTTCAAATCTAATTCAAAGCAAAGCCGAGCAGCAGCTGTGGAGGGAGTTGAACCTCCTCCTTGGTTTGTATCTCCTAAACTCTCTTGTACTACCACTTAGCCCAAACATCATCCCCTTTATACCAACTAGCAAAACTGGATTAATTAAGAAACAAGGGACTCCAGACAGTTCATCTAGGGATTGTCTGTACACTGCATTGAATGAGAAGGAAATACAACTTTCCTCTCTACAGAAAGACCTCCCAGGCTTCCTGCTCCAGTTGCAAATGCCTGTGAGGCTGCCCTAATGATCGTTATGTCCCAGAATTGAGTAGATTAAAACACATATTTATTTTTACATCATTTACTTTTACAACGAATGCCCGTGGCTGCATATCTCTATGAGCTGGAAACTGGACTACCTTCCCTGATGTGTGAGTGCTTCGAGAGATTCTGTGCCCTAGAGAACGTGGACATCAAGATACAAAGTCAAGGGACAAACCAAATGGGTTCCCCAGACTTCTGTGCTGTCATCTGTGAGGCCCTTCACGTGAAGAATGGAGGGAACAAGATGGCTCCCATTGTGTGGCCACAGAGCAAGGGTGAAAGCTGAAGCCCTGAAGCAGCCCAGCTGTGGAAATGGTGCTTTTCTTGTCTCTTTTTTCTTTTACATATTTTACCTTTTAAGTTAAAAGGAGTTATATATATATATATATATATATATATACATATACATATATATATATCATTTCCCCCTTCCCTTTCATCCTTCTAGCTCCTCCCATGTGCCCTCCCTTGTATCTTCTCTCAAAATTATGGGCTCCTTTTTTTTAGTATATATACACACACACACATGCACGCACGCGTGCGCGCACACACACACACACCCTGCTCAGCCTGCTCAATGCATTTGATTTCAGGGCTGACCCATTTGGTACTGGATAACCTCAGACCTTGATTATTAACATCTTTCTAATTGGTACTTTTCCTGATTTTATTGTCCACTCCCTGGAGATATATGAGCAAAAAAAAAATCAGGACGCTATGTCCCCAGCCTGTTTTATGTTAAACATGGACTGACAACTGCCAAAACTTATAATTTCACAACAGTGGAGCCCGGCTACTCCTTCTGTATGTATGTAACCATATTCCACATGCCCAGCTTTCTCTTGAATGACCTCCGTTCAAGATGTTTCAATTTTGTGAAACTCTAACCAGCCTCTTGCTTGAAATCTGCTCTTGTATATTCCTCTGTGTGTGTGTAAGAACGATAAGAAAAAGCAAGCTCTAGCAAGCATGGTTGGGCTATCCTGTGGAAATGAGCTGATGTCAGAAAAAAAGAAGCAAGATCGCTAGCTGACAGGCCAGCCCATCATTTGAGCACCTGCTGGAGGCTTACGGGGCCATGGCCTTGATAACTACAGCTGTTCGCCAAAGCTTTCATGAAGTTCCGCCACTGGGTGGCTTCAATGCGACAAATTTCTTGCCCCAATTTGGGAAGCCTAGAAGTCTAATCCAGAGCTTCCCAGAGCCAGCAGCTCTAATCAGGCACATACCAGGAGCCTGTTCCTTTCTCACTGACAGGCCCCCACTCTTCCGCCTGCATCAGGGTGTCAGGCTGAGGAGCTCCCTGGAGTCAGAGCAAGCCAGCAAAGAATTCAGATTATGGGGATTTGCTCTGGTTAAGAATTTAGAAGAGAGGGATCCCTTCTTTTCTTCTTTCCTTCTTTCCTTCCTTCCTTCCTTTCCTTCTTTTTGCTTATTTGTTTTAATTTTTTTGACACTGTAATATAACTATATCATTTTCTCCTTCCCTTTCCCCCCCAAAACTTCCCATGTAGCCCCTTGCTCTTTTCAATTCATTACCTTTTTTATTAATTGTTGCTACATGCATCAATGTACATTAAATACACCTGCTCAGTCTGTATGATACTATTTGTATGCATGTTTTTAGGGCTGACCATTTGGTATCAGATAACCAATTGGTGTGCTCTTCCCTGGAGAAGACTGCAGTTCTTTGGATAGGGTAGAGGCCGCATAGCCTTTCCCCTGTCCACTTTAGCATGTCTATTGTAATTGTCCTTGTTCCGTTTGTGGTTGGGTAGTCCTGTTGGTGAGAGTTTTAGGGGTGCAGCTTCTAATATGACTGGAGACAATCTCACAGCAGCTCCCTAATCCTCTGTCTCTTACATTCTGCCCCTCTTCCCCAAGATCCCCTGAGCTTTGGGTGTTTGGAGTTGTTCTAGATGTATGCATTGAAACTGGCTCCAGAAATCTGCATTCTCACTATATGGGGTTTTCTGTCTGTCTGTTGCAAAGAGAAGTTTCCTTGAGGAAGGGTGAAGACTGTGTTTATCTGTGGGTACAAGGATAAACATTTAACAGGTAGTTAGGGATTATTTTGATTTAGTATAGTGGCAGTTGTAGGCTCTCCTCCAAGATCCATGGCATCCCTTGCTCTAGGGGTTGGCTGGGTTTCCAGTACCAGGCGTGGCTTCCCTCTTGTTGATTAAGTCTAAAGTCCAATTAGAGAGCAGCTGGCCAAGGCCGCACCCCTGGCCTTGGACTCCTAAGTGAGAGACAATGACCTCTGAGCTCTGAGAATCTCTCACCTGGGATTCTGGGAGGGAACCTGCTCGTTTGTTTATTCATTTGTTTGTTTTTGAGCCTCTGGTCTTTGTGGCTCGCAGATGCATCACCCTATCTGTGCCTTCATTTTTCAGTTTTCTATATTCAGGCATCTTTCTTAGTTCAATACTTTCTTTTCTTCTAAGGACTCAGAGCATCATCTCGGGCATTTCATCTTACTGAGCACCACAGGCGGGGCCCTGACTATAAATGGAGACACCGAAGCTTCGAAAGCTTTGCTTGCCTTGTCTAAATCGATTGCATAAATTGCCTTGCCAGGTTTGGGTTACAAATTCCAGCTGTCTTATTTGCTATCCTGTATTTCCAAAGGAGCCTGAGGACTTTCTCTTGGCCGAGCCGTACTCAGTGGTCATCCACTTTGCTCTCTGAACTCGCTATCCATCTCTAAGCACCTAGTGGGCATATGATTTCATTTAATCACCCTAACAACTTAGAAAAGCAACACATTTTATCTCAGCTCACAGAGAAGCAAATGGAGGAATAAAGAAATGAGGAACATTTGGCCAAGGTCACAACACAAGTACAGATTGAAAGAGAATGTAAATTGCCCCCTGATGCACCCACCTCTACTTGACCCCGAAGATCTATTTTCCCCCACTGTGCTAAGCTGCCTTTCATATAGAGCCTGGGGACTTTCCGACTATCATAAGGTTACATTAAGAAATACGGAGTGCAGATAAATCCCCCAGTGCTCTGTTCCTAAAAGCACACACAAAACAAGCCTCGCACCCAAAGACTTTGCATCAGCCAAGAGAAGGCGGAAGGAATTATCAAATGTTTGTGTGATTACCTGGCAACCTGGCCGGTGCTATGTAAATGCCTAGTGACTAATCAGCCAGTGGAAGGAATTTTCTCGATATGGGCATTTTTCATTTGTGCCTGTGATTTGCTCGGGTTGGTATGTGGAAAGCGAAAGGGGCTTCTATCTACTTGGCATAACGATGGGCCCAGACATGAAATCATTTCGCTCATGTTTAGGGAAGGCATTTAAAACTTTCTTCAGTCTAGGTGCATCTGATTCTGCGTTGGTAGCACACAGGAGCATAGGACAGGAATTTTCATGTGTTGAAAGCAAAGTAGGGGTCTGTATTCAGCTCCTGGTGAGGCAGAGTTAATGTTTGACAAATGTCAACCACGGATGGCTATTGATTAGCAAGCGGACTTGTTGGCAAGATAATATTAAGACTTTCAGGGGACTGTGGACCATTACCAGTTTTCACGTTCCTGATAGTCCAAGGGGGAGCAAATGCAGATTGTGGCTCCCTGGGGTTTGGCAGTGGGAAGCGTTCTAAGGGCATCTATAGTTTTATAGTGCCATCATGTGGTTGCTTCTCGATTTCTTCAGAAGCCCTGCCAGAGCCTGACCTGGCCAAGAGAGGCTACATGTAGGATTCAGACAGCATTCGGTTAAGAAGGCTGAGGGAGGCATTGCTGGCCGGTGTCACATGTGGAGTACAGCAACAGTGTGGGCTGGAGAGGAGTCAGGGAAGGAATTATCCAGGAGCTCCCCGGAAGCAGAGCATGTGTGTGGTGTGGGGGGAATGCAGGGCTTAGGAGTGGATCCTATAGTAAGCAACCAGACCGCGAGAAAATGTGTCCTCTGGGATTGTGGCCACAGTGATGGGCCTAGGCTCAACACACAGCTCTAATCCCTGCAAAGAAGGATTCCACAGAGGTAGGAATGAGCTGCAACCATCGTATTATGGATGAGACTGGAAAATGAGGAAGGAGCCTGAGCTGAAATCCAATTACATCTCACTCGGGAGTCACTCGGGGGCTCTTCAGAAAATCTGTTGTCCCTTGTATCTCTCTCCCTGGAGGGAACATTTGAGTCTTCCAAGCCCTGCCAGCATGCTCCTCTAGGTAAAAAGCTCCAGCTGACAGTTTCTGCTGTGTCCCTTTACTTCCGACAGGGAACAGAATCTTCTGCACTGGAGACAATGAGGTCTGGAGTTGTATTTTCTGACCCTATGGCAGACAGATATAGAGGGGGATAAGCGGGCTCTGTGAAAACAAAGAAAGCCAAAGCAAGCTAGAAAAGACAAGCTTGTCCACTGTCCCTTGTATGTTGGCAGACACCACACCACCGGCATGGGTTGCTTTGTAGTCGAGGAGATGGAAACTCCTGATGTCCTGAGGTGAACGTGACGGGTGAAGTGAGAAAGTGTCCCTAGCAGGGGCTAGAAGAGACCCTTTCTATCTGATTGGTGAGGAAGTAAGTGTATATTTGCTGTCTGAGACTGTGACTTTTCCTCAGTTGGAAGTGAGGCCCAAACCCAGAGAGTCCGGCAGACACTATTCAATCCATGTGGGGCTGGTTGCAGAAATATTGCGTGCATCCTGAGTTGTCAGTAGAGAAAGACTTAGCTTCCTGCAAGTCTGAATTTACAGAAGGGCTGGTCCATTTCTATAGTAAGTTTCTTAGCTCTGAGTGGCTCCAACCCAATAATCTGCCTGAAATCAAGTGGTCAGTGCTGGGAGACCTCCTTTTGAGCCATAGTTGGAACTGCTAAAAGACCACGAATCTGTTCATTGCCGCCACTGAGACAGACAAGCTGACACAGAAACATCCAAAGAGGGGAACATGCACTTTAGCTCACTGTTGCGGACAATCATCATCTAGATTCATTGCTTTGGGCCTGAGGCAAGATAGACTATCACAGCAGCAAGGTCTCCCCCTTAGGCAGGAAGCAGCAAGGAGAAAGAAAGAAGTCAGGGCAAGATCCAGCCCAAGGACATGCCCCAGCCTCCTGTGAACCACATTGTCCAGCACTTCCCAAAATAGCACAGTTAGCTGGGGACCAAGTTTTTAACAGAGAAACCTGTGTAGACATTTCAGATTTGAACCACAGCACCACCCTATCCTATCCCTGGTCAGAATCAAGCCTTTGAGTGGCTAGGACCATGAGGAAGCCCACTGGGAAATACCAGAGCCTAAAATGGCCTCATGCTGAACCCTCCCTGACTAGTAGCCGAACACTTCAGTTGTCTGCTGCCTTAGTCGTGCATGGGGGCGGGGGGGAGGGGGGGCTGTAAGAGATAAATAGCAGGGAGAGGAGAGGAGGGAGCGGCTTGAGGTTGACGAGGGTAGTGTTGGAGTGGCAGATGTTGAGAGCAGCTGGGAAAGGTGAGAGACATGCAGGGAGTTCGTCAGGGACTTGTGGGTATCTCCGTGCTAGCCTGATCCAGTTGATTTTTGAGCTATAACCATAATCTGGAAAACGCACAGGGCTTCGCATCTCTAAGGCGGAACTTTTCATTTCTTTTGTGTTGCTGGGAATGCAGCTCCAGACCTTACACATAGCATCTCTGAGAGGGAACGCATACATACTGCTGAATTCACGTAGATCTGAAATAATCCTAATCTGTGCGGAAACAAAGCCACGGTTCCTTTCTCTTTTCTTGGCAGCTTTACTTCCCACCTTCACAGCGTTCAACTGGAGGTGGACATACACACTTCTCATCTACGCCTGGCGTTCAGTTGTCAATTTCTTATAAATTGAGCAGCGACACAGAACCCGAGTTGTAGCAAAATGGATTGTACCATAAGCTATTTCTGAAAATGGGCATAATAGGGTGCGTTCGCTAGAAAGGAAGTTGGTTCTGGGTAGGAGCATATTTGTTTTTAGTTTCCAGCAATTTTTGAATCAGCTCCTTGAGGGCTGATACAAAAGGAGAAAACATTTCACAAATCCCGTGCATAATTTATTTCTGTCTATACCCCACCTGAATAGTTCTTCAATGTTTTTCTTTCGATTTATTACATTATTTTTATTAGACTGATTTTGAAAGGGAAATTCCACCACTACTTGCGGGGAGCCATGTGACTTCTTCAGGGGACAAGGCCTGAGAATAGTACAAACAAGTTCTCCTTTCGGCAAGGCCTGGGAGAATTTAACCCATTTTTGGCAAGGCCAATGGATAGTTTGCTATATAATTCTGGGTGTGAGCCCAGGAGCATACGTGCTACCTGCTCTCCTTGCTTTCCCTACACAAATGATTGCTGGTTTGCCTTTAGTTTCACTTCCTTAGAGCCATAGATGAAATGGTTATTGTATCAGGAAAACTGTCCCCTGATGATTCTCCTCTGGGTGAGCCAGAGGGGAAGGTTACTAAAAATATACAGTGGATCTGATTCGGCTCCTAAAGTCGTTGATGTTTCAAGTATGGCCATGAATTCAGGATTCTCAAGAAGAGGATGCTGCCTTTCCAATGTACCTTGTGACTAGTCTGAAAGAGCCACCGTTGTTCGGGACATTACATATTTGCAGGATTGTTCTGGAGAGAATGATTCTAACCACAGGAGTCTAAGAGTCAGGCAAATAAATAGAGGATACCAAGAACTAATGGGAGGCATCTAAGAACAGGAAATGAAAAACAGGAAAAGGGGAATCACGGAAACCCACAACAGCCTCATTTCCATCACTGTGCCAATAGGTGGGAGTCAATATTGTGGGACGCTGAGAAGAAGTGGATATGAGAATGAGGAATAAGTACTGCCAAATATTAAGAGTAAGCTCTTAAGTTCTGTAGCTTATAGGATGATAGGAGAAAATCTGGTATATCCCCATAGGAGATAGTGTGGTAGAGAATAAAAAATTGATCTTTAGCCTTGGCTGATGAGATGATCACGAGAGTCTAGATTTGAGCAGAGTTAAACATTAATTTTCTTTCACTTTGCATGATACTGTAGCCAAAAATGCTTCAAACTGGGCACACTGTTCCACCTGTAGATATGTCTGGTTAGAAAACTCTCTTTGTGGCTTGCTATACTGCTTATGCTTCTAATATTAAGGATACAAATCAAGTAGGTAATGGTAGGGAAGCTGAGGGACGGAAAGAAGAGATAAAAGAACAAACTGGCAATTATTGTAGTTATTATTAGAAACTTAAGGAAACAAATGTGATTGTAAAACTGGGCATGCAAACTATTGAAACTGTGTAAGTAAAAGTGGCTCAGGCTATCTGGGGTCACTTGTTTGAAACAGGTAGCCAGACTTTTCTTTATTTCACAGACTTCATGCATCTGTCCCAGATCACTGGAGCCATTAAGAGCAAGGCTCTCAGCAACTACGGCCAATGGAATGCCAAGCTACATGTAATGTCTTACACCTCTAATCTCAGCACTGGGGAGGATGAAGGAAGAAGATCGTTGAGAGTTTCAGACCAGCCAGGACTACATAGTGCACGCCAGGACAGTCTGGACTGCAGAATAAGACCTTGTCTCTAAAGAGAAAAGAAAATGGAAGACTAAGTATAAATGCATCACATTGCGTGAGTACAACAATCACATTCTTCACTTTAAGTCCCCCAAGGCAACACTGGGGGCACATTTGGAGAATTGCTCACTAAACAGTTAAGGCTCTTGTGTCAGAAGAACTGGGTTCATCTTTCACTTTTAAATTATGAACAAATCCTCAGAAGTTCTTCATCTCTAAAACCAAGTATTTGCTTCACTGAATTGATGCAAAGCAAGTGTGTATAAAAGTTTAGCACCGTACCTGGCACATGATAAATAATAAATGTTAGCTGCCATTATCATTATCAACAACATAGGTTTCCCTTAAGCTGGGCCACCAGCACACATATTCCTTCCGGTAGCTATCTTACAAAACTTTCGCACTGTGATCATACACAGGAATGGTGATCAGAATATACTGAGGGTGGATGTATCAAAAGATGTACATGCTACCAAACTTAAAAGACAAGGTCAATGGAGTTATTGAACCTCATGCTGAAAAGCCAAGAGACTAAGTCAAAGGCAGTACATCAGACAACTTTGGGGGATTTATTTAATATTATTTAAGATTTCCTGCTCTTTCCTAGACCCTGGTTCTCTGGGTATCTGAGGAGAAAAAAAGTTGAGAGTCAGTCAGAATCCCAATAGAAAACAGTGAAAACCCAAAGGAAGTATTTACAGAGGGGAAGAGAAACAAACAAAACCAAACCAAGGTCATAACAACCATAAGAAGTTGCCATAGCTCTAAAGACAGGGAGGCAAAGGAAACAAGTTGTTGCTGGAGACCTAAGGTAGCCATTGTCCATTGTCATGAAAGGGCCCTGAACCTCATTCCCCTATGGAGCCAACAGTGAGGGAGCAGACAGAGAACCTACCATGAATAAGTCTTCTGCTTGCCCCAGGGGCAGGGACTGAACACCTGAGCCAACTTTTTGCAGCAGTTTGGAATAATAACAGCAGACATACAGCTGCTAAGGCGAAGTCATTTCCTGTCAGTGTCACGGGCATCCAGAGCCCATTACGGTAGGGTAGGCAACCCCTCCCTTTGAATGCCTCTGCTGAGTGAAGTCCCAAGCAGGCAGAAACTGCCTTCCCAGTGAAGAAAGCAGCTCGCTCTGTCTTGCTACTTTCTCACAGTAAGACCAGGCTAACAGTCCCATTATCAAAGCAAGCCCTAACTGCACCTCCCTCACGCTCATTCATAGCTGTGATAAAATGCACATAAAATGTATCATCTTCATCATTTTTAAGTGCGCAGTGGAGTTGTGTTAAGTACATTCTCATTTTTGTAAAACCAACCTCCAGAACCCTTCCATCTTGGAGAAAGGACATTCTACACTCATTAAACAATTTCCATTTCCATTTTCATTTCACCTTCTCTACACCACTCACATAAATGGTGTCATAAGTTATTTTTGTGAGTGGATCATTTTACTTAGCATAATGTTCCAATGGCTCGTTGACATTGTCACAGGTGTCCAAATTTTGCTCATATTTAAGATGGAGCAATAGTCTACTGTGTGGTTACATCTTGTTTATCTGTTTACCTGTTGTAAGTTACTCAGGTAGTTTCTGCTTCTTAGCCATCATTCATAATGCTGTGACCATTTATACAAAGATCTCTTCAAAAACCTCTGCGTTTTCAATTCCTTTGAGTATGATCATGGATTGAATCACTGTTATATGAGCTTTTTATTCACTTCCAATCTAACTAGTTCTGGAGTTATAGATGAGTTGATTTTTCTCCTGAACAGGACAATGTGGGTTCCATAAAACAAGGTGTTATGGGGGAAATAATCTCAAACTTGACATTACAGCTTTGGGGTTTCAGATGCCATTTGAGGGCAGGGAGTATATCTCCATGATAGAACATTTGCCTATCATGTGTGAAGTCTTGGGATAATCCCAAGTGCAGCAGAGGAGGAGGCAGGGGACCTGGCAATGAAAAAAGGGAAAGCAAACTTGTTTCAATGCTGTAAGGCTATGCACTCTTGGACGTGTTCCTTAACATCCCAGGAACCTGTGTAGATCACTCCCACGAGTGGTAACTCACATGACTGGACTCCTGAGGGTATCATAACAAAGCCCCAACAACTGTGTGTGTTAGACGCTTGAAATGTACTTTTTCACAGATCTGGATACTAAAAATTCCTAATCATGTCAGAAAAATCAGTTCCTTTTGGACAACTCAGAAGAAAAGGGTGATGCCGCACCTTTTCTCCCAGTTTCTGGTGGCTGAGTTTAGAAGTCTTTGGAGTCCTCAGAATGCAGTTCCATGATTCTGAAATCTGTCCTCTTCCTCTTGTGCACCTGAGTGTGCATGATGTGTTCTCTTTTCTAGGGACACCTAAATTCCCTTCATTTCAAAGGGACACCAGTACTGAATAAAAGTCATATTATGATAAAAGTTCTGGAGAGATTAGGGATACAAGGAACATAATTCAGCATAATAAAGGCAGTTTGCAGCAAACCCATAACTAACATCAACTTAAATGGGAAGAAACTTGAAGCAATTCCACTGAAATCAAGAACAAGACAAGCCCCCCCCCCTTCGTAACTATTCACTCTAGTACTTGAAATCTTGGTTAGTGTAATGAGACAACTGAAGGAAATCAAGATAATACAAATTGGGAAAAAAAATCGAAATATCTTTATTTGCAGGTGGCCTGATAAATATCTATTTAAAAAGATATCAGAATACGAAAAGATTTCTCATGCTCATGAATCAGTAAGATTAATACAACGAAAATGGCCATCCTACCAAAAGCAATCTACAGATTCAGTGCAATCCCCATCAAAATTCCCACAGAATTCTTCACAGAACTTGAAAGGACAATTCTTGCTTGCATATGGAAACATTAAAAAAAAAACCCAGGATAACTAATGCATAAGAAAAGAACTACTGGAGGTATCACCATCCCAATTTCAAGCTGCACAACAGAGCTATAGCAATAAAAATGGCATGGTATTGACACGAAAACAGACACACTGATCAATGGAATCAAAAGGGAGACCAAGACATGAACCCACATACATTTGAAAATGGTTTTTTAAAATAAAAGAACCAGAAATGTACAGTGGAAAGAAGACAGCATCTTCAAAGAATGGTACTAATCAAACTGGATGTCTGCAAGAATGCAAATCAATTCATATTTATCATTCTGCACAAAACTCAACTTCAAATGAATCAAAGACCTCAACATAAAACCAAATACACTGAACCTGACAGAAGAGATAATGGGGAATAGCCTTCAATCCATTGGCACAAGAGAGGACAGGACACCAATAGTGCAGTCACTAAGATCAACAATTAGTAAACGGGACTTCAAGAACCTGGGAGCTTCTGTACTACCAAGGACACTGTCATTTGGACAAAGTGTCAGGGAACAGAGCTGGAAAAGATTTTTACCCACTGCACATCTGATAAAAGGCTAATATCCAAAATATATAAAGAACTCAACAAACTAGATATCAAGAAAATAAATAACCCAAGTTTAAAATCAAGTACAGATCTACACAGAGAATTCTCAAGAGGAAACTCAAATGGCTGAGAAACAACTTAAAGAAATGTTCAGCCAATGTTTTTAGTCATCAGGGAATGTGAATCAAAACTACTTTGAAATTTTATCTTACACCCATCAGAAAAGCAAAGATAAAGAATACAAATGACAGTTCAGGTGAGGATGTCAGGTAAGGAAAACAATAATCCACTGTTGGCAGGAATATACAATCACTATGGATATCAAGGTGGCGCTTCCTTAGGAAGCTGGTACTTGATCTACCTCAAGATCCAGCTCCACCACCCTCGGATATATACTCAAAGGTTACTTTATCCTACCAGATACACTTGCTCAATCATGTTCATTGCTGCTTTATTCATAATAACCAGATATTGAGAATACCCTAGATGTCCCTCAACAGAAAAATGGATAAAGTGTGGTATATTTACACAATGATTATTATTGTGTAATTATTATTGCTTAGCCATTTAAGAAAAATAGAATCACAAAATTAACTGATAAATGGATGAAACTAGAAAAAAAATCTTCCAATGATTTAACTCAGAGCCAGAAAGACCAATTTGGCTTGTATTTGTTTATATATGTGTGGACATTAGCTATTAAGTCAATGATAGCAAAGCTACAAACTGTAGATCCACAGAGTTTAGTTATAAAGTAAACAATTAGAGGGGGACAGATAGCTATCCCCAGGAAAGGGGACTAGAATAAATAGTTATGGATGAATGGACTACAGACTGGAACATGAGGATCAAGTGGAGAGAAGAAGGGAAAAGGGAAATGAAGGAGGAAAGATGTAGATAGCTAAAATTAAGGGTCACCTGAAGGGCAATATGTAAACCTAATGTAGAAGAAGTTTTCTAAATGGAGGCAATCTGAATGAAATTGTCCAAAACTGAGGCAGACCGATCCCCCAAATGGCTACCATTTGTCACCAGATGAAGTTTCTAGTACTGGGACTGGGTTATATCTAATGTAGTTGTTGTCCAAATGGATCTCATGGGAACCCCCAAATAATCCAGGCTGTTGCCAAGACTATAGATTAGTTTCCACAGCTAAAGGCAGGGCCCCATTGATAACACCAGCAAACATACAACTCACTGACTATTGAGAAGTGGACCTGGTGCCTACAGAGAGTCATCATACTTACATGTCAGCATCTTTGGTACAGGAAGGTCCTCTGCAGGCTACCAAAAAAAAGCTAACAACAGCCCAGCCACAAACCTTTTGATCTACAATAGTGTCCTGCTTGAAATATATGCTATTGGGATGGTGGCACAAAGTCTGTGGGAATAACCAACCATTATCTGGTTTGGTTAAAGGCCTACTCCACAAGATGGAATCCATACAGGCTGGATAATGCTTGGGTAACTACAAATCTTAGATTAGGTATCCCAGGGTAAAACCAGATACTACTGTTATAAAAATTATAAAGAGGAAAAAGAAGGAAGGAAGAGAAGGGGAGCATAGTGGGAGGGGAGGGGAGAGAAGGAAAGGAGGGAAGAAGGAGAAAAGAGAAAAATGTAGCAGTAAAATGACTCCTAATCTCCTAGTCACACCCAGCTATCCTCATAAATCAGTCATGAGTATACTCAGTCATCATCAGAGAAGCTTCCTCCTGCAGCAGATGGGAACACAGAGACCCACATCCTGACAAAATGCAAAGAGTGAGAGACCTTTGAACACTCAGCCCTAAATGGGATTTCTCCATCAGATCCCTTTTCTCAGGGCTCAGGAAAGCCTGCAGAAGAGTAGACAGGAAGAATGTCAGAGCCAGTGGGGATGAAGGATACCAAAAACAAACAAGGCTCTAAGTCACCATGACTGATGCACATAGGAACTCACAGAAAGCGAGGCAGCATGTGTGGGTTCTGCACAGGTCTGCACAAGACGGGGCCCTAGAGCTAAAAGGAGAAGTGGACACATGCCCCCATCCCTAACCCAGAACCTATTTCCAATCGACAACCACTTGCAAATGAAACTTTAGTTTCCTCCAAGGGAGTCTCGCTGGAAAAACTAACTACTCTTAAGGGCAGGCTGGATGCCTGGCAGAAAATAAAGTCAGCATCAGCTTTAAAGGTTCCTTGTCTCATAATGTTCTGTCAGGGTTCCTCCTTTCTTAATTTTATCTTATTATTTGTTATTTTGTTTATATATTTTTCTTTTCTCTCTTTTTACCTTACAGGTCCTTGTTACATATATTACAGCCTCCACTTTCATGTTTTTACAGTATTCCAGAGAGTGAGAATGAGTCGGGCTCTGTTTCTTGTGCCTTCTCTTGGGCTCTTTTCCTTTTGTTTGCTTCTTTTGTCCAATTCCAATGGGATAGTTTTTGTTTTATCATATTATATCATATCATATGCTATATTATAATCCCAGAGAAGCCTGTTTGTTTTTAATGAGAGACAGTAAGGAGATGGATCCGGGTGGGAGGGTAGATAGGGATAAGCTTGGAGGATCAGAAGGAGGGGGAACCATAATCAGGATATATTATGTGAAGGGAAAAAAACTATTTTCAATGAAAAGAAAATAAGATAATGGACACAATTAAAATAAAATTTTCTAGTGACTTTAATTTTTAATAATGAGATTAGGTTTTACTCATAGTTATTTAGATTCACATGTAACCTGAAAATTACTTGGAATCATTGAAATCTATAGTTTATTATCAATTTGTATAAATGTTCAATAATTTATTTTAATTAAAGTACTTTGGAACACTAAAAAGGAAAAAAAGAAACAAAAAGAGCCATCCTAATCTAGTGTGAACTTGATTTGGCCATACCTACAAAAGCTGGATTTTGAAGTAAATTCCCATTCACAGATACTAAGGTTAAATTTTCAACATATTTAACATATTCAGTTGGGAGACATGATTGAAGCCATCCAGAATTTCTTCGGGAATTTGATAACCTCCTACGTCAGTGATGCTCAACCTTCCTAATGCTTCCACCATTTAATACAGTTCTTTATGTTGTGGTGAACCCAACCATAAAATTATTTTCATTGCTTCTTCATAACTATGATTTTGCTACTGTGATGAATCACAATGTAGATATCTGTGTTTTGCAATGGTCTTAGGCGACTCCTGGGAGAGAGTCCTTCAATCCCCTAAAGGGTCTCGACCTACATCTTGAGAAACACTGTTCTAAGAGCGCCGCCATCATACTGAAAGGAAACATGACCACAGCTGACATTCAGCTTATATATCTTCTGAATGCTGGAATTCCCTTCCCCCATACTGACTATGGAGCCATCTGTCCATACATGTTGACTCCAACCAAGACTATACTAACGGTGAGAGGCTAAATGTTCAATGTCCTTTTCACCCTTAGGAAGGGGAAGAACAGTGAGTATGCACTTCAGGAATCTAGCGTGGTCCTTAAGCGTTTTTGTTAATTTATTGGTCTCTGAAGAGCACACTGTTACTGCTTTGCATCCTCCCCTTGTCCTGGAAGACAAGGCATCCCAAAGTTGGAGACCACAAGATCCTGCAGTCATTATGTCCTTCCCCTGCACACTCAACGGTGCCCCATTCAGTAATACCACACACCAGGGAGGTGCAGCCTGCCCAACTGATGTACTGTCTGCAGATGTTCGCCCTTGCCCTGCATAATGTCCTGCAAGCTGGGAGACAGCAAAACAGATTTACAAAAAATGGGAGTAAAAGTGATTAACTCCTTACACTCTAACCATATTGCCGCTAAATGATTTATCTGCCCATGTGCTGTGCACTAGAGGACGTTCATTCCCTACCATATGACAACCAACATCTCCAGAAGAGATAAAATTAGGGGGATGATCATCTGTGCCTAGAAAGTATTCATGTTTTAATTCCTTTAAAGAAACACTATAACCACAACAGCACACACTTCACACATACCCGCTGTGGGCACAGTGTTCTCTCACACACACACACTTCACACATACCCACTGTGGGCACGGTGTTCTCTCTCTCTCTCACACACACACACTTCACACATACCTGCTGTGGGCACAGTGTTCTCTCTCACACACATACCCACTGTGGGCACAGTGTTCTCTCTCACACACATACCCGCTGTGGGCACAGTGTTCTCTCTCTCTCTCTCACTTCACACATACCACTGTGGGCACAGTGTTCTCTCTCACACACACACACACTTCACACATACCCACTGTGGACACAGTGTTCTCTCTCACACACACATACCCGCTGTGGGCACGGTGTTCTCTCTCACACACACATACCCACTGTGGGCACAGTGTTCTCTCTCACACACACTTCACACATACCCACTGTGGGCACAGTGTTCTCTCTCACACACACACACACACACTTCACACATACCCGCTGTGGGCACGGTGTTCTCTCTCTCTCACACACACACACTTCACACATACCCACTGTGGGCACAGTGTTCTCTCTCTCACACACACTTCACACATACCCACTGTGGGCACGGTGTTCTCTCTCTCTCACACACACACACACTTCACACATACCCGCTGTGGGCACGGTGTTCTCTCTCACACACACATACCCACTGTGGGCACAGTGTTCTCTCTCTCACACACACTTCACACATACCCACTGTGGGCACGGTGTTCTCTCTCTCTCACACACACACACTTCACACATACCCGCTGTGGGCACAGTGTTCTCTCTCACACACACCTGCCACCATTTCTCAGCTGTGTGAAGTTCACCTGACTTCCACACAGCCTGGCAGGGAGAACATTAAGGTGGCTTATCTCCCATTGTAAAAGCCCGCTCAGTGCTACTAATAGCATAAAGAATTCCGCCGGGGAGCCCAGGGCGGATTCCTTCATTTATTACCTACTGAATCAATTCTGGCTTTAGCAGCTAATGGGTTCTCTGTAGTCTACACAGCAATGCACAATAAAGAGCCGTGTGTAAATCCCAGCAGAGCTTTGATGCCAGGATTCTGAAAGGGAATGAAGGGCTCTCCCCTCACCTCTCTTGTCTGTCGCCCATTTGTCTTGCAGCATGTGGGAAAGGACACTCCCAGCTTCTAGCAGAAACAGCCTCCCTTCTTCTGCTGGTGCCCTTGAGACTTGAGCCAGCAAGGTGAGGAGGAAGCCAGGCCATGTCTATTGTTCCTAATGACAGAATAATGCAGATGAGATCAAGCTGATCACAGGAGCTGAAAGAAAGTTTAGAGCAGGGGTCTGGGGGTGACTGAGAAAGGGAGACACAAATGCCCTGGGAAGTTGCGGAAAGTGGATATTGCCTGCCGGGTGTCTTACAACTGCCCTTTAGGGAGAGGCTTATCCTACCTGAAGTTAGTGCCTCTGTCTCTCTCAGGGCTCTCTGGCGAGCAGGGGAGACAGGGAGTCCTTTGACTGGGGATGCGAATCTCGTGGGAAATGACCCACTTCCTCTAAAGACACTTGGCCAAAGGGTCATTTTCCTGTCGCCTTTCTCCGCACACCCTCCATGTCAACGCCCTCTGCCTTCACTCCTGGGGCAACAACTCGAGAGGGCAGAGAGCCCCGCTCACCTCGTGTTCTTGAAGAGTGTAGCCTCTAACCTCCCTCTCCAGCCCATTTTCACACGAACACATTTTACTCTTGCCTTTTGTCCAGTCCTTGAGCCCTCTGACTCCCAGGGACGTGAGGTTCAAACAGCCCTGGTCAATTCCCTTCACATTCGGCTGTCAGAAACAAGGGGTAAGCACCCAAATTCATAACAGCATCTGACTGCCTCTCACCCAGCTGTGCACCTAAAGGGCTCATTTTTCACTCACTGTGACTCAGCCACAGGGTTCGTGTTGACCCAAGAACCCTTATAATCTATTTAAAGGAAAGGGGACCTAGACAGCAACCCTTTGTTTCTCTTTCGTAACTGCTCCCCTACAGGGGTTAGGGGAAGAACTTTTAGAGCCCCTTGATGGGGAAGTGCCAGTCAATTTCATTTTAAATGAGTCACTGAATATCCCCAGTGGTCTTTACTGCTTTCATATCTTAAATACTCTGTATTATGAAAAGCTCAACATTGTAGGGGAGAGTTTGGAATCTTTTTCCCCAGAAGGCAAGGAGTTTCGTGTTTCCTCATTTCCTCTTACTCGACTGAATCTTTTTCTTTGCTATAAACTGTATCCGATATCTTTTTAAAGGCCTGTCTCTTTTTCCCATAGACAGGAATCTTGATCCACAGAGCACTCTTAGGTGAAGACTTCCAAAAGCTGGCCAGAATACTCTGTGAACTGTTAGTCAAGTATAATAACCTGAAACCACATGCTGGGCCCATGTCCCCCCAGCACTGGGAAATTCTGATGGCTTGTCATAGGGTTCCCTAATGAGGTAGAACATTCTGGAGCCCCCTTGAAGCTTCTTGGGCACAGGAAAAGAGACACTGGTTTAGCTCTGGTCACCCACGTTTCGGTCATCTTACTGCTCAGCTCCACGCTGTGAAGAAAGTCAAAAGTCCAGAAGAGGAGACTTGCTTCAGTTTCATGACCTGATCATGCTGAAGATGTGTGGGAAAAACAGATTGATGGAGTCTCCCGGAGATATCCGTACCCCAGTCCCCCAAACTTGTGACCATGTCATCATACCTGACAAGAGGGGTCTGTCGATGGGATGAAGGGTCTTCAGATGGGAAGGAATGCTGGATTTCCCAGGAGGGCCCAACATAATCACAAGAATCCCCACCCATGGGGAAAGAAGGGGAGTAAATGTCTGTCCTCGTGCCTTGGTTTTGTCTGACCATGCAGACTATGGAGAAGGAAAATGGCCCTAAGGCAAAACCACAGGCAATCACTAGAAACTGGAAAAAGTTAAGAAAATGGACTCTCCCCAAGAGCCTCCAGAAATTCTGAACCAACGCTGGAACTTTAGCTCACTGAGGACAGGTTTAGACTTCTGGCCTTCAAACTTTCAAACAAGGCATTTATGTCCTTTTAAGCCTCGCTGTAGCATGCTGTTACCACAGCCACAGGGACCTAGTGCAGGGGACAGGTGGAAATCCCTGTTCTCGGAAAGTTGCAGAGCTACAGATCCCAAAGCAACCATTCTCACTGTGGGTGCTGGCATACCAAACTGTGGGTGTTCACATACCAAACTGTGGGTGTTCACATACCACACTGTGGGTGCTCACATACCACACTGTGGGTGCTCCCATGCCACCCTGTGGGTGCTCACATATCACCCTGTGGGTGCTCACATATCAGACTGTGGGTGCTCACATACCACACTGTGGGTGCTCACATATCACCCTGTGGGTGCTCCCATGCCACCCTGTGGGTGCTCACATATCACCCTGTGGGTGCTCACATATCAGACTGTGGGTGCTCACATACCACACTGTGGGTGCTCACATATCACCCTGTGGGTGCTCACATATCACCCTGTGGGTGCTCACATACCACACTGTGGGTGCTCACATACCACACTGTGGGTGCTCACATATCACCCTGTGGGTGCTCACATATCACCCTGTGGGTGCTCACATATCACACTGTGGGTGCTCACATACCACACTGTGGGTGCTCACATATCACCCTGTGGGTGCTCCCATGCCACCCTGTGGGTGCTCACATATCACCCTGTGGGTGCTCACATATCACCCTGTGGGTGCTCACATATCACCCTGTGGGTGCTCACATATCACCCTGTGGGTGCTCACATACCACACTGTGGGTGCTCACATATCACCCTGTGGGTGCTCACATACCACACTGTGGGTGCTCACATATCACCCTGTGGGTGCTCACATACCACACTGTGGGTGCTCACATATCACCCTGTGGGTGCTCACATATCACCCTGTGGGTGCTCACATACCACACTGTGGGTGCTCACATATCACCCTGTGGGTGCTCACATACCACACTGTGGGTGCTCACATATCACCCTGTGGGTGCTCACATACCACACTGTGGGTGCTCACATATCACCCTGTGGGTGCTCACATACCACACTGTGGGTGCTCACATATCACTCTGTGGGTGCTCACATACCACACTGTGGGTGCTCACATATCACCCTGTGGGTGCTCACATATCACTCTGTGGGTGCTCACATATCACAGTGTGGGTGCTCACATATCACAGTGTGGGTGCTCACATATCACACTGTGGGTGCTCACATATCAGACTGTGGGTGCTCACATATCACCCTGTGGGTGCTCACATATCACCCTGTGGGTGCTCACATACCACAGTGTGGGTGCTCACATATCAGACTGTGGGTGCTCACATACCACACTGTGGGTGCTCACATATCACCCTGTGGGTGCTCACATACCACCCTGTGGGTGCTCACATATCACCCTGTGGGTGCTCACATACCACCCTGTGGGTGCTCACATACCACAGTGTGGGTGCTCACATATCAGACTGTGGGTGCTCACATACCACACTGTGGGTGCTCACATATCACCCTGTGGGTGCTCACATATCACCCTGTGGGTGCTCACATACCACAGTGTGGGTGCTCACATATCAGACTGTGGGTGCTCACATACCACCCTGTGGGTACTCACATATCACCCTGTGGGTGCTCACATATCACCCTGTGGGTGCTCACATACCACAGTGTGGGTGCTCACATATCAGACTGTGGGTGCTCACATACCACACTGTGGGTGCTCACATATCACCCTGTGGGTGCTCACATACCACCCTGTGGGTGCTCACATATCACCCTGTGGGTGCTCACATACCACCCTGTGGGTGCTCACATACCACCCTGTGGGTGCTCACATACCACCCTGTGGGTGCTCACATATCAACCTGTGGGTGCTCACATATCACCCTGTGGGTGCTCACATATCACCCTGTGGGTGCTCACATATCACGCTGTGGGTGCTCCCATGCCACCCTGTGGGTGCTCACATATCACCCTGTGGGTGCTCACATACCACACTGTGGGTGCTCACATACCACACTGTGGGTGCTCACATATCACACTGTGGGTGCTCACATACCACACTGTGGGTGCTCACATATCACCCTGTGGGTGCTCACATATCACCCTGTGGGTGCTCACATATCACTCTGTGGGTGCTCACATATCACCCTGTGGGTGCTCACATATCAGACTGTGGGTGCTCACATATCACCCTGTGGGTGCTCACATATCACCCTGTGGGTGCTCACATACCACACTGTGAGTGCTCACATATCACTCTGTGGGTGCTCACATACCACACTGTGGGTGCTCACATATCAGACTGTGGGTGCTCACATATCACCCTGTGGGTGCTCACATATCAGACTGTGGGTGCTCACATACCACACTGTGGGTGCTCACATATCACCCTGTGGGTGCTCCCATGCCACCCTGTGGGTGCTCACATATCACCCTGTGGGTGCTCACATATCACCCTGTGGGTGCTCACATACCACCCTGTGGGTGCTCACATATCACCCTGTGGGTGCTCACATATCACCCTGTGGGTGCTCACATACCACCCTGTGGGTGCTCACATATCACCCTGTGGGTGCTCACATATCACCCTGTGGGTGCTCACATACCACGCTGTGGGTGCTCACATATCACACTGTGGGTGCTCACATACCACACTGTGGGTGCTCACATATCACCCTGTGGGTGCTCACATATCACCCTGTGGGTGCTCACATACCACCCTGTGGGTGCTCACATATCACCCTGTGGGTGCTCACATATCACCCTGTGGGTGCTCACATACCACGCTGTGGGTGCTCACATACCACACTGTGGGTGCTCACATATCACACTGTGGGTGCTCACATATCACCCTGTGGGTGCTCACATATCACCCTGTGGGTGCTCACATATCACCCTGTGGGTGCTCACATACCACGCTGTGGGTGCTCACATACCACGCTGTGGGTGCTCACATACCATACTGTGGGTGCTCACATACCATACTGTGGGTGCTCACATACCACACTGTGGGTGCTCACATACCACACTGTGGGTGCTCACATATCACACTGTGGGTGCTCACATATCACACTGTGGGTGCTCACATACCACACTGTGGGTGCTCACATATCACACTGTGGGTGCTCACATACCATACTGTGGGTGCTCCCATGCCACCCTGTGGGTGCTCACATATCACACTGTGGGTGCTCACATATCACTCTGTGGGTGCTCACATATCAGACTGTGGGTGCTCACATATCACTCTGTGGGTGCTCACATACCACCCTGTGGGTGCTCACATACCACGCTGTGGGTGCTCACATATCACGCTGTGGGCACTCGCACACTTTGCTGTGGATGCTCAGAAACCACATTTGGTCCTCCAGCAACCATGCACATGTAAATTACACTGCTAAAGGCTAGGCCTCTTCATGGACAGAGCCTTCATTTTGTTCTAGGCTCTGTGCCCTCAGTACCTACTACAATCATATCACATGTGTTGGTTGGTGAGTACAATGTGTTGTCCACATTGGTCAGTAAAGAACACTCTGGTAAGGCAGTTGCAATACAATGCAGTGAGCTTTGTGACAAAGACTAGAACATTTATGTATCTCTTCTTGCAACCCTGTTCCCAACTATTCCCTCTGGGCATTCCACTAAGATGACCACAGTCACCACTATGACTATATTCTAGTCTGAGTAATCTTTTTAAAAACACACAATGGAGCGTGCCTCTCCCTTGTACCTGGCACAGGTGCTAAGAATGAACAAATTGCAAGGCTTGCCAAAGAACCCTTGCCTGCCTTGCTGCCCAGCTCCACCCTCCATCACAGTTCCCAAGCTCCTCCCATCCAAGTTCCTGCTTTTCCCTCTCTCATGAAAGGGTCTCCTCTCTCCATTGCTGCTACCGGTGGCCCTTGCCTATCGTTTATTTCCCTTTCCTGAATTGCGGTGTATCTCAGTGGTAAAACACATGTGTAACATGCAAAGGGCCATAAATTGGATGTGTGTGTGTGTTTTCAGAAAAGTCTTCTGCCCCCAATAGCCTCCAGGATACAGTCATACTGGGGTCTAGCTCACAGTCAGGGTTCAGGGAGAATGGAGACAGAGCTGTGGCCATTTGAATAAGAATAACACCCCCCCCCCGCTGATATATTTGAATATTTATTTGGTCCCCAGTTGGTGGAACTGTTTGGGGAAGGATTAGGAGGTGTGGCCTTGTTAGGAAAGATATGTTACTAGGGGTGGGATTTGAGGTTTTGAAAGATAGACAGCCTCTCTTTTCCCCTTCCCCTTAACCAAGGGTCTCCTAGCTTCAGATAAGGATGTAAGCCCCTCGGCTATTGTGTTAACACCAGGCCTGTCTGCCTGTTGTCATGCTCTCTGCCAAGATGATCATGGGCTCTGATCCTCTGGAACCCTGAGTCTCAAATTAAATGCTTTTTTTTATGAGTTGTCCTGGTCAGACTCTTTCATCACAGCAAAAATAACTAAGATGTCTGCTTAGACTTCTGACCTCCCATCTTCCAGGTCTATTGATGCTCACCAAACCACAAGCTCTCACAAGCTGCGTAGCTCATATCCCTGGCTTTCCAATACCTAACCCAAACCGTGGAGATAAGAAGGAGGGGGTGGCCTAAGTGAACTCAGTGAGGCCTAAACGATTTTCCTCAAGTCACATGGCTCAGAAGTGATAAACTGACTTATGTTACAATGTATTTAGGAAGAGAGCACAGACTAAATGAGGTGCAATGGTAAGTGAGGTGCATTTGAAGATAGCGCTTCCTGAGTTCAAGAAGATGCGATGGTGGGATTCTAATCTGTTCAGATCTGTCCCCTTAGAAGAAATGAAAGAGAGTGTCCGCTGTCCACAGACTTGCACTGAGGAAGGAAAGGCCAATCATTGCAGGCCTGCGGAGACGTCCTCACCAGAGCCCTGCTTATCAGTGCCAGCTCTGCCTCTGAGTCAGCAAAACCATGAGAAAGTCTGCATCTGCTCTTTCAGATGAAGCAGGCCATGGTATTTTGTTCAGAGCCCCAATGTTTGCAGCACTAATTTTTCTTATGCAATGGTTCTGAAGGAGAAGAGTCCAGCAAAATTAATTTCTACTAATAGTTCACAATAGATACCAGCATTTTGCTAGCCATATGTCAGTACTCCCAGCTCTCAGTAAGGCCACTTTGATTTTCATTTGAAAAAGTCTGGCCATCTCTTAACACCCAGCTGTGTGGTGATTGCAGTCTTGGTAAAACTGTCAATTAAACCATATTTAAAAAAAGAAAAAAAAAGATCGCGTTATTGCTAACCAGGCCATTATTACATGCCAGGAATTTGAACGTTGAACACACTGAATGACACAGGAATCAAAAAATATTGACACCTCATTTTGATAATAGTACCTACAAAAAATTATGACCCCAAACGTCCCATTGGCTAGATTGCTGGAAGTAGTAAAATGCTTGCCCGTTCCACTACCTGGCTGGTCAGTTGCTTCCAGTGTGATGGAACATTCCGGCTCCCTCTCGTAAATTCTTCACTTGAACTTAGTCAAAAGGCAAAGTGTCAGTCATCAAGTCATTTTAGTTTGAGCCCGTCAAGTTTGAACTTGGTGACTTGCAACCAAAGAGCTCTGAAGAGCACAGCGTCGTTCATGTTTGTGCTCCAGTTCCAAACACGCGTGAGTTATTTTTAGCTAAGTATGCAATTAGGATGAACATACTTTATTGAAAGTCATTTATAATTTGGCAGGAATTTGACAATATAAGAAGTTAAGTGATTAACTGATCGTGGTGGCGCATGTCTAGGATATGCCTACAGCACTCAGAAGAGGGAGGGGAGAGGAATCGGACAGCTAGGCTATGTACGGATACCCTACCACAAGCATGAACACACAAAAATTGAATTTAGTAAATAGTGTGTGCATTAGAAAAAATGTGCTTCTTTCAAATTACGTATATCATATGTAATTTTCAAAGAAAAAGGTTAAAGTTTTTTTTTTCTAAAGAAAACAAAACATGTGTTTTGTTTCTGGAAATCTTTCTGATGATGTTTTTTGGCAATAGGAAAACCTTACTATTTGGGCCCATGTAGTTAACAATGGAATTGACGGCATTTCTCTGCTGAAACATTTGAATCGACACTAGGAAAATCGAAAGGGCAGTATGTGTTGTAAAATTAGAATCAGGACACAAAATAGTAGAATTCACCTACCAAATCAATTTCAGAATTCTGTCTTTCTTTTGCATCAGCTTTAGACAGGGGCGTATTGTCCGTCTGGTGTTTTTCCCCACCTTCTGAAAACCCACACAGGAGGTCGGGAGCTAGTGAATGAGGAGGGAAAACCACCAGGACTTTTGCAGTAATGTCCCAGGCTGGGGACATTTGTCCCTTTCTGTTTTGATGGGGGAATGGAGAAGGGAAAATGCTTGGTATGTAATGAATATTTAAGAACATTTCTTTCCTTCCTGAAATAGAACTGACATTTTAAACTGGGTCTTTTTTTAAACGAACATTTAATTTTTGATGGTTTCTTATTGTTAAGCATATCATTTTAACAAAATAATGTATTATTATGAAAATGGTTGTGCACAAAAAGAATAATAATAAGCTCTCATGGCATTTGAGAAATAGAACGTGATCAATTCTTTGGAGTTTTTTTTTTTTAATCTTTCTCTTCAGTTACCTCCTGATACTTCTCTCAAAGAAATGACTACCATGCTATATTTTTGTATTGATCATCCTCTTTCCTTTCATTAGAGAAAGAATGATCTGTAGGTAGGTAGGTAGATAGATGATAGATAGATAGATAGATAGATAGATAGATAGATAGATAGATAGATAGATAGATATAGACATAGATGTATCTAGATATTTCCCTACATATATATTATGTGTGATCCTTAGTGACTTTAGTCTTCTGTTCACCACTGATTTTTGACATAATTACATAGTATTATACTTCAAAAAAGCATTTTATGAATCAAATTAGCTTTACCACAGCTGAATGGTGGTGGCACATGTGTTTGATCCCAGCACTCAGGAGGCAGAAGTAGGCAGATCTCTGTGAGTTTGAGGCCAGCCTGATCTACAAAAGTGAGTTCCAGGAGAGTCGGAACTGATACACAGAAAAACTTGTCTCAAAAAAAACCCAGCCCTTCCCCCCCAAAATAGCTTTACCACAATGAAATATCTGGTGCAGCTAAATTCGTAAAAAGAAAAGTTTAGTTTAGTTTAGTTTAGTTTAGGAAATTAGAGGTCACGATGACTATATCAGTTTAGTCCTGTGAAGACCACCTGACCATGCATTGGATGGCAATGGCAGTAGCATCAGTAGCATAGAAGATGCTCATGTCTGACCACATTTTGAGCAAGAGCAGAAAGGAAATGCAAAGATAAGTCTGACTTGGTCCTTGGAAGCAGTCTGCCAGAAGAGCTCAAGGGTCACATAAGAAACACTTAATGCCCACTAGTGATCTAATGATCTCCCACTCTGCCCCAACTCCCAAAGGTTTTGCTACCTCCCTGTAGCTCTACCTTGGAGATCAATCCTTCAGTTGTCATGGGTCCTTAGGAAACTTAAGCGTTGCTTAAACCACCATATATACCACTGTTTGATGTGGGAAATTCTTCTGTACATGTGTTGCTTTTATTGGTTAATGAATGATGGAGAAAGGTCATTGGTTAAGTAATAAAGAAACTGCCTAGCCCCATAGGTTAAAACATAGGTGGGAGGAGTAAACAGAACAGAATGCTGGGAGGAAGAGGAAGTGAGCTCAGAGACGCCATGCTCCCCTCTCCCGGGCAGATGTGATAGCTCTGCTCTCTGAGGCAGACGCATGAAGCTCAGACCCAGGATGGACATAGGCTAGAATCTTTCCCAGTAAGACTGATGCTACACAGATTATTAGAGATGGGTTGATTGGGATATGAGAATTAGCCTGTAAGGGCTAGAGTTAATGGGCCAAGCAATGTTTAAAAGAATACGGTTTGTGTGTTGTTATTTCGGGGCATAAGCTAGCCAGGCGGCCAGGGTGCCGGGGACGCAGCCCCGCCACTCCTATTACAACAAATGAATAAAGCAATGAATTGCTTCCGGCCAATGTTAAAACAGTGTAGCCAGGCTGGAAAAGATATCTAAAGAAAGTAAGCGGAGTCAGGGAAACGCTGGTAGGCCATGAGCTTGTGGTGATGCACAGATTAATAGAGATGGCTTGATTTAATGTGTAAGAGCGAACTAAAAATACACTTAAGCTATTGGTCAAACAGTATTGTAATTAATACAGATTTCTGAGTGATGATTTTCAGAGTCTGGGTGGCCTAGAAAAGAATGAGCAGCCCCTACAGCTTTTAGTCTATTTGCTATGGTAAGCTCTTAAATGGTTGGCTCGGAAGAGACAGCCTTCTGTGAACACATTATCAACAGCACATATACAAAAGTTTCTTTAAAGCACATACTGGGGGCTGGAGGCATGGCTCAGCAGTTAGGAGCACTGTATGCTCTTCCAGAAAACCTGGGCTCAATTCCCAGCACCCAAAAGGCAGCTCACAACCATCTGTAATTCCTGCTCCAGAGGATCTGGTACCCTCATGTGAACATACATGCATGTAAAACACCAATGTACATAAAATACAAATAAATATGTTTAAAGAAAGACATTTAAAGTGCATACTGGGTGATATTTCCGAGTTACATGCTAAGTATAATTCTCCTAGGATGTGCAAATATTTTTTCATTATGGGAGTGATAGTTTATATTCCCTCAAGCAGGAGATAGCCTTTCAACAGTTCCATGTCCTCAGACCAAGGAAAGACATGTGACTCCATAGCTCTAATGCTTTCTTTCTCCCCAAAGAATGGCAAAAGGGTAGAGGATCCACACAGCACAGTAACTCTTGTGCCTGTGAGCTGTCTTTGTGATCCTACTGAGAGAGTTCTTACTTTCATCAGTTTATTAGGGGTGTGTGTGTGTGTGTGTGTGATTAATGGATTACGGAATGTACTACACTCACACAATAGAATATTACTCAACTGTTCCCAAAATAATAAAATTACAAAATTTACAGGTAAATAGATGGAACTAGAAAAAAAATCATCCCAAGTGAGTTAACCCAGACCCAAAAAGACAAATATGGTATGTATTCTCCTATATGTATATGTATGTGTGTGTGTATGTGTACCTGTAGATAGCTACAGGTTGGTAAGAAGACAAACAGACAGACAGACAGATAGATGATAGACAGATAAGCTAAATTATCATTTAGGAAGGTGAGCCATTTATGAAATAGTCTGGTCCCTCCCTGTAGATCTGCACAAATAAGTTTCTGCAATTAATGGACTTTCCTGGACTCTTGTGCTCTGCTCCAATGCACTTGTTGATTTGTTCTGCTATCAGTATCATGTTTTTAATTACACAGTCTGGTGAGCTCTCATGTCTGCCAGTGCAGCTCTCCTACCCATCTTCCTCCTTGATTCTTCCATATAGATATTCAAGTCAGCCTGTCAAATTCCAGGAAAAATAGAATACAGGTTTTTGTTTTAATGGGACTTCATCAAATGTATAGGTTAACTCCAGATAAAATATTTGCAAAACATTCCTTTCCATAAGCATTATATTTTTATTTATATAGGCATCCTTTACCATTTTAATTATCATCATTTATACACAAATGAATTGCACATTTTATATGTATTTCCAGTTACATCAATTTTTATGCAGACAGTGGTACTTTTATAGAAAGTTTTCTATGTAATTATTGCTTGTTTATGAAAACTTGACTGACATACATATTTATATATGTATATGTGTTCAAATTTACTTTGCTTCCAATAGTTCTTACAAATGTTTTCATTGCAATTATTCATCAGTTACCTTTTGCATAACCAATTACATCTCCTAAAATTATGTCATTTCACTTTCGCCTTTCAGTCCTTAACTGTTTTTTCTCTTTCTTAACTAGTATACTTTGCTGGGTTGATGTGGTAAGAATGGGCCCTCTTGTCTTGTTTACAGTCTTAGGAATGATCAAGCTCCCTACCTTCTCTTTCATTTTTTAGATACAGAAATTCTCCAAGCTGCTTGGAGTGCTGCTCGCCTTCTTCAGCTGAAGGAGATCAAGGAAATACAAATTAGAAAAGAAAAGGTTATAGTATCTTTATTTTCATATACTATGCTAGTATACATATTCCCCCAGGAAACTTCTATAGCTGATAAGCATTTTGAGCAAAGTAACTGGATATATAAAATCACCTCACAAAAATCAATAGCCATCCTATACACAAATGACAAATGGGCTGAGGAAAAAACAGGGTAACAAGACCTTTCATAATTGCCTCAAATAATATCTTGGAGTAACTCTAATCAAAGAAGAAAAAAACATGCAATAAAAACTTTAACACACTGAAGAAAATGAAAAAAGTATCAGAATACAAAAAAATCTCCCAAGCTCATGAATCAATAGGATTAATATAGTAAAAGAGATCATCCTACCAAAAGCAATCTACAGATTCAATGCAATCCCCATCAAAATTACAACACAATTCTTCATAGAACTTGAAAGGATGATCCTCAGGTTCATATGGAAACACAAAAAATTTAGGATAGCTATAACAGTCATGAAGAATTTAAAAAATACTAGAAATATCACCATCTTCAATTTCAAATTGTACTACAGAACTATTATAATAATATTAATAACAACATAGTATTGGTAAGTGAACACACACAAACACACACATACACATAAACACATACACACAGACAAATTGGTCAATGGGATCAAATTGAAGACCCCGACACAAATCCACACTTATGGACACATGATTTTTCTTATAATGAAACCAGAAATACGTACTGGAGAAAAGAAAACCTCTTCAACAAATGGTGCTGGTCAGACTGGAGGGCTGCAGTACAAGAATGCAAATAGATCCATATTTACCACCCTGAACAAAATTCAACTCCAAATGTATCAAAAAAATGTCAGCATAAAGCAAGATGTTCTGACTCTGAGTAAAGAGAAAGCTGGGAATAGCCTTGAACTCATTGGCACAGTGAAGGACTTTCTGCATAGGACACCAATAGCACAGGCACTAACAATTAATAAAAGGAACGTCATGAAACTTAAAAGCTTCTGTATGGCAAAGGACTGTGATTCAGACAAAGTGGCAGGCTATAAAATGGGAAAAAAAACATTTACCAATTACACATCTGATAGAGGAGTAATATCTGGGGTAGATTTTTAAAACCTACCAAGAAAAACTGGTCATCAAAAAAAAAAAAAAACCACCCAAATAACTAAATTTAAAATTGGGTACAGAATTAGGCAGAGTTCTCAAAAGATGAAACACAGTGGCCATGAAACACGCCGAGTTTTGACACCCTTAGCCACCAGGGAAATGCAATTCAAAAATAATTTGTGATTTCATCTTACACCAGTCAGAATGGCCAAGATGAATGAAACAAATGACAGATGACATGCTGGTGAGGATGTGGAGTAAGGGGAGCACTCATCTACTGCTTGTGGGAGTGTGAGCTTGCACAGTGACTGTCAGTCGGTGATATAGCTCCTCAGGAAGATAGGAATAGGTCTACCAAAAGAACCAGCTATTCCACTTTTGGGCAGATACCCAATGGTATATCCTACTTCAGAAATACTTGCTCATCCAGGTCTGTTGCTGCTCTATTCCTAATAGCCAAAAATTGGAAAATGCCTAGACATTTGTTAACAGATTAATGGATTACAGAATGTACTACATTTACACAATAGAATATTATTCAACTGTTCCCAAAATTATGAAATTCACAGGTAAATGAATGGAACTAGAAAAGAAATCATCCCAAGTGAGTTAACCCAGACCCAAAAAGACAAATATGGTATGTATTCTCCTATATGTGTATGTCAGATTTTAACCCTTCAATAGGCATGCCACAATCAATAAAACCACCAAGTTTGGGTATAGAATAAGAAACTTGGGGTAGGAAAGGGTCTCTCAAGGATGGGGAATAAACTATATAGTTATGGCTAGTTGGTGGGGGGAAGAGACTGGGGTGGGAGGATCAGCAGAGAGGGAGAGGGCAGGGTGAGTAAGGGAAGGAACGTAGGGAGGGACAGCTAATGCTATGGGCCTTCTGAGGGGTCCATGGAAACCTACTACAGTAAAAACTCCTTAAAATAAATACATACATAAAAGAAAGATAAATGGAATCATCAAATACCAAAGAGAGACAAAGTCCTAACTAGACTTTTTACCATCAAGAGAAACCTCCAGTACCAGGAATGAGTTATATTTTATTGAGTTGTTGGCCAAAGGGGTCCCATGGAAACCTCCAAACAATTCAGACTATTGACAAGGTTATTGGCTGCTTTCCACAAACTTATGTCAAGCCCTTTTCCTGAAGACAACACCTCTATACCTCACCAAATAAGAAAAATCCAGCTGGTGCCTAACTAGAGCCTTCACCTCAAAGACTAGTGGTCATGATGTTCATAGTAATGAAAGGAACTCTGCATGCTACCAGAGGAGAAAAGTAGACCCCACCCAATCAGCTACAAACCCTTTAGTCTACATGGCAACCTGCTTGTTTGATACGCTGGTGCAATGGTGACCCAAAAGTTGTTAGAGCAGCCAACCACTGTATGATTGGATTTAAGGTCCACCCGGTGAGATGGAACCCATGCCTGACCAATAGTCTGAGACTAGATAAGCTGGGGACCTAGAGGAAAACCAAATGCACTTGTTACACTAAAGGAACATAGCTATTAAATGACTTCTGATTGCATTCTGCTAGATCCTTAGGACATATAGATCCATTTTCATAGATCGGTGTCTCATTCAACCATCATCAGAGAAGCTTCCTACTGCTGTCAATGGAAACGAATACAGAGACCCACAGCTGGAGAATGTGCAGAAAGTGAGGGAATTGGGAACATCCAGTTTTAAATGGTAGATCCGCATCAAATCCCTCCCCTCAGGGTTCAGGAATCTCTGTGGGGGAAGAAGGCAGGAAGACTGTAAGAGCCAAAGGGGATGGATGCTATCAAGGAAACAGTATCTTCCAGATGCAACAGCACTGATGCACTTAGGAACTCACAGAGACTGTGGCAGCATGCATGTGGTCCAAACCACAGTGGGGTCTAGCGCTGAGATGAGGAAGTAACCCTCAACTTCCAGTCCCAACCAAAAAGCTACCTCCAAGGACACGGCTCACAAAGGAGAACTTAGTGACTTCAAGGGAGTCTCACTGGATAGACAAATCACACTTAAGGGCAGGCCCTACACTCACATTAGATGAGAAACACAAAACAAACTCAAATGCATTTTTGGAGAGTTTTTTTTGTCTCATAATTTTGGGTCATTTTTTATATTACTGTTCTTTTGCTTGTTTCTATGGCTTCCAATTTTGTTTTTATGGGTCCTGCTGGTGTCTCTACATGTGTATGTATTTCGTGTGCTTTGTTTCTTCTGTTCATTTGGTTTTTGAATGTTCCTTTTTTTTTTTTTTTTTGCCTATCTGTTTCTTTAGAAAGCACGCAAGAAGGCTGAATTTGGAAGGGTGGGAGGTGGAGAGGATCTGAGTGGAGATAAGAAAAGGGAAATTGTGATCAGAATATACTGAACACAATTTTCAATGTAAAAACATGTATGTAGAATAAAATATATAAATGCCAGGCCATGGATGCCATCAGGAATAGGATAACAGGGATCAACCATGAATTACAAACAAACTTTTACCAGGAGGTCAAGGAGCACTCTGCCCTGGTGGTAAACCAGGCAGCAGTACAGTCACAAGCCTTAGGGAGCTGCCTCCACCGCATGCCTGGAACACCGCATGCCTGGAACACCGCATGCCTGGAACACGTAGCAGTGGAAGACTTGCTCCTGCCTGTGTGGCTGTCAGACTGGAGGTGAGGAGATCCCAGCATGGGGAGACCAGTCCCTTCACCCCAGTTGTCAAACATCATCCCCACCCGCCCTGGACAATCCTCCTGGCTTCATCCCGGGTGATTCTGGCCTTTCCAAACTGCTTCTGAGCCCTTGATTCCTCTTGGGTTGAAATAAACCAAGTCACTCCCCAGGCATCCAGCTTGGGGGAGGGGGGGGAGCCTGCATTTTATTATGATGCCTCTATTCCTACTTCTTTTTTTTTAATTTATTAAAGATTTCTGCCTCCTCCCCGCCACCGCCTCCCATTTACCCCCCTCCCCCAATCAACTCCCTCTCCCTCGTCAGCCCAAAGAGCAGTCAGGGTTCCCTGCCCTGTGGGAAGTCTAAGGACCTCCCACCTTCTTCCAGGTCTGGTAAGGTGAGCATCCAAACAGCCTAGGCTCCCACAAAGCCAGTACTGCAGTAGGATCAAAACCCAGTGCCATTGTTCTTGACTTCTCAGTAGTCCTAACCTTTTTTCCCCCGGTTTTTTGAGACAGGGTTTCTCTGTAGCTTTGGTGCTTGTCCTGGAACTCCCTCTGTAGACCAGACTGGCCTTGAACTCACAGAGATCTTCCCATCTCTGCTTCCCGAGTGTGGGAATTAAAGGCACACGCCACCACTGCCTAGCTTCGAACACCCTCTAACTGCAGTATTGACTAGGTGCTTGTCTCTTTAGTTCTGTGTGTAAAGGAATGTTGTGGAAATGACCCTCCCTGAGCCAACTTATTGCCCTCCCTTTTCCTTTGATCTTGGCCAATCAGGAAAGCAAAAATTTGTGGGATCTACTTGGCTTACTTTCTCCACCCCTTAGCTTTCTCTCCTACATGAGAGAGACTTGTTTTGTTTTCCCATTTCGTTTTCTTGTCTATTTTTGTCACACTATTTCCAGCCTTTTAATGGCAACCCAAGCTATGTTAACGTACTTACCTTAAAAACTCCTGTTAATCAATATCTTTCTTCCTGTCCTAAATAAGAGCATTAGATAATATTAACTTTTCACTCCCACACACTATATAAACTATATAGTATTTAATTATTTAACCTTATTTTTATTCCACAGATAAGATAGTTGTGTATTTATTCAATACATGTCTATACATGCCCCTGTATTTAGCAACAGTCTGCTTCCTATTTCCTGTATCGCAGGGCTTCCAATTGTGATAATTTTACCTTACCTCACAGTAAGCAGAAACATCAAAGTTCCTCTTCATGAAGATCATTTAAGGAAAACTCTTCCATTTTTATGTTTGAAGCCACTTGTATGCCAGTCATCCAAGGGCACCACTAACTTGGAACCACTTTATGTTACACAGATACACACACAGAGACACAGAAATACAGACACACATGGGGGGGGGCATGTGGAGGATAGATATTTAGGTCATATGGGCATCGTGAGTTCAGAATATCAGTCATACGGAAGAGTATCAGGTTGTGAAATCTCGAGAGAGTTCCCAGCTCTTCATTGGGTTCCTTGCAGGGAGGTCTTCTTGCTTCCTGACACTAAGAATCCAGCCCTTTGCAATGTCACTTAGTGGAAATGCCTCAGATGGATTTGAGTTCTAGTTCAGTTTGTGGAGCTTACCAGCTACTCCCTCTTCTGTCTGAGAACCACTGCTCTGGTAGAGAAATATGTTAAACCCCTTAGCCAAGGCCTCAGTGTTTCCAATAGGAAGGATGTTGGGGGTGACTTACCTACGCTGTTACCTGGAGCAGAACTATACAGCTTCCATTTTAAAATCAAGATAATCACAGACTAGTAAAACAACCTAGAAGAAATAAAACTTACTTGAAAAACAGCTAGGTGGGAATTAGACTGTTGGAAGCCGTTGGCAGCTAGCAATTAGCAGAGGTCATTTGTGTGCCAAGTGCTTTACCAAGATTAGTCTTATAAAGACACGCCTCCACCGGGGAATTTACTAATTCTCAAACCACTAATGAGACTATCACTCATTGGCCACACAAAATACCCTCAATTGAGTACAAACGAGAAGACTCAGAGAAGATTTACTGTGCCCCAGTTTCTCCAGTCGACACGGAGTCAGGTCAGTGTGCTTATGAGTGACTGGTTTTTACTGTGTTTGAGTTGGTTCTTTGTCCCCTGGTATTTTCAGCTCTAAGCACCGACTGAAACAAAAGCAGCATTCTTTGAACACGTGTGTCCCGTGCAACCCATTCTCTAAATTCCTCCTCACCAAGGGAAACATTCATTGAAATCTAAGGTTTCCCAAAGACATGACTTAAACCAAAGGTAATAAGTAGATTTTGCCTCAAGAGCTAACTTCCAATGAAGTTGCTTCAAAGATTTAGGTCCATGTATTGGAAGGATTAGAGGACATTGGCCTCATTTATCTCTAACCCGTTAGAGGTATTCCTCACGGGTAGTACAGGCAGAGCAAAGGCAGGAAGTGGCTAACAGTGTTAGTAAGCAGGAGGCTTAGTAGATAAGAGAAGAAACAAGGAAACAAAAGGGCTGCAATTTTACCTTTCTCTTTAAAACTGGAATAGACTGGGATCCGGGCATCTGTCACAGCACCAGGTGACAGCTGTAATAGTCTCATGGAGTTGGGGCCATGCCTGAGACCTGCTTCGGCAGAGGGGATCAGGTCCCAAAGAGGTTGTGTGGAGTCACTGGGGGAAGAGAGAGAAGGAAGAGATGGACACAATCTGAGGGTGAATCAGGGTGGCTGCCAGCAGCCTTGAGTTGAGAAAAGACTACAACTTTCATACTGCACACGTGCATGAGGGATTAAACTGGAGAGGGGATGCATGATCTGGGCTGTGGCTTGAGACTAGGAGTTGAGGAATCTAACACTGACCTTGACAATAGGCACTAGAGTGAAAGGACCTTAAGTTCCTCTTGCTAGAGATAAGAATGACTACTTTATCAGCCACGTTCCTCAGACCCTCCAGGGAAACTCCTTAGCTGAACGCCTGACCTGGGAAAATGACTTCTGGGGAGCAGACATCCTACTATGTCTTAGTCTTACTATATGAGCCTGTTCTCCTCATAATGCTCCCGAAAGGGAAGGTTCTGGTGTCTTATCCTTTTCCCCCATCACAC
Organism: Microtus pennsylvanicus; assembly: GCF_037038515.1. Taxonomy (NCBI): domain Eukaryota; kingdom Metazoa; phylum Chordata; class Mammalia; order Rodentia; family Cricetidae; genus Microtus; species Microtus pennsylvanicus. The sequence goes on along the minus strand of NC_134579.1, from coordinate 176,765,247 downwards.
CATAACATTCCGTTTTCTCTGTCTTTATTAACTGGACTCTTGCCTTTAATGTCCTCAAACTCTGGATCTGAATTGTTCATCCTTGGGATCTAATGTGTCTAGTAAATCTCGAACATTCTATTCTTGGTATAATTAGAGGACATGAAGGAATTCCTGGTTCTTTGGAGGCAGGGTCTTCCCCCCCCCAAAGAATTATTTTGTTTAGAAAAGCTACCAATATATACATTTAATTCTTTATTAAAGCCCATACAAAATTTCCCAAAAGGAAAGGCATTAATAGTGAGAATCATTCAAAAAATAACATTTAAAGGATTCTGGAGACGTGTGGTCTCCAATGTTGAAATGCTGGACCTGTGTCAAGCAACAATGGCTGCCATGCGGTCCACACCAGTGCCATACCCCGACTTTAAACAAAAGCACTTACCCACTAGCCAAGCCCATTTAGTAGGGGTTACCCAGGTTTGCTGCCAATGGTGTCTCCAACTGTATTGCTTCTGCTGTCACCAGCTATTAGGGGAGAAATACCCAGAATTCTGGAGAGACAAGTAACTGAGTTGTTTTACAATTTTTAGGACCTATCTAATGATGTAAACTCATTCTTTATCATGAAAGCAAAGACGTGTTCTGGCAATCAGTATCATTGAAACCTATGTAGAATTTAGCATTTATTATTTAAAAGCAGAAATAAATAGCTTAAATATTTGTGGGGACCAAATGTTAACTCTTTTCATATTGATAAGGTATATTATGCAAAACAGGAAGCATTATCAAGTTAGTCAGATTTTTATTTATTTTCAGGGTTCACTTAGAAGATTTAAATATAGAAATGTCTATATTGCTGCTCTCCGTAATGTAGCCTCTCTTCAAAAAGCTATCTCAGTAGAATTTAAAGAACATCTTTATCCTTTTAATTGTCTTCCTTACTTGGTTTCTGTTACTGTGATAAAACTTGACAAAAATCAAGTTGGGCAGCAGAGGGTTTCTTTCGCATCCTGGTTACAGTACAAAGTACCAAGCCAAAGCAGGAACCCGGAGGCAGGAACTGAAGCAGAAGCTACAGAGGAACTCTACTCCCCAAGTCTTGGGCAGTTTCCTTTCTTATAAAACTCAGTGCCACCTGCTGGTGATGGCACCACCCACAGTGGGGTGAGCCATCCATGAATCAGTCACTAATCAATAAAACATTCCACCAAATTGCCTACAGACCATTCTGATGAAGAAAATCCCGTTTCCTCTTCCCAGATGACTCTAGTTTGTGTCAAGTTGACGAAAACTGTCTAGCACACCCTCCTTGCCTCATCTTCAAACACTCTACTGTTTTATCTCGTAAAATGCATTCTAGCACAAAGCACCCTACAGAATTGCATTTTAGGACCCAATAGATTGGGCTATTGAAGAGGTTGCCACAAATTGCAATCAAACCTTTGAAGAAGGAGTAAGGAAGAATGCTGATTCCTATAAATCTGATAGCATTCTTCAGACAAAAGCTTGAAGGGGCAGCCTGCTTTTCTCATTTAGCAGGGTCTGTTGAACCTTCTGGCCCTTACAACATTTTGGGTTGTTTTTTTTTACAACATTTTTTATTGATTTTTATTGAGCTCTACATTTTTCTCTGCTCCCCTCCCTGCCTCTATGCTCCCCTTCAACCCTCTCCCAAGGTCCCCATGCTCCCAATTTACTCAGAAGATCTTGTCTTTTTCTACTTCCCATGTAGATTAGATCCATGTATGTCTCTCTTAGTGTCCTCATTGTTGTCTAGGTTCTCTGGGATTGTGATTTGTAGGCTGGTTTTCTTCGTTTTATGTTTAAAAACCACTTGTGAGTGAGTACATTTGATAACTGTCTTTCTGGGTCTGGGTTTCCTCACTCAAAATGATGTTTGCTAGCTCCATCCATTTGCCTGCAAATTTCAAGATGTCAGGTTTTTTTTCTGCTTCCTACAACATTTTTAAAATTATTGTTTGACTTGATTGATTTCGAATAACCTTTTGGTGTAAGTTCTTTAAGTCTGACTAGATCTGAATCTTTACGTCAGTCTTTAGTAAAGTAAGTGCACTAGGCACTCCATTCTGTCTTTGATTTACAAAATACACTGGTATCAAGAAATATCAACTCATAGCATGAGATTTTTCCATCCTATGAGGTAGACATGGACTCTGGAGAGAGAAGAACATTGCTTTGAGTTTTGCTTACTTATTGTTTCTTTAAGAAGAATATCCATCCATTTGTATGCAAAATTCAAGAAGTCCTTGTTTTTTACTGCTGAGTAATACTCTAATATGTATATATTCCATACTTTCTTCATCCATTCTTCCATTGAAGGGCATCTAGGTTGTTTCCAGGTTCTGGCTATTACAAACAATGCTGCTATGAACATAGTTGAGCATATACTTTTGTTGTATGATAGGGCCTCTCTTGGGTATATTCCCAAGAGTGGTATTGCTGGGTCCAGGGGTAGGTTGATCCCGAATTTCCTGAGAAACCGCCACACTGCTTTCCAAAGTGGTTGCACAAGTTTGCATTCCCGCCAGCAATGGATGAGTGTACCCCTTTCTCCACAACCTCTCCAGCAAAGGCTATCATTGGTGTTTTTGATTTTAGCCATTCTGAAAGGTGTAAGATGGTATCTTAAAGTTGTCTTGATTTGTATACATACACCTGTCTAACTAAAAAGGAAGGTTTTAACTTTAACATTGTAAAATTACATATAACAAAACAGATATCAAACAAAAATTATAATTATATTTAATTTATTTGTATTTGACAAAATTAAAAAATATTCTATCATCTATTATGTCTTTGTAAATCTTAAGTTTTATATCTAATTTATCCTTTATCTTAATTAAGGAAAATTATAACTATCTAGTGTTCAACTTCATCAAAGACCCCAGAAGAATATAATATTATCTAAGTTAACAGGAAATACATTATAAGCAACTTCGAAAACTCTAGAAATGACAAAAGCATCTGGCTGCCTGGACAGTCACCCAAAGTTCTTCTGTAATATTGGGGCACCCATCTTCAGCCTATAGACCTAGAGTGTCTGGCAGATTTCTTAGTGAAAAAGGAAATCTGAAAATCTGTCCCACCTATTTTGGCAAAATTTTCAGTTGCTTTCTTCTGTGTCCTGCAGAATGTCTGGCAGTCTCTTCCATGTGAAACAGGAACCCTACATTAAAAGCAAACGCCATAATGAACTTCTTCAATGTCTATCATTCTCTTTAAGCAATTGGTACTGCCAAGAGCAGACGTCTTTTACTGTTGAGAAAAGTCTAAGTTCTTAATACATTTTAAAGGCCATATTCTGTAGTTCTTTGAGGTGTTTGGAGATTACTTATCCATCTGAAATATATCTTTGCATATCTGGAAAACCTAACTAACATATCTATAAGCTTGACTATTATAGATGACTATTCATTTGATTTCTTAACTATACATTACATTTTCAAATGAACTGTTTAAGCATAACACCTCAAACAAGAGTAGAAATATACATATAGTATAACAAAATTGACCTTAAATTTAAATCAATAAACCAAAAGCCATAACAAAGTAAAGTATTTATTTCTATATCATATCTCCCTTTTTTCTGTAGAAAGAGATTGACTATGATCATTAATTATTTATAACCAACCCCTTTAAATGAAAATAAACATTTATAAACAATGCTTTGGGAATTTGAGCATAGTTTTCTATACTACTTTCTACTGATTGGGAGTGCTGGTAATTTTATGGGGAACCTGATTAGGGTTATGGTTAAATCTTGGCTGTAGTGGTCTGTGAGGCTGCATAGTCTCATTTGGTTGCCTTTAAGCTGTTCTGGATATTGGATCACCTGGGCAATTGCTCCCATGGAGAACTCTCCGGGGGGTCTTAATCAAACTGTATTAGCACAGAAGGAATCCACAGATTCTCATCTTCCGTGGAAACAAAAGCAGAATGTCTTTTCCATAGCAACATATCCTTAAACCCAAATTTTGAATTCAAGATACCCTTATATTGATTTAGCTCACCAGCCCCCATAATGAAATGTCTCTCTGCAGTTAGCTCATTAATAGTCAAAAATTCAAAGAAAATACAGTAGTATACATCATTCAGAGTCTCTGTATATTTTCCATTTTACATGGCTTATTATAATTTTATTATTCTTTTTTTAAGAACTTCATTTACTATCTTTAGATGATTATTTTAATCTATTAGTCGATCCTTTATCCTCTCTCCCCCATGTCTATCCATATTTATCAAACACATTATGACCTGTTTAGAGGCCTTTTTGTCTGAATCTGTCTTCATTATGCATCTATAATCTGTAATTATTTGATCGGGAAAGTTTTTAAAATGCTAAGCAGGTATGGCTAGGACTAAAGCCAAGGCTTTGACTTTCCAACATGGTGGAGGTCTGTTCACCAACCAGCTCTGGGAGCTATGCTCACCACCCCAATTCTAAGGATAAGGCGAGTCCATGCTGCCCACAAACTCCATTCAGGTGCTCTCTAGCAACACATCTATTTGACAAGCACAAACCAGGAAGCCATCTCTTAAAGGAGCCACGCATCTGCTCGAAGCCAACAGAGCCTATCTGAAAATATGTAGCTACCAAGAAGCTGCACTTGACTCCTGGTGTTGTGGGTTTAGAAACTCTCTTTTTTAAAAAGCTTTTTTTAGACTTTATATGGATATATGTGCACTGTATTGGTGTTATCTGTAACTGGAGGTTTCTCTTCCCACCTGGTCCCACCCAGCAGTTCATGAATGCTGAGGCTTAATATTAATTACAAACTTTTTGGCTTATTAGCTCAGGTTTATTACTAACTAATTCTTACAAGTTAAATTAGCCCATTTCTATTATTCTATATTTTACCACAAAGCTCCTGGCTTGTTACCTCACATTTTGCTTCCCTGGTGGCTGTTGGTGTCTCCCAGACTCTGCCTTCTTTCTTCTTGTATCTTTGCTTGGATTTTCTACCTGACTTTACTCTGCCTGGCTACTGGCCAAATTAGCTTCTTTATTAACCAATGGTAATAAAACATATTCACAGTATACAGAAGGGCATCCCACATCAACTTGCACTTGAAGGCAGGCTTAAAACAAGTCTGTGGAGTCCATGAAAGGATATCTCATGAACAAGAACCCATTTGGATATGTCCAGACTTCACCACAATGAAGACTAATAGTACTGCATCTGAGGATAGAGTTTTATTATAAAGATAGTAGACAGGAACACCTCTAAGCATGTTAAGATAGAGTTTTATTATAAAGATAGTAGACAGGAACACCTCTAGGCATGTTAAGATAGAGTTTTATTATAAAGATAGTAGACAGGAACACCTCTAGGCATGTTAAGCTTTTTCTAAGAAGTTTTAGCTGGGTAAAAGAAAAGACACTTCAAAGTTGCATCAGTCTAAGAATCCACTCACAAAGGGACCTGCATAGTTTTGCAGCTAACAGATCCCATTCATCCTCCAGCTTCTGGTGAGAGGCAACCGTCATTGGTACCCAATGGCTTGCGGCTGTGCCAGTCCAACCTCTGTGGCTACCTTCACACAACCTTATCAATCCATCCATCCACATTCAAGCCATGGGTTCAGAGACCTCTTTCAAAGACAGGTTTATATCGTAGATCTGAATTATTTGGTATTTGTTTAAGCAAATACGTTCATAAGTTTCTATGGTGCTGGCAGGTAGAGGTGGCAGTCTACCATAGCCTGCCAGCTTTCTCTAAGCTTCATAATATGGAAACTTCCCCATCCCCAGCAACCTTTCCTGCTCTCTACCCACCCTTTTCTGTCTAGAATGTCTCTAGACCCACAATGCCTGAATTATCTCCAGGGTGACCCTTGACACAGTTACCTGCAAATGCTCTTCCTCTGATGACCCACATGATAATTAGGTGAATGCTCTAGCCATGTTGATAGACCCCTACTGTCATATGCAAAGTACTGTAAGAGGAGTGTACCACTTAATGCAAATTAGGGTTTGCCCTCAGGTTCTTATACCCTGGAGCTGATTCACCGAGTCTGTCTCCTGGAGAGCTGTCTCTGTCCATGCTCATGGGCTAAGTACAATACAAAACTTTCTGTTGCAGATACTGCCTCTTGCCCTCTTGTCCTGGGGGCCAACAGGGGAAAGGGGACCCCCCACAATGCTCCAAGTTTTATACATGGAGATAGTCCAATGCTAAGAGCTAGATTTTTTTTAAACTGGATAGTACACATACACATATATTTATTCATTATTTATTTTGTATATAACATATATATTCTTAAGAAATTTTTATTATCAAACAAACTTTCTTATAAATCATTATCTCTATTTGTGTGCCTTTTATAGGAACTGACTATGTTGAGTCTTCCCATGTGACAACCCTGTGGCCTCTTTTCTTCATGTAATCCCACGACTTGTCTCTGGGCCAGTTTGCCAGATGTAGCTGACACGAGGGGAACATCTGTGTCAATGGCAGCTGGATTGAGGGCATCTATTTTGGTTCCCTGCATAAGTATTACAGAACTCACTGGATCTTTTGGGAAAGGCTTGTTTCAGAAATAACACCCCGTTTTCTGATTTAGGAGCTCCCTGACATCTCATTTTTGGAGCCGGAAGAGTTCCTCAAAAGATAGTTTTGGATTTTCCTCTGTCTGAGTAAATCACATGGATTCGATTTAATAGTTGGGGTTGCTCAATTGGAAAAACACATGACTCATATTCCAAATACTGGCAATCTCCAGGTGTTCCTGGTTACGCTAAACCAGTGAGCATCTGCTCTCACATCCTGCTTTGTGAAGTTAAAATGTTCAGTCGCTTCAATTCTTGTTGGGCTTCCCACTTACCTGGCAGGGTGGGTTTTTAGCAAGAAGCAAAGATTTCACCAATGTTTACAATAGTGAGTTCCCCCAGCCCCTGGTAGGCTTTATCTTCAAAGCTGTGGGTTTTACAGACCAGGATCACCTAGAAGTGTAAGTATTTTTACAATTCTTCCTGTTAATTTTTTTCCATAAATGTAAAATGTCTCTAAAAATAGTTAACATTTAATGAGAATAAAGTTATAAAGCAAAAAATACTCTCTTGCATTTCTGGAGGTCAACCCACTTTAAGAACCCTGGGAACTTCTCTGTGACAAATCTTGTTGGCTGCGATGTGTAGTCCCTCTGGTTCCCTCTAGTGGAATAGAATAAATTGCACTTTCTATACTTTAAACCTTTCCAAATGAAATCAAATGAAAACACAAAAACCAGCAAGCATTCATAAAACAACATTTTGCCTTCCAGAAAAATCACTCTATATCCGGAAATGATGGGAAAGTCTCACCTGTCACCTTTCTGAGCAGACATAAGAATATGAGCCAGAGACAGAACTGTCCTGGCTGTCCCCTGCAGATTGCTATCTACACAGTTTCAGATTCACACCAGTGACTGTACTTTCCAAACATGGAGCACAAGAGGTCTTAGAACACATCCGCATTTTATGTTGAATCCATATCATTGCCTGTACCTGTTTCATCTTCCGTAGAGAGGAGAAAAAGAAAAAAAATTAATCTGGCTGAATATTTCCTGTGTTCAGATCAGGTAACTTGATGTTTGTGAAAATGCTAGAGACATCACAGTAGAGAGCTGAATTTATGGGAATGACTCCTGTGTTTCTTGCCTGCCTTACTCCTGGACCTGGAATAGGTCAGCAGTCTTCTGTGGGGGAAGCCTTTGGTCAGAATATGGAGTCAGTGTCAACCGTTCTGTTACGAAGGCTGGTAGCCCCGGCTGCCTGGGGAGAAAGCATATCTCTGAGTAATTTCCCTGGGCTGTGGAAGGCCAGCCTCAGAGTCAGCTATTAGGCATCCAGTTTCCATCCTTCATCAATAGAGAAGAAAACCAGACTCTGGAATGCAGATGTGTTTGGTTTGAGTCGTCTATTACCAGTGGACTATTGCATCCCAGAGGAGTGAGTGTTCTAGTGTGATGTAACTGACAGATCTTGAGAATGGAGAAGCAGCGAATAGCACGAAGAGACAACTGTGTATTCTAGATGCAGTCACATTCAGAGCTGCATACCTGTGCCCACTGAGGATTCCAGTCTCTACTTCTCTTTCCAATCTGCCTTCTCTCTGTGACTACAGACAACATTGTGGACCTGGTCTTTGTGTGCCCGCTCTTGATTCTAGTCTCCACATCTCCTCCTAATCTGCATCATCTCTGTGCCCACAGACAATATTCTGGTCCTGGCTTTGGGGGATAATTTCTTGGACTCTGAAACAACTATTTTCTTTGCTATGTTTCCCATAATACAGTGAGGGTAGCCATTATACATGCCAATCCCTTCAACTCATTCAAACTGAAACTTTTTCAGGAGCCAGAGCGATGGCTCTATTGGTAAAGTGCCAGGCACACAAATACAGGGACCTAAGTATGGATCCCCAACACGCCTGTAAAAGTTGGTAATGCCAGTATGAAGGGAGAAGAGTTGAGACAGATAGTTTCCTCTTTCACCAGCCACTCTAGTCAAATCAATGAGCTCCACATTCAGAAAGAGACTCTGTCTCAATATTACGATGGAGAGTATTTGAGGAAGGACCTGACATCACCTTCTAGCCTATACACACACATGAATACATACACACACAGAGACACACAAACATATACAGGCACACAGACACACACACATATACGAATACATACATGAATACACATGTGTACACATATATACACATACACAAGTATACACATCTACACACATACATACAAAAACCTCAAATATTTCCTGCCAATTATGAGTATAAATAGATCCATAGTTTATATATATAGCGAAATACATATATATTATAGCTTATGGTTTGTCTCTCTGTACTTATAGCTTGATTTTTAATAAATGTAATTAAATAAGCCTAAAGGAAAGGGTAATATTTATATAGTAATAATATAACAATAGATAATGCTGTATGTCACTGTCCTTGCTTTATAAACAATAATTATTCCAAGCGATAGTGGCACACACCTTTAATCCTAGCATTCATAAAGGCAGGAGAATCTTTGAGTTCAAGGCTCACCTGGTCTACTGAATGAGTTCCAGAATGTCCAGGGCTTCACAGAGAAACCCTGCCCAAATAATAAACAAACAAAAAAAACAGTAATAATGCTTGTATTGGTGACTGATAATGAACCCAGCATATCATAGGCTAGATTTGTAAGCAAATTTTCTGAAGACATAGCATAAGCAAGCTATTTATGTAGTTGCAACTTCTTGGTATGAATTAATGTGTCTGAATGTCAAGATCCAAGAATGCTTATGAAAATAATTTATGGGGTCAGAATGTAATATTTGATAGTTTGCTCTGATATGTGAAGCCATAAGTTTGATTCCCCAGTGAAGGCAGAAGTCACAAAATAATCCCACACTAGTTCAGAATTATGAATAATAAAGAGTTATTTATTTAGAGGAAACTTACATATCCACTGTCCTAGAGAACAGTCCTCTGCATGAATGGGAAACAGGAACAGAGTCTAGCAGCCAGAAGCAAGAAAGAGTGCACACTTTAGAGCTGCATTTACACTTTAAGAGACCATGCCCAAGTGGGATGGTCTCTTAAAGGCTATTGGCTGAAGGAGCAGAAGGAGCGCCCATAGCACCCCAGCACTTCGTAACTATGGGTTGTGCACACCCCTACACTCCTAGCCCTTGGGAAAAGAAGACAGGAAGATTAGAAATTCACGGTCACTCTATTACATAGCAAGTTCATGGACTCACTGGGTTACATGAGACCCTGCAAAGTAAAATATAAAAACAATGATTTATGGACACTTTTTAAAGCATAGGAAAGTTTGCTTAGCTACAATGAACGGGGCTTTTGTTTTGTTTTGTAATTAAACAGGCGTTCTAAAGAGGTATATATTCCTAGAGCTTTATGTAGAATTAGATACATACACGTGCCTCTTCCTAGAGCCACAGGTTTATCATTTTCATCAGATTTATAACCACGAGAAGGCTAAATCCAATAGTTATATTGTGAAGTTTCTGTGGCAGTAGCCATTTAAATATAGAAACTAATAACGGTTATCAAAAGTACTTGTAAGACATAATAAAATAAACCATTAGGGGCATGGTTTACTTGAGGTCTTAATTGGATTATTAGTTTGTGACTTAACATCTCTTCAAGTATTATTAGGCTTTCCTGATAGGGAAAAAAGACATTGTTCTTACATCCATCCTCATTTAGATAAACCTTTGTAAAACAATGATTTCAGCATGGCTCATTTTACTTACACATAAAACCATCATCATTTCAATAGAAATTGAGAAGGCTTTCATATCCACAGGTAAAATATTACAAATAAATGTAGATTTTAAAGTATAATTACATTGAATGACATAAGGTTAAAGCTGATGATTTACTTACAATCATTACTACCTTGATTTAAACATTTAAAAGATGCCACCACAACTTTTGACATGGCCTGATTTCTAAAATTTGCCTAAAGAATTGCCAGTCAGTAGAAGCTGTTGAACTTATGATCTGAACATTGATGCTGTAAAGCTCTTTGCATGGTTCACATATGGAAGACATCTTCAATGTTGCTGCTAAGCACAGGAATAAGCTTACCATTGCTGGGATTTAAGTGATCATGGGTCATCAAATTAATCCAAGTGAAATTAAGCCAAATGAACTGAGGAGTAAAAATCATTTCAACTAAACAATATCCTTGGCTATCACCTTCATTTTAATAAACACTTATTAACTAACATAGTGATGGTATTTCCCATTAAAAAGAGTTCAATGAAAACCATCCTTTACAAGGCCATTGTCATCACGGCTAGAAATATGAGGTTGTACACCAGTGCCTATGTAGGTGGTATGTATAAAATGTATTTTGAGGCTGCTAGAGATCAGATCCTAGTGTTCCTCCAAGACCACTGTATTGGAGGCCTGGTCCCTATGTGGCTCTATGAGGAAGTGTTGGAGTCCTTAGAAAGGAAATAGTGTAGTGAAGGCCTTTGAGGAGTTGGGAGCTGTAACATGAGGGCCTGCTTTTTTGGGTTTCTGTCCTGCCTGGTTTCCCATAGTCATTAGGTTCCAAAGAAAATCACACAGAGGGTCTATATTAATGATAAACTGATTGTCCCATTAGCTCAGCCTTCATATTAGCTCTTATAACTTATGTTAGCCCATTATTCTAGCCTATGTTAGCCACATGGCTCGGTACCTTTTTCAGTGAGGCAGGTCACATCCTGCTTCTTCGGTGTTTGGACAGGACTGGGGAGGAATGGGCTTCCTCCTTCCCAGCATTCTCCTGTTTTCATTGCCCTACTTTACTTCCTGTCTGGTTGTCCCACCTATTCTTCCTGCCTGGCCAATCAGCGTTTATTTAAAACATGATTGACAGAATACAGGCAATTCTCCTGCACCAGGGAGCATGACTCTAAAGGGGACTGTATAACTCTTGTTCCCTCCTTTGTTTCTCTTTTTGATATCTTCGCCATAAGATGGGTAATTTTCTGTTCTACCTTGTGCTTCCAGAACTTGCTGCCATATGTCCAAGGTAATGGGGCCAACCTATTTCAGACATGATCTCAAAAACCATTACCCAAGATAGACTATCCACCACCTAGACTAATTTTCTCAAGTATGCCACAGTAACAGAACACTAACACACACTGAGCTGTATTTCATAAATGTTGGTTTCTGGAGATTTAGACAAATCTACGTGTTTCTGCAATATGATTCCACTGCAAGCATAAGCATGTGGATAATGAGATGGCATCAGAAATAGAAAGCTGGGATATACCTGGATCGCAGAGTGCTTACCCAGAATTCACAGGGCCCTAGCTCCATTCCAGAAAGTCAATGAAATTCATCTCTATGACTTAAACAGAGTGCATAGCAATCAAGCTGTTGGCACCAACAGCTGAATTCTGAAAGGTGAGCTTACTCTCACTGGCTGAACAGTAACAACTGAATTCTCAACAGCCCTTTTATGCAAGCTGGGCCCTTTGGAGTCCTTTTTCTGTCTGGCCAACAAGACAGCAAGTTCAGGAGCCTGGAGAAAGATGTTGAGACTGTACACCAACAATAGGACCCCTCAGATATGCTGTTTTGTAGGGAACAATGGAGTCGGCTCACTCTACCTGCCTTGAGAGGCATATGTCATAGATTTTTCAGGTGAGAGTCCATGGCTCCTGGGGCACAATGTGCCTTCCAGTTCCCAAGAGACAGATTCCCTCAGGCAGTGAAGTGTTCAGGCCTCTTTGTGTTTCTTTGTCTGGTCCCTAAATAGTCAAGGAAGCACGAAGACTTGACAGGACTTAGACATTAATCTTGTGTCCCCTGTATGACTTGCACACTTCACTGCTTCCTGGCTACCACAACTATATTGATTCTTGCAATTGGCCTTATATTCTGTTTCTGATACAGATATAAAAAGTCTGATTGCTCGCAATAAAACTGTCTCAGTCTACTTAGAAAGTGTTGTAAATAGAACCAGCCTTCTGAGTGCTGCTTCACTTAGCAAGGCAGGGCCCAGCACTTCATAAAGCAGCTAAGGTCTTCATGCCTTTTTGAGAAACCATTTTGTCTTAGTCTCAATCCACTTAGCCTTCCAATCCATTTAAGTGATACTGTGGATGGTTAATTTACACTTAAATACTGAAGAACCACTTGACTAAAGGCCAATATCTCATAGGCCCACACTAGAATGTTGGCACCACTAAAATACTTACAAACATATCCAGCGCCTCCCACATCACAGAGTTTTCTGTTTGGATCATGCAGTTTCAAGGAGTATTTCAAACAACTGGAGATGGCACTAGAACTGAAAATCGTGCACTAGTTATATGTTTAAAACTATTTTTAAAAATGTTTTTTACATTAAAACTGTAGCATTTGGGGTCTAGAGAGGTGGCTCCACAACTAAGAACATGCATGGCCCCTCCGGATGACCCAAGTCAAGTGGTTCATAAACTGCCTGTAATTCCAGCTCCACAGGATATGGTGCCCTCTCTTGGCCTCTGCAGGTACCTGTGCTCAGGTACACACAGCACACACACACACACACACTCACACACACACACATGATTAAAAATAAAATAAACTTAATGTAACACTTTCTTCACCCAAAGAGCAGCAACTCTGTAGTAAGATACCACTTCACATACTGGGGTGGCATAGATAGGTAGGTAGGTAGGTAGGTAGATAGATAGATAGATAGATAGATAGATAGATAGATAGATAGATAGATAGACAGATAGATAGACAGACACAGAGAGAGGCAGATATTTCGTGTGTGTGTGTGTGTTTATTAGTATGATGGCTCATGCCTGCAATCTACAGTACTAAAGAGGCTAAGACAAGATGGGTGCCATGAGTTTGAGGCCAGCCTGAATTACAGAATAAGAAAGTCCTTGTCAAGACGGGGGAGGGAAAGGAGGTGGAGGAGGAAAAAGAGGAAGAAGAGGAAGAAATCCAGATCAATTGAACTTTGCATCCTCAGACATTATTCGTGAAATTATAAATACTGCAGCCACTTTGGAAAACAGCTTGGAGGTTTTTCAAAATGTTACTACAGAGTTTTCATGGGGCACAGCTGTTCTAGTCTCTGTCTGGACTCAGTGGACTATCAAACACGCAACCATACAGTTGACAATAATGTTGATAATGGTGCCCGAGAGCAGCAACAGCCCAAATGAACCTCAAAGTGATGAAGGAATAAACAAAGCAGAGTATACCAATGGAATGGAATATTATTTGACCATGAAAAGAAATAAAGTAGTGGCACATGATAATCTTTCACAAACGTTAACTGAAAACATACAAAAGACATATTATACAATTCTATTTCTATCAAGCGTTCAGAATAGGCAAATCCATAGGGAAAGCAGATTCATGGCTGGTAGAGTACAAAGTTTCTTTCTGTGGTGCTGAAATGTTCTGTAGTAAAAACTGGTAATGCTCACACAGCACTATGAGGATACAAAAAGGGAGGAAAGAAACAATAATTAATGAATTAAATTTTAGGAATCATAATTGCTCTTACAGAGTGACTATTTTATTTTTAAATAGGTTCTTCCCTACTTGACCTGGAACTCCCTAAATAAACCAAGCTACCTTGGAGCTGAGTCATCCACCTGCCTCTCTTTTCTGAGTGCTGCATTAAAGGTGTGTGCCACCACGCCTGACCCCGCAAACTTACAGCATGTTGGAAAAATGCTGTAGTCTTCCTCAGTGTCTTCTATAGTTGAGGTTATATTATGTTTATATACTTAAAGTTTTAAGATCACACAATCTTATTACAAACACCAAAACATAAATTTAAGGGCTGTGCAAACGCTCTCTTAAGATCATTTATCACAATAAAATTTTCTACAGAGAACTTAATGCAGGGTGCACATTACTTTAGGCCCTTTAAGTATATCTTCAAAGTTACTCTAACAATTTTACAGGGTAGGTAATTTTAGTTCCGTCTTTCTCCAGATTAAATTAATTATCAAGGTTAAATTAATCTTACAGTTCATGAGTAGTGAAGCCAGTCTCCAGTTTATTACTACTACAAAGTAGTGAGAATTATCTTTGATTGATTGAAGACCACGCTTCCTTTGCGCCTAGGTCTACGCTTAATTGAGATCTTCAAGCTGCCCACCTGTCCTCCAGAAGGTTGTCTGAAAAGTGCAGAGAACACAGTCTGCTTCAGGATCTGAGTCATCTTTGATGCCACCTAATGTGCCCTGTGTGACCAACAACGGAGACACAAACCCACAGTTTGCTGAGAGCAGAAGTTTAAGGGCTTCCTGGCTTTCTAGAGATCCAGGTGAAAAGTCCCAAGAGTCCATTTCTTGCCTTCCTTTGCCCTTTAATATCAGCTGGTCCACAGCCAAATCTATTCCTCCCACCTCCTGGCCTTGGTTATGGTCTTCCTAGTCTCCTGTCCAGACAATGCTCACAGTACTCCAAATCTATTCCTCCCACCTCCTGGCCTTGGTTATGGTCTTCCTAGTCTCCTGTCCAGACAATGCTCACAGTACTCTCCTGTATGTCACACTGGGTCGTTCTACTTGATGATAGCTTATCCAGTTTTCCTGAAATCTATAGGAGCTGCTGGACACTTCTAATAAGCCAATGTAATCATATCGATGAGAATCCTTTCCAAAGGATAAAGTGTAAATGTTTAGAATGGAATCCAGAACACTTAGAACCTCATGTAACCTCAGCTGTCCATCTGAAAACCCCTTCTCCAGGTCCCATCACAACATGAGTGAGGCTTTGACATATCAGCAACTCATTTCTGCTCTGGGCTGTGAGAGCAGTCATCCATTCCCGCTGGGGAAAGTGACTGCTGGTTGAGAAGCTCAATGAAGATGCAGGCCACACAGTGTCCTGTTTGTGTCCTCTAGACCTGTGGCATCTTCTGGTACAGACAGACACCGAAAAGAGAAAAGAGAATGCGTAAACCATCTCCAAATGTCAAGGTCTATATTTACATAAATACAGGCAGATGTTCAGAGAAGTTCTCAGCTAGTCCAGTTAGGGAATTTGGCCACATAAGGAGTCTCCATTGTCAAAATAAACACAGAAAGTGCAAACCGGCAGTTATGGTATTCTATTCTCATAAATATGGACTCTTATGCTGCACATAAGGGTTTCTTCAACTTTCAGCATAGAATGGTACAAACTAACGAAAGGAAAACATGCTTGTGTCAGTCACACCAATGCAACTCTTTTCACCTTGAATGTCACTTTATTAGTTTTTAATCTTTATCTTTATACATTTGAATGAAAATATAATTACATCATTTTCCTCTTCCCTTTACTCCCACCAGTCCCTCCCCAGTCCTTCCCTCCAGCTCCTTCCATGCTTCCCTTCATTGATAGCTTCTCCTTCCCAGATTACTATTGTTAGATACATATACACAAAGATAAAAGTACGACTTGCTGGGTCCATTTTTGTTGGTGGTGTGTGTATGATTTCAGGACTCAGTACTTTGTAATGGTTAACAAACTAGGGAGCTCATCCCTGGGAGAAGCTAATGTTCCTTCTCTCAGTGGTCATTAGCTGCTGAAGCTTCTTGTATAACAGTGTGTGTGTGACTCTCAGATACTTCCCCCTTCCCCATTAGCATGGCTATTGGTATTGCCATTATTCAGATCTTGTTTATACTGCTATTTCTGCGACAGCTATTTCAGCAGACTTCTTGGTATACTGGCTCTTACCGTCTTCTACACCCACTTCTACAGCCATGCTCCCTGACCCACAGAGGCAGTGTCTGTTGATGTAACTGGATCCCTACAGTTTTGTTGATCTCTGCGTTACATTCAGTTGTGTTTTCCTGAAGGGTCTCAGTTGGCTATAAAGAGGAGCATCTTTGATGGGGGAGTGGTAACTACATTTATCTGTAGAAGCAAGGATAAGATTGAGGATGTGAGGAATTATTCTAGTCTGGCAATAGACTGTCTTCTAAGATCCATGACGTCATACCCTGGGAAGTTACCAAGGTCTCCATGATCAAGGCATGATCTACCTCCTGTTGAGTAGGCTGTCTGTTCAATTGGACACCAACATGTGAGAACCTGTAGTACGAGGGCTGCCGGCCACATCGCACCGCCCGGCTAGCTTAACCCCCGAAAAAAAATCACACAGAAATTGTATTAATTAAATTACTGCCTGGCCCATTATAACTAGCCTCTTCTTGGCCAACACTAACATCTTGACTCAACCCATTTCTAATAATCTGTATGTCACGATATCATAATACATAATAATGTAAACGAGGTCATGGTTTACCGGGAGAGATTCTAACCTATGTCTGTCTCAGACCGGAGATTCATGGTGTCTGCCTGTCTCTGCTTTCTTCCTCCCAGCATCCAGTTCTGTCTACTTCACCTACCTAAGTCTGCCCTATAAAAGGCCAAGGCAGTCTCTTTATTCAACCAATGAAAGCAACACATAAACAGAAGAACCTCCTATACCAAGAGCCACTTACTGCACCTTTATGTTGAGCTTGACATGCTGTTTAGTGTTTTGGTTCGTGGATGACACAGCTGGGTAGAACCATTAATTACTCGCTTTGCAGCCTGCTTGATATTTTCTTGTACCATGGAAGCTAAACCACAGGAAGGAGACATTCAAGTTAGATTCAGGTCAGTTCATCCTAGTCCTGTGTCCTAAGCACTCTGTGTCTTCAGCAATAGGGACTTACCTTCAGCCTCTGGGAGGCAACCAAGAACAATAGTTTATATTGTTTTGGGAATCTCTTGGACTATCCTGATCAGTCATTCTAAAAGAGGTTTCTCATATTTAGTGCTGGGGTTTTTGTTAGTCTATGGGTCCCAAAAGCCCCTTGGAGGATGTGTCATCTGGTATGTTGAGGTCAAGATGGGCAAGTAATTGCTTTATTAGCGGTGGTAACTCCTCTGGCCCTGAGTTTCATGTACTCAGTCATTGTTTACTAAGTACTTATACCAGATGCTGATTTGAGTCAGTAGGGATACAAGAAGGAACAACACACGGAGTTCCATGGTTAATCATAACTGTCAGCATGATGGGTTTCAGAGTCACCTAGGGGACCGCCTCTGGGAATGTCTCTGTAGGGGTTATCTATATGAAGTTAGCCTCTAGGCATGCCTGAGAGGGATATCTTCATTAGGTTAGTGGAGGCGAGAAGACTTGGGCAACACCTTCCCTGGGCTGGAGTCCTCCATTGAATAAAAGTGAGTTAGATGCAAAGATCAATTCTCTGCGGAAGTGACTGGGTGTGCCATGTGACCAGAAGCCTCCACTGTGGACTTTCCCTGAAACTGTGAGCCAGAATCAGCCCTTCTTTCCATAAGCTGCTTTTGTCATGTATTTCAACATTATAGTGAGATGGGTAACTAATACTTACAGTGGTTGTTCTTTCGGACATTTGACTTAAATAAACATTTAACAAAATATATAAAGATTTATGAAGGAAATGCGAAGTGCTGTGGTGGATAGCTGAGGATGGGGATCTACCTTTGGATCCACTGAGAAAGGTATATTTCAGATGAGAGCTGAAGGGGGGGGGGACATGCAAAACCCTAAAGAAAAGATGTTTCCGTCAGAGGAGCCTGCCAGAGAAGAGGCAGTGGGGCTGCACAAGGACTTCTGGGCAGCAAGCAGGCACTTGCATAAGACCAAATAGGAGACTAAATAGGCTAAAGAAGAAGATATAATGGGTCCACAGCCTCATGATCAGCGATGAGGGAAGACCCACAAAGCCAAGACACTGCTTCCTTGACCCTTCTTGCTCAGCATTCACATCCTTGCCATCTCACAGCTTAAACACCCCATCTCAGGGCTTCTGTTTGTTGAGATCTGTCTCCTGGGAGAAGCCTGTTCCCTCCACATCCAAACCACATAGGGCTCTACATGGCCAGTCTCCTACATGTCATCCCTCCCCACTTCCTGCGGTTTTGCTGTTGTGTTTTCTACGATTCATGATCCTTTACTCCTCAAAGCTTCTAAATAGTCAGTCTGGGATGTTTCTCTGCGTCTTCTCACCGTGATTGGAACTGGACCATCTCCCAAGCACACTGCTTTCTCCACAATCCTTTGAGGTGGACCATTCTCTCTCATGCCCCACAGATTGCGGGGCTTGGAGTGGGGCAGAGGCTCTTGCTGGTTTTCACGCTACTTCTCTTTCTTCACCTATACACACCAATACTTTGAGCCTCGTATCATCAGCTCATACCCCTCCACTACCTGTCATGATAGCTGTCATTTGCTAACTTCCAGCTCATCTACCTGGCTTTCCAATGGGTCATAGATCCTTCCTTCCTTCTCCACACCACTGCACCAGCCGTGCCCGTCTCAGCCAATGAGAACGCTTTCTGTATTCTCCAGGTAAAACCCTTGCCGCTGTCCTCGACGTCCCCTTCCATGTGTCTCGTCCAACCTATTGCTATTACCATCACCCTCAGCGGCAACCCCCAGAGTGTGATGCTCCCTCCACACCACGGTTGCCTCCCTCTATCCCTAGATGATCGCAGACAGCAGCCTCTGAATAGCTTTTCCTACTTATGTATGTATTTGCTTCCTGCAACAGGGACTCTTAAAGACCTCGTTACATTATCACTAACTCAAGGACTGAAATCATAGCACAAGCTTTCTTCCTATTTTCCTGAGTGCAAAAGCTGAAGGAAGTCCCAGGGGTGGCCTACTTAACTCGAGACTTCCTGGCCCTGGGCTATTCACAGCAACATTCATTAGGCTACGTCCTGTACTGATTCTCGGAAATCAGATTCGTCCCTGCCTCAGAGCACCGGAGCTGCCTGGAGGCGCTCCTCGCAGATCTTCCCCCAGAAAATCCTCTCCTCTTTAACACACTAATCAAATGTCAGCTCCTTCCAAACGTAAGCACAAAACTGAGCTGTTCCTGCCCTCCCAGCATTCCTCAGTCACATCTATGCTGCTCTCGGTTTTATTTGTCCTGCACACTGCGATGTCATTATTAAATTTAGTATTCATTAGCATCTGGTCTACAATGTTCCCCAAGGACCCACATTTAAATGCTTGGTCCCCAGGGTGATATTACTAAAAAATGATAGAACTTTCATTGGGTGGTAAGAGAAGTAGGGAGTTAGGCCATTGGGGTTCACCCTTGAAGGGGATAAAGGAACCCCAGCCCATTCCTGTCGCTGTGAGGCGAATGGTCTTCCTCTACCATAGAGTCCTGTCATGAAGCACTGTGGCTTCACAGGTCCAAAGCAGCAGGGCAAAGGGATCCTGGACGGAGCCCTCTGAAACCCTGACTATGGCAAACACTGCCTCCTTCTAAAGTGTTTATTTTAGGTGTTTCATTACAGCAACGGAAAGACAAGGAACACTAATTCCTTCTGTTAGCAGAATGTAGATCCCAGGAGGCAGAGATTCGGTTTTGTCCTGTGCGTTCCTGTTGCCTCCTTCCCCACTGAAGATCCATGTCTTTGGACTCACAGCACGAGATGAAGAAGTGGGGTTACACAGAGAGAAATTAGAGCCTTTGGGTAACTGATGCGATCCAATTAACTCTCATCAAGGGGGCTGTGGTTGTGCTGTGGCACCAGTTACAGGGCAAGCTCCGGGGGACATGGAAACTAGACTCACTGTGTGACCTGGAGATACTACTGCAGAACATTGTTGACTGAGCCATCTAAAAAAATGGAGACACTCAAGGGGACTCAGTGCTTGGCGTTTTCAGACACAACGTTTGAATGACTTGTGGATCACCTGAGAAAAAGTGGATCCTGAGGTCGGGCAGTGGGCCCTAGGTCCTCTTTGCTGCCTTGCCTCCAAGGCTGCTGATACCCTTTCCTGGCTCAGCCACCACTGCCTGCCACGGAGATGACCAATGGGACACACTGCCAAGGGTCATGACTCCTCCTGTGATCTAGATGATGGGAGACAGGAGCTGTGAGGGCCTGGGCAGACTACCCAGCCTTTCACAGAGCAGCTTCCTGTTATGACTTCCCCACTAGGCTTGGATCTCCCTGCACTGAAGTCTTTCTCCTTCACTTTTGAAAGTATGTCTGCCAGGAGGCATAATGAGAAGATGGCAGGGGAAACAGTGGCCCAGGACGTAGTGGGGTTTCCTTTAGAGCAATGCAGGGGGAAGATGCTGAACATCCAAGGAAATGTGGGTGGGGGGCAAGCTTCAGCATGTGTGTAGTAATAGGCTCCGCGGGCTGCGTCCCCGGCACCCGGCCGCCCACACGGCTAGCTTTACCCGAAATAATTACATGGAAACTGTATTCTTTTAAACACTGCCTGGCCCATTAGTTCTAGTTTCTTATTGGCTAGCTCTTACATATCGATCTAACCCATTTCTAATAATCTGTGTAGCTCCACGAGCTGGCTTACCAGGAAAGATCTTAACCTGTGTCTGTCTGGAGTGGGAGAATCATGGTGACTCCTTGACTCAGCTTCTTTCTCCCAGCATTCTGTTCTGTTTACTCCGCCTACCTAATTTTATGTCCTATTAAAGGGCCAAGGCAGTCTCTTTATTTAACCAATGAAATTAACACAAGCCAGAAGACTCTCCCCTATCACATGTGAGAGGGAACGGTGGTTAGAATTTAAAGATCCAGGGCTTAGAGGTGGCTTAGTCTGGAAGGGAAGGCGCTTGCTGTGCAAGCATGAGCACCTATTTTCAGATCCCCAAGGTGCAGGTAAATACCAGGCGCTATGGCTGCCACTCCAGTACTGGGAACAGGATGCAGAAGCAGGCGATCAGTGGAGCCTGCTGTCCAGCCAGTCTAGTTAAAATAGGAAGCTCCAGGTCCAGTAAGAGACCCTTTCTCAAAACCTAAAGAAGAGGGTGATGGAGGAGACTCCCGGCTTCAGCCTCTGGCTGCCACATGGACACACATGTGCATGTATGCACACATAAACATATACATACAAACACATACACCCAAACACATAAGGGAAGAAAAAGTCAACTATGATGATACCAGACATCTTACAGGAATTACCATGATGGCAGTACCCATGCCACCAAAATGGGCGGACCCTTGTCACACCATCATTGGTGAAGCGGCCCTCAGGCATTGTGGGCCCAGAGAGGTCACATTTGGCCATTAACTTTACTTCCCCTTGGTAAGAAGCAACAAATATTACTTCCCCCCCTTCTCTCTCACAGGGCTCTATTCAGCATGAGGCAGGAGACTAACTGTATGGTGACTGCCCTTTGATGGGCAGCATTGCTGCTGTTCTTTACAGAAACACCTTTTATCTCACACAGGGAAGTCTTCCGTGGACGCCTTGGAGTCTGTTACTATTGCTTTCCATCTTTTGTGGTTTTGTGGCTTTTTTTCTCACTTTAGTGTCTATCCTTCCCTTGTTTTTTTTTTCAACTGCTATGCGAAATGATTGCATTCAGTTTTCTATATTACTAAAATTCAGTTTCTTCTCAGAGCAACACCTGTCACTTAGATCCCTCTTCAGGACAGTGACACGCTGCAGCTCCCAACACCCACCTACCCTACCCCTTCACAGTGCTGGAGTGAAATCCAATTAAATTTTAAACTGAACAGGGGAAAAGAGAAAGAGACTGCTATACTTGAAAACCCATTAAATTCTCAATGGCCAGAACACTAAAAATATCGGCTCAGGATTGCTCCTAAGAGGATTTAAACATATCTGGATAGAAGTCATTACACACAAGGTGTTCAACTTTAAGGCAGATCATTCAGCGGCCCTGTGTGATCGACCATTTCACGGACATAGGAAGTCGCTGTCTGCCTTCTTTCCAAAATAAATAAAACGCATAGATCATAAGATCTTAGTTAAGATAACATATCCATATAGACGACCTTGTTATTTCACTCTGCTCTAAATCTACTAAGGGACCGTGGAAATTATTTCTTAAAGAATTTCTCCAGGGCTGTTAAACAATCCGAAAAATAACTTGCGATGAAAATATTCAGCTCTGTCTACCAAGAAATTGCTTTTATAGAGAGAAATGTGAATTGCCCGAATCGCCCTTGTTTGCCTCTTTCCTGCAACTGAAAACGCTGTGTTCCTTTTTGGTAGCATATTAAATTCTTGCATCCTCAATACTGCCAAAAAATTGCCCTAGCAATTTAAACATGACAATCTGTTCACCCAAGGCATGGAACCCACTCTTTTTGGAGTTGGGAAACCCAAAAGAGTTGGTGCCAATTTATTAGCGCATGATACATCCAGCGTCTGTGTTGGAAATGCAACATTGACTGTACTTCCATTATGGTAACCGTAAATGCCACGAAATTTACCACCTCGACCACTGTTCACTGCGCAGTTCTATGACCCTAAGTATTGTCTTATGATTAGCATCATCAACCTTTTCCAGATCTGCATCCGCTTCCCCAACGGAAACCTTGCAGCATTCAACGCTAATTCTCCATCCCCTCCCCACCGTCCTCCCCATCTCCTGACAATCACTGTTCCACATCTTGCCCCTGTGAATATGAATGTTACAGGAGCTCATATAAGAGAATCCTGCAGTGTCTGCCCTTCTGTGACTGTTGTATTGGACTTAGCATAGTGTCTTCCTGCTTCATCTGTCGATAGTATATGAGAAAAGATTGCTTTTCAAGATTTACCAATTCCCTATTATATGTCTACAGTGTAGTTTATATATTCATCTATCCATGGATACTTTAGTACCCTTCACACTTGGGCTGTTGGAAATGATGCTGCTGTGAGTGTGCATCTGCAAATAGAGAACTCAAGAACCCCGTCAAGAGACGGGGAAACTAAAGAAATGACTCTGCAGTTAAGAGCACTCCATGCAATCATGGGGACTAGGGTGAAGATCCCAGTACCCACATGACAAACTAGACATCACACACACACACACACACACACACACACACACACACACACACACAGAACCTCCTCTCTGAGGGAGGGGGAGAGAAAGGGGGAACTGAAACAGGATTATTGGGGCTTGCTGGCATGCAGCTCAGTTGAAAGAATATAAACTCTGGATTGAGGGAGAGACCTTGCCACAAAGGCATAGGAGGAGAGCGATGTGGGGGGATAAAAAAAACACCTCCTGCCTCTATACAGACCCAGGCACATGCACATATACAGACATATGTGCATAAACTCAAGGCCACATGAATATATACATATATACATATATGAAGAAGTAGTTTCTTTATAAAGATCATAAAAGGTAACAATTATGAACACTCAATCCATTCTTCCTAGGTCATTTTGCTTTACAGCCAATGAAGAGAGTAATATCAACTTTAATCTGCAGGTGGCAGCAAATATCCAATAAGCTAAATAAAATATTTGGCAACAGAATTGCAGCTTTGTTTCTGTGCTCAGTTCTTTTAAATTGTGCTCAGTTCTTCTTTAGCTTCTGCTGTGGTTTGATGGCTTAAGCATTTCTCCCAAATGTTCACATAGTTAAATTTTATCCTTATTTGGAGTTAGTAAAAGGGATTGGGGATTTAACCCAGTGTCTGTCTGGAGGTGGGAGTTTGGAGGTGATTAGTATAAGGTTTGGTCATTAATGGAAGCCCTGTGACCAATTACTGAGACTATGAAAAGAAGGGGACCACCAGCTCTTTGTTGTGTGATGATCTGCACTTGCTCTTGGACTCTGACGGCATTAGGGTATTTATCAGATGATGCTCATTTGGTTTTAGGCATTCAGACCAGGGGCCATTTTGGTTTGCTTGTTTGTTTCTCTTGTTAGTTAGTTCTTGTTTGTTGTGAAACAAGATTTCACATCCACAATGCAGCTCAGGCTAATCTTGAGCTCCGGATTTTTCTGCCTTGGTTTTCTGGTGTGGGAGTTACAGGCATGTGCCAGCACACCTTGCTCCAAAACCTTGCTTCATTAAAATGTATCCAGTCCGTGGTATGTTGTTAGCATCAGAAAAACAGATAATACTATCTCCTATGTTCAATGTAAGGAACACTACATCTGAAGTGGGGTTTCTCTTATTATTATTGTTTATTCTTCTCTCATACAATACATCCCGACCACAGCCTCCCCCCTCCCTTCACTCCTCAAAGTCTCCCTCCACCTCCCCTCTACCCCAGATCTACTGTTCCTCTGTTCAGAAAAGAGCATGTCTCCCAAGGACATCAACCAAACACAGCCTAACAAGATGCCATAAGACTAAACACAAACCCTCATATAAAGACTGAACGAGGCAATCCAGTAGGAGGAAAAGGGTCCCAAGAGCAGACAAAAGGGTCAGAGATGCCTTTACCCCCTACTGTTAGGATTGCCACAAAACCCCAAGCTAAACAACCACAGCATATATGCAGACAACCCATGCAGGCTCCACCGTTGCCACTTCAGTCTCTGTGAGCCCTGCTTAATTGACTCTGTGGACCACGTTTTCCTGTTGTCCCTGATCCCTCTGGCTCCTACAATCTTTCATCCTGCTCTTCCATAGGATTTCCTGAGCTCCACTTAACGTTTGTCTGTGAGCCTCAGCATCTGCCCCCACAAGCTGCTGGAGGAAGCCTCTCTGATGATGACTGGACTAAACACCAATCTATGAGTATAGCAGAATATAATTATTTCATTGACTTTTTTTTAACCAGTTGTG
This sequence comes from Microtus pennsylvanicus, assembly GCF_037038515.1. Taxonomy (NCBI): domain Eukaryota; kingdom Metazoa; phylum Chordata; class Mammalia; order Rodentia; family Cricetidae; genus Microtus; species Microtus pennsylvanicus. Next base: position 176,740,216 of record NC_134579.1, on the reverse strand, counting down.
TTTGATTCTACCCTAGACCTCTCAGCCATCCAGCTTCCAGCTTTTGGCCATCTTGGCAGCGTCAGGCTAGGGCTCCCTCTGATGGCTTAGATCTCAAGTTAGACCAGTTATTGGTTGGTCACTCACAAAAGCTCTGAGCCACCATGGCCCCAGCACATCTTGCAGGCAGGACAGGTTGTGGGTCAAAGGCTTTCTGACTAAGTTGGTTCCCCAATCCCTCCACTGTAAATCTTGCCTGCTTACAGAAAACAGCCAGTTCCAGCTCAGTATCCCCCATCACCAGGAGTCCTTGCTAGGGTCATCCTCATAGATGCCAGGATGTTTCTATTGCACTAGGTTTCCACATCACTCCCACATGCTCCCAAAGCATCATTTGGGCTAAACTAGTGGAATTTTAAAGGGCAGTAAATCTCAGAATTAGTGTCTGAGTGTTTGGAATTCTACTCTGACTTTTCCCAACCCTTCTGAAATGTCTCAGGTAGCTGCAGGATTTTAATCTTGCCTCATCTTAGAGCTCTGAAAGTGTTGGTGACTCGTGAGGCAATGCTTCTAGCTTGTCTATGTGACAGACAATATTAGTTGTCTAGCCAATATTGTTCTCACTTCCTTCCATCCTAAAAAGTCCAACTTTCAATAATCAGTGCACCCAACTAACATTAACTGCATGTCTTCATGTGCCTTGCAGCCGGCTGTGACCACACCGCACAATGCTGTTCTTGAGACAGAAGTTCAAGTGTGTAGGAAGTGGCAATGCGTTTTCTGAGGGAGCTCAAACCCACCCTGTTTTGTGATGTTTTCTTTTGTTAGCTTTCTACCTAATACTTGGGTGGCCAAAGGGAGGGGCATCTGTATTGAAACAGTGATGATACCAGGAATATTAAAACCACTTACCAAGCTCTGCAAAGTAGAAAAAGGAGCATGGAGCAATGGTGAGCAGACGAGGCACACTCCATACCTGAACACCACTTCAAGCTGGAATCTTCCTGTTACATGAGAAAATTACACTACTTAGATTTACATTAGATAAATCAGAACCAAACTTCTTTGGTTTTTCAAGACAGGGTTTCTCTGGGTAGCCCTGGCTGTCCTGGAACTCATTCTATAGACCATGCTGGCTTCAAACTCATAGAGATCCACCTGCCTCTGACTCCCCAGTGTAAGGATTAAAGGTGTGTGCCACCACTGCCAAGATAGAACCGAACTCTTAAGTGAGAAGAATTGATATTCTCTGAGATGGGTAGCGAGAAATTAAAATTCTGTTTAGAGAAAGAACCAATAAATATCTTGGATTTCTTTTAATTGAGAAAGGTATAAAAGTAGTGTAAAACTGTAGTTTTTAAAATCAGACATGAGTCTATAAATACAAAAACAATGTATGACAATAGTTAAAGTAGTAAGTTAAGAGACTTTTAGATAATGGAGAAATAACATGTAGAGGTCGGATAAACAAAACAGGATGTCTTTTGTTTTACTTATTACTTACATATTTAGTATATGCATGTGAGCCTACATGAAGTGATATGCATCATGTGAGGGTGATGTTTTTAAATAACAAAAGTGGATCTACAGTTTCTAAGACATCTTGTCAAATCCCCATGAATGAAGGAGGCCTTATTCATAACCGTTCAGGGTTTATGATGTTACAGTAACTTGTATCCAAAATGCCACAGTCAAGATAACCCATATCCTAATACATTTTATAAGAATGTTTATAGGTCAATGAACATAGCCAATGTATTCATCTAATGAAACAAACATGTGCCAATGTCTGAGAGAAAAGATGGGAAGGAAGACGAGAGAGGGGGAAAGAGGGAAGGAGAGAGAGATTCATAGAAAAAAGTAAGAGAGTTGGAGAAATTATTCAAGGATCAGAGCACCCAATCGAGCTAGGTAGGAGGAAAGTGAGGGTGAGGGAGGCTAAAGCCAAATCTAAGCCTGTGGCCCTAATTTCTCTTCTATACTTAGAGCAGGTCTCCTCACTTGTGAAGTGAGAGATGTGGAATGTCTCATGATGCTTATAATTTAGCAGCGGAATAAAAAAACCAAGACACACTGTCACAAAGAAAATAGTGTGCTGCAGTATATAATTAATGGCTAAATTATATGGTTTGGTTTTGAGAACTGCTACAGAAATTGAGAGTGCAGAGAAAGCTGTAAGACCAGGGAGAGCTGAGAAGAGTTTCATGGAGGAGCTGGGAACAGGGAAAATTCCCATAGAGAAAAGGGAGACAGAACTTTCTAAGGAGGAAGGAACAAGCCAAGAATGACTGCAGATCATTGGCTTGGTGGTGGGCAGAAAGGAAGGCTCACTTTGGAAAACAGTAGGAATAGATTTATATATGTAGTGTTGTGCTAACCCACAGATGTTCACAAAACTTTGGAAGAAGCAGTTTGAAATCAGGAAAAGTAATTCTTAGAGAATAGAGATAATTCATTATGACATTCCCAACTGCGCTCAAATCCTCAATAATCAGATAAACCAGCTGCATCCCAAGGACTCAGTTTGCACCAAGTATTGGCCCATGGGCCAGCAGATCCATTCACCATCCACCACCCTCCATTATAAAAGAGGGAACACAACCTCCAGAGGGAACTGGCACTTCTAACCCTGAAAGGAGAAGCAAGAAAGTGTTTTCTGCAGTGTGAAAAATACTACACAATGTGAGAAGAAAATTAGCGGATCTTTTTAAAGGTTGATAAAAAAGTTGTCTAGAGTAGGAACCTGAGCTGAGGATATATCACAGGTGCTGGAGTGTTTACCTACCATACACAAATCCTGATTTCCACCCTCAGCACCACATAAATCAGTCATGGTAGCACACACCTCCGAAAGTATAAGAAGATTAGAAGTTCATTGTTGGTTACATAGTGAGTTTCAGCCCAACCTGTAATACACAAGATGGGGAGAAAGAGAATGAGGGAGAAGAGGGAGAGATGAGGAGGGAGGAGAAGGAATAGGAGAAGGAGAGAAGAGTGGGGGAAGAAGGAAGAGAGGAGAGGACAGGAGAGAGGGGAAGGGAGGGGGGAGGAGAAAGGAATTCAGCACACCAAAGAACTTTGGCAAAGGCAAATACAGCCACCAAGGTTCCTGCTTCCCAGAGCTTCTGACCTGAGGGATGCAAACTCATCCGCAGGAGCTCAGTGCAGCTGGGAGGGGCGGAGTGTGTTAAGCTGCGACTCAGGACAGATGAGCTCTGATTCCTGCTGAGCCTCCACTAGACCCCAGGAAAGCTCTCAGCATCCTCTTATTTCCAAGGCCTTATTTACCACAAATGTAACTGTGGGTGAAGATGCCATAAGGAAGTCACTCAACCTATGTAAAGGCATCAGAAAATCTGAATGAGTGACACACATCGATCACAAACAAGAAGAAAGGAATTTAGTGGCAACCATGCAAGAACCCTACCTATACAGCCTCAAAAGCCAATCATGAGACTGCTATACACAATTATAACCAGTTCTCCTTAAAGCATAGATTCCGGTCCTCATTCCCAGACATCCTGATTCTGCTCTATAAAGAGTCCATATTAACCTTTTATTCCAATTCAACGGGCATTTGTAAAGAATGTTGCTATGTATTGAATACATCTTCAGAAAATCAGTGCCTATCAAAACAGATTTTGAACATCCTTTATTGCATCATCTTTCAATGTATGACAGGTTTTTAAAATCTAGTTTTAATGTTTTTAATTTCATACATGAGTACTGTATTTACATTATTTTCACCCCTTCCTCTCTCCCCGTAACTCCCCCTCCTCTTGCCTCTCAAATTCATGACCTCTTCTTTAATTATAATTGTTGTACACACACATAGACACCCACATACATGCACACATAGACACCCACAGACATGTACACATAGACACCCACATACATGCACACACGCACAAACACACATGCACACACATTCATCTATTCAGTGTAGCTCTTACTTATCTGTGTGTAAGGCTGACCACACAGAGGCTCATCTCTGGGAAAAACTGATCCTCCCCCTCTCGGCAGCCATTGATTGTGTACAGCTCTTCATGTGGGGGTGGGGCCTTGTGAAACTTCTCCGTCCACATTGGTGTATATGACATAGTTCTTGAAGAATATGTTTTAGGCCAGATATAGTGAAGCACATGCTCAATTTTGGAACTTAGGAGGCAGAGGAAGGTAGATCCCTACCAATGCCAGCCTGGTGTACATAGCAAATTCCAGGCCACCCAGGGGTACGTAGTGAGACACACCATCAAAAATTATTTTCTAGTTATTCTCTTAAACTGGCAGGATGGAGTAATTACAAGCGTTTGAGGTAGTTTTAATAACTATAAACATTTTCTTTCCAGAAAATATTTCTTTACAGTTCCAAGTAAGAATTTAGGATCTTTTCCAGATCCTGTGCCCATCTCTCAGGAAAGAGGAGACGCTGCCTTTTTTTTTTTTTTATGAGAAAACCCAGTTGTGAAATCTCAGGGCTCTTTACTTAGCCTGAACACATGAAGGATACAAACCAACGCAGCTCAGGGTTCAGAGTTGAAATAAAGTGGAAATAAAGAAGTTACTTGCTGCCCTGTTTCCAAAACTGTTCCCCCTCTAAGTAACAAGAGTGAAGCATTAGAAACACTGACAATTCCATGTTAGCTTAGAAAGGGAGTATAGATGGACATGTGTACACGTGAGAGAAGTTACTAGTTTTGGCAGGCTTAGAGCATGTAGAAATTACACCCAAAAGCAATTCATGCACTTAATGTTGACTATATGTTAAGTGGTGTTTTCTACAAATTAACAACCACCAAACCTTCAGAATAATATACAGGTCCTGATTTGATATTCCCACAAAGGCAAGGAAGGTCAACGTCACCTACAGAACTATTTCAAGAAATGATTAACTTTGATAAATTAGTGTGACTCATACCAGAGTCTCTCCTTACAGAATTTGTCCATTCGGCATAGAGTCTCTATGTCTGGGATGAGGATGCTTGTGTTTGTGTGTACACAAACCTATTATTTATCTATATATCTATTTATTATTGTTTATTTATTTATTTTTTTATACCAATTCAGTGATGCTTTAGGGCCAGTACACTGAAAGGAGCTTTTGTTCCTACTCCCCTACACAGTACTGGGATCACAAGTATTTGGTTTTTTGGGGTTTATTTTTGTGGTTATTGGGGATCGAAACACAGATCATCATGCTTGCGTGGCAAAGGCTTTCCCAACAGAGTCACCTTTCCAGACTCAGATGTATTTGATTTTTGTTTTTACAGTCATTGTCAGTATTTTCCAAGAATTTAGGACTCTGAAACACACCTTACCTCCCCAAATGCCTTTCATTTCTACTGTAGCTTAAATATGATTTGTCTTCTCTAAAATCACCCCCAACTGCTATAGGAGACCATTTGTTCATTCCCAGCTGCCCAGCCCAAAATAATCACACAGAAACCATATTATTTGCAATACTGTTTGGCCAATAGCTTAAGTTTATTTCTGGATAACTCATATCTTAAATTAACCCATCTCTATTAATCTGTGTATCGCCATGAGACTGTGGCTTACAGAGTAAAATTCCGGTGTCTGTCTCTGGCGGGGGTACAAGGCTTCTCCTGATTCTCCCTTCTTTTCCCCAGCATTCAGTTTAGTTTCCCCTCCTAGCTCTGTCCTGTCCTGTTCTGCTATAGGCTCAAAGCAGTTTCTTTATTAACTAATGGTATTCACAGTATACAGAGGGGAATCCCACATCACCTCCCTTTTTCTCTTTAAATAAAAAGGAAGGTTTTAACTTCAACATAGTAAAATTACATATAACAAAACAGGTATCAAGTAATAATTATAGTTACAATATTTATATCTACTTTATTTTTTATCGTAACTCTCTTACTCATTACTGGGATCACAATAGAAAACTATTATAACTATCTATTCTTCAGTGCCATCAAAAACTCCAGAAGGATATTATATTACCTAAGTAAACAGGAAGTGCATTGTAAGTAACTTCCAAAACTCTAGAAATGACACAGACAACTCGCTGCCTGGACAGTCACCCAAAATTCTTCTGTACCATTGAAGCATCCATCTTCAGTGCACAGGCACATAGTATTCAGT